>NC_083445.1:14877846-15477846 GCF_020745735.1 Hemiscyllium ocellatum | reverse complement strand
TAATTTTTAATTAAAATTGAATGAAAATACATTTATTCCATTTAGTAGGGAAAAAGTAGGAAACTATTTATACATTTATAGAGACAAGTAGGTGGGATAGGATTGGTGGGGGAGGCGGAGTATAGCATTGGTGGGATAAGGTATCTAGGGTCCATGGAATCTTTCTGCCCTGCCTATAGTATTCCATAGTTGGAATGTTTAGCCACTGCTTACGAGCCAATGTCATTCCACATCAATTGTCTTTTGACACCTCACTTCTCACCTCGAGAGAACTCATCTGAACATTTGAGGTGTTGCTGATTGAGTATGTTCTTGACTTGATGAACCATTTCCGAACTTCATCTCTCACCTTCAACAAAATGAGGACAATTAAGTCAGTCACAAGAGATTAGTTTAAGCCTGTGGAGAACGCTGGTTGGACCCAGCTCACACAGCTGTGGCCATTTCTGGTCTTCACAGTGTCAAAGCAAGACACAAACTATGGCAGAGGGGCAAAGATGAAGATTGCAGCGTGGGTTGGTACCTGGGACTTCGATGTTGTGGCCATTACAGAGACGTGGGTAGAACAGGGACAAGAATGGCTGTTGCACGTTCCAGGGTTCAAATGTTTTAGTAGGATCAGACATGGGGGTAAAAAAGGGGGAGGCGTGGCATTACTTGTCAAAGACAGTATCACAGCAGTGGAATGGACGATGGAAGAGGACTTGCCATCTGAGGTAGTTTGGGCTGAGGTTAGAAATAGGAAAGGTGAGGTCACCCTGTTAGGTGTTTTCTACAGGCCTCCTAATAGTCCTAGAGAAGTAGAGGATAATATTGCGAGGATGATTCAGGAAAAGAGTGAAGGTAGCAGGGTGGTTGTTATGGGGGACTTTAACTTCCCAGATATTGACTGGGAGAGCTATAGCTCGAGTTCATTAGATGGGTCGGTGTTTGTACAATGTGTGCAGGATGGTTTCCTGACACAATATGTCGACAGGCCAACAAGAGGGGAGGCTATATTGGATTTGGTTCTAGGTAATGAACCAGGCCAGGTGTTAGACTTGGAGGTAGGTGAGCACTTCGGGGACAGTGACCACAACTCGGTGACTTTTACTTTAGTGATGGAGAGGGATAATCGTGCGCCGCAGGGCAAGAGCTATAGCTGGGGGCAGGGCAATTATGATGCTGTGAGGCATGACTTAGGATGTGTGGATTGGAAAAACAGGCTTCAAGAGAAGAACACTAATGAGATGTGGGGATTGTTCAAGGAGCAGCTACTGCGTGTCCTCGATAGGTATGTACCAGTCAGGCATGGTGTAAAGGGCCTTGTGAGGCAGCCGTGGTTTAGTAAGGAATTGGAGTCCCTTGTGAAAGGGAAGAAGGCAGCATATGTAAAGATGAGGCGTGAAGGTTCAGTAGGGGCAATTGAGAGTTATAAGGTAGCCAGGAAGGAGCTAAAGAGGGAGCTAAGAGAAGCGAGAAGGGGACATGAAAAGTCTTTAGCTGGTAGGATTAGGGAAAACCCAAAGGCTTTCTATAGGTATGTCAAGAATAAAAGGATGACTAGGGTAGGTATCGGTCCAGTCAAGGATAGTAGTGGGAAGTTGTGTGTGGAGGCGGAGGAGATTGGAGAGACATTAAATCAGTACTTTTCATCAGTATTCACTCAGGAACAGGACACTGTTGCTGATGTGAATATGGAATCACAAATAATTAGAATGGATGCCCTGGAAATATGCAGGGAAGAGGTTTTGGGAATATTGGAAAGGATGAATATAGATAAGTCTCCTGGGCCTGATGGCATTTACCCCAGGATCCTATGGGAAGCTAGGGAGGAGATAGCAGAGCCATTGGCCTGGATTTTTATGTCGTCGTTGTCAACGGGAATAGTACCAGAGGACTGGAGGATGGCGAATGTGGTCCCATTGTTCAAGAAAGGGAGTAGGGATAGCCCTAGTAACTATAGGCCAGTGAGTCTGACTTCAGTGGTGGGCAAAGTCTTAGAGAGAATGGTAAGGGATAAGATTTATGAACATCTGGGTAGGAATAACGTGATCAGGGATAGCCAGCATGGTTTTGTGAAGGGCAGGTCGTGCCTCACAAACCTTATTGAGTTCTTTGAGAAGGTGACTAAGGAAGTGGATGAGGGTAAAGCAGTAGATGTTGTGTATATGGATTTTAGTAAGGCGTTCGATAAGGTTCCCCATGGTAGGCTAATGCTAAAACTTCGGAGGTATGGCATTGAGGATACATTAGAGGTTTGGATTAGGAATTGGCTGGCTGGAAGGAGACAGAGGGTAGTAGTTGATGGATTATGTTCATCTTGGAGCGCAGTTACTAGCGGTGTACCACAAGGATCTGTTTTGGGACCATTGCTTTTTGTTATCTTTATAAATGATCTAGAGGAAGGACTTGAAAGCTGGGTAAGCAAGTTTGCGGATGACACAAAAGTCGGTGGAGTTGTGGATAGTGAGGAAGGAAGTGGTAGGTTACAGCGGGATATAGATAAGTTGCAGAGCTGGGCGGAAATGTGGCAAATGGAATTCAATGTAGCTAAGTGCGAAGTCGTTCACTTTGGTAGGAATAACAAGATGATGGATTACTGGGCTAATGGTAGGCTACTTGGTAGTGTGGATGAGCAGAGGGATCTTGGTGTCCATGTACACAGATCTCTGAAAGTTGCCACCCAGGTAAATAGTGCTGTGAGGAAGGCATATGGTGTACTGGGCTTTATTGGCAGAGGAATTGAGTTCCGGAGTCCTGAGGTCATGTTGCAGTTGTATAAGACTCTGGTGAGGCCTCATCTGGAGTATTGTGTGCAGTTTTGGTCGCCATACTATAGGAAGGATGTGGAAGCTTTAGAACGAGTGCAGAGGAGGTTTACCAGGATGTTGCCTGGAATGGTAGGAAAATCTTATGAGGAAAGGCTGAGGCACTTGGGGCTGTTCTCATTGGAGAAGAGAAGGTTTAGGGGAGATCTGATAGAAGTGTATAAGATGATTAGGGGTTTAGATAGGGTAGATACTAAGATCCTTTTACCGCTAATGGAGTCAGGTGTTACTAGGGGACATAGCTTTAAATTAAGGGGTGGTAGGTATAGGACAGATGTTAGGGGTAGATTCTTCACACAGCGGGTTGTGAGTTCATGGAATGCCCTGCCCGTATCAGTGGTGAACTCTCCTTCTTTATGGTCATTTAAGCGGGCATTGGATAGGCATTTGGAAGTTATTGGGCTAGTATAGGTTAGGTAGGATTCGGTCGGCGCAACATCGAGGGCCGAAGGGCCTGTACTGCGCTGTATCCTTCTATGATCTATGTTCTATTAACTAGAATGACATCAGAACTGAGGGGCAAAGCAGGAAACATTGAAGACGTTGGAACCAAAAGGGTCAGTTAGACTCAAAACGTCAGCTCTTTTCTCTCCCTACAGATGCTGCCAGACTTGCTGAGATTTTCCAGCATTTTCTTTTTGGTTTCAGATTCCAGCATCCGCAGAAATTTGCTTTTATATATTGAAGAAGTTGGGTCTGGCTTCCCCAGAATAGGGGAGGTTGAAGGGTGACTGTTGAGTGAAGGACATTGTCCTTTTATTCATGGAATAGCTACAGAACATGTGCCCAAGGAGCTTATGACATAGCCATGTCAGGTCACATCAGACTGGAACCTGAATGTGTAAAGTTCTGGAAAAGTCCTCTTGCTTGTTGTATAAAGGCCTTTAATGTTCACTTGCAAGGTTGCAGATTTGATCTTACTACAATGACTTGATGGAGGTCTCCAAGATTGTGAAAGGGGTTCATAGATCAAACTTGGTGGCGATGTTTCAACTTGCAGGCCAGGCAAGAAGTAGGGGCCACAAAAAATATAAATTTAAGTACAACTAAATATAAAAGAAATATACACATATAATTCTACTTATCAATCAACTGGCACTCTCCTCGCTCACAGTCTAAAATGTTTGCATTGGTATTCTTGCAAAAAGTCCTGATAAGTGCATGCGGAAAGGCTTTAGCATAATGTGTCATTTTTCAGCAATGCTCAACTTAGATAATCACTAATGAATCAATAAGACAATTCAGGACAAATTTCTTTTTCCAGAGAGTGGGAAGAATGTGGAGCTGACCACAACAGGGAATAGTTGAGGTGTACTGTTAAGAGAAGGCTAGATAAACACACAATGGAGAAGGGAATGGAAGACTCTGTTGATGGGATTAAACAAGAGGGATACGTTTAAGAAGAGGGGTAGGAATATGTTTTTGTGGAATTTAAGTCCTGGCATAAACCACTTGTATTGAGTGGGCTTTGCCTCAGTGCAATTACTTTCTAATACATTGTAAGATAACTTTCCAAAATATTGGACAGTCAAAGAAAAGTAAGTACCTCCATTTATATAGCAACATGTGGGCCATGCAACTTCATGGTGTCACATGTTACTTGGAAGGAGTAAATGTTTCTGCTGTTATGAACCAGGCCAGACCCTCTCAAAATACTTTAAGAAGGTAGCCTCGTTCCTAAATCTTTCTTATTTTAAAGGCAGCTGTGAAGTGGTGTTCCAGGTGTGATGCAACTGGTCAAACCACTTGGCTTTAAGCAAAACACAATTTATTTAAAGACTACAGTTGGACCACGAACAAAACAAAGCAGAATTTAGAATTACTTAACCATTGGAAAACTTGACTGACCCGATACCTTAACTATTACTACTTAACTGTTCCAATACAGTAACATCCCTCAGCTCCTTGGCTAAATGATAAATTCAAACACAGATTCTTACATGCAGAAAGGAACAACATCCAGAGAGAGATTTCAGAGAAAGTCAGAGGAATCCTTTACTGAAGCTTGCATCTCCTGGAATCGCACATCTTGTGACTGCTAGAGCAAAAACAAACTATGAAAAACCTGAACTGGAAGAACTGGCCACTCCTGTTCCATTGTTAAACTAGTCTCTTTGGTATCTCTGCCTTTATGACCTCTCTTCAATAAAAGGAAGGACAAAGTAGCCTTCTTTTTAAAGTGAAAGCTTTGTCACACCACTATTTCAGGCAAAACATGACTCTAGTTCAGTGCATTGAAATAACACCAGAGTTTGGGGTAAGCCATCTCAGACTTGAGAGGTTGTTATGGGCATACAACAGGGAGACACCTGTACTCTGGCATAAAGAAAACATCAGCTAAGTTTTAACAGGTCACAGGATACAGCATCCTCTGCAAACCTTAACTTCAGGGGTAATGGTCATGAAGTAGTGTCACATCCCAGAGGGATGTAGTTTAAAACTAAAAGGTGGTTATGTTGCAGCTGGAAAGGGTGCTGCTGAGGCCACACCTGGAGTACTGTGTACAGTTTTGTTCTCCTCACTTGAGAAAGGATGTGCTGGTACTGGAGTGGGTGCAAAGAAGGATCACTGGATTGATTCCAGTATTGAGAGGGTTGGAGAGATTGAGTGGACTGGGATGATACTCATTGGAATTTAGAAGAATGAGGGGGAGTCTTACAGAATTTTTTTTTAAATTATGAAGGGAATAGATAAGATGGAAACAGGAAGGTCGTTTCCACTGGCATGTGAAACTGGAACTAATAAGTGGAACAGATTTAAGATTGAGTTGAGGAGGAACGTCTTCTCCCAAAGGGTTGTGAATCTTTCGAATTCCCTTCCCAGTGAAGCAGTTGAGGCTGCCTTGTTGAAGGTTTTTAAGCTGAAGATAGATAGATGTTTGAACAGTAAAGGAATTAAGGGCTATGGTGAGTATGGATTCTGGGTAATCAAGATGGAGGACAGGAAGAATTTCTGGCTGTAAGAGCTGTTCCTTTTTTTGAAGTATTTTAGGTGTTGGAGGTGATTTCCTTGAATTCCAGGAGCAGCAGTTGCTGTTTTACATGTTGTTGCATTATTTTGGAACTTTGGGAAAAAAAAGTCAAAACAACAGCAGTTTTGAAAGGGAGAAGAGCAGACAAAAGAAACACATGGTGAGGACAGTGCAGGAGAGGGAGAGAGAGAGAGAGAGAAAGAGAGAGAAAGAAAGAGAGAGAGAACCTGCACAGTTACTGCCTTTGCTGTTTTTGAATTCATGTGTCACTGGACATCGGACTGCATCTGGGAAAATTAACAAACTATGAATTTCACAACTAATCTTGGAGGAACCGGTTTGGGCGAAGTTCACAACACAGAATCAGATAGATTAATTGTTGTTTTAGGTCTGTCTAAGAGAAAGGCTGTATATGTGAGTACAGTGCGTTCTTTCTTGATTATATATTTTCGGAGCTAAATCTCTTGATTAAACTTAACATATAAGCCATAGCTATTAATTTAACCTGGGGCAGTGTTTTGTAGAGGAATAAGATGGTGTTATTTTCTGGGTCTGTAGATTGTGAAGGAGCAAAAATGGCCTTTGCAGTGATATGTACTTCTTGTCAGACGTGGGAGTTTAAAGAGAGTTTAAGGGTTACTGCGGATTATATCTGCCATAAATGCTGTTGGATGCGAATCTTATCAGATCAAGTGGATCGCTTGGAGAAGCAATGAGGAATTTGCAACAGCAACAGTATGTGATGGATGACAGTTATAGGAAGGGGGGAATGTCTCAGATACAGTCACATAGATGGGTTAACTCCAGGAAGAGTAAAAGAGGTTGGCACTTCAGGTAGGAGTCTTTTGTGGATATACCCATTTCAAACAGGTATGCTGTTTTGGAAAATGCAGGGGGTGATGGATTCTCAGGGGAATGTAGCACGAACAGCCAAGTTTCTGGTATTGAGACTGGCTGTAATGCAACGAGGGGTACATCGGCTTCCAAGAGATCAATTGTATTAAGGGATTCTATAGTCCGAGGTACAGACAGCTGTTTCTGTGGCCAGCAGAGATAAAGCAGAATGGTGTGTTGTTTCCCTAGTGCCAGGATCAAGGATGTCTCTGAGAGGGTGCAGAATGTTCTCACGGGGGAGAGGGGCCAGCAAGAGGTCATTGTCCACATTGGAACCAACGGTATAGGAAGGGAAAAGGTTGAGATTCTGAAGGGAGATTACAGAGAGTTAGGCAGAAATTTAAAAAGGAGGTCCTCAAGGGTAGTAATATCTGCTATGGTCCTCAAGGGTAGTGCTATGGGCTAGTGAGGGCAGGAAGAGGAGGATAGAGCAGATGAATGCATGGCTGAGGAGCTGGGGTATGGGAGAAGGATGCACATTTCTGGATCATTGGAATCCCTTTTTGGGTAGAAGTGACCTGTATAAGATGGACGGATTGCACCTATATTGGAAGGAGACTAATATACTGGCAGGGAAATTTGCCAGAACTGCTTGGGAGGATTTAAACTAGTGGGGAGGGGGTGGGGGGGGGGGGGGGAGGGGGAGAGGTTGGGACCCAGGGAGACAGTGAGGAAAGAGATCAATCTGAGACTGGTACAGTTGAGAACAGAAGTGAGTCAAACAGTCAGGGACAAGGTAGGACTAATAAATTAAACTGCATTTATTTCAATGCAAGGGGCCTAACTGAGAAGGCAGATGAACTGAGGGCATGGTTAGGAACATGGGACTGGGATATCATAGCAATTACAGAAACATGGCTCAGGGATGGGCAGGACTGGCAGCTGAATGTTCCAGGATACAAATGCTACAGGAAGGATAGAAATGGAGGCAAAAGAGGAGGGAGAGTGGCATTTTTGATAAGGGATAGCATTACAGCTGTGCTAAGGGAGGATATTCCCAGAAATACATCTAGGGAAGTTATTTGGATGGAACTGAGAAATAAGAACGGGATGATCACCTTATTGGGATTGTATTATAGACCCCCTAATAGTCAGAGGGAAATTGAGAAACAAACTTGTGAGGAGATCTCAGCTATCTGTAAGAATAATAGGGTAATTATGGTAGGGGATTTTAACTTTCCAAACATAGACTAGGACTGCCATAGTGTTAAAGGTTTAGATGGAGAGGAATTTGTTAAGTACATACAAGACAATTTTCTGATTCAATATGTGGATATACCTATTAGAGAAGGTGGAAAACCTGACCTAGTCTTGGGAAATAAGGCAGGGCAGGTGACTGAGGTCTCAGTGGGTGAGCACTTTGGGGCCAGCGACCATAATTCTATTCGTTTTAAAATCGTGATGGAAAAGGATAGACCAGATCTAAAAGTTGAAGTTCTAAATTGGAGAAAGGCCAACTTTGATGGTATTAGGCAAGAACTTTCGAAACTGATTGGAGGCAGATATTCGCAGATAAAGGGACGGCTGGAAAATGGGAAGCCTTCAGAAATGAGATAACAAGAATCCAGAGAAAGTATATTCCTGTCAGGGTGAAAGGGAAGGCTTGTAGGTATAGGGAATGCTGGATGACTAAAGAAGTTGAGCGTTTGGTTAAGAAAAAGGAGGAAGCATATGTCAGATATAGACAGAATAGATCGAGTGAATCCTCAGAAGAGTATAAAGGAAGTAGGAGTATACTTAAGAGGAAAGTCAGGAGGGCAAAAAGGGGACATGAGATAGCGTTGGCAAATATAATTAAGGAGAATCCAAAGGGTTTTTCCAAATAAATTAAGGACAAAAGGATAACTAGGGAGAGAATAGGGCCCCTCAAAGATCAGCAAGGTGGTCTTTGTGTGGAGCCACAGAAAATGGGGGAGATACTAAATGAATATTTTGCATCAGTATTTACTGTGGAAAAGGATATAGAAGATAGACTGTAGGGAAATAGATGCTGACGTCTTGCAAAATGTCCAGATTACGAAGGAGGAAGTGCTGGATGTCTTGAAACGGTTAAAGGTGGATAAATCCCCAGGACCTGATCAGGTGTACCCGAGAACTCTGTGGGAAGCTAGAGAAGTGATTGCTGTGCCTCTTGCTGAGATATTTGTATCATCAATAGTCACAGATGAGGTGCTGGAAGAGGGGAGGTTGGCAAACGTGGTGCGACTGTTTAAGAAGGGCGGTAAAGACAAGCCAGGGAACTATAGACCGGTTAGCCTGGCCTCAGTGGTGGGCAAGTTTTTGGAGGGAATCGTGAGAGACAGGATGTACATGTATTTGGAAAGGCAAGGACTGATTAGGGATAGTCAACATGGCTTTTTGAATGGGAAATCATGTCTCACAAATTTGATTGAGTGTTTTGAAGAAGTAACAAAGAGGCTTGATGAGGGCAGAGCAGTAAATGTGATCTATATGGACTTCAGTAAGGCGTTTGACAAGGTTCCCTATGGGAGACTGGTGAGTCAAGGTTAGGTCTCATGGAATACAAGGAGAACTGGACATTTGGATACAGAACTGGCTCAAAGTAGAAGACAGAGGGTGGCGATGGAGGGTTATTTTTCAGACTGGAGACCTGTGACCAGTTGAGTACCACAAGGATTGGTGCTGAGTCCTCTACTTGTTGTCATTTACATAAATGATTTGGATACGAGCATAAGAGGTACAGTTAGTAAGTTTGCAGATGACACCAAAATTGGAGGTGCAGTGGACAGCGAAGAGGGTTACCTGAGATTACAACAGGATCTGGACCAGATGGACCAATGGGCTGAGAAATGGCAGATGGAGTTTAATTCAGATAAATGCGAGGTGCTGCATTTTGGAAAGCAAATCTTAGCAGGATTTATACACTTAATGGTAAGGTCCTAGGGAGTGTTGCTGAACAAAGAGACGTTGGAGTGCAGGTTCATAGCTTCTTGAAAGTGGATTCGCAGGTAGATAGGATAGTGAAGAAGGTGTTTGGTATGCTTTCCTTTATTGGTCAGAGTATTGAGTACAGGAGTTGGGACGTCATGTTGCAGCTGTACAGGACATTGGTTAGGCCACTGTTGGAATATTGCATGCAATTCTGGTCTCCTTCCTATCGGAAAGATGTTGTGAAACTTGAAAGGGTTCAGAAAAGATTTATAAGGATGTTGCCAGGGTTGGAGAATTTGAGCTATAGGGAGAGACTGAACAGGCTGGGGTTGTTTTCCCTGGAGTGTCGGAGGCTGAGGGGTGACCCTATAGAGGCTTACAAAATTATGAGGGGAATGGATAGGATAAATAGATAAAGTCTTTTCCGTGGGATCAGGGAGTCCAAAACTAGAGGGCATAGGTTTAGGGTGAGAGGGGAAAGATATAAAAGAGACCTAAGGGGCAGCCTTTTCACTCAGAGGCTGGTACGTGTATGGAATGAGCTGCCAGAGGAAATGGTGGAGGCTGGTACAATTGCAACATTTAAGAGGCATTTGGATGGGTATGTGAATAGGAACGGTTTGGAGGGATATGGGCTGGGTGCTGGCAGGTGGGACTAGATTGGGTTGGGATATCTGGTCGGCACGGACAGGTTGGACCGAAGGGTCTGTTGTCATGCTGTACATCTCTATGAATCTATGAGTGGACGGGTGAGTGGAAATGAGTCCATATAAAGATCAGCCATGATCCTATTGAATGGTGGAGCAGGCTCAATGAGCCTATTTCTTATGTTCTTCTGCATTACTTATCTAACAACTAGCTATGTTTATATAATGCCCACAATAGTGCAGGAAAAGATGGCCAAGTCAATTCACATGAGGCAATATCAAATAGTTATGAATAACCACAACAGAGAAATTAGGAGGAATGATGAGAATATGAAGCTTGCTATACCAATGTATAATTGAGGTGATTTGTGTAGATGCAGTTAAGGGAAATCTAAACATACATGGGGCAGAAAAGAATAGAAGGTTGTTTATTTATAATTTATAATAACACAAATCCTAACTCTATATTTAAAATTACAGGCCGGTCAATCTAGCCTTGGTGATGGGGAAGCTATTAGAAATAATTCTGAGGTACAGAATGTATCTGCACTTGGAGAGATTAATCAGGGGTAGTCAGCACAGATTTGTTAAGGGAGGGTTGTATTTAGCAAGTTTGAATTTTTTGAGAAGTTAATCATGAGTATTGACAAGAATGTATGATGTAATCCACATAGTCTTTTGCAAGACATTTGATGAAGTCATGCTGTACATCTCCCTGGCTGTATGACTCTAAGTCCCTCATGGCAGATTGATGAAGAAAGAAACAGCCCATGGGATCCAAGGCAAAGTGGCATGATGGATTTAAAGTTGGCTGAGACACAGAAACCAGATCGCAGAAAAATGTTTTTGTAACTGGAAAATTGTTTCCAGTGAGATTCCATAGAGCTTTTGCTGTTTGAGTGCACATTATTGATTTGGATTGAAGTATAGATCAAGACATTTGGAGATGACATGGAAATTGACATGCAATGAGAAGGCTAGCTGTAAACTGTATGATGATATCAATGAACTGGACATCTGGACAAAGCAGTGGCAAAAGGAGTTTAACCCAGAAAAATGTGAGGTAATACACTTGGGGAAGGTTAATAAAGTAAAGGATTATAAATTGTGCTGAAGATCAAATGAATCTCAGCAGACCCAACAGTATCTGTGGAGAGAGAAGCAGTGTTACTGTTTCAATTGCATTCCACTGTTCTTCAGAACTTCACAAGATGAGAGAGACCAGGTCTCTGAAGATAGCAGGGCAGTTAGGTAAGTGGTTCAGAAGGCATATTGAATACATGCTTTTATTAGAGCTGAAAATGGGTTGCTGGAAAAGCGTAGCAGGTCAGGCAGCATCCAAGGAGCAGGAGAATTGACGTTTCGGGCATGAGCCCTTCCTCCTGAAGAAGGGCTCATGCCCGAAAAGTCGATTCTCCTGCTCCTTGGATGCTGCCTGACCTGTTGCACTTTTCCAGCAACCCATTTTCAGCTCTGATCTCCAGCATCTGCAGACCTCACTTTCTCCTCCGTGCTTTTGTTAACCAAGACAGACTATAAGATCTAAGAGATTTAATGCTGGTTAGGCCACAGTATTTCATGTAGTTCTGCCTTTCACATTGTAGGAAGGATGTGACTGCACAGAAAGGGTGGTGAGGAGACTCACGAGGATGTTGCCTCAGCTGTAATGTCTGAACTTTGAGGAAAGTCTGGGGGGAGGGCTGGGCTTATTTTCCTAGGAGCAGCAGAGGTTGAGAGGGGACCTGATATAGGTGCATCAGATTATGTGGGGCGTGGATTGGGTGGATAGGAAGGTGCTTCGTCCCATTGGTAGAGAGGCCAGTTACATAGCTTTAAGGTTAAGAAGTAGAAAGCTAAGAGGAGAAATAAGAAGCAAAATTTTTACCCAGAGGGTGCTGGAGGTCTGGACCTTACTGCCTGAAAGGGTGGTCGAGTCAGAAACTCTTGTAACATTGAAGCAGTATTTAATATTCACTTGCATTGCTGTAGCCACCAGAGCATTGGGCCAAGTGCTGGAAAATGGGATTAATGTAATCAGAACTGTGTTGACTGGGTGGACACGATGGGCTGGATGGCCTCCTTCTGTGCTATATGTGTCTATGAGACTATGAGAGATGATGAACAGAGATAAGTAGAGCATAAATGTAAGTACAAACTAAATGATCTATATCTGTGCAGAACTTTACATGTAACTCTCTGTGACATGATGGATCTTTGTGTCTTTCACTGAAATTAAATGACTCCAGGCTGCTAACTTCGATTAAATATTCATCAGACTGCTGGCAGTGAGAGTTACTGAACAGTCACTTTGTCACACAGCTAATATCTGACCTACACCCGGTTCCACTGGTAAACTTCTCCTTTCCTGTTTCACAAATAGCGTATGGATTGGAGAGTCTGTAATGGAGACAGCCTTACCTGGTGATTGGAAACACAGTAGACCATGAAAATAAAGAGGCCCTGGAGAGTGTTGATGATAGTGAATATGTAGGAGAGGAAGATGGTGCTGTCATTGAAATTAAATATCCCAAAGATCCAAGTGCATCCCAGGACAAATAACTGTGCAGCTGCCTTAAGAGTCAGGGTTCTGTCAAAAAGGGACAAAATATAAAGAATATTCATATCAATCCATCTTATCATAATCAAAAAAAAGGAACCCATTTGTACATCGCCTTTCACTATCTCAGAATATCGCAAAAAGCATAGCAGCCAGTGAAAACCAAATGCAGTATTAACACTATTGCAATATTGTGGGAAACATGGCAGTCAGTTTGTATGCACAAGCTCCTGTCAACAGCACTGTGATAATCTTATTTTGGAGTTGCTACCTGAGAAATGATTAATGGCCAGTACATGTGGGAAGCTATCTGTCATAACTGTGTGATGGGATCTTTTACATTCAGCTCAGAGAGCAGACTGAGCTTCAGCTTGTAGCCTTATCTGAAAGCGGGTACCTCTGACAGTGAAGTGCTCCCTCTGTATTGCACTGGGGTCTAACCTCAGCCCTGCACCATCCAGCTTTCAATACAAAGGTAGAATGGAGCATCACACAGAGATCTCATTTCAGCCAATGCTGCTGGGCCACAGTGAATTGTGCTGTGATCTGAAGGCAGCAGGCCATAGATTTTCTGAAAGGTACTCACGTGGTGTCTTTAATCTTTGAGACATTCACATCACGTTTGGTCAAATGATGCCTCAGTAAGCAGAGTGTCCAGACTTACAACACCATATTCACCTGGAGAGGGAAAGAAACAAAGTTTGGGAAGCAAAGGCAGAACGATGTCTTTGAAATTCACAGCACAGATTGCTCTATCTAACTATCCCGATTATTTGTCTTCCAATCTTTCTCCTTGCGCTTAATGGTTGGTCATTGTTGGGATGTTGGCATTTCTGGCCCGGCCAGCACTTGTTGCTCATCCCTGACTGCCCCCCAAGAAGGTGGTGGTGAGCTGTCTTCTTGATCTGCTGTAGTCCATGTGGTGTGTTAAACATGAGAGATTAACAGTTCCTCAGATAGAGTCCAGCCAAATACGTTTTTGATTTAATTCAATGGATACTCTGGTGACTCAAACCACACTGCTATCTTCATCCTTATAATACAGCCACTGGGGAAGAAAGTGATGGTATGGTGGTATTATCACTCACTCAGCAAGCCAGGGACTTAGAAAATGGCTTTGGGTCTTGAGCACAAATTCCACCAAGGTCGATAGTGAATTCTATCAATTGTCATTAAAAGATATACTGTCAAAACGTGCCCAGACAGGTTCATTAAAATATCTACACCCTGTCTACTTTTTATTAATTATCCCTTAATTAACATAGGTAACCTGTTTCATTTGGTCTCAGGTGTACCTGCCAACATGATAACATTATATTCATTCCCTGAAAGAGTGCTTTTTCTGTTTGAAACAACTGAATGTATGTTAGCTCAGTTGATTGGACAGCTGGTTTGACTTACAGAGTAACGTTAACAGTGTGGGTTCAATTCCTACACAGCTGAGGTTACTGTGAATGTCCTGCCTTATCAACCTCTTCCCACCCCTAGTATGAAAGAGCAGCTCTCTGGTCTGGTAAGACTATGACAACTTTACCATGATAATTAAGTGTCTTTCTTAGGTGGTGAAGTGATTTAATAACACCAGCAGTATCTTGAGTCAAATATAGGCCAGACCAGGTAAGAATAGCAGATTTCTACCTTGATGGAAAATACAACAGCTTTGTGACAGTTATTACTGAGATCCTGATTTTATTCCAGATTTACTAATTAGTTGAATTTTCAGTTCCCCCACTGCCTTAGTGAGATTTGAACTTTCACACATTCTTTGCTGGATGGCTTTGCCTTTATCTCCTTTTCCACCTTCTTTTGTCTAAAACTCCTAACTTCTCTGCATCATGTGCCTGTAAGTTTAAACTGATAGCCAATCTCTCTCTCTCTCTCTCTCTCTCTCTCCTGAACAAGGCCTCATGCCTGGAGAGGTCCATATGGTTACCTTAGTGAATATTAGGGGGTGAGGAAACACCACAAGAATACATACCACAATCACAAGGCAGACTGGCCCTTGGAAACTCCATCGAAAGCCCCACTCTAGGCTCAGCCAGCAGCTGTTAGAACCAAAGAAATCATTACTGCATGTCTTCCAGCCAATTACCTTTGCTGTGTTGTCACTATTGTCATATAGAAAACACAGAAACCAGTTTGTGCACAGCAAGATCCCACATGTGATAGTTGTAGTGTAAGAGATTTATTGTATGATATGTAAATGTGACACAGTATACATCATCTCAGAAAGTGATAGAATGTCACATGATATGACCGCGGTCTTGCTCTTGACTACAGCTTGGTGTAAAGGTAAAGTCTGTGTTATTTGTTGTTACTTTCAATTGTGCATTCTTAAAACATATTGTCTTGTATTTGGCCTCAGCAAACACTGTAGGTATTTGTCATTGCAACATAATATAAAGTAGGAACAAACACAATGTTAAAACAATGACCAGATATTAATGATTAAATGTTTTAATGAGATTGACTCAGAGGATATCCCAGTTCTCGGGAGACCTCCCCCCTCTTCTCTAGTCTCCCATCAAGAGTCAATGAAAATAAATCAAAGAGATGTGAAGGCGCAGCTGACATGTTTTATATACATGATAGAAAGTCAGGACCTACCTATCAACAGTACCACTGGACAGTGAGGAGTAATGAGATTTTCGACACTGCCTTCCCCAAAAATCTAGGTAACAGTGAATTCAAAAGATTTAGAGTCAAAGCTATGACACGAGTACAGACGGAGTACTCCTGTCCAGTTCTGGTCTCCTGATCTAAGGAAGGATATATTTTCTAACCAACCTGTTGCAAGGTCTTGAGGACTGCTGACACAGCGGTCTAAGGAATGCAGTCTAGGAGGTAGTTCAGTAACTGGTGATGTACAAACGAAGTCTTGTGATGAAGAAAAAATGTTTTCACACAGCATCTCAGCCATGCAACATGCTTACTCAATGATACCCAGACCAGGTGTCAGCTCTCTTGGTGGGACAGCATTTCAGGGATAGTGATCACAACTCCCTGACCTTCACTATCATCATGGAGAGGAACAGGAGCAGACGGTATGGGAAAGTATTTATTGGTGGAGGGGGGACTACAATGCTTTTAGGCAGGAACTAGGGAGCCTGAATTGGGAACAGGTGTTCTCAAGAAAATGCACAACAGAAAGGTGGAGTTTGTTTGGGGAGCACTTGCTGATTTGTCCCACTGAGGCAAGGAAGGGATGGTAGGGTGAAGGATCCTTGGATGACAAGGGATGTAGAATATCTCGTCAAGAGGAAGAAGGAAGGTTACTTAAGGTTGGGGAGGCAAGGATCCGACAGGGCTCCAATAAGGTAACCAGGAAGGAACTGAAGAATAGACTTAGGAGAACTAGAAGGGGGCATGAAAAAGCTTTGGGGGATAGGATTAAGGAAGACCCCAAGGCATTCTATAGTTAGGTGAGGAACAAGAGGATAGCCAGAGTGAGGGTGGGCCGATCAGGAATAGTGGAGGGAATTTGTACCCGGAGTCGGAGGAGGTTGGGGAGGCCCTTAATGAATATTCTATTTTAGTATTCACTACTGAGTGCGACCTTGTTGTTTACGAGGACAACGTGAAATAGACTGATATGTTGATGTTAGGAAGGAGGATGTGATGAAAAGTTTGAAAAACGTAAGGATAGATAAGTGCCCTGGGCCAGATGGGATGTACCTGAGGCTACTATGGGAAGTGAGGACAGAGATTGCCGCACCTATGGTGATGATTTTTGTGTCCTCACTGTCCACTGGAGTAGTGCCAGATGATTGGAGAGTGGCAAATGTTATTCCCTTGTTCAAGAAATGGAATAGGGTTAATCCTGGGAATTACAGACCGGTCAGTCTTATTTCAGTGGTGGGCAAATTAGTGGAGAGGATTTTGAAAGACAGAGTTTATGATTACTTGGAGAACCATAGTTTGATTAGAAAAAGTCAGCATGGCTTTGTGAGGGGCAGGTCATGCTTCACAAGCCTTATTGAATTCTTTGAGGATGTGACAAAATACATTGATGAAGACAAGCAGTGGGTGTGGTGTGCATGGATTGTAGTAAGACTTTTGATAAAGTTCCCCATGGTAGGCTCATTCAGAAAGTAAGGACGCATGGGATGCAGGGAAATTTGGCTGCCTGGATACAGAATTGGATTGCCCATAGAAGACAGAGGATGGTGGTGAATGAAATGTATTCAGTCTGGAGCTCAGTGAGCAATGATGTTCCGCAGGGATCTGTTCTGGGACCACTGCTCTATGTGATTTTTATAAATGACTTTAATGAGGAAGTGGATTAACAAGTTTGCCGATGATATGAAGGTTGATGGAATGATGGATTGCATGGAGGGCTGTTGTAGGTTGACAGAGTGCAGAGCTGGGCTGAGAAGTGGCAGATGGAGTTCAAACTGGATAAATGTGAAGTGGTTCATTTTGGAAGGTTGACTTTGAATGTAGGTTATAGGATAAAGGCAGGATTCTATGCAGTGTGGAAGAACAGAGGAATCATGGGGCCCATGTTCATAGATTCCTCAAAGTTGCCACTCAAGTTGATAGATTCGTTTCTGGGATAAAGGGGTTCTCCTATGAAGAATCTGAATACATTTTCTTTAAAAGGGATTCAAAGAATGTGCTAGTCCAGTAGTAGTCATGTAATCGCATCTTTTGTCATTAAAATCCCACCTGGTACACTGATGCTCCTTTGGGAAACTGGTTATCCTTACACCTTCCGGTCAACACATGACTTCAGATCCACAGCAATGTAATGGACTCTTTACTGCCCTCTGGGCAATTAGGGCTGACATAGCCAGCGATGCCCATACTCCATGAAAAATAAACATTTATAATAATGAAACATTGAAACATACAAGATTCTGAGCCATAGCAGCAGAGACAGTGGCTCGAAGGTGCAAATGACCTCCTCTGCGCTGCTGATTCTGTGATATCATCAAAATATAAAGTTACTCACTCTTTTTCTGATCCGTAGCCATAGGGACGGATCGCTACCGATATAATTACAATCAGTGCAGACACAGCATAGCCAGAGGAATACAGGTATCTCCGTCTGATGACGTATGTGTGGGTAAACTTTGTGACTGTGAGGTGTCTGCACACAATGAAAACCTGCAAAGCATCCAGGAACATCCAGGCAAAGACAGTTAGAAAGAAGTAATGTAGGCATCCTGCAACCAGGGCACACACCACCTGGAGGGAAGATCAGAGTAATTGGTTAGGCTTCAGCAGTGAGCAAAAACACACAGCAACAAAGACAGAGAGAAACACAGGCAGACACACAAACACGATAAACACAAAGGCTAACACTCTGAAGGCAGATGTAACACACAGGTGCAAAGAGAAACACAGACAGAAACATGTTTGGAAAGACACAGAGAGATCACCCATAAAGATATAAACAGACTCACTCAGAGATAAACACCAGACACAGAAAGACATGCAGACAGAAACACAAACAGAAGCACACATCGAATACACGCACAGGCAGAGAGATACAGTGAAATACACACAGACAACACAGTCAGAACATACAGTGATAAAGACACAGGGGTTTTGTGAAATTTCTAACTCCATCGTTTTGAGTTGTAATTTATAATTAGGGAGCAGAGTTTGTGGATTTTTGCGATTGTAGGACTTTCAGTAGGGCCCTGATCTACTATTAAATTGCCAATAGGCAGAGGAGGATGTAATAGCAGATGTTATCCGGAGCTGAGGTAGAATAGTAAACAGTGAGAATAGCTTAGACTACTGAAGGAGACAGATGGGCTGATCAGATTGATTGATCAGTGGCAAATGGAATTCAATTTGGATAAATGTAAAATGATGCACTTGGGCACATCATCAAGCTAGGCAAGGGAATACATGATGCATGTTAGGACTCTGGGAAGCACCAAGGATCAGAGGTACCTTGGTGAGCATGTCCACCAATCCCCTAAAGTAGTGGGACAGGGAGATTAAAAAGTGATTAAGAAGGCATATGGGATACTTGCATTTAGTAGTTGAGGCACAGAGCTTAAGAGCAGGGAGGTTATGTTGGAATTGTACAAACTTTGGTAAGGCCACAGCTAGGGTACTGTGTGCAATATTGGAATCCACATTATAGGAGGGATATGACAGCATTGGAGAGGGTGCAGAGGAGATTTAGCAGCATGTTGCCTGGACTGGACAGTT
This sequence comes from Hemiscyllium ocellatum, assembly GCF_020745735.1. Taxonomy (NCBI): domain Eukaryota; kingdom Metazoa; phylum Chordata; class Chondrichthyes; order Orectolobiformes; family Hemiscylliidae; genus Hemiscyllium; species Hemiscyllium ocellatum. Next base: position 15,458,904 of record NC_083445.1, on the reverse strand, counting down.
TCAGTTATGAAGAAACATCAGACAGACTGGGCTTGTTTTCCTCGGAGCAGAGGAGACCGAGAAGGGACATCACTGCGATGTTTAACATTGTGAAGGCAGAGACACCGCGGGCAGGAAGAAACTTTTCACCTTGAGGGACGGATCAATAACCAGGAGGTTTGAAAGAAACGTGAGGAAAAACCTTTTTCATCCAGAGGGTGGTATGAATCTGAAACTTACTGTCTCTAATAATAGTAGGAGCAGAATCCCTCATAACATCCAACAAGTGTTTAGATGTGCACTTGCGATGTCAAGGTATACAAGCCAATGGACTAAGGGATGGAAAATGGGATTAGATTTGTTGGGTAGTTGGTCTTTATTAGCACAAATGCAACAGGCCGAAAGTCTTTTTTTTGGCAGTGTAGATCTTTGTGACTCTGATCATGTTGGTGGGCAGCACGGTGGCACAGTGGTTAGCACTGCTGCCTCACAGTGCCTGAGACCCGGGTTCAATTCCCGACTCAGGCGACTGACTGTGTGGAGTTTGCACGTTCTCCCCGTGTCTGCGTGGGTTTCCTCCAGGTGCTCCGGTTTCCTCCCACAGTCCAAAGATGTGCGGGACAGGTGAATTGGCTATGCTAAATTGCCCGTAGTGTTAGGTAAGGGGTAAATGTAGGGGTATGGGTGGGTGGCGGGTCGGTGTGGACTTGTTGGGCCGAAGGGCCTGTTTCCACACTGTAAATAATCTAATTCTATATCTTATTGCATATCTCAATGATGACAGTGAATGGAATTCCCTTCACAATCCCATCGAGTGTTGCTCAGGATGAAGACTGAGATCTGGGATGGGTTTGACTTCCACAACTTCATCAGAATCAATTCTGGAGTCACTGTGGAATGGATACCGGGGCAATGCGTGAGTTGGTGTTGAGGTCCCTCCCATGGAGACTCCTCTGTGGTCCCCATTCATTGTGGCATACAAGACCAGAGCAAAAACTGATGAAGCAACTGGTCAGCCAATCCCCAGGGTACTTCTCTGTTCCTTCAAATATCTGACTTCCTCTTCTGGTAAAGAAGGACTGGTGGAAATCTGGGACTGGTCAGTGATGAGCCATCTCTTGGCCAACGAGAAACCCACTGGGAGCCCACCATAGATTTTTAATGAAATAAAATACCGCATTCCCCAGCACGTCCATCTAAAAATATCAGGATTCTGAGCAACTGTTCTTTTTCCTCACAAAAGTTTGTTGTTTCACACAGCAGGAGAGACAGGGTAAGAGGAAGGAATCCAGACCTTCTGTAGGACTCTCCAAGCCTGTGACTGTGACCATCTAGAAAGGACAAGGACAGCAGATATAAGGGAACTCCAGCACCACCTGCAAGGTTCCCACCAACCCACACCATCCTGACTTGGAAATATCTTGCTGCTTCTTCACTGATGTTCAGCCTAAATCCTCCCAACTGTGTGTGTTCTCACATCATACAAACTGCAGCAGCTCATGAAGGCAGCTCATCATCACCTTCTCCAGGGCAACTAGGGGCGGCCACATCCTATGAGCTAATGAGAGAAAGTGAGGATCAAGTGTCAAGACCAGAGTAAGGAAAGTGAAGAGTGAGTTCAGCTGGATTGACAGTGGGTCATTTAAGAAATCAGTGATGTACAAAAATTCCCATGAGAGACCAAGTCAAAATAAAGTTAATTTTCCTGTTCAATCTGGGTATTAGTTGTGGAATAAATTAACTAGATTATAAAGTAGCAGCTTGCATGTAGTGTTGGATGACCTGGAGTATTTTGAGCTGATGAAGCTGAAGATTAGAAACTGAATTGGAAGGGACCAACCTAAGATGAAGGCTTAATTGAGATGAATGGAGCCCGTGGTGAGCTCCCACAGGGTTCCTTGTTGGCCAAGAGAGGGCTCATCCACTGACCAGAGGATTTGAGCTACAGGCAGAGGCTGAATAGGCTGGGACTGTTTTCCAAGGAATCTCAGAAGCTGAGTGGTGACCTTATAGAGGTTTATAAAATCATGAGGGGCATGGATAGGATGAATAGACAAGGTCTTTTCCTTGGGATGGGGGAGTCCAGAACGAGAGGGCATAGGTTCAGGGTTAGAGGGGAAAGATATAAAAGGGACCGAAAGGGCAATTTTTACAAACAGAGGGTGGTGCATGTATGGAATGAGCTGCCTGGGGAAGTGGTGTAGACTGGTAAAATTACAGCATTTAAAAGGCAACTGGATGGGCGTATGAATATGAATTGTTTTGAGGGATATGGACCAAATGCTGGCAAATTGGAGTAGATTAGGTTAGGATATCTGGGCGGCATGGACAAGTTGGACTGAAGGGTCTGTTTCCGTGATGTATATCTCTATGAGTCCATGACAGATCAGGGAGATAGCAGAGGCTGAGGGTCCTGTAGTATGGGTGAGGAGTCTGGGTTCAGCTGCCTGACTGAGAGAGATGGTCTACGGGTCGGCTTTCTCACCTTGCTGGTCACATGGATTCCTGTCAGGAAGATGAGCTGTGCTAGGAAGAGGTTGATGCTCAGATGCTTGTACACGATGATGCTGGCCTTTTGGATGGAGCGGCACTTGGTGAACACGACGATGGATGTGGCAAGGCACAGCAGGGATACTGTGAGCCCAATAGTGGAAATCAGCAGCAAGGGCCAGTCTTTCTGCAGCAACGACAAAGAGGGAATCACACGCTGGGGGATAGCTGTTTGGATGTTCTCACAGAATAACATTAGGTATACAGCACAGAAACAGGCCATTCAGCCCATCTGGCCAGCACTGATGTTTGTGATCCATACAAATTACCCCCTATCTCTTGACATCTCATTCTATCAACATGACCTTCTGATCACTCTTCCCTCATGTGTTTATCCAGCTAATAAATGTATTAACACTATTCACCTCAGTCATTCCAAGTGGTAGTGAGTTTCATATTCTAATCATTTTCTGCACAAAGATGTTTGGCCCGAATTCTTTGCTTCCACAACTCTGCTCATGGGATGTGGACATCACTAACATGCTCACCTGATGTTGCCTACCCAAAATTGCTCCTGAGGCTGTTAAAAGTCAACCAAATTGACTGTAGGTCTAGAGTCACAGACTGGGTAACCATGGCAGATTGCCCTCCCCAAAGGATATGAATGATTTTTTTTCCAGCAATTAATAATCACCTTCACCAAGGCTAATTTTCAATTCCAGACTTTAGTAATTATGTTCAAATTTCACCGATGCCTCGGTGGGATTTAAATCCACAAAAGCAGAACATTAGCCTGGGACTCTGGATAATGAATCCATTCACATGACCACAAATATGAAAATACTTAAGTTATCATAATCCTCCCAGGGCATAGGGCTGCTCTCACATTAGAGAGAGAGAGAAGAATGACTGGTGATGGTTTAACCTGAGGGTCAATGCACCTCAGGTCAGGGGAGAGGGTGTGAAAGAGAGTCCTTCATGGTAACCTCAGTCAGTGCAGGAATTGAACCCACACTATTGGAGTCACTCTGCATCACAAACCAACCGTCCAAGCTAACTGACCCCACACCACAAATATACAGACATATGAACACACAAGTAAGGTACAGGAGTAGGCCATTTGGCCCCTGGAGTTTGTTTCACTATTTAATATGATCATGGCAGATCAGGTAATACCCTGAACTCCACTTTCTGATGACATCTCACTTCCTTTCTATCCAGAATCTGTCCACCTCTGCCTTAAAAGTATTAGAAGTCTTTTCCTCCGCACACATTTTCAGAAAGAGGCTTGTGGGCGTCTGATAGAAAAGATTTGGTGGTACAGTGGTTAGCACTGCTGCCTTGCAGTGGTGGGGAGCTAAGTTCAATTCCAGCCTTGGGTAACTGTCTGTGTGAAGTTTACATGTTCTCCCTGTGTCTGGGTGGGTAACTGCTAGGTGCTCCAGTTTCCTCACACAGCCCAATGATGTGCAGGTTAGGTGGATTAGTCATACTAACTAGCTCCATAGAGTCCAGGGATGTGCAGGCTAGATGGATTAGCCATGGTGAATACAGAGTGGGTGGAATGCTCTTTGAAGGGCTAGTGGTGACTTTATGGGCAGAATGGCCTCTTTCTGCAATGTAGGGATTCTAGCCTATGACTTTGCTTTCATCTAATAAATGATAATAATAAATGGGCAATTCCTTATTTTCAAATAATGTCTATTACTTCTCAATACAAGCAGGGGCAACCCCTCCACATCATCCTGTCAAGAACCTTCAGGATCTGTAATGTTTCAATCAAGGCACCTCTTACTCCTCTAAACTCCAGCAGATACAAGCCTCAACCTTCCAACATTTCCTCCTGAGACAACCCATCCATTCTAGCTATTAGTCTGGTTAAATAAAACGAAGAACTGCGGACACTGGAGATCTGAAACAAACAAACAAAAATCCTGGAGAAACGCAATAGGTCTGGCAGCATCTGGAGAGTGAAAAATAAAAATCAATGTTTTGAGTCCAGTGACTTTCCACATTGTAAACCTTCTCTGAACTGATTCATACCCAATTCCTTCCTTCCTTAAATAAGGTGACTAATATTGTATACAATACTCCAGATATAGGCTCATTGGTGTCTCAGATAACTAAAACATCCATATATCTGTGTTCAATTTCCCCCCATAAATGATAATATTCTATTACTTTTTCAAACAACGATCTGCAGCGGCATATTACCCTTTTGTGGTTCATGTATTTTGGACACACAGGTCCCTCTACTTCTTGGAGCTATGCAACCTCTCATCATTTGAATAATATACTTTATAATTCTTCCTGACAGAATAGACAATTTCACATTTTCCCACATCATACTCCATTTTCCAGAATCTTGCCCAATCTATCTGTGTGTGTTTGGAGCTCCTATGTCCTCGAGACAACTTGTGTCTACCTATTTTTGTGCCTTTGGCAAATTTAGCAACCCCATGCTTTCAAACTTTTTATCCAAGTCATTGATATAAATTGTTAAAAATTGAGGTGCCATCACTATGGTATACCACATATGCTAGCCCATTTTATGTCAACTCCTATTAATCAGTCAATCGTCTATCCATGCCAATATATTACCCCTACACCATGAAAGTTCATTTGCTGCAGTAATTGTTGAAGTAGGACCTGATCAAATGCCTTCTGGAAAACTAATTAGTCGACATGCACCACTTTACCCACAGCATATGTTACTTCTTCAAAGAATTTCGATAAATTGGTCAAACACGATTTCAATTTCACAAAACCATGTTGACTCTGCCTGATTATTCTGATTCCTGCTCGAGCATCTCTAACAATAGTTTCTAATATCTTCCTTCGGACAGATGTTAAATTAACTGGCTGTTGGTTTTCTGTTTTCTGCCTCCCTCCTGTTTTGAATAAAGGTGCTGTATTCACTATTCACTATACCAGATTCAAAACTTTAACTGTTTCTCTCTCCCTGGATGCTGCCAGGCCTGCTGAGTTTCTCCAGCATTCTTATTGTTTGTTTCAGGTTTTCTTCATCTCCTGTGGTTCATTTTTACTTGAGTGACATGCAGTATCTTCCAGTTGAATGGCCCTTTCCCAAATGCAGGAAACTTTAAATATTAGAAGGAACCTCTCGCTAAACACTTCGCATAAGACCTCATCAGCTCCTCCTATTGAATCTAAATATAAAACAATATCATATTTATGGACCCTCAGCTTGATTTCTGCCACATAAACTGTACCAGGGACTGTGATAGATTGGGTGGCACTGTGAGCTGCAGCTAATGGGACCAGTACTCTTCACTGACACCTTCCTTCGACTGACTGAACTGGTCCTCACTCTGAAACTCAAAGCCCTCCGCTTCTTCCTTTCCCGCCGTACCAACCAGTACTCTTCCACTGACGCCCTCTTTTGACTGTCTGAACTGATCCTCACTCTGAACAACTTCGCTTTCCAATCCTCCCACTTCCTCCAAACCAAAGGAGTAACCATGGGCACCCGCATGGGCCCCAGCTATTCCTGCCTCTTCATATGATATGTGGAACAGTACATCTTCCGCAGCTACACTGGCACCATCCCCACCTTTTTCTCTGCTACATTGATGACTGTATCGGCGCTGCCCCGTGCTCCCACGAGGAGGTTGAGCAGTTCATCCACTTTACCAACACCTTCCACTCCGACCTCAAATTTACCTGGACTGTCTCAGACTCCTCCCTCCCCTTCCTAGACCTCTCCATTTCTATCTCGGGCAACCGAATCAACTCGGACATTTACTATAAACCGACCAACTCCCACAGCTACCTAGACTACACTTCCTCCCACCCTGCCCCCTGTAAAAACGCCATCCCATATTCCCAATTCATTTGTCTCCGCTGCATCTACTCCCAGGAGGACCAGTTCCAATACCGAACAACCCAGATGGCCTCCTTCTTCAAAGACTGCAATATCCCCCCAGACGTGATCGACGATGCTCTCTACCGCATCTCTTCCACTTCCCGCTCCTCTGCCCTTGAGCCCCGCCCCTCCAATCGCCACCAGGACAGAACCCCACTGGTCCTCACCTACCACCCCACCAACCTCCATATACATCATATCATCCGTCGTCATTTCCATCACCTCCAAACAGACACCACCACCAGGGATATATTTCCCTCCCCTCCCCTCCCCTATCGGCATTCCGAAAAGACCACTCCCTCCGTGGCTCCCTTGTCAGGTCCACATCCCCCACCAACCCAACTTCCACTTCTGGCACCTTCCCCTGCAACCGCAAGAAATGCAAAACTTGCACCCACACCTCCCCCCTTACTTCTCCCCAAAGGCCCCAAGGGATCCTTCTATATCCGCCACAAATTCACCTGCACCTTCACACACATCATTTACTGCATCCGCTGCACCCGATGTGGCATCCTCTATATTGGGGAGACAGGCCGCCTACTTGCGGAACATTTCAGAGAACACCTCTGGGACACCCGGACCAACCAACCCAACCACCCCCTGGCTCAACACTTCAACTCCCCCTCCCACTTCACCAAGGACATGCAGGTTCTTGGACATCTCCATCGCCAGACCATAGCAACACGACGGCTGGAGGAAGAGCGCCTCATCTTCTGCCTAGGAACCCTCCAACCACAAGGGATGAACTCAGATTTCTCCAGTTTCCTCATTTCCCCTCCTCCCACTTGTCTCAGTCCCAACCCTCGAACTCAGCACCACCTTCCTAACCTGCAATCTTCTTCCTGATCTCTCCGCCCCCACCCCACTTCGGCCTATCACCCTCACCTTAATCTCTTCCACTTCTCGCATTTCCAACACCCCTCCCCCAAGTCCCTCCTCCCTACCTTTTATCTTAGCCTGCTTGGCACACTCTCCTCATTCCTGAAGACGGGCTCATGCCCGAAACGTTGATTCTCCTGCTCCTTGGATGCTGCCTGACCTGCTGTGCTTTTGCAGCAACACATTTTCAGAGCTGCAGCTAATGCCAGTCAGGGTATTAATTTCAGGGGTGCACAGGTCCAGTTGCCAGAATAGCTGAGATCACCATGAAGACCCTGCCTCCTCAAGCTCACTCCTTGCCTGGGGCACGGTCATCCCCAGGTTACACTCATTGCCAGCCATCTCTTTTAAATAACTCCATAGTCCTCTGGAAACTTTCACTCATTTAAAACAATGACGGCCTATTCTGAAAGAATCATAGTGGACTTAAAACGTTCATTCTGTTTCTCTTTCCAAAGACATTGCCAGACCAGCTGAGCTTCTGTTTGGATTTTAGATGTCTAGCATCCACTGTATTTTAATCAACGTGTTCAGTGCTTTTATTACACACATTTGGAGTAGGTGAGACTTGAATCTCGCCCTCCTGGATCGGGGTAGAGATACTACCATTGTACCATCCCCTGTTTCACATTTTGCTCATCTTTTAATTTTCATTGATTCTAGTAATGACCAGTGATGTTTGGAACAACTCCGCTGTTTAACATCTGGCTTCGTTGTTGGACTTGCTATCAAGGGGCCATTTTCTTAGGGCACTCCCTGGAGCCATTACATTAGGTTGCTCCTGGATTGTCAACATGGTCACCCATTGGGATAGTTTTCTGTGTAAGTCCCTGTGGTCACTCCTGGGGTGACTGTCTGGAGTCTCCAAGGTCACCATGAAGACTCTACCTCCTCATGTTCACTCCTTGATTGGGGAATCAGTCTCTGGGGTCGCTAGAGGTTTCAGTCTGGGTCACTCTCTGGGGTTTCAGTCTGGGTCACTCCCTGGGGTTTCAGTCTGGGTCATTCCCTGGGGTCTCAGTCTGGTCACTCCCTGGGGTTTCAGTCTGGGCCACTCCCTGGGGTCTCAGTCTGGGTCACTCCCTGGGGTCTCAGTCTGGGTCACTATTAGTATTTCAGGATTCTGTGGGCTAACTCTCAAGATCACTCAGTAGTTGCTCATGGAGTCACTTTCACCCTTAGGTGTTATTCTGGCCCTCCAGCTTCATCTAACCTTGTTCTTGTGTGTCTGATTCCTAACTCTTTGATTCTCTCAATCTCTGGTTTCTGTCTCTTACATTTTTCTGTTTCCTCTGTCTCTGGGTTTACTTCCCACTTTGACTAGAGTTTGAACAATGTTTTACCTCGATCTCAACTGGAGACATTAAAATAGCAAAGCTCGTCAGATGGTTACATTGGCATATTAGTTCAATTGGAACTAATCAGGAAGCAGCCCTCAGAGGACCAGAAACTTCCCCCTTCTGTTATCTTCAAATAAACGCATTCAGCTTTCATGTGATCTTTGGTATCTTGCATGAAGGAACAAATTTTGTTAAACAGCAAGTAGCATTCACACCACACAAATGCCAAGCTATAACCAACATCAATAAGAGATATTCAAAGGTTTTATCAACATCCTGGGGATTATCATTGATCAGAAACTCAACTGGACTCACCACAGGAACATAGTAGCTCCTAGAGTAGGTCAGAGGCTAGGAATATTGCGGTCATTAACTCACTTCCTGACACCCAAAAGACTGTCCACTATCTCCAAGTCACAAGTCAGGAGTGTGATGGAATACTCCCCACTTGCCTGGATGACTGCAGCTTCAACACTCAAAAAGCTTTACACCATCCAGAACAAAGCAGCCCACTTGTTGGCATGATATCCACAAGTGGCCACTTCTGCCATCACCAATGTTCATTAGCAGCAATGTGTACAAGATGCACTGCAGAAATTCACCAAAGATCCTCAGACAGCACCTTTCAAACCCATGATCACTTCCATCGAGAAGGACAAGGGCAGCAGATACATGGGAACACCACCACTGTCAAGTTCCCCTCCAAGCCACTCACCATCCTGATTTGGAAATATATCACAGTTCTTCCACTGTCGCTGGTCAAAATCCTGAATTCCCTTCCTCATGCATCATGGACTGCAAGGGTTAAAGAAGGCAGCTCACCATCACCTTCTCAAGGGCAACTATGGATGGGCATTAATGCGGCCCAGCCAGCAATGCTCACCTCTCACAAATGAACAGATTGAAAAAGCCTACACCTACCGCAGATTTAAGTATTCCCACCTCTAAATGTTCTCCATACTGGTGCCACTGAGACAATGAGAACACAGTGACCTCCACGAGATAGAAATTTAAAATGTAAGAACATATTTCATATCATTATGAGGCAGCATTAGCAAAATCTCCCCCTGCATTGTCCCCATCAAGACTTGAGGGTGGGTATAGCATTGGAGTAGATACAGAGCAAAGCTCTCTCCACTCTTCAAATATTCCCAGGACAGCTACAGCACAGGGTTAGATATAGAGTAAAACTCTCTCCTGTATCCCTCTTAAATGTTTCCCAAACAGGAGCAGTGCAGGACTAGATACAGAATAAACCTCCCTCTATGCTGTCCCCATCCAACATTCCCAGGACAGGGACAGCATGGGATTAGACACAGAAGTGTTCCTTCTGCACTGACCCATCAAACATTTTCATAACAGCACCATTTGGATACAAAATAAAAGAGCTCTCTCTGCTGTCCAATCGTTCATCTTGAACCATTGCAGTTCCTGTTGCATGACAAGCCTGAAAGTCACCCTTACAAACCTGGTTGAGTTTCAGTGTAAAATTGACCATTTCTGTCAGGTTGTGGCTGGCTGCTTTGTTACTGATTCTGGCTGTTACCACTTTGGAGTTTAACCAGCCTGTTCCTTCAGTTGCTTCCAGCTGCTTGATGCCATCTTTATGGATCTCACTGTTCAAAATGGATTCCATGTTGCTGAATACAAAGAAGGAGACTGCAGCAAAGTCTGGGGGAGCAAAGCGATTTGGGCTTTGGGTGAGTGTCAAGTCATCTGAAATAATGTGGCAACATCAGTTGATCTAGCTATAAGTCCAATTCTACAACTCATTGTATCCATTCCAATGATGGAGTGTGGAATGGTTCCAAATATTAAAGCAAGGCACTTTTTAAACACAAAAAAATGTATGGGTTGCCTCGCAGCACCGAAGCTAAAAAAGGAGAAATATTCAAAGATTTTCACTTTGCATTCATCAGAAGAGAATTGTAAGAGTACCAAATCTCCAAGAAAACAACTGTTTATACTGCATGAGAAGAAGTGCGAAAATTTGTTCCACTTTTGATTTATTGCCACAAGAGCTCACAAGCATATTTATGAAGTTTGGTCATTAGAATCATAGCAGCTAATATAAGTTGAAATTTTAACAAACCCCTTAAATCCAAGAATTCCAGCAATCAGAAGGGAGGAATATGTAAGGGTGATTGAACGAGAGAGAGAGATGGAGGAGGGAAAAGAGGAAGACGGGTGATGCAATTCTAAACACAGAGGATTGGAAAATACAAATTTCGATACAAAAGAAACGAAACATTTACCAGTGTTTTTTGCCCCCATGACCGTTCTCCAGTTTATCTCCATGGTGTTATTCCGGATCTTGATTCTCGCCAAGTCACCTGGTATACTTTGATTACCAAACACCTGGATCTTGCCAGCTAAAAATAAAGATAAATCCTTGTGAAGGATGTAGTGCCTATTGAAATCACCATACCTCTTTCTCTCTCACAGGTTTACTTGTCTTTGATGTTACTTGATGATTTATGATGATTTATTCTGAGCCTACCTAAATATACATCGCCTCCCTGTCTTGCCTGTCTGCACTTTGGCCCCTCAGCCGGACACATCATGCTCATGGTTTCTGAAGAAGAATCAGATCGAATTCAAAGCATTAACTCTTTCTCACTTCACAGAATGCTGCCAAATCTACTGAATTTCTCCAGTGCTGTGTTTGTTGTCATAATATTCCTTCATTTGCATGCAATGAGTCCCTGTCCAAGAAGGTACGTTGCTTCTTGCAAGACTAAATGAGCCACATTTCAAGGGCAACTCACTATCTTACAATGGTTGTCGGCACATACTATTAGCACACCCAGGACATTCCACCCAGCAGACAACTGAACAATGTGATGTTTGAATCTCAGTGTCAGTGCAGAATTTGGCATGTAGCCTACACATCTCAGCAAGTAGCTAATTGAATCAAACAGGATGTTCCTTCCATTAATGATAACAGGCCAAATATAGTCCCCGACCAACCAGTCTGCATTTGCAAACTCAAAACAAAAAAAAATCTATTGTTTCATGTAACTCTGCATTTGGACAGCAGTCGCTTATCAATCCCAAGGAATCTCCACTTCAAGCCTGATATTGTCTCTCTGGCAGTGTATGCTCCCTCAGAACTGCTGTGGGATTGTCTGCCATTTTCCTGTGCTCAAAGGCTCTGGAGTGAGACATGAGCCCCCAGTCTTCTCCCTGACAGGCACTAAAATAACCCACTGAGGCCCAGAGCAGACATTGCAAATATTGATTCACAGCATACGAAGTAGAAACCTGTTCTCAAACAATACTCAACACCGCACAGCCCAGATGGCCTCCTTCTTCAAGGACCGCAGATTCCCTCCAGACGTGATCGACGATGCCCTCCACCGCATCTCCTCCACTTCCCGCTCCTCCGCCCTTGAGCCCCGCTCCTCCAACCGCCACCAAGACAGAACCCCACTGGTTCTCACCTACCACCCCACCAACCTCCGCATACAACGTATCATCCGCCGCCATTTCCGCCACCTCCAAACGGACCCCACCACCAAGGATATATTTCCCTCCCCTCCCCTATCAGCGTTCCGCAAGGACCACTCCCTTCGTGACTCCCTCGTCAGATCCACACCCCCCACCAACCCAACCTCCACCCCCGGCACCTTCCCCTGCAACCGCAGGAAATGTAAAACTTGCGCCCACACCTCCACACTCACTTCCCTCCAAGGCCCCAAGGGATCCTTCCATATCCGCCACAAGTTCACCTGTACCTCCACACACATCATCTATTGCATCCGCTGCACCCGATATGGCCTCCTCTATATTGGTGAGACAGGCCGCTTACTTGCGGAACGCTTCAGAGAATACCTCCGGGCCGCCCGAACCAACCAACCCAATCACCCCGTGGCTCAACACTTTAACTCTCCCTCCCACTCCACCGAGGACATGCAGGTCCTTGGACTCCTCCACCGGCAGAACACAACAACACGACGGCTGGAGGAGGAGCGCCTCATCTTCCGCCTGGGAACCCTCCAACCACAAGGTATGAATTCAGATTTCTCCAGTTTCCTCATTTCCCCTCCCCCCACCTTGTCTCAGTCGGTTCCCTCAACTCAGCACCGCCCTCCTAACCTGCAATCTCCTTCCTGACCTCTCCGCCCCCACCCCACTCTGGCCTATCACCCTCACCTTGACCTCCTTCCACCTATCCCACCTCCATCGCCCCTCCCCCTAGTCCCTCGTCCCTACCTTTTATCTTAGCCTGCTTGGCTCTCTCTCTTATTCCTGATGAAGGGCTTATGCTCGAAACGTCGAATTCTCTATTCCTGAGATGCTGCCTGGCCTGCTGTGCTTTGACCAGCAACACATTTGCAGCTGTGATCTCCAGCATCTGCAGACGTCATTTTTTACTCAAACAATATTCACCCACAATCACTTTCCGACATCTGGTACTTTTGAATTTGGAAGGATTTCACTGAAATTTACAGAATATTGGGAGGCATGGGTAGAGTGGATGTGGAAAAGATGTTTCAACCAGGAGGAGAGGCCAGGACCTGAGGACACAGGTCCTTGGAGTAAAGGGACGACCCTTCAGAAATGAGATGAGGAGCATTTTCTTCAGCCAGAGAGTGGTATCCCTGCGGAACTCATTGCCATATAAGGCTGCGGAGGTACATTGAGTGTCAGAGGTAGGTAGGTTCTTAAATAGTAAGGAGATAAAAGGACAGGAATGGCCTAATTCTGCTTCTATATCTTATGGCCTTATGTTTCACAAGCAGGAAACCAGAATGATATCAATTTCCTTAGCACTGTTTCTGTGGAAATGTGATAACAAATGCAATCTAGAAACATCCTCAGTTCGATGACATTAATGTTGCTGAATGTTCCTCAAAGCAATTCTAGGAACTATTGCTTGAAATCTTTCATCAGAAGTCACCATTTTAACTGATTTACTTCTTTAACTGAAGTGCCAATTGGCTCAGAAAGTGCAAACCGTAAAACTGGAGCCAAGAAAATAAACCAAGGAACTTCAGACCCATGGTTTCCCAATTCCATTCCCCATACTTTGTAAGAATCACTTGTAGTCAGCATTTTTAATGATAAGGTCCTGGGAGGTGTTGATGAACAAAAAGAGACCTTAGAGTGCAGGTTCATAGTTCCTTGAAAGTGGAGTTGCAGGTAGATAGGATAGTGAAGAAGGCATTTGGTATGCTTTCCTTTATTGGTCAGAGTATTGAATACAGGAATTGGAAGATCATATTGCAACTGTACAGGACATTGGTTAGGCCACTGTTGGAATATTGTGTGCAATTCTGGTCTCCTTCCTATTGGAAGGATGCTGTGAAACTTGAAAGGGTTCAGAAAAGATTTACAAGGATGTTGCTAGGGTTGGAGGATTTGAGCGACAGGGAGAGGTTGAATAGGCTGGGGCTGTTTTCCCTGGAGTGTGAAGGCTGAGGGGTGACCTGATAGAGGTTTATAAAATTGTGAGGTGCATGTTAGGATAAATAGACAAAGTCTCTTTCCTGGGTGAAGGAACGAGAGGGCATAGGTTTAGGGTGAGAGGGGAAAGATATAAGAGAGACTTAAGGATCAACAATTTCATACAGAGGGTGATGAGTGTATAGAATGAGCTGTCAGATGAAGTGGTAGAGGCTGGTATGATTGAAACATTTAAAGGCATCTGGTTGGGCATATGAATAGGAAAGGTTTGGTGGGATACGGTCCGGGTGCTGGCAGGTGGGACTAGATTGGGTTGGGATATCTGGTTGGCATGGACAGGTTGGACTGAAGGGTCTGTTACCATGCTGTGCATCTCTATGACTGTGATTATGACTATAAACCTTTCCTTTGATTAAAAGTTGCCCTCTGTGTCAACTCAGCATCCAGAGGGTTAGCATTTGTACTGAGTAATATTTTACCGAAAGAGTTTTCTGAGATTGACTTTGTTCCTCCACTGGGCAAAGTCAAAGCAACAGCCATTGCCATATTCTCCAAGAGATCCAAGATGGTCGCTGCTACATTTAACTGTTGACTGGTCGTCATGTTCTCTAGCTGTGAATTTGTACTGAAGACACTATTTGTAAAGTTTGTGATGGTCTGTGGATAGAAAAAGAAATAGCTTCTTGAACTAATAAGTCTGCTTTCTTTCCCATCTTATATCATTTACTTTCATTCCTTTTCTCTCTGAACATCCTCCTCCCCTTTCTTCCTTGAATTTTTTATTTTCTCACTTCCATTTCCCACATCTCCATAACTGGAATTGTCTTGGAATCTTTCTTTCCCCTCTCTTGTCCACCCTTCCCTGTTTCCACCCGCCACCCCTCCACCTATGATGCCAATTGCCTACCCCAGTAAATGAGGTTAACACCTTTCTCTTAAAACTTATTGAAATTACCACAACATCATTGAACTGCAAGTGATGAAAGGAACCTTTTAAATAAAAGCAACAGCCAAATAAGCATTTTCAGAGAATCAGAGAATTATGACAGTGCCAAAAGGAGGACATTCTGCCCATTATGTTTGCACTGCTTCTGTTCCCTGGTGCCCCATCCCCTGCCTTGACCTCATAGCAAATTACCAGCATTTATTGCCCTTGGACTGAATAGCCTTCCAAGCCCTTTCCAGATTGCAGCTCAGCTTCAATCCCATTGCTATCGGTCACATGTAGCCCACACTATTTTAACACTGGCACACATCACTCAGATCCTGCTCAATCTACAGTCTGTGAATTGAACGCTCCTACCTTTACAGTGATCATCTTCACACCAGCTTCACACGTTGGTTAATCACTATTGCAGGGAGATCTTGTGGGCTTGTACAAGTTACTCAGTGATGGGAGACTACACATTTATTCGATAAGAACATCCCTTTGGATATCAAACCCACCTTCAGATCGGAAGATCCAATTTTCCTTTCGAAGGGGCAATTCATTGAGGGGCCATCAGTTGAACATAATATGCAGGCTTTTTTCCCAAAAGCATGTCAACCATCACAACAGGAGGATTATAAAGCTATGACACCAGGTCATACTGATCATATACTGACTTAAGCTTGGAGATGGGTTTTAAGGTGTGTTTTAAAGAGAGGACCCAAATGCATTGCAGTGAAATGCATTGTTTGCTTGTTCTGTGTAAATAAAGGTTGGTCCATGTTAAGATTGCCTCTCGTCTCATTCTTCACAAACTGACTTTGTAGAGTTGAACACTATGCATCAGAACCATGTTACCTTTGGAGCAAATAAAAACACTGCGCCTACGATTCCTTACCTGGATAGTGTCTGTGGCGCTGAAATTCTGACAGCTCGCTGTAATCGGCGAGCTGATTCCATCACAAAGCAAGACTCATTACCTACAGAGTTTGGCTAGGCAGTGTAATGAGACAATAGTTAAAGAGCACCCCTTACCATTGAAAACCATCACTGGACAATTCAATCTAGAAAATCCACCAAAAGAACATTTCTAACAGCAAAAGCCTGGAGAATTGACTTCGTATCATCTGGAAATAAGAGACATGACATTGCTTGTGTTGCTAGTGTTGATGCTGGGATTATACCAGATAGTGATGTCTGGATCTATCCCTCTGGAGTTCACGGCATTAGTGTTGGGATATCTTGTTGGTATGAGATGTGTGAGCAATTACCTTCTGAAAAAAGAAACAAATACTGAAAATGTGTCGCATCCTTCATTCCCTCCGGACATTTAAAAATGTTTTACAACTAATTTTTAGAAACTTCTGTTCCTGGGAAATGGGTGTCACTGATTAGGCCAGTATTTATTATTCATTCCCCATATCTAATTACCCTCGAGAAGGTGATGATAAACTTCTTTTTTGAATTCTTGCAGTTCATCTAATGTCAGGGCCACCTGGAGTGCTGTTCATGGGAAAGGCATGCAGGGTGTTCCAGTATTTGGACTCGATATAATTTCCTGTCAGGGTGGTGTGTGACCTGGAGGTTGGTGATGTTTCCAGATATCAGCTGCCCCTATCCTAGAGGTGACAATTTTCCAAGATGTTGCCATCGGAGCCTTGGTGAGTTGCTGCTGTGCATCTTGCTAATAGTACATTCTACCCCCACTGTGTGTCACTGGGAGAGGGAGAAAATGCTGAAGGTGATGGATTGGGAGCCAATCATGCAGGCTTCTTGAGTGCTGTTGGAGCAACATTCATCCATGCAACTATAGTGTATTCCACCACATACCTGATTTGTGTTTTGTGGATCATGTACAGATTTTAGAGGGCAGAAGATGAGTTATTCACTGCTGGACTGACCTGTTTTAGTCGTGCCATACTTATGTAAGTTGATTCAATTCAATTTCTGGTCAATGGTAACTCCCAGGACATTAGTAGTAGGGGAAAGTGAGGACTGCAGATCCTGGAGACCAGAGTTGAAAAATGTGGTGCTGGAAAAACACAGCAGGCCAGGCAGCATCCGAGGAGCAGGAGATTCGACGTTTCGGGCATGAGCCCTTCTTCAGGAATGAGGCTGGTGTGCCAAGCGGGCTGAGGTAAAAGGAAGGTGGGAGGGAATTTGGGGGAGGGGCGCTGGAAATACGATAGGTGGAAGGAGGTGAGGGTGATAGGCCAGAGAGGTGGTGGGGGTGGAGAGGTCGGGAAGAAGATTGCAGGTCAAGAGGGTGGTGCTGAATGCGGAGGTTGGGACTGAGATAAGGTAGGGGGGAGGGGAAATGAGGAAGCTGGAGAAATCTACATTCATCCCGTGTGGCTAGAGGGTTCCTAGGCAGAAGATGAGGTGCTCTTCCTCCAGGCGTCGTGTGGTCAGGGTCTGGCGATGGAGGAGGCCAAGGATCTGCATGTCCTTGGCGGAGTGGGAAGGGGAATTAAAGTGTTCAGCCACGGGGTGGTTGGGTTGGTTGGTGCGGGTGTCCCAGAGGTGTTTCCTGAAACATTCCGCAAGTAGGCGGCCTGTTTCCCCAATGTAGAGGAGACCACATTGAGTGCAGCGGATACAGTAAATGATGTGTGTGGAGGTGCGGGTGAATTTGCAACGGATATGGAAGGATCCATTGGGGCCTTGGAGGGAGGTGAGGAGGAGGGTATGGGCGCAAGTTTTGCACTTCTTGAGGTTGCAGGGGAAGGTGCTGGGAGTGTAGGTTCGGTTGGTGGGGGGTGTGGACCTGACGAGGGGGGTCGCAGAGGGAGTAGTGATAGGGGTGGGGAGGGAACTATATCCCTGGTGGTGGGGTCTGTTTGGAGGTGGCGGAAATGTCGGAGGATGATACGATGTATCGGAGGTTGGGGGGTGGAAAGTGAGGACCAGTGGGGTTCTGTCCTGGTGCCGATTGGAGGGGCAGGGTTCAAGGGCGGAGATGCGGGAAGTGAAGGAAATGCGGTGGAGAGCATCGTCGACCACGTCGGAGGGGAAATTGCGGTCTTTGAAGAAGGAGACCATTTGGGTTGTTCGGTATTGGAATTGGTCCTCCTGGGAGTAGATGCGGCGGAGGCAAAGGAATTGGGAATATGGGATGGCGTTTTTACAGGGGGCAGGGTGGGAGGAGGTGTAATCTAGGTAGCTGTGGGAGTTGTTCGGTTTGTAGTAAATGTCTGTGTTGAGTCAGTCACCCAAGATAGAAATGGAGAGGTCTAGGAAGGGGAGGGAGGAGTCTGAGACAGTCCAGGTAAATTTGAGGTCGGAGTGGAAGGTGTTAGTTAAGTGGATGAACTGTTCAACCTCCTCGTGGGAGCATGAATTGGAACCAATACAATCATCGATGTAGCGGAGGAAAAGGTGGGGTTGGTGCCAGTGTAGCTGCAGAAGATGGACTGTTCCACATATCTGATGAAGAGGTAGGCATAGCTGGGGCCCATGCAGGTTCCCATGGTTACTCCTTTGGTTTGGAAGAAGTGGGAAGATTGGAAGGAGAAGTTGTTAAGAATGAGGACCAGTTCAGTCAGTCGAAGGAGGGTGTCAGTGGAAGGGTACTGGTTGGGTCAGTGGGAGACGAAGAAGCAGAGGGCTTGGAGGCCTTCGTGATGGGGGATTGAGGTGTATAGGGACTGGACGTCCATTGTGAAGATAAGGCGTTGGAGGTCAGGGAAGCAAATATCATGGAGGAGGTTGAGGGCTTGGGTGGTGTCCTGAATGTAAGTGGGGAGTTCATAGACTAAGGGGGACAGGGCAGTGTCGAGGTATGCAGAGATGAGTTCGGTGGGGCATGAGCAGGCTGAGCCGATGGGTTGGCTGGGCCAGTCAGGTTTGTGGATTTTGGGCATGAGGTAGAAACGGGCGGTGCGGGGATGTGGGACTGAGGTTGGAGGCGGTGGATGGGAGATCTCCTGAGGTGATGAGGTTATGGATGGTCTGGGAGATGATGGTTTGGTGGTGGGAGGTAGGGTCATAGTCAAGGGGGCAGTAGGAGGTGATGTCCACGAGTTGGCATCTAGCTTCAGCGGTGTAAAGATGGGTGTGCCAAACTACTACTGCGCCTCCCTTGTCTGCTGATGGTGAGGTTGGGGTTGGAGCGGAGAGAGTGGAGGGCTGCGCACTGTGTGGGTGAGAGGTTGGAGTGGGGGAGGGGTGGACAGGTTGAGGCAGTCAATGTCGCGGCAGCAGCTGGATATGAAGAGATAGCGGACGGGAAAGAGTCCAGCACGGGGTGTCCACGTGGATGGGATGTGTTGGAAACGGGAGAAGGCGTTGTCAGAGGGTGGGCGAGAGTCCTTGTAAAGAATCAGGCACGGAGGCGAAGGCGGCGGAAGAAATGCTCGATGTCTAGCCGCGTGTCGAACTCATTGATCCGGGAACGTAGAAGGATGAAGGTGAGGACTCTACTGAGGACTGATCGTTCATCCTCAGAAAGGGGGAGGTCTGGAGGGATGGTGAAAATATGGCGGGGCTGGGAGCTAGGACCTGGTGTGGGGCTGGAGCTGGGAGTAGGGGCGGAGTTTGGCACGGGGCAGAGTTAGTCGCAGGGGGCGGAGTTAGTTGTGTGGGCGGAGTTAGTTGTGTGGGTGGAGTTGGTCAAGGGGGCGCAGTTGGTTGTGGGGGTGGAGATCGACATGGGGCAGAGATCGATGTGGGGCGGAGATCAACGTGGGGCGGAGATTAACGTGGGAGTGGTGTAGCATGCAGTGTGGCCCTTGAGCAGGTGAGCTCTGGAGGTGGAAGTGGCGCGCCGGGCAGAAACGGTGCTGGTCCCAGTGGCTGTGGAGCCCGCGGCAGCCGCATATTTGTCGGGGATGGTCTTCCTGGCGAACATGGAGGCAGTTGTCTGTGCGGTGATCGCAGAGGCTGCATGGTTGATGGTGCTGTTGTCCGTGCGGCAGTGGGGACGGAAGTGACATCACCGTTCGCCGCAGTGGTGGTGGCTGCAGCGTCTGTGTGGACATTGGTAGTAGGGGATTCAACAATGGTAATGCCATTGAACATCAAGAAATGGGTGGCACGGTGGCACCGTGGTAGTAGGCGGCACGGTGGCACAGTGGTTGTGGTGGCACGGTGTCATAGAGGTAGTGGACAGCACAATGGCACAGTGGTTTTGGGCAGCGCAGTGGCACAGTGGTTGTGGGCAGCACGGTACTACTGCCTCATAGCGCCTGAGACCCGGGTTCTATTCTCACCTCAGGCGACTGACTGTGTGGAGTTTGCACATTCTCCCCATGTCTGCGTGGATTTCCTCCAGGTGATCCAGTTTCCTCCCACAGTCCAAAAATGTGCAGGTTAAGTGAATTGGCCATGCTAAATTGCCCGTAGTGTTAGGTGAAGGGGTTAGTGTAGGGGAATGGGTTGCGCTTTGGCGGATCGGTGTGGACTTGTTGGGCTGAATGGCCTGTTTCCACACTGTAAGCAATCTAATCTAATCTAAAAAAACAATGATTTAAACATTAGTGGAAGTTCCCTTGTGCTTTCTCCACAGAAGCACTACTGTGATCTTGGTTCTACCCAAGGAGGCACATGGGATCTTTGTTAAGTATCTGATTTGAACGCCGAGCCAATGGTTAAGAAAATATGAACTTGCCTGGGGACAGAGTAGCTCCTCAAGACCCTGTCCAACGAATGAGGTGGGGAATCAGGTTGTGGGATTGAACCAAAAGATTTTAAATTTTCAATGGTTGAGTTGTCCTTGACAGAGCAAGGAAGAAGCTTCCAAATGAGGTCTCTTTTCGCAATAACTAAGGTGACATACTTGAGCATTCTGATGCTAGATAACAGTGGAAGTGCTAACCTACTGGGAAAGTAGCTGCTATTTTTTAAAACATTATTTTCTTTTTATTGGACTTTTACATCTGCAATCTATTTTCAAATATGCACTCACATTAAATCAAAAACCGTGGGTATAAAGAAGTGAACCCCTTTAAGCAGAAGGACTTTTTCAATGAGTCATTTTGAGAATAGAACAATATGGGTCACGTACCTGCTCGAGGGTTTGTGAGTGCTTTCCACCACACTGTACGAGGGTGGAATTGGTCGCCTTTTCTGGGTTGGGACAATTGAGAGGTTGCACTGTAAAATTAGAGTAGTTAAGAGATCTTTCAACATTAGTGCCCCAATCAAAACTCTGCCATCTTCCCACTATGGATTTCTGATGGGCAGGCAGGGCCCAGTTTTGCCATCTTATCTAAAGGATACTCCTCTAACACTGCAGCACTCCCTCAGCACAGCACAGCACTTTGGGAGGGGAGGAGCATCAGCTTAGATTAGACTCCAAAATCCTGGCAGGCGTTTCATATTAAATGCCCATCTGACCCAGAGTGGTAATAACTAAGCCAAACCGACAAACACGTTACCAACAAACCTGCTTAGATACTAGTCTGAATTATAGGTTAATGAAGATCAGTTTTTAGGCATCCATGTGATTCCGTCAAAGAGGAACTCAGAAATTGTGGGAAGACCCCGTGAGTAAAATTTCCTCCACAGGGTCTGAGTTAACTGCACGAGGTGGGTGTTCCATCACTCAGTCACCCTTTAATTATATCTGCATAGTATACTGGCTCACAGGCAGTCCCTGAAGTGAACAGATTCTGAATTGCGTGTTTATATTTTTTTTCCTGTTTATCTTTTTCTTTTTTTTCCTCTTTTTTTTCCAGTGACAAGCAGTACCCTTAATCCCCTGTTTATTATTTTTCCCCAGCACCCATGGTGTGTGTGTGTGCGCGCAGGTGAGAGACACAGTGAAAGACACAAAGTGTACAAATCTTTATTCAATTTCCACCACCAGGAAGATAGGAAAACACCCGAGTGGCCAGTGACAAGCAGTGCCCTTCACATCAAAAAGGGCAATGCTGTGTGATCAAACAGTGAAGGGACTAAATCAAAATAGAGTTGGAGGGGGAAATGATGCACTCCACTCCCTGCGGTGCCCACCTCTCCCTGAACAACTCCAGGGTGTTGGTGGACACCGCGTGCTCCTTCTCCAAGGACACCCGGGCCCTAACGTAACCGCAGAAGAGGGGCAGGCAGTCGGCCCTAACGACCCCCTCCACGGCCCGCTGCCTGGACCTGTTTATGGCCAGTTTGGCCAGGCCCAGGAATTGCCTGTTTATATTTTTTTTATTTTATTAAACAAATTACAAAATAGTTCAGTTCACAAGAAAACATTTACAGCTGTACAAGAGACAGCAATTTTACAAGGGAGAGGAGCAGCAAAGCTAGGCCCCAAACCCTACCGTTTGACCATTTTACAGGGAGATGAGGACAACCCTCAAATCCCAGTTCCACATTTAACAAGACAGTGACAATAACATTTGTACATTAAACAATACAGTTACATACAGAAGTGCAGACAATACAGACCCAGCAAGCCCCTACCCTTCCCACCTTTCGACCACTCTAAGGCAAATTGCCTGTTTATATTGGGTCAGTCAGGGGTCCCTAATTGGCCCACGTTAACAACCCCAATCAAAGATCTCATAGTCACTGAGTTCCACATGGGTCCCATCACTGTGGGGTCTGACTTGGGATTTTTGGCAACCAGCATCTAAAGTTGATTTTAATTTATTTTCAGCTCCACATGAATAGGCAGGGAATAGAGTGATAGGGATGACAAAGAGGCAAACGCCTTTTACATGAGAAAGGCATCATGCATACGTGCAGTCTTGGAGGGTGAAAGGACCTGTTTCTGAGCTGAAGTATTATTTGTTCCGTGTTTTCTTCATTATCCCTCCAATTTTACTCCTGGATTCGATTTGGACATCAGTCTTTAATTTCCTTGGAGGCCAGGAGCATCCTGGAAAACTGACACCCATCACAAACAGCAGTTTAATGCCCCCATTTAATCATTCATAAGATTATCCTCCTTACCTTTACAAGTTGTTGCATTGCCGGAGCTCCCAGGAATGGGGATAAAACCTGTACCACAGTAACACTCAAAGCTCCCAATTACGTTGCGACATAATGCTGATGGATCGCATGGTGATGATGTACACTCATCAACATCTGTGTAAACAGTGATATTTGTTAATGGCTGGGTCAATATCTTGTTCAAATTAGAACCTCAGATAAAGGAGCATAAGCAAGGCACTCGGATCCTCAAGACAGCTCCACCATTCAATAGGTAAAAACAAGGACTGCAGATGCTGGAGACCAGAGTCTAGATTAGAGTGGTGCTGGAAAAGCACAGTAGGTCAGGTAGCATCCAAGGAGCAGGAAAATCGACGTTTGGGCAAAAGCCCTTCATCAGGATAAGGCTCTAATCTAGACTCCACCATTCAATAACTGACCTGATTGGGGCCTTCACTTCACTTTCCTGTCTGTTCCTCACAACCCTCAACTCTTTTCTTGTTTGAAAATCCTACTATTATGCCTTGAATATAGAAACATAGAGAACAAGAGCAGGTGTAGGACATTTAGCCCTTCAAGCCTGCTCCATCATTCAATATGATCATGGCTGATCATCCCACTGTCATCTACAGAGAAAAAGCTTTTACTCTAGAAAGGCACTATGTATCATGCAGTCTTGGTGTGCCAAGGTGCCTGTTTCTGTGCTGTGATATTCTTTGTTCAATGTCTGGAGCAGGAGCAGGCCACTCAGCCCTTCAGGTATGCTCTGTTGTTCAAAGTAATCATGGCCGATCATCCCACTGGCCTCTCTGCTCAAACCTTGGAGAGCCGTGCAGTAATAAGTAAATTATGGATCATACTGTGCAGGAACTTCTGAATGCACTGTCAGAGGAGGTGGTGGAGGCAGCTACAGTAGCAGCGCTTTGAGACATCTTGAGAGATACAAGAATGGGCAAGCAGTAGAGTGATACAGATTGTGTAGAGATAAAAGGTTTTGAGATGAGAGTTATAAGCCAGTCTGTGCAGTCGTGGTGGACCAGAGGGCTTGTTCCTTTGCTGTACTGTACTATTCTTTTTTTTGTGTTTTTTAATTATCCCTCCAATTTCTCTCACAGATTTGACTTGGATATTAGTCTCTAATTCCTTTGATGTCCAGGGCCATCCTGGTGAACTGACAATCCTGTCGCAAACAACAGATTAATGCCTCCATTTAATTGCTCCAAAGATTATTCTCCTTACTTTTACAAGTTGTTGCATTGCTGGAGCTCCCAGGAGTGAGGTAAAACCTGTACCACAGTATCATAGCTCCCAATTACATTGCCACATAATGTTGATGGATCGCACGGTGACGATGCACATTTATCAATGTCTGTGTAAACAGTGATGTTTGTTAATGGCTGGGTCAATGTTTTGCTCAAATTAGAACCTCAGGTAAAGGAGCATGAGCAGGGCCCTCAAGACTGCTCCAGCATTCAATAACTGACCTGATTGGGGCCTTCACTTCACTTTCCTGTCTGTTCCTCACAACCCTCAACTCTTTTCTTGATTGAAAATCCTATTCACATGCCTTGAATATAGAAACATAGAGAACAAGAGCAGGTGTAGGCCATTCAGCCCTTCAAGCCTGCTCCACCATTCAATATGATCATGGTTGACCATCCCACTGTCATCTACGTGTAGCCATTAAGAGAATTATGGAGCACACTGTGCAGTAACATCAGAATGTGCTGACAGAGGTGATAGTGGAGGTGGAGACATTGGCAACATTTTGAGATATGTTGACAGATACAAGAATAGACGGGAAATGGAGGAACACGGACCATGTAGAGGTAAAACGTTTTCAGATTAGGAAGTTATTGTGTGTCTGCGCATCTTGGTGAGTCAAAGGTCCTACTTGAGGTGTACTATTGTTTGCATTCTTAAGTATCCCTCCCATTTTGCTGTTCAAGAAGTTTTGAATGCATTGCCAGAGGAAATGGTGGATGTGGATACAAGAGAAATGCTTTGAGGCATCTTGACAGGTACATGAATGGGCAGGCAGTAGAAGGATACAGATATGTAGAGAGAAAAGGTTTTTACTTAAGACAAGCACTACACATCCTGCAGTCTTGGTGTGCCAAGGTGCCTGTTTCTGTGCTGTGAAATTCTTTGTTCAATGTTTGGAGCATGAGCAGGCCACTCAGCCCTTCAGGAATGTTCCATTATTCAAAATAATCATAGCCGATCATCCCATTGACTTCTATGCTCAAACCTTGGAGAGCCGTGCAGTAATAAGCAAATTATGGATCATACTGTGCAGGAACTTCTGAATGCACTGTCAGAGGAGGTGGTGGAGGCAGCTACAGTAGCAGCGCTTTGAGACATCTTGAGAGATACAAGAATGGGCAAGAAGTAGAGTGATACAGATTGTGTAGAGATAAAAGGTTTTGAGATGAGAGTTATAAGCCAGTCTGCACATTCGTGGTGGGCCGTTGTTCCTCTGCTGTGCTGTATTATTCTTTGTTCTGTGGTTTGCTCATTATCCCTCCAATTTCTCTTACAAATTTGTCTTGGATATTAGTCTCTAATCTCTTTGACGTGCCGGGCCATCCTGGAGAACTGACAATTTTAGCACAAACAACAGATGAATGCCTCCACTTAATCGCTCATGAGATTATCCTCCTTACCTTTACAAGTTGTTGCAATGCCGGAGCTCCCAGGAATGGGGGTAAAACCTGCACCACAGTAACACTCATATCTCCCAATCGCGTTGCGACATAATGCTGATTGATCGCACGGTGACGATGTACGTTTATCAATGTCTGTGTAAACAGTGATGTTTGTTAATGGCTGGATCAATATTTTGCTCAAATTAGAACGTCAGAAAAAGGAGCATGAGCAGGGCCCTTGGGCTCTCAAGACAGCTCCACCATTCAATAACAGACCTGATTGTGGACTTCACTTTCCTGCCTGTCCCTTCTAATCGTCAACTCATGTCTTGTTTGAAAATCCAACTGACATGCCTTGAATATAGAAACTTAGAGAATAGGAGCAGGAGTAGGCTTCAGCCCTTCAAGCCCTTCAAGCCTGCTCCACCATTCAATATGATCATGGCTGATCATCCCACTGTCATCTACGTGTAGCCATTAAAAGAATTATGGAGCACACTTTGGAGTAACATCAGAATGTGCTGGCAGAGGAGGTAGTGGAGATGGACAGCACAGCAACATTCTTAGATATCTTGACACCAACCATGTCAAGGCAAAAGGGTTTTAGATTAGAAAGGTATTGTGTGTCTGCGCAGTCTTGGTGGGTCAAAGGCCCACCTTGAGGTGAACTATTGTTTGCTTTCTTAAGTATCCCTGCCATTTTGCTGTTCAGGAAGTTTTGAATGCGTTGCCAGAGGAAATGGTGGATGTGGATAGACGAGAAATGCTTTGAGGCATCTTGACAGGTACATGAATGGGCAGGCAGTAAAGGGATACAGACTATGTAGAGAGAAAAAACTTTTACTTTAGAAAGGCACTATGTATCATGCAGTCTTGGTGTGCCAAGGTGCCTGTTTATGTGCTGTGATATTCTTTGTTCAATGTTTCCTTCATTATCTCTCCGATTTTTCTCTAGGATTTTACTTGGACATTAGTCTCTAAATTCTTTGGAGTCCAGGACCATCCCAAAGAACTGACAACCTTATCACTAACAAGGGATAAATACCCCTGTTTAATTGCTTGTAAGATTATCCTCCTTACCTTTACAAGTTGTTGCTTTGCCGGAGCTCCCAGGAATTGGGATAAACCCTTTACCACAGTAACACTCATAGCTCCCAATTATGTTGCGACATATTATGGATAGATCACATGTTGACGATGCACACTGATTGATTTCTGTGTGAACAGTGATGTTTATTAATGGCTGGCTCACCATTTTGCTTGAATTAGAACCGAAAAGCAGGATCATGAGCAGGCCATCTGTCCCCTCCAGCCTATCCCAATTTTCAACAGCTGACCCAATTGTGGCCTTCACTCCAATTTCCTGTTTGTTCCTCAGAATCTCAACTCTTTCCTCGACTGAAAATCCATCTTACAGGCCTTGAATATAGAAACAGAGAGCACAGGAGCAGGAGTAGTCCATTCAGCCCTTCTAGTATCCTTTGTCATTCAATATAATTATGGCTGACCATCCTACTGGCTTCTATACACACTTTGGCGAGCCATGCAGCCACTAAGAAAATTAAGGGCCAGAACATCTGACAGCTCATCCAAGAGATGAGAGAGGAGACTTGTAATTGACCGGAGCTGATCTCGGCCATGCTGCAAAAGCATGAGAAGGTGTTGGAAGGGTTCGGGAAGCGAGTTGAAGTGGTTGAGCAGCAGACCACGGCATGGGAGATCGAGGTTGAGTCCTCGGATCCAGGCCCTTGAGAAACAGATTCGGTCCCTGACTGAGCAAGGTGATGACCTGGAGATTAGAGGTAGGAGAAAGAATATCCGGGTCGCTGGCCTGCCAGAGGAAGTTGAAACTAAGCAGCCTGCAAGTTTTTTTTTGAAAACTGACTGCCACAGTTTCTTGGCTGGGATACTGAGGCAGACTTGGTGAAGGTTGACAGAGCTCACCAACTTGAGGTGCACAGATCCCATCAGGGTCAGCATCCCTGCCTGGTTCTAATATGATTTCAATGATACAGGGACAAGCAGAGAGTCAGGGAAACTTCTAGAAGGTTGGAGAGAGATCCGCAGGTCCTGACCTATCCGGGAATGAAGATAATGTTTTTCCAGGACTTTTCTGCAGCAGTGATTCATAACAGGAAATTGTTTGATACGTTTAAGAGAAGATTAAAGGACTTGGTATTCAATATTCGATGGGATACCCAGCGGTGTTTTGTATTACTTACGAGGAGACTGTGCGGTTGTTTGATTACTCAGAGCAAGTTATACCTTTGAGTTTACAATGTCCTTTGTTTGGCTCCTCCCATTGCTTGGGTTTGGGGTGTGGCTCGAGCAGATGGAGGTATGGAGGTGTGTGTAGGAAGTGTATGCGCCCTCTATGGACAGGGGGTAGAGCCCCCTATTAAATCCCTTTTGTGTTTTGTAGTTAGTTTTTTGTTGTTTTTTGTAAATAGACTCCATGAGGCTTCTTTTGAGTATGCTCAGCGTGCTCCAAGTCAAATACTTCCTCTCAGCAGGTCAAAGGTGATTGTGAAGGATCATAGTTAACAGCGTTCTTAAATGGTGCACCTGGAATATCAGAGGGATTCATTCACCAGTTAAAAGAGAAAAGGTGTTGTTGAACCTTAGAAAGGAGAGGATAGATGTTGCCCTGTTGCAGGAGACTCACCTTAATGACAAGGAAAAAGTGAGGACTGCAGATGCTGGAGATCAGAGCTGAAAATGTGTTGCTGGAAAAGCGCAGCAGGTCAGGCAGCATCCAAGGAGCAGGAGAATCGACGTTTCAGGCATGAGCCCTTCTTCAGGAATGAGGAAAGTGTGCCAAGCAGGCTTTAATGACAAGGAACCCTTGAAGTTGCAGCAGGGTGGGTTTGATTGGGTGTTTTTCTCATCTTTCAGTACTAGGAGCAGGGGAGGGCCATACTCATCCAAAAGGGTCACCAATTTAATTAAATAGATTGTGTTAAGGAGGAGGATAGTCGGTTTGTTATTCTTAGAACCCTTATACATATAATATTTTGAATGTCTACTGTCCTCCAGCCCACCCTCTTAAATTTTTGACTGATGCACTATCTGAGCTAATGGTCTTGTAGTTGCAGCATATTATTATAGGGGGGCGGACTTTAATTGCCTTATGGATCCATCCTGTGC
Source organism: Hemiscyllium ocellatum (assembly GCF_020745735.1). NCBI lineage: Eukaryota > Metazoa > Chordata > Chondrichthyes > Orectolobiformes > Hemiscylliidae > Hemiscyllium > Hemiscyllium ocellatum. The sequence continues at coordinate 15,430,329 of NC_083445.1, read as the reverse complement.
TGGATAAAATGCCTAAAGGACCCCCAAAGCTTTCTTCACAATCTAAACAGTTGGTGATTTATGTGTAGAACTGGGGTTGGTCGACGTCTGAAGGCGTCTCCACCCTCTGGGAAGAGATTTTATGTTCTTTTTCAATCTTCATAAATGCCACACAAGGATTGATTATTTCCTAACTCCCGAGGCTTTTTTCGATTTGGTGGTATCCTGTTCGAATGGGAATATTGCCATCTCTGATCATGCAGTGGTGTATTTAATGGTTAAAATTAAGGGTGATGCAATGGGCTCACAGTACTGGCGAATGGATCCCTTCATCCTCAAGGACAGCAAGTTTGTAGAATACTTCTCTTGGAAATTTGAAGCTTTTTTGGCCACTAACACAGATACAGCCAGTAATCTGTCCATTCTTTGGGAGACTGCTAAGGCCAGTGCTAGATGGGTAATTATCTCATACTCTGCCAGCCCAAAGTGACAGAAAGGCGTGCAGCAGCGTCTGCTCAAGGCACAATTGAAGGTGGTTGAGGCAGCACATTACAATAGACAGTTGGTGACTAAATTGCAGTGGATTACAGCTCTCCGATCCACCTTAAACTCCATGCTCACACATATAGCAAGGACGGAACTTTCCTTTGCAAAGCAGAGGCTGTTTGAACATTGTGATTGGCCGGGTAAATACTTGGCATATCTGGTTAGGAAGAAGAATGCCTCCCAACTTATTGTTTCTATTAGGGAAGGGAATGGGACTCTTACTTATGATGCTAAAAAGATCAATGTGGTGTTTCAGAGGTTTTACTCTGAACCTTACCAGTCTGAATGCTATGAGGACAGATGGGATAAGATGGAGTCTTTTTTTTAGGTGTGTCTGCTGAACAGGCATCGCTCCTTAGTGCTCTGTTAACACCACAAGAGATACAGGAGGCGGTGAGGCAACTTCAAAGTGGGAAGGTGCCCAGCCCTGATGGCTTGCCCAGTGAGTTTTATAAAGAATTTCTAAACATCAGGATCGATGTTAGACATGTACAACTATTCATATAGTCAGGATAATATCTTTCTTATCCTCCAGAAGGGGATGAGCCTGGAAGACTGTGCTTCTTACAGACCCATCTCGCTTTAAACTCTGATTTTAAAATTTTGTCTAAGACTCTGGCATTGAGGTTTGAAAGGGTGTAGCCCTTGATTATTAAGGAGGATCAGACAGGCTGTATAAAGGGTCACAGATGTAATAATATCAGGAGACTGCTTAACAGTCTCAAGTATTCCAGCAATGGTTGGTTCAAGGGTTGGTGGTTTCTTTGGACGTGCAGAAGGCATTTGTTTGGGTGGAATGGCTGTATCTTTTTTATACACTGGAGCGGTTTGGCCTGGGTGAAGTGTTTACTCGATGGGTCAGGGTCCTTTTATAGTAGTCCTCTGGCGGCGGTTCTCACTAATGGTATAAGGTCTGACAAGAGGCAATTTGCAAGGCTGTCCTCTCTCAGCTTTGCTCTTCACACTGGTGATTGAGCCACTGGCAGAGGCCAATGTGGGGACCCTAATACAGCTGCCCCAAAGGTAATGTCAAAGGTGCATAAGTTCACATTGTATACGGATGATGTTCTAATTTTTTTCTTGAACCTGGCAATTTCAGTGCTCTATTTGATACAATGTGATTCATTAGGCTTTTTCTCAGGTTACAAGATCAATTCTTCAAAATCTGAGGCTATGCCAATGGGAGGGTCTTGGGGAATACCGGACATTGAAGGTGGCTTTCCCTTTAAGTGGACATAGGGAGGCTTTCTTTATTTAGGTCTCTTTGTTACCCTTAGTTTTAAAGAGTATTCAAGGCTAATTTTGTTCATTTGTTTGACAAAATTAAATAAGACCTTTAAAGATGGGGGGGCCCTTCTGATATCTTGACTAGGTCGAGTTGCTCTTATTAAAATGAATATTCTTCCTCGCTTATTATACCCTCTGTGAATGCTTCCCTTGCTTTTTCCTAAACAAACGGTTCGGAAATTAAATGGGTTGGGGTTTAGTTCTTTTATCTGGTGCATTAAGCAGCCCCTTATCAAGCTTACGAAATTGCAAATGTCCCAGGGGTTGGGAGGAATGGATCTCCCGGACGTCAGGAGATATCAATTGAGCTCCCTTCTATCTTTTGTGAATGATTGGGCCTGTGAGGACTCAGCATTGATATGATTGGACGTTGCAGCCTCCCAGGCAAAGTGGTCTCTTATTAACCTGTTGTTTCTGGACAAAATGAGGACCGTTGCAGAACATTGCCGTAATCCAATATTTATTAATACTGTCAAAGTGCGGAGGGAAATGAGACAGATGGAGGGTAAAATGTCTAAAACACCTTTCCACACTCCCAGGTTTCTGGCCAGGGACAATGGATCCTGGGTTTAAATCCTGGGCGGATAGGGGAGGCTGTTGTTTGGGTGATCTGTTTGAAGATGAAACGTTGATACCATTTGATCAAATAACTCGTAAGTATGGATTATCAAGTAGGGACCTCATTTGTTCCTTTCAGATCAGAGATTCTATCCAAAAAGAGACTGATGATTATAGATCTGATATGGAAAAGAGGGTGCTTCAGGCTGGGATCACTCTTTCAGTGAGTACTCTCTATCATTTGTTCCTTGGGTGACGTTGAGCGATTATGGGAGGTCTGGGAGAGAGAATCAGGGGCGAAGGTCACTCTAGAAATGTGGGAGGACATTTGTGAGAATGATAGGAAGCTTTCGATATGTGATAGGACCCTGCTATGCAGTGAAAGATTCCTCAAAGGGCTCATATGGCCCCAGATAATCTTGTGAAATTTAAGCAGGGAGCACCTTCAATGTGCTCCAAGTGTAAAGTAAGTACAGATACCCTCACTCATTGTTTGTGATCCTGTCACAGGCTCCATATGTACAAACGCTCTGGCAGGTGTAATAGGGAGGGCCTTGGGGACCGAAGTCAAGGTGGACCTGGTTTCTCTTCTCCTGGGTTCGCCGAATTTATCTCCCTTAGATGTACATGGGAAAAAGCTTTTTAACATCCTCACTTTTTGTGCGAGGAAGCATATTCTGATGTTCTGTGTGTCTGAGAACTCTCTGGGTCTGTCAGGGTGCCTTAAGTTAATTATAGAACACATTCCTTTGGACTTTCTTGCAAACATGGTGCACCAGCAAATGGACAATTTTTATAAGACATGGCAGTCCTTCTTAAATTATTTAGAAGCAGATCTATCCGCCGTTTCTAATTAGGGCTTTTGTCTAACCGTGATGGTTTGGTTTAAATTTGAACAAATGTGGGTTTAATAATTGATGCTCTCGAAGATTGAGAGCTGTGATCTTGTTGTACTGAGTGGCCTTATTTATATATTGATGTGTAGTTTTGAGTTCTTTTGTAAAGTAATATAGTATTTGGTTTATTGTTTATTGTTATTTTAGTTGTTATAATGTTATATTTTCATATTTTTGTAATTTTATAATTGCACAAGGCATCATGCAGCAGCATGCTCTTGGTAGGCCATTGGGATCTGTTCCTGTGCCATACTGTTCTTTGTTCCTTGTTTTATTCATTATCCCTCTGATTTTTCTCCTGGATTTGACTTGGAATCAGTCTCTAACTGCTTTGGAGTCCCGACCATTCTGGAGAATTGACAAGCTTATTACAAACAAGAGGTTAGTGCCCCTGTTTAAAGGCTCATAACATTATCTTCCTTACCTTCACAAGTTATTGCATTGCCGGAACTCCCAGGAATGGGGTTACACCCTTGATCACAGGAACACTTAAAGCTCCCCTTTAAGTTGTGGCATGTCGCAGATGGATCACACGGTGACAATTTACACTCATCAATATCTGTGTGAACAGTGATGTTCATTACTGGCTGTGGTAACTATTTTCCTTAAAATAGAACCTAAAATACATGAGTCTGAGCAGGCCACTCGGCCCCTCATGCCTGCTTCACCATTCAATAACTGACCTGATGTGGCCTTCACTCCACTTTCCTGTCAGTTCCTCAGAACCCTCAACTCTTTTCTTGACCATAAACCCAACTCATGCACCTTGAATATGGAACCATAGAGAATAGGAGCAGGAGTAGGCCATTCGGCCCTTCAAGCCTGCTCTGTCATTCACTATGATCATGAATGACTATCCTACTGGTTTCTGCACACAGAACCTGGAGAGCCATGCAACCATTAAAGAAATTAGGGCACACGCCATGCAGCAACTTCTGAACCAAGTCTTTCACCCCTGGCTTTGTCTGCAGTTTTGGTCTCCTTATCTGATGAGGGATGTTCTGATCATGGAGGCAGTGCAGTGAGCTGGTTCCTGAGATGGTGAGACTGATATCAGAGGGGAGGTTCAATCTGTTAGGATTATATTCGCTGGAGTTCAGAAGAATGAAGGGGCACCTCATTGAAACCTATAAAATTCCAACAGGACCAGACGGGGTAGATACAGGAAGAATGTTCCCAATGGCGGGAGAGACCAGGATCAGAAGTCACTGTTTAAGGATATGGGGTAAACCTTTAGGACTGAGATGAGGAGAATTCTCTTCACCCAGAGAGTGGTGAGTCTGTGGAATTTGTTACCACAGAAAGTAATCAAGGCCAAAACATTGTAGGAGTTCAGAAAGAACCTGCAAATGGGGCTAAAGGGAACAAAAGATATGGAGAAAAAACAAGAATCTGCTGCTGAGTTGGAGGGTCAGGCATGACCTTAATAAATACTGAAACAGGCTTGAAGGGCTGAATGGCCTATTCCTGCTCCAGTTCTCTGTGCTTCAATGATGAATGCGGCCTGCTGACAACCATGACAAGGTTCCTTCCTTTCAGTCTGTGCTGAATAGCAAAGCCAGGCAGGGGTAATATCCTTTGAGAATCTTCTACACTATCCACAACTCCACTGATCTTTGTCATCATCTGCAAGCTTACAAACCCACCCATCTACGTTTTCATTCAAGTCATTTATATACATCACAAACAGCAGAGGTCCCAGTATGGATCCCTGTGGAACACCACTAGTCATGGACCTCCAGTCTGAAAACCAACCTTCCACCACTACCCTCTGCCTTCTATGGGCAATTCAATTCTGAATCCACACAGCCAAGTCACTGTGGTTCCCATGCATCAGATGAATTAGGTGTGTGGGGCTGAGGGGGTAAAGCACAAAAGCCAAGGTAATGTAAGGCTGGAATACTGTGAGCATCTAGATAAGACTTGGAAAGTGTGTGCACTATAGCAGTGAGCAAAGAGCTGGGTATAGGTGTCAGTATGAGCATGAGGCATGGTTGTGGGACATGGTTGTTTGATATCCACCCATGCCACAAGATACAAACACACATGACTTGTCTTAGCCTGGCTGAAAGTGTCAGAACCTGATCATTGTCTTCAATCATGGAACTGTCTCATGATCTTGCTGAACACTTACCCATGCAGCCACGACTTTTACTTTTGTAATAACCTTGCGGACAAGAATGAGTCTGGCACAGCCTCCAAATGCAGCAGACCACTAAGAGAAAAAAGAAATGAAGCATCTTAAGATGTTGTTCCTCAGTTGCCTCTCTTCCTGCCCTGAGAGAGTTTACTCATTCTCCAATCCTTCACCCATTCCCCATGCACAGGCCCATCAACCTTTCATCCAGCAGGGATTGGGGATGGAACTGGGTTTGGGTTGGAAACATGACTGAGGTCACACCAGATTGCTTGAGTTTGATACATGTACATAGGCCCAGGCTGGGTATACGTGGCTTGTTCCTTTCCCTGAAAGCTGTTGTGAAACCAGTTGGTTTTGTCCAACAATCCGGAATCTTCCATGTGGACATTTCACCTGAGGGTAAATGTATAATTAAGAGACATAATTAAGTTGGCATCACAATTTACAATATTTAATTCCGCCAATTGACCTGGCTCATAAAATCCATTGGCCTCGATTTCAATTCAAGTGAGTGGTTAACACCTTAAATATTTACCTCTCATCCATTGTGTTGCCAGGTGATGCAATATTAACAATGGCAATTCAGGCTGTGGACAAGGCTCCCACTAATAACAAATAGGGACCTGTTTAAGATACATTTGCATCCATCATGGAAGCCAGTAATGTATTTCAGAAGTTTAGTGAGAATTGGATTGAGCCTATCCAAATTCAATTCATACACAGAGGCTACAACACAAAGGGCAGTACATGTGGGCTAATTTCACACGCTGCTCTCTGAGGTAATGGGACAGTGTCACATGCCTCTTCCTCTCCAGTTCTCTGGTTTTAAACAGAAATGAAAATGATTAAAGGGATTGACATGGATTCCACAAATCTGAGGAATGTTTCAGTGCTCTGTTCCAATATAATGTGCAAGCCATTCAGGACTGAGGAAGTATTCTTCACTCAGAGTTGTGAACCTGTGGAATTCTCTTCCACCGAAAGCTGTTGGGGCCCCTTGTTTGATATATTCAAGAGGGAGCTGGACATGCCCTTGCAACTAGAAGGATCAAGGGGTATGGAGAACAAGTGGGAGTGGGATCCTGAAGTTGCATGATCAGCCATGATCAGATTGAATGGCCTCCTCCTGCACCTGTTTCTCTGTTTCTGTTATTCATATCCCCAGCAATGGCTATCCTGAGTGGTGTGACTTCCTCTGCTCACCTTACCATTAGTGCTTCCATTATGTGTCATTTAACTATTGCTGATTGTAATCTTTGCTGTCCCGTCAGTATTGCACTGGGCAGTATTTGCTCAAGTTTCACTGAATTACATCAGGATCTACAGCACAGAAACAGGCCATTCAGCCTAACCATTCCTTGGATCATTCCTTGTTCCAGTCTTATTCCAGCCTCCACCCACAACTCTTCCTCCAGTACATCAATGATATCATCAGTACTGTTCCCCTTTTTCATCCGGAATTGGAAAAGTTTATTAATTTTTCTTCCAATTTCCACCTTCACCAAGTCCTTCTCTGAATCCTCCCTTTCCTTCCTCAACATCTCTGTATCCATTTCTAGGCCACCAATATCCACTGATTCCCACAGTTACGATTACTATACATCCTCCTGCCTCCTGTAAAGACAATTTCATTTTCCCAACTCCTCCATCTCCATCACATCTGGTCTGATGATGCCAACTTTGACAAGGGAGCCTCAGAAATATCCACCTTCTTCCTCAACTGAGGATTCCCCAGCACCATTGTTGACAAGACCCTCAACCTGGCCCGACACATTCCCAGCACTTCTACCCTCACCCTACCCTGTCTTTCTTCCCGCATCAGCGATGGGGTCCTCCTTGACCTTACCTTCCATTCCTAACAGTATCTATATTCAGAAGATCATTAGCTGCTACTTACACCACCACCAGCGAGACACTACCACCAGGCACATATTCCCCTATCCTCCCTTGTCAGCCTTCCTGCAGCTTTCTGGGCGCAATATTGAATTCAGTAACTTCAGGGCCTGTGCTATCCCATGTTCTTATCCCAACGCCCACACACCAGGCCTTGTTATCACATTCTGCTATTTCACACAATCCCTTGTTAACGAATAACAGTCCCCATTAATAGCTATTCGCCTACCTGGCCGGATTGTTATCCGCGCCTTTGTCTATCCAATTGTTCTTTTCTCTCTCTTTGGGCTCTATCCCCACCTATCTTTTTCTCCTTACCCGCTCTCTCCACCCTATCTTCTGCATTTCAACCAACATTTTCCTAGCTACCATCAGTTCCCGAAATGTCAGCTCTGATTTCTCTCCACAGATGCTGCCAGGCCTGTTTAAGACACATTTTCCAGCAATTTCTGTTTCCGAGTGAAGGCTAGCATTTATGCCACAATCTGGGATGTGGTCCAGTCCTAGTTGCCAAACCAGGAAGATATGGAGACTTTGGAGAAAGATAAAAGTTTACTAGGATGCGGCTTAATTTTGTGGTGATTGGCTATGAGGAGAGATTGGGAAAACTTGGATGGCACGATGGCTCAGTGCTTAGCACTACCACCTCACAGCACCAGGAGGTGGGTTCGATTCCAGCCTCGAGAAACTGTATGTGTGGAATTTGCATGTTCTCCCCATGTCTGCATGGGTTTCCTCCCACAATCCAAAAGATGTGCAGGTCAATTGAATTGGTCATGCTAAATTGCCCATAGTGCTAGGTGTAATAGAAAAGGGGTAAATGTAGGGGAATGGGTTTGGGTGTGTTACTGTTTGGAGTGTTGATGTGGACTTGTTGGGCCAAATGGCCTGTTTCCAGAATATCTAATCAAAGTGATTTTTTTTCGCTTGAATGTTGAAGGATCGGGACAACCTGATAGAAGTTTATACAATTTCGAGAAGCATGAACCATCAGAATCTTTTCCCCAGGTTAGAAATATCAATTGTACAGTGAATGGGGGCAAGTTTAAAGGAGATGTAAGAGGCAGGGTTTTTACACAGAGGGTCACAATGAGCTGTAATGTGCTGCCAGAGGAGGTGGTGGAGGCAGATACAATGGCCATGTTTAAGAGGCATCTTGGAAGATATATGAATAGGTAGGGAGTAAAGGGATAGAGACCGCATGGGGACAAAAGGCATCATGTATTGGCACAGTCTTGGTGGGCCAAAGGACCTTTATGTGCTTTTTTTGTTCTCTTTGTTCTTTGTAAACTCATCATCTTCAAACTTCTTACACAGTTGTACTTCTAATACTAAACACATTCTATCCCATGAATGAACAGAACTGAACTGAAACACACATCAGCATTCCTGCTGGACATCCATTCCTCCCATCCATTTAAATTTAACATTCAATACAGTTTCTCTTAAAGTGGATATCACATAAAATACCAAGACAGCTAACCCCATCTGATCCCTTGTACTCACCCAGGATTCGACACGATGTTCTTAATCTCATGATTTTTCGACAGTATCACCAGAGGAAATGCTTCAGCAAGGCTCTCACTCACTGAGTGAGTTTAAACACAACCTCAATATCTTTATGCACTATACATCATCCACATGAGCAGCCACTGCACTGGAGGAAGTTGCATCATTACATTGCAATAGGAACTTCATTTTGAAATAAGATTTTATCTCTCACATTTATAATGTCTATTTTTCAGGCAGAATCAGTGTGTCTTACGGCAACAATTGGACATGTTTATGTTGAATAGTAGCTGTACTTGTTTTATGATGAATAGTAGCTGTACTTGTCATATTCCAGTAGAAAGGGCAGAATTTTCCCAGGCCATGAATGACATGGGCTATGGGGAGAAATCTGGAAAATTTGAGTGAGAAATCAAGTGAGGACTTTCTTGATGTCAGGAGCAATAAGTTGTACTTTCCAATGTAGTTCTGGATCTCAAGACAAGATTTCTGCTAATGAGCAATGAGGGGTCTATTAACTGAGAATATTGCTCATTATCGCCCTCATTATTATTATTTAATCTTGTCTCATTAATTGGTGGGTTCCTTTCCTACCACCTGCCAGATAGAAGCCGGATGCTGAGAATTCCCAAAGTGAAAGTCTGCACATGTCCCTGGCAAATCCAGCTCTGGAGCTCCATCTTGGACTCCTGGCATCAACATCCCAGGCAGTGACCATAAACACCCAACACTCTCAGATCTTAACACTCAACATGTTCTAGTCTCTTTACATCATCATGGCATATCTCCAAAGCACTTACTGTACCCTTACAGTACACTTTTCACTGTAACACTGCACTTTAGGGCACACTAGTTAATATACTCAACATTATACACAGGTCATGGGTTGGACTGGGCTGCATCTCAGGGCTGCTCACTTGCTCTTAGTGCTCATTCATGTTGTGCCTACTTGGATGTTCACAGCAATATTTGCCTTGCCTTTTCCCTTTTTGCATTTTGATACCTCAGCCAGAACTCTGAGGCTCGCTGTACTTCCGTTTTGCCTTCCTGTTTAGTACAGGCACGGAGTCAGGCAGCTTGTGAAGCTTATCAGCAGACCCTCAATCAAGGGGGTGGACTTGTTGCTGTATGACAGCTGAATCATGTGCTAGCAGCTTCTGCAGAAAACACCCTGCAGGTCATCCAAATAAACAGCTCTCACTCAATATCTAAGGTGAGTAATCCTCAATGAAGTTTAGGGAGACCCTGTCAGTCAGGGGCTTGCAGCAGAGTAAGTGAAGGATTGTCTCTGATATCTTTCCAGGGTGTTGGGCATGGCATTCAGCTGCTTGGGGCGGTCAGAGTCAGGACCCCCACCACCACCTATCCTGGTTTCTTTGACACTATTAGGGCATGTTTCTGCTCGAATGAGAGATGGGAGGGATTGACTCTGAAAGTGAGTCGCACATATGTTAGTCCGAGTACAGGTGGGTGAACAGGGGTGAGGTATGTCAAGTGAGTAGGCAATGGAGAGGCCCTGCAGGGCTAGTGATGTGGGACAATTGGGTAAGTGAGGGAAGACGTTACAGGCAACACCGAGAGTAGAGCATGAGCCTTGTTGGCAGGTGGGTGCAGTAGCAGAGATAGAGTGAATGGGAGGTATCAGACAGAAGATGATGCCATCCACCCTGGTGGAATGGAGAAGGTCACTGAGCTTCTTCCTTCATCTTGGGCATTCCTCCAGATTAGATTAGATTAGATTACTTACAGTGTGGAAACAGGCCCTTCGGCCCAACAAGTCCACACCGACCCGCCGAAGCGCAACCCACCCATACCCCTACATATACCCCTTACCTAACACTAGGGGCAATTTAGCATGGCCAATTGACCTGACCCGCACATCTTTGGACTGTGGGAGGAAACCGGAGCACCCGGAGGAAACCCACGCAGACACGGGGAGAACGTGCAAACTCCACACAGTCAGTCGCCTGAGGCGGGAATTGAACCCAGGCCCCTGGCGCTGTGAGGCAGCAGTGCTAACCACTGTGCCACCGTGCTGCAATGCTCTGGGTGGCAACCTTGGGCCAAACTGGCAAGGTCAGGTATCATGGCCTCCTGTGGTGTTTCTATAGGAGGACAAAACCCCTCCTCTGCTCTAGCCCATCCACCAAGATCTCTGGTCCTTGTTTGCAAAGCAGGGAGCCAATTACCCCTTATCTGCCACACCTTGGGCAAATGTAATGAACTGGGAAGGGCAGCTGCAGACTGATTGTGCTTGACTGGGTGTGCATCAGGCTTCTCACTATTCCATGATATTCTGGGGGTCTTTCCAGCGACTCTGAGAGGGACAATCCTGCTAGCGTCGGATGAGAGGGGACACATGGGTGTGACAGGTAGGTAATGAGGTAAATCAGGTAGATAGTGTGAGAAAATTCTCTAGGCCTTTCACAGAAAAGCTTTATATGAAATTCAACAAAGGTTACATTGCAAAACTACAGTTCGAATCAGCCCAAAAAAAGTTTATTTGTAGTTTATAACAAGCTAAAGCGCACTCAGTGGTCAATGAGATCACACTGACTGGCGTTTTAAACAGCAAGATTGAATCACCAGTGGCAGCTGCATCTTTAAGTGTAGCAATCATCAAGAAGCCAACACTGTTTACTTTGCTGTCATTAGCTGCTCACTCTTAATACTTTCCTCTGTAAACTCCATTCACCAAGGTTCCCCTCACAGCACCATCAAACCCATGCTCTCTATCATCTTGAAGGACAAGAGCCGGAGAGACAGGGAATAGGAGTTTTCACATTCACTCCGTGTCTGCGTGAGTTTCCCCTGAGTGCTCAGTTTTCTCCCACAGTCCAATAAGGTGCAGGTTAGGTGAATTGGCCATGCTAAATTACCTATTCAGGGATGTGTAGTTTAGTCTTGGGAAATGTAAAGTAACAGGGTAGGGAAACAGGTCTGGGTGGGGTATTCTTTGGAGGGTCGGGTACGGATTTATTGGGCTGAATGGCCTGTTTCCACACTCTAGGGATTCTATGATGATTTTATGTTGAATACCACCATCACCATGTTTTCCTTCAAGCCACACACATCCTGACTTGGAAATATATTGCTAGGCTCCTTCAGTGTCGAGAGGGCAACATCCCGGAATTCCCTCTGTAATAGAGTGTGGATGTACCCACACCTCATGGATTGTATTATTACCAGGTATGGAAGGTTTAGATTAGATTACTTACAGTGTGAAAACAGGCCCTTCGGCCCAACAAGTCCACAGTGACTCGCCGAAGCGCAACCTACCCATATCCCTACATTTACCCCTTCACCTAACACTACGGGAAATTTAGCCTGGCCAATTCACCTAACCTGCACATTTTTGGACTGTGGGAGGAAATCGGAGCACCCGGAGGAAACCCACGCAGACACGGGGAGAACGTGCAAACTCCACACAGTCAGTCGCCTGAGTCGGGAATAGAACCCAGGTCTCTGGCGCTGTGAGGCAGCAGTGCTAACCACTGTGCCACCGTGCCGCCCACAAATCTAATCTAATCTAAATAATCTAAAAGGTTGAGTTGTAAAGAAATGCTGGATAGTCTGGGACTTTCTTCACTGAAAGATGTAGATCGGTTCATGGTAGTTGTCTTTTCCCTAGCATGGGGCATTTCAAGACAAGGGCGCACATTTTTGAGGAGAGGAGAGAGATTCAAAAAAGACACCCAGGACGAATGTTTTTACAGGGAAGGGTGGCACACCTCTGAAGAGGAAGTGGATGTGGGTACAATTGCAACATTTAAAAGACATTTAGATAGGAAAGGTTTGCCGGGATTTGGGTCAGGAATAGGTAGGTGGGGCTAGTTTCGTTTGGGATTATGTTCGACATAGACTGGTTGGACTAAGGATCTGTTTCCGTGCTGTATGACTTTGTCTCTATGAAAGCTCAATCACCATCTTCTCAAGAGCAATAAGGGACTGAAAGCTGGTCTAGCCAGGAATGTCTAGATGCTGTGAACAGATGGAAAAGACATTGTCTGCCTTTTGTTGCATTCTAGTTTAATCTGTCATTATTGATGCTACCTTCAGTTGCTCAGTTGTCATGGGTTAGCTTGTCATGAAGTTTCAGACTTGTTATTTCGTTCTGGATTGCTGAAAGACCGCTCCATTAGACTGCCCTGTCTCCTTTTAATGCTGGACGAGGTTTTTCCCTAAGAATGACTATTGTCTGATTCACAGAATTTACAACAAACTCTTTCTCTTTTTGAGAGAACAAGACATCCTCAATGTCACAGCCCTAATCACGACAGGAAACTGTGTCATCATTGGACAGAGTTGGAGTGAAACAGAGGGGTAATGGAAACTGCAGGGATAGGGAAATCACTAAAATAGCTCAAATTAAAATTCAACTTGATATGGGGGTTAAATGGAAACTGTTAAACTGATCATCAATTTGGACATTCTCTGCCAGTTATTCAGCTGAAATAAGGCAACAGGAAACTGCGAATGCTATTGTCTCAATATTGCAAAGTGTTCTTTTAACCAACCATTAAAAGGTATTTCAGTGTTACCCTTGAAATCCATTTCTTAATCTGCAGACTGTTGACAAGGAGAGACAGTGGTGTAAGTGCTGCACTAGTAATCTACAACTCCAATTAATACCCACGGGTGATGGATTTGTATTCCCACCATGGTAGATGGTGAAATTTGAATTCGGTTGTAAAACCCCAAATGGTTCACAGCCTTTCAGGGAAGAAAATCTGCCATCCTGACCTGCTCTGGCCTACACTCGACTGTCAATGTACCCTCTAAACAATGAATGCTGACCTGGCCAGAATTGATTACAACCCATGAACAAAAGAATATAAAATTACAGCTCTCGTTTCCATGAGAAGGTCTAACCAGACTTAAAATGCTTAAATTACTGCGAGCAGTTTGAAGCCTGGCCAGAGAGACATTCCAATTGGACTCATTGTTGCTGCAATCAGCTGTCTAGCCTTGCTTTGCAGTTGACTCATTTTGAATATATATTATGGATGTTTATTCATCAATATATGGGGTTCATGGCAACGAAAAAACAGGGGATCTGAATGTGAGGCTTTGGGTGGATGTGGCATAAAATCACAGGCTCACTGATAGTCTGAGAGTCCGTAACTTGAGTACAATATAATTTGTACGATTGCAGGAACCGTATTCTTGGGGAGTTCTACCTGAGTAGATGAGGGAGTGGGATTTAAATCCTACACTTCCCTCACTCAGCGACATTAATGTTACCACTGAGCCAAATCCAATGTTATGAATGCCTAATGTGTAAGATTTCATTGACAGCTTAATCTATGGCTGCACTGCTGCATTGTAATTTGTTTTATTCAGAAACTTTGGTGACAAATCAAGACTCAATTGCAGAACAATATCAGGCAAACAAAGGATAGGGTGAGAACTTTGGATCATAGGAACATGGAGGTATCATTCGGCCTTTCAAACCATTTAATAAGATGAAACTGATTTGTGATGAAATTTCATGAACTTGTCTTTATCCATTATACAAGGACATGAACAAGGAACAGGAGTAAGCCATTCGGCCCCATGGTAATGGCTGATCTGATTTCAAACTTAACTCCACATTCCCAAATACCCCTGAAAACATTTCACCACTTTCGTTACCATGAATCTATCTACCTGTGCTTTAAAAATATTCAATGTCTCTGCTTCCACAAACCTTTCAGGAAGGGTTTCCAAAGACCTATGACTCTCTGTGAGAAAAAAACTTCACCTCATCGCTGCTTTAAACGATCCACAATTATTTTTGAACAGTGACCCCTTGATCCAGATTCTTCCACGAGAGGAAGCATCCTCTCTACATCCACCTTATCAAGATCCATTAGTCTTTCATGTTTCAATAAGGTTGCATCTCACTTTTCTAAACTCCATTGGATACGAGCCTACTCTTCCTCATTATATACCTCACCCAACGTTTCCTCATTATATACCTCACCCATTCAAGGTATTAGTCGTAAACATTTTCTGAACTGCTTCCAGAACATTTGCATTCTTCCTCAAGTAAGGAGACCAGATGTGGTCTCACCAGTGCCCTGTAGAATTGAAGCATAACATTTCTAAGTTGGTATGGGGAAGGGTTGCATCTTTGGAGTTGGTTGGTTCACTGCTGTCCATCAATCCAAGGCACTCACTGCCTGAACAATGGACTGTGTGGAGGGCAGGGCAGTGTCTGCTGAGAGCTATTCGCATGCCCTAACTTCTCAATGACCCCCACAACCCCAGAGACAGCTCACCCCATCATAAATCACACACCTTGCCCCTACGTCCTTCACAATCTTGCAAACCCCAGAGGGTCCTCTCCCCCGGCAGCCACAGCCTCCTCCTTGGCACTGCTGACTGTGAGTTAAGAGCCTGTAAATTTTAAGACAAAAGAGAGTCTGGGAGACTTAGATACCTGGAGCAAAGGAACTTCAGGAGAATAGTTGTTAGTGGTGTCCCCAGTAAGAGATGGGGTCATTCTTCAGGATTTAGGGGGTTTGAGATTTGTTTGCAATGCTGAAGGGAAATGTGTAGGCTTCATATAAAATCGGGAATCCCTTGGATGTAGTTTTGGAGGAAATATAGAATGTGGGTTAAGACCAGTAAACTGTCACTGTTATCAACCATCAGCTAAACATGGAGGACCAGTTTAATAGAGAAATAGAAGGGGCACTAATGGGGTGTTATTTTCAAGGAGTCAACAAAGGCTCATTGAGCTGTCTGGTTCATGAAAAAGTACAACCCAGAAAGAGGCCATTCAGCCTATTACGGCTGCTTCAGCAGATTTAAACTAGCCACCCATTCTAATCTCACTTACCTGTGGCTTGTAGCTTCACAGTTTACATCCATTCAGATGCAGATCCAGGTTCCTTTAAACGAGTTGAGGGTTTCATCCTCAACCATCAACTGGACAGCAACTTCCAAACACCGAACTCTATCTGGTTGGAGAAGATTTTCCTTCTGGCCCCTCTTTTTCTTCAACCAATCACCTAAAGTCTGTGCTTCTTAGTAATAGATCACTCCACTAGGGAAAGCAATTCTTCTTGTCCACTTTATCTAAGGTCCTATCACTTGGTACGATTTGCTCTGAGTGATCCCTCAATCTTCTCTGCTTGAAAACAATTATACCCTCTGCAATCTTTCCTCATTGCTGCAATTTTTCAAAAGCCTGCAATATTCTTGTAAATCTTCTCTGACCTCCCTCTCTCGATCGTTCCTGTAACCTGCTGACCAGAACTGTCAAAATCCCCACCTCTGGCCTAGCCAGTGTCTTATATAGTTCCAGCAGTATATCCCTGCTTGTGTTTTCAATATCTTCCCAATAAGAGAAAGCATTCCATATACCTTCTTCACTACCTGCTCTACCTGCTCTGCCACCTCCAGGGACCTGTGGACATTCAATCCAAGTTCTCTAATCTCCTCTTTCCTGCTCAACATCCTCCTTTTTATTTTGTATGATGCCATGATTATATGCTGATCAATTAAGTTTGCAAATGCTTAACCAATGGGATTTTCTTTATTAATAAAAGTTTCTCAGCACAACAGCCTTTTAATATGTTTTTTTTCCCCTCCCCTATATAGTCAGAGTCTTTTGCCCTCTCCATAATTACATTCATTGGGATCCCTGTATCACTCATGTGCCTTGCTGTTGCTTTTGGAATTTTTGCATTTTGGAAGGATTTTAAGAGCATGTTAACTGCCACCCATATGCAGCTGTGCCTGAGTCTCTTTCTGGCGGAGCTACTCTTTCTAATCGGCATCAACCAAACCAAAAATCGGGTAAGTGAACCCTCCACAGCCAGCAACACAAGGGCTACAGGTTGCACTGGGATCACACAGTGTTGTGTTTGTAATCCAAACATATGTATGCTATGTAAGTTGTTCATGAGGGAAAAGGGAGATATAAACAGGTAGATGGCAGTGGTGGAATCTTACCCAGCCCTGGTAATTTGGAAATTGAGGAGCCCAGTGTGCACTGCTAGTGTGCATCCTCATCAGAGTCTCTGAGTTAGTCTCAGGTGGAGTGTCTGGCCAACAGCCCACCCAATCCTGTGAATGGTGTGAGTCATTTGGGACATGATTGAGATCAATATATTTTTGTTTAGGGTCAGTATTATGGGACATGGAGCAAAGATGTCATCAATGATGTTGGGATAGAGGACAATTCTGGTCTCCCTGCTATAAGAAGGATGTTGTGAAATTTGAAAGGGTTCAGAAAAGATTTGCAAGGATGTTGCTAGAGTTGGAGAGTTTGAGCAATAACAGAGAGACTAAACAGGCTGGGGCTATTTTCCTAGGAGCGTTGGAGGCTGAGTGGTAACCTTATAGAGATTTGTAAGATCATGAGAGCTTGGATAGAGAAAATAGACAAGGGGTGCCTATTTTCCCTGGGGTTGGGGAGTACAGAACTAGAGGGTATAGGTTTAGGGTGAGACGGAAAAGATTTAAAAGGGATTATGGGGCAATTTTTTCACAAAGAGGGTGGAGCATGTATGGAATGAACTGCCAGAGGAAGTGGTGGAGGCTGGTACAATTACAGCATTTAAAAGGCAACTGGATGAGTATATGAATAGGAAGGGTTCGGAGGAATATGGGCCAAGTGCTGGCAAATGGCACTAGATTAATTTTGGATATGTGGTTAGAATGGATGAGTGGGGCTGAAGGGTCTGTTTCCATGCTGTACATTTCTATGACTCTATGACTTTCCTGATTAGATTACTTACAGTGTGGAAACAGGCCCTTCGGCCCAACAAGTCCACACCGACCCGCTGAAGCGCAACCCACCCATACCCCTACATTTACCCCTTACTTAACACTACAGGCAATTTAGCATGGCCAATTCACCTGGCCCGCACATCTTTGGACTGTGGGAGGAAACCGGAGCACCCGGAGGAAACCCACGCAGACACGGGGAGAACGTGCAAACTCCACACAGTCAGTTGCCTGAGTTGGGAATTGAACCCGGGTCTCAGGCGCTGTGAGGCAGCAGTGCTAACCACTGTGCCACCGTGCCGCCCTGATCGAACTGAATAGCACGAAGAAAACAAAATGCTGGAGAAGCACAGCAGGTATTGCAACATCTGTGGAGAAAGAAACAGAGTGAATGTTTCGAGTCTGATATGACTCTTTTTGTTCTGAAGAACAGTCATAGCAGACTCAAAATGTTTCTCTCTCCACGGATTCTGCCTGACTGGCTGAGTTTCTCCAGCACTGTTGTTGTTTCAAATTTCCAGCATCAGCTTGAAGGGGTAAATGGTCACTTGGCATTCTTATGTGGAAATATATCTGCTGAACCTGTATTATCTCTTTGGGCAGATAAGAATATGGTGTCTCTGAAAGATTCTCCAGCGTTTTCCATTCTTACAGGTTGTGTGTGGGTTTATAGTGGGATTTTTACACAACTTATTCCTGGGTATGTTTGTTTGGTTATTTCTGGAGGGAGTCCAGCTCTACCTCACAGACAGATTGATGTACCCTCTTGGTATAGGGTTCCTGCAGTAATTGTGGCTGTTTCTGCTGCAGTGTATTGTAATGACAATGGGTTGCCCAGGCAGTAAGCAAAGGCTTCTGTTTTTCCAACTTCACAATGCAGATTGACAACTTACTGTCGATTGATTTGCTAACCCTATTCTTGACTGATCTCGAGACAGGAAAAAAGCTTGTTAGTTCTTCTGTGATCTTGGGCTTTGGAACTCTCCACCTCAGATTTGTGTGTTTAAGTCCAACCCCAAAGACCTGAAGGCAAAGTACAGCCTTAGATACCCAGTGTACTGTTGAGTGAGTGCTGCAAAGGCAGTGGTCAACGAGAGCTTGCATTTTTATGGTGTGTTTATGTGCTATTTATCCCGAGGTTCCTCACAAAAGTGTTAACAAAAACCTTTGGATCCTATTGATGAAAGGCGATATTAAGATAAGGCGATATTAAGATAAGTGAATTAATTGTTAGTCAAGTTGAAACCCATCTTTCAGAGGCAGAGGGTCATGAGTTCAAACCTCAGAGAAGACAGGTATACATGAAATCCAGGTAAATACTGCACTGTGGGAGTGCTGCACTGTCATAGGGTCGTGTCTATCAGCTATGACATTAAAACCAGGTCCTATCTACCTTCTGTGGTGGATCTAGTAGATCCGAGACACTGTTATGAAGAACAGCCAGGGAGTTCTCCCCACCCTCAATCAGCATCATGAGAAAACAACTGATAAACTGTTGTAGGAATTTGCTGCCTGCAAATTAGTTTCCCCACCTCCTCTATTAGAACAATGGCTGTACTTCAAAACACATTGACTGTATCACACTTTGGGATGTCCTGAGGTCATGAAAAATGTGATATAAATGCATGGCTTTCTTTTCAATCTGAAGCACATTAACTCAAGCAGTTCAACATAAACCAGAGGACCTTGTGAACTCTACCAGGAAAGCATTTGCTTGTTGCTTTCATTGCCTTGATAAATTTCTGAGTTGAACATTTTTCAATGGTAGAGTTTAGAAGCAAATGTTGACTATTTGTCTGAGGTCAATTTCATAGATGATGCCAATTTTATCATGAACAATAAATATTCACACATGTTCATAGCAGCTGAAGTTTTTGGCTGAGTTTTTCCCTTCCTTAAGTAGGCACTTGTGCTGATCCCAATGGGGAGAGCCAATGTAACATGAACAGGGATACAACACTGTGAAAGGGTCTATGTTTGACTGGGATCACAGTTTGCACTTATTGCCTGATTTAATCTCTTATAACAACATTGTATTCATTGCTCTACATCCAAAACAACTAATCCTTTAATGACATCATGGAGTGGTCATTCACATTGTGAATGTGGAGGACCTGAAAGCAGTAATAGAATTTTAATAACAGCTCTCAAGCTTATGCCAATAAACAGCTATTGAAATCGCAAAACTGATTTTTTTCAACCAAGGCACAGCGGGCTTTTGTTTATGCTCAAAATTTAAAGAGCAGTGGATTTAAATAACTTGATGGCCTGACCATTCCACAGACCGTCTCCACCTTGAATGGCTATTCACATCAACACTTAAAGATATGTAAGTCACACACTTCAGGAAATGCATCCCTTTCTATCAAAGAAATGTGGTCCATCTGAACTCAACACCGACTTCAAACTATGAGAAGATTTGAGTTTCCCCAATGATGGAATCATATCCTGCCATTCCAGCCCCCTATCCCTGGTGATAACAGGATCTGTTGACAATGGAGGCAGGATCCCCAGGTCTGGACTGTTTGAGCTAAGATGTAGCATCTCCAAGACCTTGTGAAAATAGACTCTTAGTTCAAGACAGTGCAGTCGTGATTTGAAAGGCTCTGCCTGAAGTGTCATTGGAAACAGATCAGCAGATCTTCCGAAAGGGATATATTTCAAAACAAAAACCTTGCTGGAATATGGAGAACAAGCAGGGAATTAAGTCAAATTAGCTAGCCCTTTTAAAGAATGGGCATAATGGGTCAAATGGTCTTCTTTATCAAATTATAATTAAATGAACGACAACAGAATACACTGGGTGATTGATTGGGTCAGATATCAGTTTCTGATTTTTGGAAAATGGGTTAAACTCCTGTCTATCATTAGCGAATGCAAGTTTTCTCTCTTTCTCTCGACTAGTAATGTCTATGCTAAATTAAAACAGCATTATTCCCAATGACGACACACAAAACAGATTTGGGTCCTGCACTTCAGAAAGATTGTGAAGGCATTGGAGAGGTTGCAGAAAAGATCCATGAGAATATTTTTAGGGATAGGGATAGTGATGAAGATAGATTGGAGGAGATCAGACTGTTTTCTTTGAAGAAGAAATGATGGAGTGAAGTGATAGATGTGCTCAAACTCATGAGGGGTCAGAACAAAATAGGTGGGGAGAAATTGTCAGGAGAGGACGGCTAGTAAGGCAAGGACCATGGAAAGTACTCAATATTAGAGGAACCCTGCTTGTGCATATCAATACAACCTTGAAAATAGCAGGTCAGATTGATAGGATAGTGAAGAAGGCACATAGGATACTTGTCTTTCTTAGTAAAGTCATAGAACACAACAGTGGGATGATTATCCTGGAACTCTATAAAGTGCTGGTTAGGCAACAGCTGGAGTACTGTGCGCAGTTCTGGTCAGCACATTATCAGAAGGATGTGATTACACGAGAGGAAGTGGGGAGGTGGTTTAACCAGAATGTTGCCTAGGTAGAGAGTTTGAGTTATGAGGAAAGAGTGATAGGCTGAGGTTGTTTCTTTGGAGCAGCAAGTTCAGAGGGGACCTAATACAGGTGTGTAATATGATGAGGGGCCTAGATAGAATGGATAGAATGGCATGTTTTCCGTTGGTAGAGGTGTCAATAACCAGGTAAGAGGTAGAAAGCTAAGAGGAGAGTTGAGGAGCAATATTTTCACATGGAGGATGCTGGAAGTTTATGACTGACTGCCTGAAGGAATCAGAAATTCTCGACACCTTGAAGCAGTTCTTAGATATTCACTTATGCTGCTGTAACCTCCAGGATCACAGGCCAAGAGCAAGAAAATGAGATTAGTGTAATCAGATCTACGTTGTGTGATACAGAGCAGTCTGTTTCAAAACAATACAATAAACAGCTTGCGAGGCATTTGTTCTTTTTTAAGTTGGAACAATAGAAGCAGCATGAATGGGTGGAGTCAGGCTCCAGTGGAATGAGGGGTTTAGTTTCACTTTCAGTAATCGCTGGGGTTTTGAAGCTGGTTGTGGAAGCTGCTATACTTTTCTCTCTATTATAGCTGGAATCCTCTCTGCTGTCAGAACAACAAGTGAAACAGTCTATTTTCCTGAAGTTGCCTGTGCCAAATTGAAATATATCCAGAAAACAACACCTTACACTGACTTTTAAATAGGATAAAAGTTAGTTACATTACATAACTGTTTGATAAAGGTTGAATGGGCTTTATCTGCATTTCCAGTACTTCTATTTTGAAGCTACTCTTTCAGATTTGGGTGAAAGTGTTGACAATCTCCCTACATGATTCCATTTATTCAAACAAACAAGCATATGGAACAGGAGCAGATAGTACAACATATATACTGTTGTATGTGCTGCAGACTGGTGTTCAAGTTCAGGTTCCATGTAGTTCTTCAAAAATCAAAACTGTTCTGTTTTGTCTGACTGCTCTTTATGTCGGTACCCCATCTTCCCTTATCTCCGTCTTAAAAAGAGTAATGTTGAATTTTAAAACAATGCCCTTTGGTTCTGGATTCACTCATGAGAAATGATGCTCTCCACATTCATCTGGTTACAATATCCAAGAGTTCTTACACTTTAATCAAGTCACCCCCTCATTCTTTTAAATTCTAGTGCGAAACAATTCCAATCTGTCCATAACGTAACAAGTCCATTTCAGGTATCAATCTAGTAAACCCTCTCTGAATCACCTCCAGTATACTTACATCCTTACTTAAATAAGCTGAATAAAACTGCCCACAGTATTGAGATGTGGTCTCAGCAATGCCCCGTATAAGTGAAGTATAACATCTTTACTTTTATTTTCAATTCCTTCCACAATGAAGAGTAGCATCCCATGAGCCTTCCTAATTACATGCTGAATTACAGTCTGAGTTAAATAATCTGTAATTCTGTTCAGTTTTCCAATTGAGTTAAGTTATTCCAATCCTTCTTTGTTTTGTTTGTATTTTAACTGGGTATAAGAATAAAGTGTGTTTTGCTTAAAGCTGAGTAATGTGATCAACCGAAATGTATCTCGATCACATCACCTCACCACTAGCCTTCACATGTGATAAAAGCTAGGGTCTAGGCTATCTCCTTAATATATTTTCAAGAGGTTTGGTCTGGTCCATAACAGTTTGTCAAAGTGCCTGACTGTACTCTGGCATTACTTCCACCAGCAGACTGAGCTGGTTCAAAACAAAGGCTCACCAGCACTCCCTTCACAGCAATTTGTACAGGCTAATCAATGTCAGCAATGCTCATACCACAAGATGAATGTAAAAGTTCTGCAACATTCAGAATGTAGTACTTCAATATAATGTGTTCTTTGGACCCCGGCTTTCATGAGAAATTTCAAATCCCAAAATATAAAGGAAATCTTTTAACCTTCTTCCTTGTATTTCCATTCTGAAGCTATTTTTAATCACAACTGTGGTGTCAACACAGAATGTCACAGTACGCCAAGGAGTTTCTACAGTATCTGTAGTATCAGCAGAGAGCAGCGGGAGTTGGCGGAAGCGAGGCTGTTGGGAAGGCAAGTAATTGCTATTTAAGTAAGTGTGTTCTAAGTAGCAGGAAGCGTGGGAGCTCTAACCAAGAAGGACTCTCGTGTGTTCTTAAGGTAAGTCTTTCCAATTTATATTTCTTGTGTACCGTGTAATTGATTCAAAGTTTAATTGGTTAATTGAATAAGACTGTAGCAGAGAAGTACTAGAAATTATTTAACACATGAATTGTAAAATAAGTAGAGATGACTGGACAGGTGATCTGCTGTAGCTGTATGATGTGCGAGCTGGCTGATCCCATTGTGAACGGCAGTGACCACATCTACAGCAAGTGTTGGTTGCTGGAAGAACTCCGGATCAGGATTGATGATCTGGAATCTGAGCTTCAAACACTGCAGCACATCCGGGAGGGGAAGAGTAACCTGGACACTTCAGTTCCTGAGGCAGTCACATCCAGTAGATTAAATAATTCAAGTTCAATAAGTGTTCAGGGACAACACAGTGTGACTGTAAGTGAGGCAGGTCGGGGGATTCTGAGTTCAGGAGTTCAGGAGCTTCAGCCCTTGACCTTGTCCAACAGGTTTGAGATTCTTGCTCCCTGTACGGATGAGGGAAAGGGCTGTGGACAGGATGAACCAGCTGACCACGGCGCCATGGTGCAAAAGACCATTCAAGAGAGCGGAGAAAAACGATAAGTCGTTGTTACAGGGGATTCTATAATTAGAGGGACGGCTAGTATCCTATGCAAGCCGGATTGGGAGTCCCACATGGTGTTTGTCTGCCTGGTGCCAGGGTGCAGGACTTGATCTCGCAAGGAATTAAGGCTATGGGGTAAGTGGAGTTGAAATGCCCATCAACCATGATTAAATAGCGAAGTGGAATCGATGGGCCAAATGGCCTTACTTCCACTCTTATGTCTTATGGTCTAAAGAAAGGATACATTGGCAATTCAGGAGAAACTAGTCTTACTACCATGACACACTGCTGAGGTATAGAAGCTAGTTACATTGCACAAGTGTTCAGGAGAAACTAAAAATGTGTTGGTTTTCCCTGCATTTCCAGCACTTTTATTTTGAAGCTTCTCTATTAGATTTGGATGAAAATATTGACAATTTTCCTTGACTGTTTATTTATATAAACACTTAAACATTCAGAAAAGGAGCAGAAAATAACCACTCAGACCCACAAGCCTGCTCTGCAATTCAGTAAGATCATGGCAGATCCATTACTGTTCTGAATTTCTCATTCCCATCAACCCCAATAATCTTTGATACATTTGCCTGAGAAGAATCTATCTACCTCCACCTTAAAAATATTCAATAACCCTGCCTCAACACTTTCCACATTTATCTTGTTCACACTATTTAAGATCTTCGACACTTGCATCAAGTCACCCCTCATTTTCTAAATTCCAGCAGAAACAAGCCCAGACTGTCCAATCAATCCTCATAATATACTACATTCACTCCAGGTATCAGTCTGGTCAACCTCCTCTGAACCACCTACAGTACATTTATATCCTTCCTTAAATAAGGTTAACAAAACTGCACACAGTATCGAGATGTGGTCTCACCATGTCCATATAAGTGAAACATAGCATTATTAGTAGCATCTCCACTCGAGATGAAATTTAGGATTCCATGAGCTTTCTTAATGAAATGTTTAAAGTGTCCCTTCCTAATTTTTTTTATGACTCATGTCTTGGAACACCCCTCTGAACCTTAGAATTTTGCAGTCATTCTTCATTAAAATAAATTTCTACTTTTCATTTTTTTTAGATTACTTATAATGTGGAAACGGGCCCTTCGACCCAACAAGTCCACACAGACCCACCGAAGAGCAACCCACTCACAACCATTTCCCTACATTTACCCCCTTCACCTAACACTATGGGCAACTTAGCATGGCCAATTCACCTAATCTGCACATCTTTGGACTGTGGGCAGAAACTGGAGCAAACCCACGCAGACACGGGGAGAACGTGCAAACTCCACACAGATAGTTACCTGAGGCGGAGAATTGAACCCATGTCTCTGGTGCTGTGAGGCAGCAGTGCTGACCACTGTGCCACTGTGCCGCCCATTCTTTCTGCCAAAGTGATGAGCTCCCACATTATACACCATCTGACAGATCTTTCTGTACTCACCCTAGCTATATCGGCCTGCAACCTCTCTATGTCTCTGTCACAACATAATTTCCTACCCATCTTGGTGTCATCTGCTAATTTAGCTCAAAAACTCTGATCCTCTCAACTCATTGCTGCACTTCATTTCTCAATTTTATTTAATATAATTGTGGTTTGCCAGGCTGGGATTTCAACTCATGTCTCCAGAACATTCACTCAGAAGCCGCTGAGATTATGAGCTGACTGGCACAACCATTGTATCACACCACCCTCACTATTCACTCTCATTAGGAATGTTAGGTGAGTGACTGGAGGGTGAACACTCCTGATGGGGCAGTCACCACCATCAGGAGGTTAGAATCCTAGCCCAACATGACTCACCATCTGTGAACATTGACATCTTCTCCTGATACAACCCATGTACATGTTGTACACCCTACAGATTCGTGTTTAAGTTCCATGTTGATCTTCAAAAAGTGAACAACTATTCTGTGTTGTCAAATTGGTCTTAATGTCAGTGCTTCAGCTTACCTTCAATCACTTGAAGGTGACCAAAGTTAACTGGGAACAATTACTTCTGGATAAATCTACAGAAAAACAAATGGAGATATTCAAAGTGGAATTGGTGAGATTACAGGCCCAGCGTGTTCCCTTTAGTCTGAATTGTATGAGCAAGAAGCCCTGATGTCTAAGAATATTCAGGATGAGATACAAAGGAAAATATAAGCTTTTAACAGGGACAAAGGGAGCAAATCAATGGAGGTCTGAGTGGAGTATGGAAAATGCAAGGGTGAATGTTAGACATCAATTAGTCGAGCAAAGAGGAGCCATGATAAAACAGTAACAAATTAGATCAGAGAAAATTCCGAGATATTCTATCAGTATATCGAGGGGAAGTGGATAGATAGGGAAAAGCTAGAGCCCATTAGGGACCAAAGGGATGACCTGTGTATATAACCAGAGGACCTTGGTAGTGTGTTAATTAAGTACTTCACCTTTGTCTTCACTTTGGAGAAGAGAATGTCAGTCCAGAATTAAGAAAGGGGAACTGAGAGATTCTTTTCCAGTTTTACATCGAGAGTGAGGAGGCATTGAAGGTTTTGGAGGGCTTAGACGTGGACAAATCCCCGATTTCTAAATAAGATGTATCCAGGCTACTGTGGAAGGAAAGGGAGGAAATTACTGTGGGTCTCACATCATCAACTTTCCACTGGAGAAAATTCTGATGGAGAGATTTAAACTCCACTTGGAAAGATCTGATCAGGGTTAGGAAGCAAGTCTTTGTCAGATGGATGTCATGCCTAACAAATTTGATTTAATTTTTCAAGGAGGAGACCAGGTGTGTGCATGAGGTCTGTGCAGTTTATGGCATTACTATAGCTGTAAGACGTTATTTTGTCCTGTTTTTCTTTCATAAAGAGTTGCCAAGTTGTTATTTGGAAAGTCAATAAAGAAAACAGCATGTGAGACCTTGGTTTTGTTTTTAAAGTTGGAACAACAGAAGCAGCCTGAATGGGTGGGACAAGCTCTCAAAGGACCAGGATTTTAAGTTTCTTAGTTTTTCAGTAACAGTTGCTGCTGAGGTCTTAAAGAAGTGGAAGTTATTTTCCCCTTCTCTCTGTTACAGCTAAAAGCTGTGGATTATCTTCCTGCTTCCAGAGTTGAATGTGAAACAATGTGTTTTCTGATTTTGCCTTTGTTGAGGGTATATGGAATGTTGTTCTGTTGGAATGTTTATTGTTTGGTAGCTAATTAATTTATTATTCTGTTCAGTTTCCTAATAGAGTTGCAAATAAGTGATTTTTTAATTGTATTTTAATTGCAGCTTACAAATAAATTATGTTTTCCTTAATGTTGAGTCACTTGACCAATTGAATTGTGTCTGGAATGAAACACTTCACATTTGCCTTGAAAATAAGAAGCTCTTACGTTCTAGGCTACTCTCAATATATATTATGGTCTGGTCCATAATAGGTTGATGTAATTTTTAAGGATTCCAGCAATTTCCTACATGGGAAAGTGATAATGAAAGCAAAAGCACACAGAATCCAGGGTAACCTGGCAAGATGAAACCAAAATTAGCTAAGTGATAGCAGACAGTGGGTGGAAGCCTGTGTCCAGAGACATACCACATGGATCGGTGCTGAGTCCCTTGTTGTTTGTGACGTAAATAATTCTCAAGAAAATATGGGGAAGTGATGATAAGTGAGTTTACAGATGACAAGATGATTGGCTGAGAGATTACCTGTGAGGAAGAAGGTCTTATATTACAGGAGGATATAGACAAATTGACCACATGGGCAGATCAGTGACAGATCTAACTTAATGCTGATGTTTGTGAAGTGATGCGTTTTGGAAGAAGTAACAAGATAAATGTGTACTCAATGAATGCCAGGTCACTCGGAAGCTGAAAGGAACAGAGAAATCTTGGAGTGACTGTCTCCTTGAAGGTGACAGGACAGGTTAAAGGAGTACTTAATAACGTAAAAGGGCCACTTGCTTTTATTAGTCATGACATAGGTTTTGAGACCAAAGATGTTATGTTGAATCTGCACAAGACTTTGATTTGGCCACACCTGAAGTATTGTGTACAGTTCTGGTCATTGTATTTTCAGAAGAATGTGATTGCACTTTCAAGGAGTGTAGAGGAGATTTCATCAGGATGTTACTGGGATAGAACAGTTAAGGTATGAAGAAAGGATGGATAAAATCAGCTTATATTCTTTAGGGCAGAGAGGATTGAGTGGTGAAGTCAGATGTTCCCCTGAGTTGAAGAGTCAAAAAGGTGGAGACATGTAACATGCCAACAACAACATGTCAAAAGACCCATCCCACTCCGGGAATGCTCTGCCATAACCTCTTCCGTCAGGCAGAAGATACAGAAGTTTGAACACATGCACTAGCAGGTTCAAGAACAGCTTCTTCCCAGCCATTAATTGACTGTTGAATTGATTTTCTAACCGAGTAATGCTGATCTTGCTAAAGTTGATCTGGCCTAGTGCACACCCTGTGCAATGTAATCTTTATGCCTCTGTCAAGGTTTCTTTTGATTCACCCAATGATCTGTATGTTCTTGCTTACTAAGGTCTGCTTGTACTGCTCATAAATACAGCTTTTCATTGTACCTAGCTACGCGTGGTAATAAATCAAATGAAACCAAACCAAATAATTTTGAGGTGAAAACTGGGGGTTTAGAGTACATCTGGGGAAACACCTTTCATCACCCAGAGAGATGTGGGAATGTCAAATGTATTGTTTGTGAGAGTGGTTGAGGCAAGATACCTCACAACCTTTAAAATATACGACATCAGCATTGAAACTTTCAAGGCTATGGGCTAAGTGCTGGAAAGCATGTTTGTGCATATTTGGAATAGGTTTTAACAGTGCAGACTCAATCGGCAGAAGGGCCTTTTCTGGACTGTACGGTTTTGTGACATTCACCTGAAATAATTTCCTGCCAGACAGTAGCTTAACATTTCCTGAGGAAAACTGCACCTGAAATGAAGGATTTTCTCTTTGATGGGAACTTCCACCAGCTGTGTCACAGAGAGATGGAGGTCAAACAATGTTTAGACAGAAGCTTACAGTTTTAGGGAGATTCATTGTTATTTTGTATACCAGATATTGACGAGTGTGAGACAGACCCATGTGGTTTAACTGCAACATGCACAATGAGTTTGGAGATATCTATTGCATCTGTAAATGAGGTCTCAATGACTGGAGAATACACCTTTAACTGATGAAACAGTCAGGCAATGCTGAGGTAAGGACTACTCTGCTTGGGAAGCAACATCTGAAACATTAACCAGACTTTCACTCTTTAACACTGATATATCTGTTCTTCACCACAACCTGATTCTCCCGCTTTTGTGAATCCCACAATAATTGAGCTGCAGCAATTCCTACTTTATTTTGTATCTGTACTTCCTGACTTTCTTCGGCTTCTGTAAGATACTCAATTATTGTAAGATGTGGGGAACCCATACCTTCACAGCATTAATGCAAGACTTTGAATAATAAACTTGGTAACATAACCACTGTGACATGGTATCTTCAGTGAACAAATAATCATGAAGGGGAAGTCAAATCAAAGTAATACTGAAAAATGGTTACTTAATCCAGCATTAATTTGATATTTCACAGGTAGTTAGCATACTATTTGGATATAATTAATCATAGTCTTGGCATTGGATGAGTTCACTGAGCTCCTATAAATTTACAGAGTCACTGGTTTGAAGCATTAGTTTTGCATCCCAGCACAACATGTGTTGCACATAGTGCAGACTGATATTCAACTTGTAAGTTTTTCTTCTCTGAAAATTGAACAACTGTTGTTTTATGTTTTACTGGTCAGTGAAATGTTCAGAGAAATGCTTGTGACATCATTACTGCGTCTTAGCTTGGGACCTGATGGTATGAAGATCTCATACTTCATCTTAGATCAGATCAGTTGAAACATGACACTCTACTGGAGCCATTCTCCTCTGTTCAAATGAAATGGCATAATATTGGCCCAGACACTCCTGTGACTGAAAAATGTCATGTTTGCACATAATTGTTAGTTGTAATAAATGCCTGTTGGATTCTTCAATACCACAACATCCATACCGTGGTATGGGAGATAGCAAGATTGCCACATCAGGTAAAGCAGTCTCTTTGAGGGAAATTCACATGACACCCAGGAGATAGAGGTCAAACAAACATTTAGACAGATGATTACAGCAGATGATCAGTTCACGAAGGTGTTCAAGGAGTTTCATGGTTATTTTGTATTTTGACACGTGTGAGACAGACCCATGTGGTTCAAATGCAACATGCAAATGGGTTTGGCAATTTCTATTGCAAATGTCCTGAAAGATTTGTCTTAACCACTGGCGAACGCACCTTTACTCACACAGGGACAACCATAGTCTGATGCAACAAATGAACTCCACTACAAAGCTGAGTAGTAGTCACCTATTCTTTATTGCATTTACATTGCTAACAGTAGACTCTTGATTTTCTGCGTTACAATTATTTTGTAACCGACTCATGGGTCTCCTGCTGGGCCTGGCCAGGTTGGCTATAAACAGGTCTATCCGCAGGTAGTGATGGGGGCTCATCTCAGCTGACTATCTGCCCCTGTTCCACGGTTATGTTCAGACCTGGTTGTCCTTTGAGAGGCAGCGTGCTGTGTCAACCAAAGCTCACAATGCCTTTAGAGAGAGAGGTGGGCACCATGAGAGATACAATACTTTACTTCCCTCTCCAACTTCATTTTTTGTTCAGTCCCTTTCCTCTCTCCCTATCCCTCCCTCACTTTTGATGGCTGGATTAGTCATAATAGGCATTGAAATGTCAATATTCTATTGGCTACATGGCTGATTTATTGGTGATGGTTTAAAGTAAAAAAATGGTGAGAAAGTCGCTCAGTTATGTGCGATAACACTTCTGGGTATAAACAAAAAAGATAAAGCAGCACTAGGATAGGTCTGCAAAACAGTTTGTCTTGAGCTGGGAATTGCCTATCTACACCACAAGTAGTGGTTATATTTTGGTGTTCCAGAAGAAATGATGTTTGTTTCCAATTCGGCTTCCTGAGTTATTACACTGTTGTTTAGTTCCACAAGAGGAATATTGTCTGAACTCAATTTCCTCCAACAACCCCCACCCCTGATGTTTTAAGCATCCCTCTTCTTCAGACGTTTGTCTATTAATTACCATTCACATTGCTAATGGATACTGGTTCAACAGTAGTTGGTGGCAAAAACCAGGCTTATGCCCAAAATGTCAATTCACCTGTTCCTTGGATGCTGCCTGACCAGCTGTGCTTTACCAGCACCACACGCTTCAACTCTGATCTCCAGCATCTGCAGTGCTCACTTTCTCCCAAATATTAAACATGTCGAGGACAAGGCTTCACCTTTCCCTGTCAATTCCCAATTTAGACCAATTCATTGACATATTCGCATTAACCCTTGATCCCACAAACCATAGCATTGAATCTAGGCTTTCAGGGTTGATGTTTGGAAACACTTCTTCAGACAAAGGGTGATGGAATCTTCCTCAAGAGCTGCTGAGATCAGTTCAGTTCAAAATTTCCACTCTCAGATTGATAGATTTGTGCATGTTAGGTATTAAGGGTTGCAGAACCCTGATAGGTCAATGGAATTAAAATACAAATCAGTCAATACTGGTATTGATTCAAGGTCTGAGGGACCAAATGACATCCTCACATTTCTATGTGCCATGTTCAGATGTGGATTAACCTCCTCTAATCTACCATATCTTCATGTAAGGAAATACCCTACTGTTTTGGCATATACTATTAACATTTCAATCATGAGTCATTTTCCTGATCCTTTGTTGAGATGTTGTAATTGTTGGTAGATCTGGCATTTTTTGACCATCTTTACCAGTTCAGCATCAACCATTTTGTTGTTGGATTGGAATCACATCAAGAACAGATCAGCTATGGATGGCAAGGTTCCTTTGTGAAATGATTGGGGCTTTTACCACAATCTTCTGGCTGAAGATTGTTGCAAATGCTACACCGTTATCCTTTACAACGATGTGCTGGGCAGCTCCCATCATTGAAAATGAAGATGTTTTTGGAGCCACCCTCTCTATTGAGTTTTTGAATTGTTCGCCACCATTCATAACTGGATGTGGCATGACGACAGAGCTTAAACCTGACTCATTGGCTGTGGAATCACTTAGCTCTGTCTATCACTTGCTGCTTACATTGTCTGGTAAGCCTTTTTCACTATCCTACTTATCTGCATTTTCACTTTCTAGAAACTGTGAACCTTCATCCAAGGTCTCTTTGTTCAGCAACACTCCTAGGAACTTACCATTAACTGTATAAGTCCTGCTCTGATATCCTTTCCATAATGCAGCACTGCACATTTATCTAAATTAAACCCCATCTGCCACTCCTTGGCCCATTGGCCCATCTGATCAATATCCTGTTGTACTCTGAGGTAACCTACTTTGCTATCCACCTCATCCCCATTTGCAAACTTACTAACCACATCTCCTACGGTCACATCCGAATCATTTCCATAAATGAAAAAGAGCTGCGGATCCAGCACCGATCCTTGTGGCACACTGCTGGTCACAGGCCTCCAGTCTGAAAAGGAGCCTTCCAACACCATCCTCTGTCATCTATCTTTGAGCCACTTCTGTTTGACTCAGTGTCCAGGAAGCCCTGACCCTTGGGGAAGGACATGTGGTGCTTACTTGGTCTGGCCTACATGTGACTCCAATGTGATTGACTCCTATCTGCCCCCGGAAGCCACATAGCAAGTTATTCAGCCACTGTGCAGTCAAAGTCACACTCAAGGAATTGTATTTTATAGGCAACATCCCAGAGACCACCATCATCACTATCTCTGGGTGTGTCCTGTCCTGTTGGCTGGAAAGGCCCATCAGAAGTAGCAGCACAGTATACAGCTGGGACAGAATTATCCTGAGAATTATAGCTACCCTTCCCCTCCCTCTGGCTGATGAATCATTGCTTCTCCATATTGATCATCACTTGGAGAAAGCTGTGAGAGTGACAAATGCACAGAATGCATTCAGGGTGAGGTACTTCATATCAATCACCAAGGGCAGCTTGATAGCACTAATGCGTATTGGTGAGAGACCATGTGACATCAGAAGCAGCTACGTTGACCATGTGGGCCCAAAGTGGACCATGGCAGCAGTGACAGAGGCGAGTTTGTGCCAGTGTAGTACCTGGTGGCATCAATGATGACTGCATTGCTGAGATCCATTGAGGTCTCACAGTGACAAGGGGGGCGGGGGTGGGGAGGGAGGGTCGGAGGAGGTGAGATGGTGCCAAGGAATGGTGACTTTTGTTCCAGTGAGGCGTTAGGGACTCATGCCTGGCTACCAGGACCATGGCTCTAAAAGGATCACCTAACAAGAAGGACTGTCCAATTGGACACTTTTTCTTTATTTCTTCATGCTTATGACTTAACACGTTTTTGTTTATTTTTCTGAGTTTTTAAATGGTATTGGAGAGTGACGACATTGCCAATTACCTTCCCTTGGATTTTGAAACAAATATGCAAATCAAATAACTACTGGACTGTGTCTGCAGTAAGTGGTGAGGGAGACAATGCAAAGGGAATACCTACCTGACCTCATGCTCACCAATCTGCCTGCTACAAATGTTTCAGTAGGAGTGACCAAAGCACAGGATCTTTTGGAGACAAGGTCATCTTTACACATTGAGGTGACTGTCTGTTGTGTTGTAAAGTACTGCAAATATGTTAAATGGGACAGACCTTGAATGGATGTTCAACAACTCAAGACTGGGCAAACATGAAGAAGTGTGGGTCATCAGCAGCAGCTGAATTGTACTATAACACAATCTGCAAACTCATGGCCTGGCGTATTCCCCCATTCAACCAGGACCATCAAGCCAGAGGATTAATAGTTTAATGATAAGTGCAGGTAGGCATGCCAGGAGCAGCACCAGACATACCTAAAAATATACTGGGAACCTGGTGAAGCTGCAAAGAGGCCTTGGGTGAAGGTTCACAGTTTCTAGAAAGTGAAAATGCAGATAAGTAGGATAGTGAAAAAGGCTTACCAGACAATGTAAGCAGCAAGTGATAGACAGAGCTAAGTGATTCCACAGCCAATGAGTCAGGTTTAAGCTCTGTCGTCATGCCACATCCAGTTATGAATGGTGGCGAACAATTCAAAAACTCAATAGAGAAGGTGGCTCCAAAAACATCTTCATTTTCAATGATGGGAGCTGCCCAGCACATCGTTGTAAAGGATAACGGTGTAGCATTTGCAACAATCTTCAGCCAGAAGATCCATCTCAGTTTCCTCTGAAGGTTCCCAGCATCATAGATGACAGTCTTCAGTCAACTTAATTCACTTCACATGATATTAAATTGCTGAAGGCACTGGATACTGCAAAGACTGCAGGGCCAGACAGCATTCTGGCAATAGAACTGAAGACACATGCTTCAAACCGGTGGGCGACATGGTGGCTCAGTGCTTAGCACTGCTGCCTCATAGCGACAGGGACCTGAGTTCGATTCTAGCCTCGGGCGACTGTCTGTGTGGAGTTTGCATATTCTCCCCGTGTCTGCGTGGGTTTCCCCTGGATGCCGTGGTTTCCTTCAACAATCTAAAGATGCAAGTTAGGTGAATTGGCCACGCTAAATTGCACATCGTGTTCCGGCATGTGTAGGTTAGGTGTATTAATGAAGGGTAAATGTAGAGTAATTGGCTGGGGAATGAGTCTAAGTGGGTTACCTTCGGAGGGTCAGTGTGTATTTGTTGGGCCAAATGACCTGTTTCCACACTATAGGGTTTCTATATAAAAATCTACATAAAATGCAATGTGCCTTAGTCAAGCTATTCCAGGAGAGATATAACATTGGCATCCTATGGATGATGTGGAAAATTGCCCAGGTATATCCTGTACACAAAAAGGAGCTAATTGTGGTCCTATCAATTGGCAGAAAACTGCTGGTTGGAGATGTATCTGCCACATAGGAAGATGGTTGTGGTTGTTGGAGGTCAGCCATTTCAGCTCCAGGACATCTCTGCAGGGTTCTTCAGAGTAGTGTCCTAGGCTCAGCCATCCTCAGCTGCTTCATCAATGACCTTCCCTCCATCATATGGTCATAGGGAGGTTTGCTGATGATTGCACAATGTTCAGCATCATTTGCAAATTCTCAGATACTGAAGCTGCTCGCGTGGCTTGGGCTGATAAGTGGCAATTAACACTCACATCACACATATGCCAGGTAATGACCATCTCCAACAAGAGTGTATCTAAACCTCTCCCCTTGATAGTCAGTGGTATCATCATCACTGAACCCCACTATCAACACCTTGGGAATTAACATTGATCATAAATTGAACTGGACCAATCACATAACAGTAGGTTCGAGGCTGGGAATTCTGTGCTAAGTAACTCACCTCCTGACTCCCCATAGTGTGTCTACCATCTATAAGACAGAAGTAATGTGTGGAGTGGAATACTGTCCATTCGTATTGATGCGTATAGCTCTAATAAAGTAGCTCAATTGATTGATAACCACACTACCACTTTCAACTTTGCACCCACATTGCACAGTGTCAGAAGATGCACAGCAGCAACTAACACATCCTCCTTAATCAGCACATTCCAAATCTACAAGGCGAAAGCGAGGACTGCAGATGCTGGAGATTAGAGTCCAGAGTGTGGTGCTGGAAAAAACATAGCAGGTGAGGGAGCATCCAAATCCATGCCAACAACTTCCTAGAAGTACAAGAGTAACAGATCCATGGGAGCACCACTACCTGGAAGTTCCCCTCCAAACCAGTCTCTCCTTCAGTGGCACTGGGTCAAAATCCTGGACCTTCCTCCCTAATGGCATGGGGCAGTCCACGCGGCAAATGGACTGCAGAGGATCAAGAAGGCTCTCACCATCACCTTCTCCAAGGCAATTAGAGATGGGTAATAAATGCTGGCTCTGACAGAGTGGAAGAATATCTAAAAGAAACCCTCTCCTGATGCTGCCACAACATTGTAATCATGTCTTAGCATGAGGAATGTGCAACTCCTCAGGAAAGTAGGGCTGAGCCGGAAGATCAAATCTCATTTTCTGAATGAATGAGCTTGATGGGCTGAATGGCTTGCTGCTGGCTCAACTTGCTGGCATTGGGAAGTAGCTACTGGAGAAAGAACAGGCACATTTGTAAAATAACATAATGATAGAGGTGTAAACAATGAACCTTTCTCCATTGGGTAGAGAGGTTTATGTTCAAAACATGGAAGAAGGAATTCCTTTTAACTTCAGTGACACAAAACCCATCATTGGTGCTGCCATTTTCATTGGTTGTCCTGCTTGGAGGATTCAACCCCAGAGCTGCTTGCTCAGTACTGGGGGGACTACCCACTACACTACAGGGACTTCCCTAACAAGGGATCAGGAATCTCTTTATTCCACTCAGCAAAATGAATCATCTTGCACTTCACCAAATGTCACTCCAAAAGTTTGTTTATAGAACAGAAAATTTTAATAAGTGGCTCATATTATTCATACTTTCAATTTGGGATCAGGTATAAATTTTGATATCTTAACTCAAATTTCTTAAATTGAGTTTAAAAGTCCTCTTGCTGTTTAGTGTCCATTATTGCATATATATCAGAGCAAGAAAGGAACAGAAACCAGGCTCACCAATACACATCCTGTTCGCTGGAGGTTTGAATCCTTCCTCACATTGCTTGGCTTTGGTTCTCTGTGGAGAACATCCATTGTTAAAGCAGATCTCTGGGACTAAATAGGAATTCATGTATTTGATAAAATATTCACATCAAGTTCTATTCAGTCATCACCCTTTTTCTGGCCTTTCCATGTTGACTCTCTTCCTGGCTCTATCATTCCCTCTCTAAATCTTCTCCAACCCTGTAAACTCTTGAGATCTGTAATCTTCCAATTGAGCAGTTCCATATTCTTCCCTAAACCTTCCTAAATTCCCTCCCTAAACCTTTGTCTCCTGCTTTAACAAACAGCTTATAAGCTACTCCTGTGGTCAAACATTTATCCACTCGTTCTTATGTTTCATTTTGGGACTCAGCGCTAGTTTTACTTTGATTGCTCTCCTGTTAGAGCATAATGAAAATGGGTAGAATATTGCAATGTACATCGTAATGTATCAGAACTACCTGCAGTCCCAATCAAGTGGCTGTGGTGAAAGGGTGCAATAATTTGTACTAGTGAGAGATGTATTTACAGAGAACAGTATCAGGTACAATAGAGAAATTAGAGAGCTGGTAGAACTTACTAGATCGGGTAGCAACCATAAAGGGATAAGGTGAAACCATTGTAGGACAGAAATCACCAAAAGATTCGAGAATAGTCATTGGTACAATGTATAGAGTAGAAACCAGAGCCATAAACTTTGTGGCAAGACAGGTTACCTGTGAAGTATCCTGGAACTTCTCATTATGTCAAAGATGCAATCTATACACAAGTTGGTGTTGTGCACTGTTTCTCACTAGCAATTAATTGATCAGCTCTTTCCATTTAGACAGAAAAAATCTTAAAACCATAAATGCTAAAGTTTCTGACATTGTTCCAACTTGTCAGCAGTACACAACCTCATCAGAGAATTTTTGTCATGCAGAAGGAAACCATTCAGCCCATCACCCTGCACTGGCTTTTCAAACCAGCATCATTCCCTGGTGTAAATCGCTCCTGTTTTCTCCCTATATCCTTGCACACTATTTCTATTAAATAATCATCCACAATTGAACCTGCCCCCACCACACTTCCTGGGAGTGCATTCCATACCTTAGCTATTACCAAACCAAATGTCTTATCATAAGTTGTTGTGGATTTGCTGTCCACTGGCCCTCCCAATGTGCCACAAACCCAGCTGGCATACCCAACACCTCTGGTGTTACAGTCCATTTCTCACAGTGGTGTATTTGGGTGTTTTCTTAATAGATGTTCTCTAACAACTTTTAAGGGAAGCTCAAAAAATTGATTAGAAAGTCCAAACTGTTGACTCAACTATAGCCAAGCACGATGAGAAGCTTGAACAATTCAGAGAGCTTTCATGGATATGATCTTTGCTTCAGACAGGTGAAGGCTGGTGAAACTTCCCAGAGCCAGATGTAATTAATTTGGAGGCAGTTCAGAACTTTCACTAGATTAATTCGAGAGATGAAAAGCCTGTCTTATTAGGAGATATTGAGCAGTTTAAGCCTATACACGCAAGTGTTATGGACCAGACCAGACCATAAGACCATCAAGATATTTTAAGAAGGTAGCCTAGACCCTATCTTTTACTTATTTTAAAGGTAGATGTAAAGTGTGTATTCCAGATGTGATGCAAAAGGTCAAACCACTCGACGTTTAGCAAAACACAATTTATTTACAATGTGGAGGAGCCGGTGTTGGACTGAGGTGGACAAAGTTAAAAACCACACAACACCAAGTTATAGTCCAACAAGTTTATTTGGAAGCACTAGCTTTTGGAGTGGTGCTCGTTCATCAGGTGGATGTGGAGTACAAGATAATAAGACAGAATTTAGAGCAAAAGATTACAGTGTCATACAGTGAGATATTGAACAATCCTGGATTGTTAAGTCTTTCATCTTTTAGAATGGGTTGCAGGTTTCAGTACATAAATCGCAGAACTTTTTTAAAGTCACATTCTTGAGATAACTTAAGGTTTTATTCAAAAAGTGCTATCTCAGCTCAGACAATGTATTAAAGGTGTGAGGTCAGAGTCAGACTGGTTTCATTTCCAAAGTGGAATTTACAAAACATCACATGCATTGACTGCCTAGAGAGAGGAGAGAGAGGGAGAGAGTGAATGAGAGAGAGAGAGAGAGAGAGAGAGAGAGAGAGTGAGTGTGTGTGTGTGTGTGTGTGTGTGTGTGTGTGTATAGTGCAGTGGGATCACCTGGAGTGTGACATGCACCCAAGATCCTGGTTGAGGCCATCCTCATGGGTATCTCCTGGTACCCTGTATGACAGTGTTATGGTCAGTTTATTTCTCCTCATTAAAGTGCCCATTCTCATCCACACACAGCAAGAATCTCATGCCTGTTAGACAAGCTCAGAGGCTGAGTTTTCTTGAGCACTACCTCCTGGATTATTCTCCCTGTCTCGCTTGTAGTCGCACTTTCCTGCACCTGACCACTGTATGAATTTGAATTAGTTAATCTAAGGGTGTGACTGCTCCTGAAACACAGTGTGCAGGTAACTCAACCCCCTCCCAGATGTGTCACAGACTCGAGCTCATCTACTGAACCAGAGTTCCTCAAGTAACCAATACTTGCTACAGATGTGAACACTAAGAACCACAATGGGGTCCACCAACTCCAAAATGATGCAGCTCCAACATGTTGCCTGGTTCAACATCTCCATTTTAATTACTTAGTACTTAATTCTTAATTTGAGTTTTAAAAGTTTCGTTCTGCTCTTTTTGCTTGGAACCTGTAAATAGATGGAAGGCCTCTGGTGGTGGGTTTCAATTTATTCTGTTTAAAAATACCCCACAAACTATGAGCCAAAAAAGGCAAGCACAAAGCACCTCTTCCTCTCTGCACTAAATTCCCACTCTGCCTTCAAATATCCCATTCTATATACTCACTTAAGTTCCTTTATCGGTATTCCGAGACCACTTTGTAAAGCCAGAGAATAAGAAAGACTGAACTGG
The DNA here is from genome assembly GCF_020745735.1 of Hemiscyllium ocellatum. Classification (NCBI taxonomy): domain Eukaryota; kingdom Metazoa; phylum Chordata; class Chondrichthyes; order Orectolobiformes; family Hemiscylliidae; genus Hemiscyllium; species Hemiscyllium ocellatum. Next base: position 15,391,016 of record NC_083445.1, on the reverse strand, counting down.
CTCCAATGAGAAAGGCAGTAATTTCACTGCAGGTCGGGTTTAGCAACAGTCTATAGAATCATCTCACTGCACGTGACAGCAAACAGAATCTATTTTGCGAGGAGAAAGTGAGGATTGTAGATGCTGAAGATCAGGGTTGAAGAATGTGGAGCTGGAAAAGCACAGCCAGTCAGGCAGCATCCGAGAAGCAGGAGAGTTGACATTTCAAACCTAAGCTGATGAAGAGCTTATGCTCAAAACATCGAATCTCCTGCTCCTCGGATGTCGTCTGACCGGCTGTGCTATTCCAGAATCTATTTTACACCAACATTGTCTAACATTTCCATTGTAGCAGGACTCATGGTGTCTCCATATGGAGCATAAAATGAAACCTCATTTGCTCACAATACCTAGAAGAGAAATAATGTTAAAAAAAACTTTATTCCATTAAAATACAATTGGTGAAGAATTGTATTTAACTATTGAACAGTCCAGAAAAGTTCAAGAACATGTTCTTTTGCAAACATAATTTCATTGCAATTTTAAATTCTGTTAATTGACATTTCCAAACATTAATCTTAGAAAAACATGTTCTGGTATTAAACAAATCCAGAAAGCAGGGTGTAAGACCAGTATATATAATACACCTTATTATTATTCAGCTTGCAAAGAGACATTGGAGGTAAAGCAAACAAGTCAGAAACCAAATGTGGCTGTCGTTAATGCTGAATCAACCAGGGTAGGGTGGGAATGTGAGCATTATTATCAATACCATCAATGTGTACATATGTGAGTGTTTTGTGTGTATCTGTTATTTCTATGTCTCTGATGGCTGTGTATGTGGTTTGTTATATGTATGTGACTGTGTGTGTGTATATTGTTTACGTATACATGCCTTTACTACTGCGTGTGTGTGTGTGTGTGTGTGTGTGTGTGTGTGTGTGTGTGTGTGTGTGTGTGTGTGTGTGTGTGTGTGTGTGTGTGTATATATCTTGGGATGTTACCATTGAAGTCCATATCCCATGAAAGAATGAAGAAAAAGCAACAACTTGTGTGACGAAACAAAATAACTTGCCTGGCAAAGCTTGAAAAGCTAACAAAAAACAAATCCAAGTTTTTAAACAATGCACACGCTGTACTCACAGACAGACAGAGATAGAGACATAGATAGAGACATAGATACACAAACCAAGGATGGTCTTATCGCTGTCACCTCTGGAGTCCTCAGGAGGATTACGTTGTGTTAGTCTAGTTGAGAAAATAAATGAGGATCTTTTATTACTTGCCTCTTCAATTCGGCAATGTTTAAGAAAGACACAATCGGCCTGAAACCCCTTGGGTTCAAAATGATTGTTACGCCCGGGCACATGGTGCCCAATGATGCCTGCTGGAGTTTGCAGGGTCAATGGGAGATCATAAGTTGTGAGAACAGAGGTAGGCCGTTCAACCCATTGAGGCATCTCAGCAGCAGAGGTTGGGTTGGCACTGCCATTTTTTGACAGGGGAGCACCAATGCACATCTGCCCAGCCTGTTGGAAATGTTTGTTACATCTTGAGATGTGAAGTTGAAGGGGCCAAGACCTCTGTACCGAACATGCTTCCCTCTAACTCCTGAGCAAACAGTTTATTTTGCATTAACATGTAGCTCACTCCATCAGTGAGGAAGAAGGCTTGGCAAGGCATAAATACTCTTGTGGTGGACACTAACCCTCCCACTTACTGAGGTACCAGTTCACCATTTTGAATCTGGGACACCCCACGCTGGTCTAGGAGGAAAGAGTGGAGTGTCTACACTGCAACAGGGGGAAGAGGGACTGAGTGTAAGAAAATCAAGGAAAGAATTGAGAATGAGAGAGAGCTAGATAAATCCATCTTCAGGGATCACCCTGAAGTCTCTCCACCTCCGCCCTCTACACCACACTGACCACATTCCCTCCAGGGCACACCATTCTCTTATTCCTTTCAGAAACAGTGAAGTCACAGGAGCAGTTGTTGGTTCTAAGCTGGGACTACACAGGAGATTTGGGGAATTCCCACGGAATTAAGTTCCTAACTCGATCGGATCAGGCAATGGGTTAGCAGCATTTATCTAATTTATCTCTTTATGCAGAGAGTGGTAAGGGTATGGAATGCCCTACCTGCTAATGTAGTCAATTCAGCCACATTAGGGAGATTTAAACAATCCCTAGATAAGCACATGGATGATTTTGGGATAGTGTAGGGGGACGAGCTGAGAATAGTTCACAGGTCAGCGCAACATTGAGGGCCGAAGGGCCTGTTCTGTGCTGTATTGTTCTAAGTTCTATGTTCTAACTGTTGCCCTTCATTCTCTTTCTATCTTGATTCTCTATCTTCTGTCCCATCTTGTTTGGAGGAGATAGTGGTGTCTTGGGAATGCCACTAGACTCAGAGGCCCAGGCTAATTCTCCAGGGTCAAAGGTTACAATCCTACCTTGGCATCTCTGAGAATGGAGGGTGAGGAAACAGAATATGCTCCTGTGGACACTGGGACGCAAAGTGAAAGCATGTCATTCTGAATGTGAGCATGGACATCACTTGATCATTCCACAAGAGAAGGTGAACAACCTTCACTTCACAGTCCTCCACCCGTGAATACAGATACATCCTGAGCTCAGACAGAAGGTTGGGAACTCGGATTAGGAGGTTTCTGCAAAGGTGTCATCTTGAAAAGACCATAGACTAGAGCTTCCCACTAGCATCCTGCTGTGTATGGGTGGCTGGTGGAGGCGGAATGATGGACTGGTTCAAAATGCAATTCACTAACACACATCGTCATGGGCAAGGTCAAAAGAGGGAACAAACCCAAAGCTATCCCCAACACTCCCATGTGACATTGCATAACCCGGTGAGCTCCCATACACATGATGTGTCATCATTGAACATTATGGCTTTGGGTGTGATGTCCCTTTAAGAATTCACCATGCGAAATGAACCAAATAATGGGATGTTAATACATGACCACAGGTCTCAGGCTTTCTACATCATTCAAGGCACAGGCTATGTCTTGGGATTACCTTATGTTTAGTATATTAGTACAGGAATTAGACTAATCAGAGAATGGGATTCACTTAGCTCATTTATATTACATTTACTTTAATACAAAAATATTACTCCAGTCATAAGGAATGTAGTTTTCCCATTGAAAAGAGAGATGAGAAGCAGTTTCTTCTCTCATTGGGTCATTGCTATTTGAAATTCTCTCCCCTCAGGGGGTTGAAGAGGCTGGGCCATAGAAAACATTCAAGGCCGGATTTGACTGATTTTTGGTGGACAAAGGAGTCAAGGATTATGGGGGACAGGCTGTATAAGAATAATGTCAGTATTTTTGTTTCTGGCTGAAGTCAATTTATATAGGATGTTATTTAACATTGAGTGCACATAAATTCATTTCATTTAGTTGGGAAACTATTTATACATACTCTATGTTCCCTTTATTTCTGATTTTTTTTTGGAGAGATGAGCAGATGAGATGGGGTGGGAGAGGCAGAGAACAATATTGGTGGGATAAGGTGTCTGGGGTCCATAGGAACTTTCTGCCCTGCCTGCAGTATTTCGTGGACAGAATGTTTGACCACAGCTAAAGAGCCAATGTCATTGCATATCAATTGCCTTTAGAAGCCTCACTTCTTACCTCGAGAGAACTCATCTGAACATTTGAGATGTTTCTGGTTGAGTCTGTGCTTGACTTGATGAACCATTTCTGAACTTCGTCCCTCACCTTCAACAAAATGAGGACAATTAAGTCAGTCATAAGAGATTAGGTGAAGCCTGTGGAGAACCCTGGTTGGACCCAGCTCACACAACTGTGACCATTTCTGGTCACCATGTTGTCAAATAAAAAAAAAATGAACCAGGGTGAAGGGCAAAGATAAAGATTGATTTGGATGGTATCAGAACTGAGGGCTAAGGAGGAAACATTGAAGAGGTTGGGCCTGGTTTCCCCAGAATAGGGGTGGTTGAAGGGTGACTGTTGAGTAAAGGGAATTCTACTTTTATTCGTGGAATAGCTACAAAACATGTTCCCAAGGAGCTATGACATAGTCATGTCAGGTCACATGGGACTGGAACCTGAATGTGTAAAGTTGTGGAAGATTCCTCTTTTTTGTTGTATATGGTTATCTTTAATGAGGCCTTAGAATGTTCACTTGGAAGATTGCAGACTTGATCTTATTATAATGAGATTCCACAGGTTTCTTGCTGTTTTAGTGCACATTATTGATTTGGACTTCAATATAGGAGTCATGATTAAGAAATCTGGAGAGGACATGAAAAATGGTGATGTGGTAAGTAATGAGGAGGCTAGCTGTAAACTGCGGGACAATAACAATGGACTGGACCGCTGGGCAGAGCAATTCCAGAAAGGTGTGAGGTAATACACTTGGGGAGGAGTAACAAGGCAAGGGATTATAAATAGTAGGACACTGGGAGGTGCTAAAGGTCAAAGGGAACAAACACAGAAATTGTTGGAGAAACTCAACAGGTCCAGCAGCATCTGTGGAGAGAGAAACAAAGTTAACGTTTCAATGTCCAATTTGATTCTTCTTGAGAACTTCAGAAGATGTTCCCTTTATTTCTGATTTTTTTTGTAGAGATGAGCAGATGAGATGGGGTGGGAGAGGCAGAGAACAATATTGGTGGGATAAGGTGTCTGGGGTCCATAGGAACTTTCTGCCCTGCCTGCAGTATTTCTTTTGGGTAAGCACGGAATCCCTTAAGATAACAGGGCACGTGGATAAGGCAGTTAAGAAGGTAAGTGGGATACATGCCTTTATTAGCAAAGACAGAATACAAGAGCAAAAAGGTTAAGTTGGAACTGCAGAAAACACTGTCGAGACCACAAAGAAATTACGCATGTTGGTCTGGTTTTCCCATGGTAGGAAAAATGTGATTGCCCTATAGAGTTGTGAGGAGGAGACTCACGAGGATGTTGCCTCAGCTGGAAGGTCTGAGCTTTGAGGAAAGACTGGAGAGGCTGGGCTTGTTTTCCTTGGAGCAGCAAAGGTTGAGAGGGGACCTGAGAGAGGTGCATCAGATTATGTGGGGCATGGATTGGGTGGATAGAAAGCTGCTTCCTCCCATTAGTAGAGAGGTCAATTACCAGGGCGCATAGATTTAGAAAGCTAAGAGGAGAGTTGAGAAGCAATGTTTTTTATCTGAAGGTTGGTGGGAGTCCAGAACTTACTGCCTGAAAGGGTGGTTGAGTCAGAAACTCTTGTAACATTGAAGTAGTATTTAATATTCACTTGCATTTCTGTAGCCACCAGGGCATTGGGCCAAGCACTGGAAAATGGGATTAATGTAGTCAGAACTTTGTTGACAGGGTAGCTATGATGGGCTGGATGGCCTCCTTTTGTGTTTCAAGTCTCTATGAGCCTATGAGCTATGATGAACAAGGATAGATGGAGCATAAGTATCAGGAGAGGCTAGGTGGGCTAAACGATCTGTATGTGCACTGAACTTTGTAGTTAACTCTTCGTGACATTATCATAGAGTCCTACAGCATGGAGACAGGCACTTTGGCCCAAAATGGTCCACGCTCACCAAAATGTCCATCCACTCCAGCCCAATTTCCCTTTCCATTGGTCCATATCCTTCTAAACCTTTCCTATCCATTTATTGGTCCAAATGTCATTTAAATGTTTTTAATGTACCCTCCTCAACCATCTCCATTGGCAGCTCATTCCATGTGCGTACTACTCTTTGTGGAAAAAAGTTACCCCTCAGGTTCCCTTTTATTCTTTCCCTTCTAACCTGAAAATGATGCCTTCTAGTCCTCGATTCTCTAAGCCTGGGAAAAAGGCATTCACCCTATCCATGCCTCTCATGATCTTATACATTTCTATAAGATCGCCCCTCAGTCTCCTATGCTCTAAAGAAAAAAGTCCTAGCTTGTCCAACTTCTCCCTACAATTCAGACCCTTGAGTCCAGGCACATCTTTGTAAATTATGGTGGATGTGCAGAATGCACTGCCAACAGTGGGAGTAAAGTCAGATACATTAGGGACATTTAAGCGACTCTTGGATAGGCACATAGGTGACAGTAAGATGTACAGTATGTAGGCTAGTTTGATCTTCGAATAGGATAAAAGGTCAGCACACCATCAAGGACTGAAGGGCCAGTACTGTGATGTATTGTTCTATATTGTAAATTTCTTCTGCACTCTTTCCAGTTTAATAAAATCCTTCCAATAACAAGGTGACCAAAACTGAACACAATACTCCAAGTGTGGCCTCACCAACATTCTGTACAACTGCAACATAACTTCCCAAATTCTATACTCACTGCCCTGACTGATGAAGGCCAGTGTGCCAAAAGCCTCCTTCACTGCCCTGTCTACCTGGGACTCTACTTTCAGAGAACCATGCACCTGAACTCCAAGGTCCCTCTGTTCCACTACACTCCTTAAGGCCCTACATTCACCATGAAACTTCTACCTTGATTTGACTTTCCAAAATGCAAGACCTCAGACTTATATTAAAAGCCATTTGCAATTTCTTAGCCCACTTTCCCAGCTGATCAAGGTCTGCTGCAATTTCTGATAACCTTCCTCATTGTCTATGACATCACCTGTTTTAGTGTCATCTGCAAACTTACAAATTATGCCTTGTACATTCTCATCCAAATCACTGATATAGATTAAAAACTGTAATGGGCTCAGCACGACCCCTGAGGCGCTCCACTCATCACAGGCCCCCAGTCGGACAAGTATCCTTCCATTATTACCCTCCACTTCTTACCATCAAGCCATGATGCATCTTTGTGTCTTTTACTGAAATTAAATGGTTCCAGGTTGCTAACTTTATTTAATTTTCATCAGACTGCTGGCAGTGAGAGTTACTGGACAATCACTCTGTCAAACAGCCAATATTAGACCCATACCCAGTTCCACTGGTCAACTTCTCCTTTCCTGTTTCACAAATATAACATGGCTTGGAGAGTCTCTGGTGCCTCCACCTGTAATGGAGACTGTCTTACCTGGCGATTGGAAACACAGTAGACCACGAAAATAAAGAGGCCCTGGAGAGTGTTGATGATAGTGAATAGGTAGGAGAGGAAGATGGTGCTCTCGTTGATATTAAATATCCCAAAGATCCAAGTGAATCCCAGGACAAACAACCGCAGAGTCGCCTTAATGGTCACGGTCCTGTCCAAAAGGCACAAAATAAAAGAATATTCATGTTAATCCATCTCACCTCCAGATATCACAAAGAGCATAGCAGCCAGTGAAAACCATTTGCAGTTTTGTCACTATTGTGATGTAGGAAACATGGCATCCAATTTGCATGCAGGAAGCTCCCGTCAATAGCATTGTGATGATCTGCTTTTAGTGGTGCCCCCTTGTAGATTATTATTTGCCAGGACATGAGGGATATCTTTTGTTGTAATTGTGGGATGGGATTTTGTAATCCAGCTGAGAGAGCAAATTGGGCTTTAGTTTGATGCCTCATTTGAAAGTGAACACCTCTGATAGTGAAGTACTCCTTCAGTACTGCACTGGGCTCTCACTCCATCCCCACACCATCCAGCTTTCAATATGAAAGTAGAATGGAGCAGAACAGAGAGATCTCATTTCAGCCACCGCTACTGGGTCAGAGTGAAAGGTGCTGTGATCTGAAGGCAGTGGGCCACAGATTTTCTGCTCGATACTTACGTGGTGTCTTTAATCTTTGACACATTCATGTCACGTGTGGTCAAATGATGTCTTAGTAAACAGAGTGTCCAGATGTACAACACCGTATTCACCTGGAGAGGAAGAGACACAAAGTTTGAGAAACAAAGGCAGAAAGATATCTTGGAAATTCTCAGTGCACAAAAATGGTCTCTATTTAACCATTCCAATTATTGCCATCCAATCTTTCTTCTTGCACTTGATGTTTGCTGCTTGTTGGGATGTGGGCAATTGTTGCTCATCCCTAATTGCCCCTGAGAAGCCAGTGATGAGCTGTCTTCTCGATCCACTCGAGTCTATGTGAACACCAGGGATAATGGTTACTTAGACAAAGGCCAGCAAAGTACCTTTCCAATTTATTTCGGTTAACACACCAGTGACTCAAACCACACTGCTGACTTCATCTCTACAATCTAGCCAGTGAAGGGAGAGGTGATGGCATAGTGGCATAATGGCATTGTCCTTTGCTCAATAATCCAGAAACTGAGAAAATGCCTTTGGGGAGTTGGGGCCAAATCCCACCAAGTGAAATAGTAAATTCTGTTGACTATCATTAAAACTGTCATCTCATGTGGGTGTCTCAGGTTGATTAAAATATCTACACCCAGTTTCGTATTCAACCAATTATTCCTTCATTAACATTGGTAACGTGTTTCATTTGGTCTCTAGTGAACCTGCCAGCATTGTATTGTTGCTCTGAATATTGTGTGTTTGGGTGGTTTAACTCAGTTGGTTTACAGTACAGAGTAATATGAACAGTGTGGGTTCAATTCCCCAACCAGTTGACATTACTGTGAAGGTGCACCTCTTTCCCTCCTCACCTAAAGTGTGGTGATGCTCAGGTTAAACCTCCCACCTATCACTAATGAGAGAGCAGCTCGATGGTCAGGTAGGACAATAGCAACTTTACCTTTATAACTGAGTGCCTTGCTTAGGTGGTTTAGAGTTAATTACACTCGCAGTATCTCAAGTCAAACTTAGGCTAGAATAGGCAAGGTTGGCACTTTTCTGCCTTAATGGATAATACAACAATTTTGCGATAGTTATTACTGAGACCATGATTTTATTTCAGATTTACTAACTGGTTAAATTTAAGCGCCCCCCAACTTTTTTTTATCTTTTCTTGTTTAAAATTTCTCTCTTCTCTGCATGCCTGTAAATTAGACCTGACAGACAGCCTGATCTCTTTCTCTCTCTCTCTGTGTCTCTCCTGAACAAGGCCTCGTGCCTGGATAGGTCCATATGGTTACCTTAGTGAATATTCAGAAGTGAGGAAACACCAGAAAGACACGTACCACAATCACAAGGCAGACTGGCCCTTGGAAACTCCATCGAAAGCCCCACTTTAGGCTCAGCCAGCAGCTGTGAGAACCAAAGAAATCATTACTGCATGTCGTCCAGCCAATGAAGTACCTTTGCTGTGTTGTCGCATGGAGAAAAGACAGAAACCAGTTTGTGCACAGCAAGATCCCACATGTGATAGTTGTAGTGTAAGGGGTTTACTGTATGATATGTAAATGTGACACAGTATACATCATCTCAGAAAGTGATAGAATGTCACATGATATAACCACGGTCTTATTCTTGACCATAGCTCGGTGGCAGTATAATTTGTTGTTACTTTGAGTTATGTACTTAAATATTACTTACATCCAACTCCAGCAGACACTGTAGCTAATTGTCAACATAACAAGATCAAGAATATTGAAAAATAGGAGCAAATGACAATGTTACAACAATGAGCAGGATTTGATGACTTAATGGTTTAATAAGATTGCTTCCAATTTGAATCCAATAAAAATAATCTGCAAATAAGAACTAGGAGAAAGTGAGGACTGTGGATGCTGGAGATCAGAGTCGAGAGTGTGGTGCTGGAATAGCACAGCCAGTCAGGTAGCATCCGAGGAGCGGGAGAATTGATGTTTCGGGCATAATCCCTTCAACAGGAATGAAGCTTGTGGGCCGGGGGTGCTGAGAGATAAATGGGAGGGGGTGGGGCTGGTGGTAAGGTAGCTGGGAATGCGATAGATAGATGAAGATGGGGGAGAAAGTGATAGATTGGAGAGAAGGGTGGAAGAGGTAGGTGGAAGGAAGATGGACAGGTAGGACCATTCAAGATGGTGATGCCGAGTTAGAAGGTTGGATCTGGGATAAGGTGGGGGGAAGGAAAATGAGGAAACTGGTGAAATCCACATTGATCCCGTGTGGTTGGAGAGTTCCAAGGCAGAAGATGAGATGTTCTTCGTCCAGGCATTGAGTAGTTAGGGTTTGGCAATGGACAAGGCCCAGGACCTGGGTGTCCTTGGCGAGTGGAAGGGTGAGTTAAAGTGTTCAGCCACAGGGTGTTGGGGCTGGTTAGTGTGGGTGCCAGAGATATTCTCTGAAATGATTTGCAATTTGGCGTTCTGTCTCCCATGCAGGTCCTGGGCCACCTCCTTCCCACCTATCTGCTCCACCCTCCTCTTTGAACTATCACTTTCACCATCGACCTATCACATTCCCAGCTACCTTCCCCTTAGCCCCAGCCCCAGCCCCACCCCTGTTCCATTTATCTCTCAGTGCCTGTGGCCCACAAGTCTCATTCCTAATGAAGGGCTTATTCTGAAACATCGATTCTCCTGCTCCTCAGATGCTGCCTGACTGGCTGTGTTTTTCCGGGATCACATTCTTTGATTGGAAATAAGAACCTCCTGGTGAACATAAAACCATTGTTGATTGTCAGGAAAAACCCATTGAACTTACAAAAGTCCTTCAGGTAAGGAAACCAGCCATCCTCACCTGGTTTACCCTACATGTGACTCCAGACCTACAACAATGGTTGACTCTCAATTGCCCTCTGAAATGGCTTAGCAAGACATTTAGTTGTACCAATCACTACAAAGTCTCAAAGCAAGATGGCAGCTCACCACCACCTTCTCCAGGGCAACTAGGGACGGGGCAATAAATGCTGGCCAGCCAGCAACACCCATAATCCCACAAAATGAATAAACAAAATTGATAAAGTAGGAACAACTGAAAATGTTACAGCAATCAGCAGGTATTAATGATTTTATGTTTGAATGAGATTGTTTCAGGGGAGAGTCCCAGTCCTAGGGCTTTAGGGAGACCTCCCACACCGCTTCTCTCATCTCTCATTAGCAGTCAAGAGGAAAATTTGGTCGTAGAGATGTGAGGGGTCTGCGGACTTGTTTTACATTCATTCCAGAAAGTCAGGGCCCACCTATCAACAGGGTTACCAGACAGTGAGGAGTAATGAGATTTTCGATGCTGAAAATGTTGCCCCCAAAAATCTGAGAAACAGAAAATTCAAAAGATTTGGAGTGAAAGCTATAACACAACTACAGTTGGAGAACTCCAGAGCAGGTTTGGTCTGCTTATCTAAGGAAGGATGCATATTTTCTATTCAACCTGTTCAGAAATGTTATTACACACCTCTGGAAGAGATAGGTCTGAAGGTCCCTGAACACAGAGGTCTAAGGAAGGTTCTAGGATGCAGTGCAGCAACTGGTGATGTGTAACAAAGCCTTGCAATATGAGAACAAAATCTTCGCACAGCTTTTCATGTACACAACATGCTTACTCAGTGGCATCCTACACAAAAAGGAAGTCAGGGTCAATTGAGGCAATCTAGAGAGCATTGGATGACATTTTTTACATGTAACGATGTGTATGGACATGGGGAAAAGGTAGGAGATTGACTGAAGGTAAAAGAACTGGACTAGATAACGGAGCTGGATTGGAAAACAGAGCTGCTGCAGGCACAATGTGCTCTATGGCCTCCTTCTATAATATAATGAATTAGTTCTGGGGATGAGAGGGTTGTCCCACGATGAGGCTGAGTACAATTTTTGAAAAAAGTTATTCAAAGAAAATGCTTGTCCAGTAGTAACCATGTAACCATGTCTTTTGTTGTTAAAGACCCACCTGGTTCACGAATGCTCCTTTGGGGAACCTGTTATAACCATAGAACCCCTACAGTGTGCAACAGACAATCTGGCCCACCAGGTCCACACTGATCCTCCACAGAGTATCTCACCCAGACCCATTCCCTACCACTCTACATTTCCCATGACTAATGCATCTAAGCTACACATTCCGGAACACTGTGGGCAATTTAGCATGGCTAAGTCACCTAACCTGCACATCATTGGACTGTGGGAGCACACGAAGGAAACCCACACAGACATGGGGAGAAGTGCAACCTCCACAGTCACCCAAGGCTGAACCTGGGTCCCTGGCATTGTGAGGCAGAAGTGCTGACCACTGAGCCACCATGCTGCCCTCAGACAATCTGCTCCACACATGACTCCAGATCCACATCAATGTGGTTGGCTCTTAAATGCCCTCTGGACAATTATGGATGAATGATAAACACTGGCAGAGCCAGCAATGTCCACATCCCATCAAAAATAAACATTCAGAAGAATGAAACATTGAAATATACAAGATTCTGAAACAGCCCGTCAAAGTAGATACAGTGGCTTGACACAGAAAGTGACTCCTCTGGTGCTGTTCATTCTGTGATGTCAATTAAACATAAAGTTACTCACTCTTTTTCTGATCCGTAGCCATAGGGACGGATTGCTGCTGATATAATTACAATCAGTGCAGACACAGCATAGCCAGAGGGATACAGGTATCTCCGTCTGATGACGTATGTGTGGGTAAACTTTGTGACTGTGAGGTGTCTGCACACAATGAAAACCTGCAAAGCATCCAGGAACATCCAGGCAAAGACAGTTAGAAAGAAGTAATGTAGGCATCCTGCAACCAGGGCACACACCACCTGGAGGGAAGATCAGAGTAATTGGTTAGGCTTCAGCAGTGAGCAAAAACACACAGCAACAAAGACAGACAGAGAGAAACACAGGCAGACACACAAACACGATAAACACAAAGGTTAATACTTTGAAGGCAGACATATAGGTACAGAGAGACACACAGCCACATGGATGGAAAAAATCATCTGGAGACATACACAGGCAGAGTCACTAAGAGATAATCACACAGACAGAGGCAGAGACACAAAAACAGAGGCAAATGCAGATACCATCCACAGGCAGAGAAACACAATGATAAACTAAACAGACAACAAAGGCTGAGACACACAGAAATAATCACACGCAGTATAGTCAGAGAAACGCAGAGATAAACACATGAACATGGGCAGAGACACAAAAACAGATGGCTGTAGATACAGGCAGAGACAGACAGACAAATACATGTTCATGGCTAGAAGAAGGGCACACAAAGATGGGTAGAAACTTGCAGAGAAACAGGATAAACAGGATTTTGTGACATCTCTAACTTTGAGTTGTAATTAAGTTATAATAATAGTGCAGAGTTTGTTGACTTCAAAGATCAGAGGACTTTCAGCAGGGCCCTGACCTTCTACTAAATTGCCAATAGACAGAAGAGGATGGAGATATGGAAAGTTATATTGGCGAGCTGTAGGTGCTTTCCTGAGCTCAGGCAGAATAGTAAATACTGAAGAGAATAGCCTCAGATTACAGAAGGATGGAGATCAACTCCTCAGTGGCAAATGGAAATCAATTTGGATAAATGTTAGATGATGTACTTGGACAGGACAAACAAGGCAAAGGAATATGTAATGAATGGTAGGACCTTGAGAAGCACCAAGGATCAGAGGGACATTGGTGAGCATGTCCATCGTGGAACGATTCTAGGAACGTCTCTGGGACAGACACTCGAAACAACTCCACTGCCCTTTGGCTGACCACTACAACTCCCTCTCCCACTCCACCAAGGACATGCAAGTCCTGGGCCTCCTGAACCACCAAATCCAAGACACTTGACGCCTGGAGGAAGAACGCCACATCTTCCACCCTGGGACCCTTCCACCACATGGCATCAACTTCTATTTTGTCAGTTTTCTCATCTCCAAGGTATACACGGGCCAAGGGGTGGAAATGAGATTAGAATAGTTAGGTGATTGTTTTTGGCTGACGTAGACGCAATGGGCCGAAGGGCCTTTTTTTTGTCGGGTACATTTCTGTGACTCTGTGTTATTCTGTATCTTATTGCACATCTCAAAGATGACATCAAATGGAATTCCTTTCATAATCCCATCTCGAGTTGAGCAGGATAGAGACTGAGATCTGGGTGTAGCTGTTGTGAAGGACTTAGGGCTGGGCTCCACTTCCAGAACCTCATCAGAACCAATTCTGGAGTCACTGTGGAATGGATACCAGGGCAGTGCGTGAGCTGGTGTTGAGGTCCTTCCCATGGAGACTCCTCTGTGGTCCCCATTCATTGTGGCATACAAGACCAGTGTCAAAACTGATTTCCAATATCCTCTTCTGGTAAAGAAGGACTGTTGGAAATCTGGGACTGGTCAGTGAACGAGCACTCCCTTTGGCTGACCAGAAACCCACTGGGAGCCCACCATGGATATTAAATGAAATAAAATGCCACATTTCCCAGCACCTCTGTCTAAAAATATCAGCAAAGACAGGGCACCGGGGCAACCTTTCTCTTTCCTCACAAGTTTCATTCTTTCACACAGCAGGGGAGGCAAGCTAACAGGGAATATAAGTCCAGTCCTTCTATCGAACTCTCCAAACTTGTGACTCTCCAAACCATCTAGAAGGACAAGGGCAGCAAATACAGCTGAACATCACCACCTGCAAGGTCTCCTCCGAGCCCCACAACATCCTGGCTAGGAAATATATCACTCTTTCCTCACTGATGTTCAGTCTAAATCCTCCCTAACAGTACTGTTTGTATGTTCCCACACCACACAAACTGCAGCAGCTCACCACCACCTTCTTCAGGGCAATGAGGGATGGCCACATCCTATGATCTAATGACAGAAAGTGAGGATCAAGTGTCAAGACCAGGGTAAGGAGAGTGAAGAGTGAGTTTGGCTGAATTGACAGTGGGTCATTTCAGAAATAAGTGATGTACAAAAGTTTGCATGGGAGATTAAGGCAAAATAAAATTAATTTTTCTCTTCAATTTGGGCATGAGCTGTCAAATAAATTAACTAGTACTGCAGGATTATGAAGTAGCAGCCTGCATGTAGTGTTGGATGACCTGGAATATTTTGAACTGATGAAGCTGAACACTAGAAACTGAATTGGAAGGGACCAACTAAGATGAAGGCTTGGATGAGATGAATGGACACCTCAGGGAGATAGCAAGAGGTCAAGGGTCTTGTGGTGTGGGTAAGGAGTCTGGGTTTGGCTGCCTGACTGAGGGAGGTGGTCTATGGGTTGACTTTCTCACCTTGTTGGTCACATGGATTCCTGTCAGGAAGATGAGCTGTGCTAGGAAGAGGTTGATGCTCAGATGCCTGTACACAATGATGCTGGCCTTTTGGATGCAGCGGCACTTGGTGAACACAATGATGGAGGCGGCGAGGCACAGCAGGGACACTGTGAGCCCAATAGTGGAGATCAGCAGCAAAGACCAGTCTTCCTGCAACAACGACAAAGAGGGAATCACATGCTGGGGGACAGCTATTTGGATGTTCTCACAGAATTACTTTGGGTGTCCAGCACAGAACCAAGCCATTCAGCCCATCTGGTCAGCACTGATGTTTACACTTCATACAAACCTACCTCCTATCTCTTGACATCTCATTCTAACAACATGAGAAACTTCTATTCTTTTCTCCCTCATGTGTCTGTATAGCTCTGGATGTAGGTTTGCTTGCAAAGCTGGAATGTTCATTTTCAGACGTTTCGTCACTATACTAGGTAACATCCGGAGGCTCACTGCGGATGGTGACGAAACATCTGAAAATGAACCTTCCAGTTCAGCGAGTAAGCCGACATCCAGAACCTCAACCTGAACTACAAATCTTCTCAAAACTCGTCTATATAGCTTTCCTATAAATGTATCAACAGTATTCACCTCAGTCATTCTGTGCGCCAGTGAGTTCCACACTCTAATCGCTCCCTGTGTAAAGAGGTCTGTCCTGAATTCTCTGCTTTCTCAGCTTTGCTTTCAGGATGTGGGCATCACTAATATGCCTGTCTTATGTTTCTCACTCCTTGAAAAGCAGTTAAGAAACAACCAAATTGACTGTGGGTCTGGAGTGACAGACAGGGTAAGGATGGTAGACTTCCTTCTCCAAAGGACATCAGTGAACCAGATGGGATTTTTTACAATAGTCAATGGTCACTGAGACTAGTTTTCAATTCCAGATTTTATTAATTATATTCAAATTCGACCAGATGCCTCTGTGAGATTTAAATCCACAAAGGTAGAACATTAGCCTGGGCTCCAGATAACAAATTCACTCACATTTTCACAAACATAAAGTACTTAACTTATCATATATATATATATATATATATATATATATATAGAGAGAGAGAGAGAGAGAGAGAGAGAGAGAGGGAGAGAGAGAGAGAGAGAGAGAGAGAGAGAGAGAGAGAGATGACTAGTGGTGGTTCAACCTGAGGGTCAACATACCTCAGGTAAGGGGAGAGGGTGTGAAAGAGAGTCCTTAATGGTAAACTCAGCCAATGCAGGAATTCACATCACACTATTAGATTTGATTAGATTCCCTACAGTGTGGAAACAGGCCCTTCGGCCCAATAAGTTCACAACGACCCTCTGAAGGGTAACCCACCCAGACCCATTTCCCTCTGACTAATGCACCTAACACTATGGGCAATTTAGCACGGCCAATTTGGACTTTGTTGGCACTCTGCATCATAAATCAACCGATCCCACACTACAAGTATACAGACTTATGAACACACGAGTTAGGAACAGGAACAGGACAGTTGAGCCTCAAGCCTGTTTTGTTATTTAATACAATCAAGGTAGATCTGATTATAACCTGAACTCCACATTCTGATGACCTTTCTCTTCCTATCTTATCAAAACTCTATCCACCTCTGCTATAAACATATTCATAGATTTTTCTTTCACACACTTTTGAGGAACAGAGTTATGGGCCTCTGGTAGAAAAGATTTGGGCAGCATGGTGGCACAATGATTGGTACTGCTGCTTCACAGTGCCAGGGACACAGGTTCAATTGCAGCCTTGGGTGACTGTGTGTGTGGAGTTTGCACGCCCTCCTTCTGTTTGCTTGGGTTTCTGCTGGGTGGTCCAGTTTCCTCCACAGCTCCAATGATGTGTAGGTTAGGTGGTTTGGTCATGCTAAATTGCCCCACAGAGTGCAGGTATGTGCAGGCAAGGTGGATTAGCCATGGTGAATGTAGGCTTATGGGAGCTTTGGAGGGCTGGTGCAGACTTGAAAGGCCAAATGGCCTCTTTTTGCAAAGTAGTGATTCTAGTTTATGACTTTGCTTTCATCTCTGACTTAAATGGGCAACCCTTTTATTTATAAACACTATCGCCTCTTCTAGATACAAGAAGGGGCACCCTCTCAGCATCATGCTGGCAACAGCCCTCAGGATCTGAAATAATTATATAAATGATTTGGATGAAAATATAGATGGTGTGGTTACTAAGTTAGTAAGACGACACAAAAAGTGGTGGCATTGTAGACAGCCAAGACTTTCTAAGATTATAAATATCTTGATCAAATGGGTCAATGGACTGAAAAATGACAGATGGAATTCACCCTGGATAAATGTGAAGTATTGCATTTTGGTACAATGAAGAAGGGAAGGGCTTTCAAATTTAATGGTAGTCCTTGGGTAGTGTTCTAGAACAGGGTCCTGGGGGTGCAGGTACATAATTCTTGGAAGTTCACATCACCTAGAGACAGGATGGTTAAAAAGGTATTTAGCACGCTTGCCTTCATTGCTCAGTCCTTTGAGTATCGGAGTTGGAAAGTCATGTTGAGGTTGTACAGGACATTGGTGAGGCCTCTTCTGGAGTTCTATGTCCAGTTCTGGTCGCCCTGTTATAGGAAGGACATTATTAAAGCTGGAGAGGGTTCAGAAGAGATTTACCAGCTGGTTGCAGGGTATGAAAGGTTTGAGTTAGAAAGAAAGGCCGGATAGAATGGGACTTTTTCAGTTTAGGAGGTTGAGAGGTGTCCTGATAATATTTTATAAAGTAATGAGGGGTATAGAGTTAATGGTAGTTGTCTTTTTGCTTAAGTAGGGGATTTCAAGACTTGGAGGCACATTTATAAAGTGAGAGGACAGAGATTTAAAAAGACAGGAGGGGCAAATTTTTTTTGCACAGAATTAACTTCCTGAGGAAGTGGTGGATGTTGGTACAATTACAACATTTAAAACACATTTGGATAAGTACATGATTAGGAAAGGTTTGAAAGGATATGAGTTAGGAGCAGGCAGGTGGGGCTAGTTTAGTTTGGGATTATGTTCAGCATGGACTGGTTGGACTAAAGGACTTTCTGTGCTGTAGGACTCCATGATTCCCTGATTCTAAGGCACCTCCTATTTCTCTAAATTCCAGCAGATGCAAACCTCAACTGTCCAATGTTTCAACCTGAGACAACCATTTATTCCAGCTATTAGTCAGGTAAATAAAACAAAAAAACACTGTTGGTGCTGGAGAATTGAAACAAACAAACACAGAAATTGCAAGAGAAACTCAACAGGTCTGGCAGCATCTGTGGAGTGAAAAACAAAATCAATGTGTCGGGCCCAGTGACCTGCCACCCAGTCAACCTTCTCTGAACTGATTCATACACATTTAATACTCCAGATGTAGTTTCATCAGTGGCTCATATAACTGAAACGTAACTTCCATATTCCCTCACAATAAAGGATAACATTCTATTAATTTTCCCAACTACTAGCTGCAGCTGCATAATAGCCTTTTGTGATTCATGTACTTGGATGTACAGGTCCCTCTACATCTTAGAGCTCCGCGAACTGTCACTATTTGAATAATATGCTTCTTTATCATTCTTCCTGACAGAAAAGACAATTTCACATTTTCCCCATTATACTCCATCTGCAAGATCATTGCCCACTCACTCAATCTATTTATATATGTTCATAGCTCCTATGTCTTTGATGCAACTTACGTTTCCTATTTTTGTGCCATTGGAAAATTTACCTTCCCTATGTCTTCAACCTTTTTATCCAAGTCATTGATATAAATTGTCAAAAATTAAGTTGCCAGCACTGATACTTGTGATACACCATACATGACATCTTGCTATGTTAACTCCTGTTAGCTAGTCAATTTTCAATCCATGTCAATATATTACCCTCTACACCATGGAAGTTCATTTGCTGCAATAATCTTTGAATGTCATCTTATTAAATACTTTCTAGAAATGTAGGTACACTACAGAACAACCTCGAATTCCTGAACGAGATGGGTGGGGAGTATTTTGTTCAGATAACTGATTGTTCAGATAACCGATTGTTCGGATAACAGATAACGTTTTCACAGGACCTTGAGATCTTGTTTAGATAATCTGAAATTCGGGTAGTTGATATTCGGATGACTGAGGTTGTTCTATATATCTGTCACTTTACCGACAAGATGTATTACTTTTTAAAGAATTCCAATAAATTGGCTAAGCATGATTTTCTTTTCAGAAAACCATGCTGACTCTGCCTAATTATTTTGAATTTTTCTGAGTCCTGCTCTCACATCTTTAATAGTAGCTTCTATAATCTTCCCTCTGATAGATGTTAAATTAACTGGCTGTTGGTTTCTTGCTTTCTGCCTCCCTCCAGTGTTGAATAATGGTATTATATTCATCATCTGAAAGGGAAGTCATACCAGATTCAAAACATTAACTGTTTCTCTCCCCTTAGATGCTGCCAGACCTGTGGCATTTCTCCATCTTCTCTGTGTTTATTTCAGATTTCCATCATTGCAGTGTTTTGCTTTTACTTGAGTTAAATTCAGTATTTTCCAGTATCTTCCCCAAACGCAAGAAACTTTGAATATTTTTTGTTTATGCATTCATGGGACAAGGACGTCACTGGTTAGAACAGCTGAGGTCACCATGAAGACCCTGCCTCCTTATGCTCACTCCTTGTCTTGGGCATGGTCACCCCAAGTTAATTGTAGAATCCTAACATTGTGGAAACAGGCCCAACAAGTCCACACCAACTCTCTGAAGACTAACCTACCCAGACCCATTCTCTTACCTCATTACTCAACATTTATCCCGAACTAATGCACATGACCTACACATCCCTGATCACTATGGGCAACGTAAAATATTCCTGAAGAAGGGCTTATGCCCGAAACATTGAATCTCCTGTTCCTTGGATGCTGCCTGACCTGCTGCGCTTTTCCAGCAACACATTTTCAGCTCTGATCTCCAGCATCTGCAGACCTCACATTCTCCGCAACATAAAATAGCCAATTCACTTAACCTGCACATCTTTGGACTGTGAGAGGAAACCCACACAGACGTAGGGAGAACGTGTAAACTCCACACAGTCACTTGAGGCTGGAATTGAACCCCGGTCCCTGATGCCATGAGGCAGCAATGCTAACCACTGAGCCACTGTGCCGTGCCATGAGTTAAATTCACTGACAGCCATCTCTTTTAAATGAATTCACAGTCTTCTGGCAACTTTCACTTGGGTAAAACAATGATAGTCTATTCTGAAAGAAGTCATACTGGACTCTTAAGCGTCAACTCTTTTTCTTTCTCTCCAGAGGTCACCAGGCCTTTCCATTTTGATTTCAGATATCCAGCATCCATAGTATTTTAATCAACCTGGTCAGAGGTGTTCTTACACACCTCTAGAGTTGGTGAGACTTGAAGCTAGGTCTCCTGGCTCTGGTGGAGGGCCATTATCACTGTATCAAAACCTGTTTCACACTTTGTTCATTGTTTATTTTGGATTGATTCTAATAATGACCAGTGATATTGCTTCTGGAATAAATATTGATGTTGGGATAACTCCACTGTTTTCCTTCAAAATAGCACCATGTTAACTTTAACATCCCCCTAGCAGGTAGGTCTTTGATTTACTTTCACATCTGAATGATGGCACTCCTGACAGTGTCACACTCCCTCAGTCACGAGATTGGACTGTCCGGTCTGATTTATGTGCTCAGGCAATTTGTTTCACAGAGAGAGTGGTTTGTATGTGGAACTAACTGCCAGAGGAAGTTGCAGATGCAGGAACAGTTACAACATTTAAAAGCTGAAAATGTGTTGCTTGAAAAGCGCAGTAGGTCAGGCAGCATCCAAGGAGCAGGAGAGTCGATGTTTCAAGCATGAGCCCTTCTTCAGGAATTTAAAAGACAGGTACAAGAATTGGAAAGCTTTAAAGAGATAATGGACCATAACGGTAAGTGGAACTAATTTGGTTTAGGAAGCCGAGCTGGCACGGACAAGTTGGACCGAAAGGTCGGTTTCCATGTCGTGCGACTATCCCCATATAACTATTTTAAAGCTTTCACTTCTCCCTTTTATTTTCAGCATGAGGAAACACAATTCAGCCCAGTTCCATGGAACCCGTCTGCCTGTGTGCGGTTGGTAATGTTTACGTGCTGTGTACTTCATCTGTTGTGTCCCTGAAAATGACAGAGTAAAAAGTGAGGTCTGCAGATGCTGGAGATCAGAGCTGAAAATGTGTTGCTGGTTGAAGTGCAGAAGGTCAGGCAGCATCCAAAGAGCAGGAAATTCGACGTTTTTGGCAAAAGCCCTTTATCAGGTTTCCTCATTCCTCATTCATCATGGATGCTGCCTGACCTGCTGCGCTTTAACTAGCAACACATTTTCAGCCCTGAAAATGACACACTAGTTTAGTAAATGGAAATCCCAGTTTCACTTGGTACCACATGGTATATAATTATATCTTGCTGAGATTCATACAGCAGAGTTCCCAGACCCTGGTGTAGCACTGAACATTTCTGAAAGTGTCAGAGGGCCTGCACTGTGCTCACTGACTGGTTAATAATTGGTATTAGTAGCACTGTGTTAATGCTATGAGAATATCTCCTGGGCCTCCATCGCCTGCTTTTTGCTGCATTCTGGTTCTGCTTGCTGCTGACGGTTCATTTTCTCAGGTAACTCCATGGCATCATTCCCTGCGGTCATTGTCTGGGGCATTCCTGAGTTTTTAATACATTCACTCACTGGGCAATTTTCCATGCCAATCTCTGTGGTCATTCCGGGGGTGACTTTCTGGAGTCTCCAAGGTCAGTACAGCATTCATCTCTGAGGTCACTCTGGGGGTCTCAGTCTGGGTCACCCTCTAAAATCCACAGTCTGACTCACTATGTGGCATTCCAGGACTCTGTGAGCTCACCCTCTAGATCACTCAGCAGTTGCTAATGGAGCCACTTTCCTGCTCTCTGTCACCCTTGGGTGTTGTTCTGTCACACCAGCTTCATCTCATCTCATTCTTGTGTGTCTGATTCCTGACTCTCTGATTCTCTTGATCTCTGCTTTCTGACTGTTACGCTTTTCTGTTTCCTCTGTCTCTGGGTTTACTTCCCACTTTGACTGGAATTTGAACAATGTTTTACCTCGATCTCAATTGGAGACATTAAAATAGCAAAGCTCGTCAGATGGTTACATTGGCATACTACGTAGCTTCCATTGGAACTAATCAGGAAGCAGCCCTCAGACGACCAGGAACTTCCCTCTTCTGTTCTCTTTAAATAAACGCAGTCTGCCTTCTCGTGATCTTTGATATCCTGCATAAGGAACAAACCTCGTTAAACAGTGTGCACCTACCACAGATTTAAATATCCCCAGCTCTCTGAACAGCAGCCATACAGAAAGCAACCAGACAATGAGGACACAGTAACCTCCTTGAGATAGGAATTTAAGATGTAAAAATATATTTCACACCATTATGTTAGCAACATTAGCAAAATCTCCCTCTACACTGTCCCCATCAAACACTCTGAAGACAGGTATAGCACGGGGTTAGATACAGAGTAAAGTTGTCTCTACACTGTTCCCACTGGGTCAGATATGGAGTAAAACTCTCCCTACAGTTTGCTCATTAAACATTCCCAGAAAAGGAACAGCGCAGTGTTAGCTGTGGAGTAAAATGCCTTCTAATCTTTTAAACTGAAAGTAAAGCTATCACTAAACTGCCCCAACAAACATTCCCAGGGGAAGGAAGGGCATGTGATAAATACAGGGTAACAGCTGCCTCTACACTAAACATCTTTTAAATATCCCAGGAGAGCGACCGCACAAGGTTAGGTACAGAGTAAGTCTTCCTCTATTCTATTAAACTGAAAGTAAAGTTCTTTCTACAAAGTCCCCATTAAAGACTCCTGGATAGTTCCAGCATGGGATTAGATACAGTATAAAGATTCCTCTACTCTTTTGAACAGATAATAGGGTGCTCTATATTCTTTCAAATTAAAAGTAAATGGAAAATATAGTCCCTCCACACTGTCCCCATAAGACACATCCAGGACAGGGACAGCAAGAGGTTAGATATAGGGTACCTAATAGAGGTTTATAAAATAATGAAGGGTATAGATATGGTGAATGACAGGTGTCTTTTCTCTAGGGTGGGGGATTTCAAGACTGGGGGTATATTTTAAGAGTGAAAGACACGAGGGGAAATTTGGACCGAAAGGTCTTTTTCTGTGCTTATTACTCTATGACTCTATAAAGCTTCCTCTGTGTTGTTCTCATCAAACACTTCCAGGAAAGGGACAGCACAGGAGTTAGATAGAGTAAAGTTTTCTCTAACTTAATCCATTCAACATTACCAAGATAGCATCGAGTTAGATACACAGTAAAACACCTCACTATGCTGTCCAATCGTTCATCTTGAACCATTGCAGTTCCTGTTGCATGATAAGCCTGAAAGTCACCCTTACAAACCTGGTTGAGTTTCAGCGTAAAATTGACCATTTCTGTCAGGTTGTGGCTGGCTGCTTTGTTACTGATTCTGGCTGTTACCACTTTGGAGTTTAACCAGCCTGTTCCTTCAGTTGCTTCCAGCTGCTTGATGCCATCTTTATGGATCTCGCTGTTCAAAATGGATTCCATGTCGCTGAATACAAAGAAGGAGACTGCAGCAAAGTCTGGGGGAGCAAAGCGATTTGGACTTTGGGTGAGTGTCAAGTCATCTGAAATAATTTGGCAACAGCAGTTGATCTAGCTATAAGTCCAATTCTACAACTCATTGTATCCATTCCAATGATGGAGTGTAGAATGGTTCCAAATGTTAAAGTAAGGCAATTTTTAAATATCATAAAAATGTATGAGTCACTCAGCAGCACAGAAGTTGAAAAAGGAGAAATGTTCAAAGTTTTTCACTTTACACTCATCAGGACAGAATTGTAAGAGTACCAAATCTCCAAGTTTATACTGCACGAGAAAGGTGCCAAAATTTGAACTAGTGTTGATTTATTACCACAAGAGCTCACAAGCATATTTGTGGACTTGTATTTATATAGCACCTTTCATGATCTCAGGATTTCTGAAAACACTCCACAGGCAATTCTTTTGAAGTATAGTCACTGGAATCACAGCAGCTAATATGTACAGAAATTTCAGCAAAAATCAAAGACATAATGAGCCACACATTCACCTGCACAGTCTTACCATTTTTATACTCACTGGGTAATTGTGTGGCATTGGGAATAACCCAGAGATTACGACCTTTAAGTCCTGCTTTTCAATTTCCTACCTCATTCCCTAAAGTCCGTTTGCAGGACCTTATTTCTCTTTTATTCCGATAACATTGGTCTGATGTGGACCATGATCTCTGGCTGATCACCATCCCTTCAGAAATCTCTGCAACCATTCCATTAAATCCTTGACCCAAACACTCAGGAGACAGTAGTTATGAATTTCTAGGTGTGTACTGTACCTTTAAGAGAGAGTGAAAGCTGGCAAGGACTGACTGCAAGCACAGAGTGTACTGAACAATTTAAAAATGTAACATTTGGCTGTGAAACAAATATCTGGAGCTAAGTTGCCAATGGCATACAACAAATTCGAATTTGGCCAATCAGTTTAAATTATGCACCAATATACCAAAATCCAATCGAATTTGAATTTTAATGTTTTGATGACATCAAACCAATGAGATGATCCAATGTTTCAGGGTATAAAATTGGGCATTTTAAGCAGTTAACCAAAGCGGCAAATAGCGCAAATAGCACAAACAGACAGCGCCCGCAGAATTGCTCTCTGAAAGGTACCTTTTCATATGAAATCTGTGAAGCAAAAGACTGAAGTGAAGTAAACGGGAAAATCTACAAAGGAAAATAGAGAGGAGAATTAACACAGCTGACTGGTTTTGAAATTTGAGTTTTTTGTTAAACTTAATTGGGAGGAGGGGGTTTATCGGATCAGCGCAATATTGTCAAGTGGGAAGTAGATAAATTGATCAGACAAATGAGGTTTACAGTGTGGATAGTTGTTTAATTTTTTTAAACTTGGAGTTAAAGAATAAATTGTTAAATTTTTTTCTTTAAATAAGAATTGGTAGTTCTTTATAACTCATATTGTAACAGATTATGAGGTGAGGTGAGTTTTTCTGTGGGTCTGGTTTAAATTAGCAGAAGGGTTTACTCCGTGTTGTAACAATATGCCATCCTGGAGTCATGTTTATAGCCACAAAGCACCTGTGTGCTCCGTTACTAACAAATTCTTTTCACATTTCTTCAGTCCTCACCCCACCTCAGCCTAAGCAGATGGACTACCCACAGTTCCACAGTGTTGGCCTCTAAAGAAAAATTCCCACTCTCACCACTTTCCAAGGCTAAGATACACTTCCTAAGCAAGAAACACAACATGGAGCAGGAATAGACCATCCAGCCCAATGAGCCATTTCTCCCATTCAATATATTTTCAGCTGACCTGATTCATGACCTTAATTCCAATTTCCTGCCTGTCTCCACCCCGCCCCCAATAACCCTTGACAATCAAAACTTTGTCCTTAAATAAATTCAATGACCCAATCTCCACTCATTATTGAGGCAGGGATGTCTACAAACTTATGAGCCTCTGAGGGAAAAGACTGCTCCACATTTCTCTCTCTTCAATAGGAGTCCTGTGGACCATAGTTCTAGATGAACGGGGTTAGTTTGCTCAGTTTCATTCATTCATTTAATGGGATGAGGGTATCGCAGACCAGCTAAGTATTATTGCCCATCCTTAATTGCCCAGAGGGCAATTAAGAGTTAACTACACATTGCTGTCGTTCTGTGGTCACATGTAGACCAGACCGGGTAGGAAGGGCAGTTTCCTTCCTCAAAGGACATTAATGAAGCAGATGGATTTTTTCCCAACAATCGACAATAGATTCACAGTCCCCATCAGATCTTAATTCCAGATTTTTATTACAATCAAATTCCACCTTCCTTCTCAACCTCTCCCCTTGCCTGAGGTGTAGTGACTGTCGGTTTAAAACACCACCAGTCATCTCTCTCTAATGAGAGAGTAGCCCTGTGCTCTGGGAGGACTATGGTGACTTTCCCTTTAGTTATGGATTGTCTCTGCAAAGGGAAATATCTGACCAGTCAAGTCTCTCAGAATGCTACGTATTTCAGAAAGACCAAGACTCATTTGTCTACATGCCAATGACACGACTATCACCTCAAGTTTCTCTCATAAGATAAGCCACTTCCTCCCAAGGCTGCCAGCACAGAAAACAAGAAATGAATCAGGGCAACGAAAGGAGAGAAAGAAAGAGAGTTGTGTGTGTGTGTGTGTGAGAGAGAGAGAGAGAGAGAGAGAGAGAGGAAGGAAAGAAGGAAGAGAGGAGAAGCAATTCTTAACACAGAGGGTTGTAAAATACAAATTTGGATATAAAAGAAACTAAACATTTACCAGAGATCTTTTTTCCCAAGACTGTTCTCCAGTTTATCTCCATGGTGTTATTCCAAATATCAATTTTTATCAAGTCGTCTGGCATACTTTGATTACCAAACACCTGGATCTTGCCAGCTAAAAGTAAAGATAAGACTTTGTGAAGGATGTAGTGCCTATTGAAATCACCGTGCCTCTTTCTCTCTCACAGGTTTACTTGTCTTTGATGTTACTTGATGATTTATTGTGAGCCTACATAGATACTCATCGCCTCCCTGCTTTGCACTTTGCCCCCTCAACCGGAGACATCAAGTTCATTGCTTCTCAAAAAGAGTCATATTGGATTCAAAGCATGAATTCTTTTTCACTTCACAGAATGCTGCCAAACCTTACTGAGTTTCCCCAGCACTGTCTGTGTTTGTTGTCAAACATATTCCTTTGTTTGCTGGGAATGAGTCCCTGTCCATGAATGTATGTTGCTTCTTGCGAGAATAAATGAGCCACATTGCAAGCTCGACTGGCTATCTTACAATGGTTATTGGCATAGCAATGAGCACACTCAGGACATTCCACCTGGCAGACAGTTAAACAATGTTATGTCTGAATTTCAGTATCAAGTGCAGAACCTGGTATGTAGCTGATGTTTCTCAGCAAGTGTCTGATTGAATGAAAAATTATGTTCCTTCCATTATTGTAACAGGCCAAATATAGACCCCACCCAAACAGCCTGCATTTGCAAAATCTGAAGCCAAACACCTCAACTTCACGTCAGATGTGAAAGTCAGTACCTCTGACAGTGCAACGCTCCCTCAGAATTGCTGTGTGATTGTCTACCTCGATCCTGTGCTCAAAATCTCTGGAGTGATACACGAGCCCCCAGTTTTCTCACCGAGAGGCAGTAAAATAGCCCACTGAGGCACAGAAGAGACAGTGAAAATATTGAAATCTGTTCTCAATAAATGTTCATACACAATCACTTTTGAACAGCTGATTCTTTTGAATTTGCAAGGATGAGGAAGAGAATACAGAATACTGAGACGCCTGGATAGAGTGAATGTGGAGAAGATGTTTCTACCATGAGGAGAGACTCTGACCAGAAAGCACAGCCTCGGACTAAAGGGATGATGTTTTAGAATGAAGATGTGGAGGAATTTCTTCAACCAGAGGGTGATGAATCTACATAACTTATTGTCACATAAAGCTACAGAGGCGAAGTCATTGAATCTTTTTAAGTCAGAGGTAGCTAGTATCTGGAATAGTAAGGTGATCAAGAGCTATGAGGAGAAGACAGCAACGGCCTAATTCTGCTTCTATATGTTATGGCCTTATGTACAGAAGCAGAAATCTGGACTAATATCAATTTCATCAGCAGTGTTTCTGTGGAAATTTGATAGCCAAATACAATCAAAGAACTAATCAGCTCTATGACACAGCATTATTTACAATAATGTTTCTGTATGTTCCTAAAAGAAATCCTAAGAAATACTGATTGAAAATTTTAATCAGATGTCACAATTTGTATTGATACATTTCTTCCAGTAAAGTGCCAACTGGCTCAGATTGTGTTGAACATAAAACCAGAAATAAACAACCTGTCCTTTGATTAAAAGTTGCCCTCTGTGTCAACTCAGCATCCAGAGGGTTAGCATTTGTACTGAGTAATACTTTACCAAAAGAGTCTTCTGAGATTGACTTTGTTTCTCCACTGGGCAAACTCAAAGCAACAGCCATTGCTGTATTCTCCAAGAGATCCAAGCTGGTCGCTGCTACATTTAACCGTTGACTGGTCATCATGTTCTGTAGCCGTGAATTTGCACTGAAGACACTATTTATAAAGTTTGTGATGGTCTAAGGATAGAAAAACAAATGGCTTCTTGAACTTGTGGATCTGCTTTCTTTGCCTCTTTATACTCATTTACTCTCATTCCTTCATTCTCTGAACTACCTCTTTCTCTTCCCTCCTCACATTTTTTTGTTTTCTCACCTCCTTTTCCTACACTTCTGTCACTGTGATTGTCTTGGAATCTTCCTTTCCTCATCCTTTTTCCTCCTTTCCTGTTTCTGCCCTCTACTACCTCCACCTGTGATGCCAATTATCTGCCTCAATAAATGAGATTAATGCCCCTCTCTCTTACTACTTGGTGAAATATATCACCCTTGCAGTGAACTGCATTTCACAAAAATAAACTTTGAAATAAAGGAAATAGCCAAAACAGGAGTTTTCACAGAATCACAGACAGTGCCAAAGAAGGACATTCAGCCTGCAGTGCTTCTGTTCCCTACTGCCAGCCTCCTGCCTTGTCCGCATTGGAAATTACCAGCATTTGTTATCTTGAAACTGAGTGGTCTCCTTTCCAGAATACAGCTGTGTCAATCCCATTGTTGTGGGTCTGCAATCACATGTAGCCCTTACTGTTTTACCACTGGCACACATCACTCAGATCCTGCCCAATCTACAGTCCGTGTTTGAACACTCTTACCTTTACAAATGGTCATCTTTACATCAGCTTCACACATTGGCTTGTCTACTATTGCAGAAATATAGTATGGGCTCTTACAAGCTACACAATGATAGGACACTACACATCAATTGGATAAGAACGTCCTATTGGATATCAAATCCACATTCACCTTGGATGATCCAATCTCTCTTCAGAAGGGGGAAATCACAAAGGGGCCAACAGCCAAACATAAAACATAGGCTTCTTACCTCAAAGCATATAGATCATTTGAAATGGCCTTAGTTCAAAGGCAATTGAGGAAAAGCAACAAATGCTGATCTTGTCAACAATGCCCAGCCTCCATGAAAGAATGAACAATAATGCATAGGAAAGCAAATTGAAGATTATGCAAAGAGTCTGCGAAGAGATACAGATAGGTCAAAGCAATTGGCAAAGAATTGGCAGATGGAGGCTAATGTGGTAAATATGAGGTTGTCCACTTTGGCAGAAAGAATAAAAATTCAGAACATCATTTAAATGGATAAACATCGCAGGGAGCTGCTGTGCAGAGTTATCTGTGTCCATTTTACATGAATCATAAGACATTACTGTAATGGAATTGTGAACAGCAGGTAGCTATGTTGTGGGAGGGCACTGAGCAGGGAAGATCAAGCACTTCTCCCAGGGCCTCTTGCTGCAGGCGATAGTATATGGAGTAGTCGAACAGACCCTCTCTGGAAAAAGCAGTCTCTTTGAGGGAAGGATGATATGTGTGGAGGGCAGTCATAGAGTCATAGAGATGTCCAGTAGAGATACAGACCATTTAGTCCAATGCATCCATGCTGACCAGATATCCTGAATAAATCTAATCCCATTTGCTACCATTTGGTCCGTATCCCTCTAAACCATTCCTATTCAATATAGCCATCCAGATGCCTTTTATATGTTGTAGTTTTACCACCTCCACCACTTCCTCCAGCAGTTCATGCTGTATAAGTCTCTGCATGAAAAAGTTAGGTCCCTTTTAAATCTTTCCCCTCTCACCATAATGCTATACCCTCTCATTTTGGACTCCCCTATCCTGGGGAGAAGACCATGACTATTTACCCTCTCCATGCCTCTCATGATTTTGTAAACCTCTGGAAGGTCATCCTTCAGCCTCCAGGTAAAATAGCCCCAGTCTATTCAGCCTCTCTCAACTCAACATAAACCACAGGCTTCATTCCATGTAAATATTCCCTCATTTAACCTTAATTTACCTTCACTTTCATTATAACTTAATGCCAATGGAAAAAAGAATTAATGTCTCATGATCTTTGGACCTTCTGTGTACTCAAATTTTATGCTACATTAGCAAGAAGATTCAGCAAGCAATTAACAAGGTAAATAGAGTGTTCACTTTAACATCAAAGGGGATGAAGGATAACAGTAGAAAAGTCTTGCTACAGTAGTATAGCCACTTGTGTGACATCATCTGAGCACTGTTTAAATTAAAATATTGTGAAAGGGATATACTTGCATCAGAAGTGGTTCAAAGAATGTTCACTCAATTGATTCCTGGGAGTAAGTGGTTGCCATATTTGGGCTGAGCCTCATTAAAGTTTAGAAAAATGAGAGGGATCTTATTGTAACATATTACATTCTGAGGGGCTTGACACAATAGACGCTGAGAATAGTTTCCCTTGGGGGGAATCTGGAACTAAGGAGCACAGTTCCAGTATAAGGGGGACCTTTTCCGTCAGAGAGTTATTAATCTTTAGGACTTTGTTTCTCAGAGAACAATGGAGGTTGAGCCATTGAACATCCTGACATGTTCACAGCTGAGTTTGATTTTTGATTGACAGGAAAGTTTTGGGAAGTGATGTTTGGGAAGTCAAGTCATCCCTATTCTTACTGGATGGTGGAAGAGGTCCAATGGGCTGAATGGCCCTCTCCTGTTTCTATATTTTTATGATCTAATGGGAATGATGAAGAAAGGTGGAATAGCTGATGTATATGGTATTCCAGAGCCTGGGGCCCTGAGAAAGTGATGATTGAGCATTAAACTTGGAAATCCATAAAAGGGTAGAATTTGAGGAACACAAACACCTTGGAGGGTTGGGGCAATGGAGGTTGCAGAGATAGGGAATTCCTCTTACTCCAGCTCTAGCATTTCCTCTAAAATAAAAATTATATCATTATTTGGGACTGTATAGAGTCTATCATCAAATGACATTAGGGAAAAAAGACCCCTTTGTAAGGAAGTCTGCAAAATCTCAAGTGAACCCAGGCATCTTTGCTTGACAGGTCAAACAAATAATTCAGCCCTGGTTCCTACAGGCTGAAACTGAAATCATGTGCAATCCTAGTACAAAGATAGAGCTGGGGTTATAACCCATGTTATCCATACTTTAGTACACATCTAAGTCCGATGTATCAGATTGACTTGCTAAATTTGAATTGATTTGATTTGTGATTGTCGCATATACCTAGGTACAGTGAAAAGTTTTGTTTTACATGCAGTACAGGCAGATCATACCGTAACAATCTTCATAGGATAGTAGAGCAGAGCGAAGAATATTATGTTAGAGCTGCAGAGAAGATGTACATGGAACGAGACGAATATTAAAGTTGAAATTTAAGAGCTCCATTCAGAAGTCTAAAAGCAGCAAAGAAGAAGCTAGTTTTGAATCTATTTGTCCAAGTATGCAAGCTTTATATTATACATCTGTCAGAAGAGGATAGAAGAGAGTATAATCAGGGTGGGAAGAGTCTTTGATTATAATGGCTGCTTTCCTCAGGCAGCAGGAAGTACAGGTGCAGTCAATGGATGGGAGGCTGGTTTTTGTCCTTCGTGTTAATTGTTCAGGAATGGTGTTTAATTATGTAGGACAAAGCGAGGACTGCAAATGTTGGAGAGTCAGAGTGAAACAAAAATAGAAAGGGAGGCAAAGGGGGGGGGGTGGGGGTGGCATTTTTGATAAGGGATAGCATTACAACTGTGCTGAGGGAGGATATTCCTGGAAATATATCCAGGGAAGTTATTTGGATGGAACCGAGAAATAAGAAAGGGATGATAACCTTATTAGGAGTGTATTATAGACCCCCTAATAGTCAGAGGGAAATTGAGAAACAAACTTGTAAGGAGATCTCAGCTATCTGTAAGGATAATAGGGTGGTTATGGTAGGGAATTTTAACTTTCCAAACATAGACTGGGACTGCCATAGTTTTAAGGGTTTAGATGGAGAGGAATTTGTTAAGTGTGTACAAGAAATTTTCTGATTCAGTATGTGGATGTACCTGCTAGAGAAGGTGCAAAACTTGACCTGCTCTTGGGAAATAAGGCAGGGCAGGTGACTGAGGTGTCAGTGAGGGAGCACTTTGGGGCCAGAGACCATAATTCTATTAGATTTAAAATAATGATGGAAAAGGATAGACCAGACCTAAAAGTTGAAGTTTTAAATTGAAGAAAGGCCAATTTTGACGGTATTAGGCAAGAACATTCGAAAGCTGATTGGAGGCAGATGTTCACAGGTAAAGGGACGGCTGGAAAATGGCAAGCCTTCAGAAATGAGATAATGAGAATCCAAAGAAAGTATATTCCCCAATAGGGTGAAAGGAAAGGCTGGTAGGTATAGTGAATGCTGGATGACTAAAAAAATTGAGGGTTTGGTTAAGAAAAAGAAGGAAGCGTATGTCAGGTATAGACAGGATAGA
Organism: Hemiscyllium ocellatum; assembly: GCF_020745735.1. NCBI lineage: Eukaryota > Metazoa > Chordata > Chondrichthyes > Orectolobiformes > Hemiscylliidae > Hemiscyllium > Hemiscyllium ocellatum. Next base: position 15,358,564 of record NC_083445.1, on the reverse strand, counting down.
TCGAGTGAGTATAAAGGAAGTAGGAGTATACTTGAGAGAAATCAGGAGGGCAAAAAGGGACATGAGATAGCTTTGGCAAATAGAATTAAGGAGAATCCAAAGAGTTTTACAAAAATATTAAGGACAAAAGAGTAACTTGTGGGAGAATAGGGCCCCTCAAAGATCAGCAAGGCGGCCTTTGTGTGGAGCCGCAGAAAATGGGGGAGATACTAAATGAATATTTTGCATCAATATTTACTGTGGAAAAGGATATGGAAGATATAGACGGTAGGGAAATAGATGGTGACATTTTGCAAAATGTCCATATTACAGAGGAGGAAGTGCTAGATGTCTTGAAACACATAAAAATAGATAAATCCCCAGGACCTGATCAGGTGTACCCTAGAAGTCTGTGGGAAGCTAGAAAAGTGATTGCTGGCTGAGATATTTGTATCATCGATAGTCACAGGTGAGGTGCTGGAAGACTGGAGGTTGGCTAAAATGGTGCCTTTGTTTAAGAAGGGTGGCAAGGACAAGTCGGGGAACTATAGAACAGTGAGCTTGACATCGGTGGTGAGCATGTTGTTGGAAGGAATCCTGAGGGACAGGATGTACATGTATTTGGAAAGGCACAGACTGATTAGGGATAGTCAAAATGGCTTTGTGCGTGAGCAACCATGTCTCACAAACTTGATTGAGTTTTTTGAGGAAGTAACAAAGAGGATTGATGAGGGCAGAGTGGTAGATGTGATCTATATGGACTTCAGTAAGGCGTTCGACAAGATTCCCCATGGGAGACTTGTTAGTAAGGCTAGGTCTCATGGAATACAGGGAGAACTGGCCATTTGGATACAGAACTGGCTCAAAGGTAGAAGACAGAGGGTGGTGGTGGAAGGTTGTTTTTCAGACTGGAGGCTTGTGACCAGTGGAGTGCCACAAGGATCGGTGCTGGGTCCTCTACTTTTTGTCATTTACATAAATGATTTGGATGTGAGCATAAGAGGTATGGTTAGTAAGTTTGCAGATGACATCAAAATTGGAGGTATAGTGGACAGCAAACAGGGTTACCTCAGTTTACAACAGGATCTTGATGAGATGGGCCAATGGGCTGAGAAGTGGCAGATGGAATTTAATTCAGATAAATACGAGGTGCTGCATTTTGGCAAAGCAAATCTTAACAGGACTTATACACTTAATGGTAAGGTCCTGGGGAGTGTTGCTGAACAGAGAGACCTTGGAGTGCAAGTTCATAGCTCCTTGAAAGTGGAGTCGCAGGTAGATAGGATAGTGAAGAATGCGTTTGGTATGCTTTCCTTTATTGGTCAGAGTATTGAGTACAGGAGTTGGGAGGTCATGTTGCGGCTGCACAGGACATTGGTTAGGCCACTGTTGGAATATTGCATGCAGTTCTTGTCTCCTTCCTATTGGAAAGATGTTGTGAAACTTGAAAGGGTTCAGAAAAGATTTACAATGATGTTGCCAATGTTGGAGGATTTGAGCTACAGGGAGAGGCTGAACAGGCTGGGTCTGTTTTCCCTGGAGCATCGGAGGCTGAGGGGTGACCTTATAGAGGTTTACAAAATTACGAGGGGCATGGATATGGTAAATAGACAAAGTCTTTTCCCTGCGTTCGGGGAGTCCAGAACTAGAGGGCATAGATTGAGTGTGAGAGGGGAAAGATATAAAAGAAACCTATGGGGCAACTTTTTCACACAGAGGGTGCTACGTGTATGGAATGAGCTACCAGAGGGAGTGGTGGAGGCTGGTACAATTGCAACATTTAAGAGGCATTTGGATGGGTATCTGAATAGGAAGGGTTTGGAGGGATATGGGCCAGGTGGTGGCAGGTGGGACTAGATTGGGTTGTGATATCTAGTCGGCACGGACAGGTTGGACAGAAGGGTCTGTTTCCATGCTGTATATCTCTATGACTCTAAGACTCTAAAAAGTGTGGCGCTGGAAAAGCACATTAAGTCAGGCAGCATCCGAGGAGCAGGAGAGTCGAAGTTTTGGGCATAAGCTTTTCGTCAAGAACGTGGAGGGGGACCTGGCATCTTCCCTTGTTGCCGCACAAGGTGCAAAACCTGCGCCCACACCTCCCCTCTCACCTCCGTCCAAGGCTCCAAATGATTTTTCCCATCTGGCAGAGATTTTCCTGCGCATCCACCCACCTCATCCACTGTATCTGTTGCTCTCAATGTGGCCTCCTCTTCATCAGGGAGACAGGACACCAACTCGCGGAAGGTTTCAGGGAACACATGCACCAAACAACCGCACTGCCCTATGGCCGATCACTTCAACATACCCTTCCCACTCCACCAAGGACATGTAAGTCCTGGACCTCCTCCACCGCCAACTCAAAGCTATCTGCCAAATAGAGGAAGAATGCCTCATCTTCCACCTTGGGACCCTTCAACCACACGGCATCAACAATGATTTCACTAGTTTCTGAATCTCCTCTCCTCCCACCTCATCCCAGATCCAACCCTGCCTTCTTGACCCATTCTACCTGTCCATCTTCCTTCCTGCCTATTTGCTCCATCCTCCCCACCGACCTATCATTTCCCTCCTGCGTCCACTTATCCCTTTCGCATCTACCTTCCCCCCAGCCTCACCCTTTCTCCTCCACATTTCTGATGAAGGGTTTAGGTCCAAAGCGTTGACTTTCCTGCTCCTTGGATGCTGCCTGACCTGCTGTGCTTTTCCAGCACCACACTTTGACTCTGTTTGATTATGTGCTAATGGACGACATTAATTAGAATCTCAATTGAGTCCATACAAAGAGGCTTTCAAGGGCTGTGTTGTGATGGAATGGTAGTGATCATTCCCCTGAATTGAGACAGCTGGTTTCAAGTCTTACCTGCTCCAGAGATGTATAATAACATTGCTGAACAGACTGATTAGAAAATAGGTCAATTAGAAAACATTAAAAATTTTTAAAAATTAAAGAGCTATTCATTGAAACTGTAAATGATTGAGTTTGAAGGTATATGCTTGTACTGTTTCACCCTTTAAACAAAGGTAGGTTTAATTAAATTTGGTTCCAGCATCATTCTTAATGACTGGCCTTGTAGAGTAACTCACTCTGCACCAGAACCATAGCAGTTTTGGAGCAAATAAAAACATTGGATCTATAACTCCTTACCTGGATATCGTCTATGATGCTGAAATTCTGACAGACTTTATCAAGTAATCGGTGAGCTGATTCTATTATGAGGCAAGACTCATCACCCACAGAGTTTGGCTAGACAGTGGAACAAGACAATAGTTAAAAAGCACCCCTTCCTATTGAAACCACTGGATAAATCAAGGTACAAAATCCACCAAAGCAACAGTCCCAACAGCAAAACCCTAGAGAATTAACTTCATATTGTCTGGAATTATTTGTGTTGCAAGTGGTGACATGGGATTGTACCAGATAGTGATGTCTGGTTCTATCTCTTTGGAGTTCACAGCATTAGTGTTGGGGCACCTTGTTGGAATGGGATGTGTGAGCAAGTACCTTCTGTAGGTACTTATAACATATCGTACCCTTGGTTCCCTTCAGACATTTGAAAATGCTGGACAATATATTTTTAAATAATTTAAATGGTCATGGGAAACAGGTAGCACTGATTAGGCCAGCATTTATTATTCATTCTCCATACCTAATTGCCCTCTGGAAGGTGAGGGTGAATTTCATTCTTGAATTCTTGCTGTCCATTTTGCGTAGAGGGCACTTGGAGTGCTGTTCATAAGGCAGGGGTACAGGTTGTTCCAGTATTTGGTCTCAATCACAGCAAGGGAACAGCGATATGATTTCACGTCAGGATGTGTGTTATCTGCAGTTTGGTGATGTTCCCAGGCATCAGCAGCCCCTGTCCTAGAGGTGACAATTTTCTGAGGTGCAGCTTTAGGAGCCTTGGCGAGTTGCTGCAGTAAATCTTGTTAATATATTCTGTGTCACCGGTAGAGGGAGAGAATGTTGAAGGTGATGGATAGGGAGCCAATCAAACAGGCTACTCTCTCCTGAATGTTATCTAGCTTCTGATGTGTTGTTGGAGCGACATTCACCCAGGCAGCTAAAGTGTGTTTCATTTCACACCTGGACTTGTGTTTTATGGATAGTGTACAGAATTTGGAGACTCAGAGGATGAGTTACTCACTGCAGGGTTGACCTGCTTTGCAGCCACTGTACTTCTATAACTGGTTCAATTCAATTCCTGGTCATTGGTAACCCCCAGGGCATTGATTGTGGGGGAGTCAGTGATGGTAATGCCATTGATCGTCATGTTCAGACTTTCTCTTGTCAGTGATAGTCATTGCCTGCCACTTGTGTGGCATGAGTACACCTCCCCACTTATCAATCCAAGTCTGAATGTTGTTTGGGTTTTGTTGAATATGGACACAGTCAGGTTCAGTATCTCAGGAGTGATGAATAGTGCTGGACAATGTATGAACATCCTCACTTCTGCTGGAGGGATGTTTGCCGATGAAGCTGCTGAAGATGGTTGGGTTAGGATACAACCCTGAGGAGCCCTTGCAGAGATGACTTTGAGCTGGGTTGACTGACCTCCAACAACCACAACCATCTTCCCTTGTGCCAGCTGAGACTCCAACCATCAGAGAGTTTTCCCCGATTCCGACTGATTCCAGTTTTGCTGGAGCTCCTTGATGCCACACTGAGTCAAATGTGGGCTTTAAAGACAGTCACTCTCATCTTACTTCTGGAGTTAGCTGTTTTGTCCATGATATTGACTTTGTCACATTTGTAACGTAAGATAAGATATGGGCGGCACGGTGGCACAGTGGTTAGCACTGCTGCCTCACAGTGCCAGAGACCCGGGTTCCATTCCCGCCTCAGGCGACTCTCTATGTGGAGTTTATACATTCTCCCTGTGTCTGCGTGGGTTTGCTCCGGTTTCCTCCCACAGTCCAAAAATGTGCAGGTTAGGTGAATTGGCCATGCTAAATTGCCCCTAGTTTTAGGTGAAGGGGAATGGGTCCGGGTGGGTGGTGGGTCGGTGTGGACTTGTTGGGCCGAAGGGCCTGTTTCCATACTGTAAATAAGTGACATTTAATTTTCACACAGGAAGTTCCTATAAACAGCAATGCTAAGCAATTAGATAACGATAAACTGTTTAATGTTTCATATTGAGGATTAAATCTTGATTTGACATCACTAGAAGCTCCCCTGGTGCTTTCACTACAGGAGTGCCACTGTGATCTTGATTCTCCCCAAGGAGACACATGGGATCTGGCTTTAACATCTCATTTGAAAGCCAAGCCTATGGTCAGGAAAACGTGAACCTGTCTAGGGACAGAGTGGCTTCCCAAGACCCTGTCTAACTAATGAGGTGGGGGATCAGGTTGCGGGAGGCAAATCTAAAGATGATGAATTTTCAGTTGTTGAGGTGTCATTATCAGAGCAGGAGAGAAGCTTCCAAATAAGGTCTCTTTTGGCAAGGTCTAGGGTGATACATTTAACATTTTGATGTGACATATCAATGAGGTGCGAGTTTGCTGGGAAAGTAACTGCTGATTTTTGAAACATTATTTTCTTTTGTTCAGCTTTTAAAATCTGCAACCATTACCTGTGACTGTTATAGTCATCTTGCAGTCATTTCAAGTCTGCACTCATGTTCAATCAACAATCGGGGGTACAAAGAAATGGACCTCACTAAGCATAAGGACCTTTTCAGTAGGTCAGTTTGGGGATGGAAAAATATAGGTCACATACCTGTTCAAGGGCTTGTGAATGCTTCCCACCACACTGTGCGAGGATGGAATTGTTTGGCTTTTTTGGGTTGGGACAGTTGACAGGTTGCACTGCAAAAATTAAAGTAGTTAAGAAATCTTTCAACATTAGTACCCAGTTCAAAACTCTGCCATCTTCCAACTATGGATTTCTGATGTCCACCTTGCTGGGCAGATGGAGCCCAGTTTTGACATCTCACAAGACAGACCCTTCGGTCCAACAAGTCCTTGCTGAACATCATCCCAAACTAAACTATTCCCTCCTGGCTGCTCCTGGCCCATTTCCCTCCAAACCTTTCCTATTCATGTACTTATCTAAGTGTTGTAATTGTGCCGACATATACCAATTCCTCAGGAAGTTCACTCCACACGTGAACTACCCTCTGTGTAAAAGATTTGGCCCTCATCATTTTTAAACCTCTCATCATAAAAATATGCCCCCACATCTTAAAATCCCCCATCCTAGGGAAAAGATACCTACTATTAACACTATTTATAACTGTCATGATTTTATAACTGCAATAAGGTCACCTCTCAACTTCCTACACTCCAGTGAAAAAAGGCCCAGCCTTTCTTGATAATTCAAAACCTTCCATACACAGTAATATTCTGGTAAATCTTTTCTGAACCCTCTATAGCTTAAGAATATCCTTCCTTGACTTTACCAATGTTCTGTCCAATGATGCCCCAAATCCGATACCCAAAGCTTCTTTAACCACACTGTCGATTTGTGACATAAACTGGGGTGGAGGAGGGTGCTAACAGTTTAGATTACATTCTCAAATCCTGGCATGGCATTTCTCACCAGCGTCCTTCTGACCCAGAGTGGTAATAACTGAGCCAAACTGACATATACAATATCAACAAGCCTGCTCAGAGATTAGTCCAAATTATAGGTTAACAAAGATCAGCTTTTAGGAATCCATTAAGCTTTGTAATTCTGTCAAAGAGCACCTGCGGGAAGACCCTGTAAAGAATATTTGTTTAACGGGATGTGACTTGTGATTCTTGGCAACCAGCAACTGAAGATGAATTTAATTTATTTACAGCTCCACAAGCTTTTGGATATCCCAAAACTCCCACCACTGCCCTTTCTGACCCACTCTTCTCCAAGACTGATCTCACAGTCATTGCCAGTTGCACAGAATTCCTCAGGAAAGACCCCAAAGGTGAGGCCTTAGGTTCAATTTCATAGCCTCAGGCAACTATAATCTATGAGGAAGCTACCTGTGCATCAGCCTAGTAGTGGACTCAAACTAATTTCTACCCCCATATGTGTAGCCTGACACCCCCACAAGCCCTCAGTGTCAATAAGCATTTCCATGTAGCTCTCTGTGTCAATCATTGCCTTCACCTGTACAGGTCCCTTGTGTTTGTTCTGACTCTGGCTGAAATCCTGCCCGACAGATACAGCGGTAACTCCCCAAGGAGTTATGACAGGTTGCGTTCTTGCCACACACATCTTTATTCTCACACTCGTCCACATCTGCAGTGAAGAGGAAAAGAGGTCACAGCAACTGCTCCCGAACTGGATTGAATAGATTTGAACTACACAGTCTCTCACTGGAGCTAACACTTGGTAACTTGGTATTAATAATTTACGTTACAATTTGCAGCACAAAAACATGCCATTTGGTCCATTAGAAAGATGATAGTCTTAATGCTCCACTTAAGAGCCTGCTCCAACACTGTCTCACCCAGCAACATAGCTTTCTATTCCTTTCTCTCTCATGTACCCATCTACCTCATGCATCGATGCTCAATTACTCCATGCTGTAGCAAGTTCCACATTTTAACAAGTCTTTAGCTAACACAGTTTCTCCTCAACTTTTCAGTCTGATTTGACTTGGATGTTAGTCTCTAATTCCTTTGGAGGCCTGGACCTGAAGAACTGACAACATTATCACAAACAAGAGGTTAATGCTCATGTTTAATCACTCATTAGATTAATCTCCTTACCTTTACAAACTGTCGCATTGCCAGAGCTCCCAGGAATGGGAGTAAACCCTGTACCACAGTAGCAGTCATAGCTCCCAGTTAAGTTGCGACATAATGCAGATGGATCACACAGTGAAGATGTACATTGATTGATATCTGTGTAAACAGCGATGTTTGTTAATGGCTGGATCACTATTTAGAACCTCACATATAGAAGCAAATGGAAGCCACTCAGCCCCTCAAGCCTGCTCCACCATTCAATAGCTGACTGGACTGTGGCCTTCAGCTCACCTTCCTTTCTGTTCTTCATAACCCTCAACTCTTTCATTGATCGAAAATCCATCTCATGTGCCTTGGATATAGAAACATAGAGAACGGAAGCAGGAGTAGGCCATTCAGCCCTTTGAATATGTTACATTATGCAGTGATCATGGCTGATTATCCTACATGCCTTGGAGAGCTATTCAGCCATTAAGAAAACTATGGGGGACATCATGTAGGGACTTCTGAACAAGTCTTTGACTTTGCGTGCAATTTTGGTCTCCTTATTTGAAGACGGATGTTCTGACCATGGAGGCAGTGTAGTGAGCTGATTCCTAGATTGGTGGGACTAATGTATGAGAAGAAGTTGGATTAATTAGGATTATATTGGCTGGAGTTCAGAAGAATGAAGAGGTTACCTCATTGCTACATATGAAATTCAAACGGGACAAGTCAGGGTAGATGCAGGAAGGATGTTCCTGATGGTGGGACACTCCACAATCAGAAGCTATTATTTAAGGATATGGGGTAAGCCATATAGGACTAATATGAGGAGAAATCTCTTCATTCAGGGAATGGTGAGTCTATGGAATTTGCTACCACAGAAAACAACTAAAGCCAAAACATTGTATGATTCCAAAAAGGAGCTGGACATAACAATTGGGGCTAAAGGGACCAGGATATGGAGGAAAAACAGGAATTAGGCACTGAGTTGGAATATCAGCCATGTTCTTAACAGTGAAACAGGTTTGAAGGGCCAAATAGTCTACTGCCACTCTGTTCTCTGGTTTTGATGACTAGACAGAGGCCTGATGACAAAGTTACTTTCTTTCAGTCTGTGCTGAACAGCAAGGCCAGACAGAGGTAATATGAGCAAAATAATGTGGATGCTGGCAATTTGATTAAAAAAAAATCAGGAAATTTTGTAGAAACTCTGGCAGTACAGAGAAAATAAATTAACATTTCAAAACCGATATGACACTTCCACAGAAGTAGTATGAGCCCAATGTGGGGGGCTGAAAGGTAAAGCACAAAAAGCCAAGGTAGTGTAAGACAGGGACACTGTGGACATGATCAGATTCCCTACAGTGTGGAAACAGGCCCTTTGGCCCAACCAGTCCACAGTGACCCTCCAAAGAGTAACCTGCCCAGACCCATTTCCCTCTGACTAATGCACCTAACACTATGGGCAATTTAGCATGGGCAATTTACCTGACCTGCACATCTTTGGACTGAGGGAAGAAACCAGAGCACCCAGAGAAAACCCACACAGACACGGGAGAATGTGCAAACTCCGCTCAGTCGCCTGAGGTTGGAATCGAATCTGGGACCCTGGTGCTGTGAGCTCGGTAAGGCTCACAATGAGTGTGCACTATGACAGTGAGCAAACAGCCTGGTGCAGTCCATGGTGTGTGTCCCTGAACACCCTTGAGTGTCCTTATTGCAGCATTACAATGATCTGTGCTGGAGCAGTGTTCAAATGCAGAAGTGGATCAGAGATGGTCAAAAGAGTCCTTCGCGGCACAGTGGCTCAGTAGTTAGCACTGCTGCTTCACAGCGCCAGGGACCCATGTTCGATTCCAGCCTTGGGCAAATGTCTGTGAGAAGTTTGCACATTCTCCCTATGTCCCCCTGGGTTTCCACCGGGTGCTCCAGTTTCCTCCCACCCTCCAAAGGACATGCAGGTTAGGTGGATTGGCTGTGCTAACTTGCTCATAGTGTTCAGGGATGCCTAGGTTAGGTGCATTAGTCAGGGGCAAATATAGGCCAGGGGAACGGGTCTGGTTGGGTTACTCTTTGGAGGGTCAGTGTGGACTTGCTAGTTTGTAGGGCCTGTCTCCACTCTGTAGGGATTCTGAATAAAAAAAAGTTACCACATGTTGGATGTCAATGTACTTGGAAGTGAGGTACATTTGGTGACTAAGGCATTGATGCCTGGTGTCTGAGGTAGAATTCCTTCATGGTAAGTCAACTATAGTCAGCAGGGTCCTGTTTTAACTTCTATATCGAGTATTCCTGATATCAAGCTAGTTTGGTGCACTTGGGAAGATGTGGAGGCTGAATATTGATGAGGTGAGTAACACTGTTAACAAGGTGCTTAACAAGCTATAATCCCCCTTCATTAGCAACCCACTCTGCCTAACTGGGAAATTCACCTCACAGCTTGCACCCCACTTTGAGAATGCCTTGCCGGACACCTGGCCTGAATTTGCTACGCAACTCACCACAACCCATCTCACCCTGATCTTTATAAAGTTTCTCCCCACCTTTTCTTCTTCCAATGGGTTTAGGACCACCCAATCCTCATGAGATAATTGTAATGACACAGTAGCAAACCTCTCTGTTAATTAAACTAAGCACCCAGAAAAGCTCACCTTGCCTTGTAATCTGTTAAAATATGAGTGACAGAGAACTCCCAAACTCCCAAATGAAAAAAAAACAAGTTATTCTTTAACTCTAAAAAAGCGAACATTAAACAACAGCTAATCACAACTCTAAGCCCCCCTTTCTCCCAACTGCTTATTAACTGCCTCCAACTCTATAACAATATACTCTTGCAATAAAACACTTATTAAAATTACACCAACTTTATTTCAAAACTGTACAGCAGCTGTTATCAGCAATGTCTGTCTTCTTCTGTCTGAAGATCTCCTGGGTCTGAAGATCTCCCTAGGTCATCTTCATTCTTTTTACTGTGAAAATGCTTCATATGAAAAGGCACCTTTGATAGAAAATGTTTCAATGTCTCTCTGTCTCTCTGTTTCTCTCTGTCTCTCTGTCTCTCTCTCTGTCTCTCTCTCTCTGGCAGTTGCTCTGTCTGATTTTCAAAATGCTTGCCTTTTTTATATCCCCAATATTGGATTGTCTCATTCATTTGGTGTTGGCAAAACAATAAATTCAAACTCAATTAGAATTTTGTATCCTGGGACATAATTCAAACCAAGTGGCTAAATTTGAATTGTTGCCAAAACAGCAACCAACTCAGGTATCTATTTCACAACCAAATGTTACATATTTTTAATTTTCCAGTCCACTCTGAGACTGCTCTCGTAAGCTCTCAGTGCAGAACATCGTTCACTCTCTCTTAAAGGTACAGTACATACCTTCAACTTCATAACATAATGCCTTCATCCCAGGACTAAGCCTTACAAATACTCTTCCAATTCCGAATATATCGGTCCTCAATAACCTGCAGGCAGAACTGTAGATGTACTCTCTCTAAGGCCCTGTATATCTGTTGCTGGCCTCCTTATTTTTGTATTCTAGTCCACTTATGATAAAGGCCACTTTTGTTCAAATAAAAATGCAGAACAATGACTTTTACAGATGGGCCACCATTGTTCACGGTGATGATGTTCACAGGTATGGGGAATGGATTTGGGGAATGTGTGAGGCAAAGCTGACAGGTATGTGTGTGAGGCAAGGGTGTTATGCATGCATGTAGCACATAAGCATAGGGCATGGGCGTGGGGCATAGGTGTGGGGAATGGATGTGACACATGTGGGCAGAAGTATTTAATACCCCTGATTGCTGTAAGATACAGATACTGCAGCTTCCTCTTTGCATGGCTGACAGGGTCAGAAACTGACAGGGAAAGACCTGGCCATTGTCTTCAATCACACATTAGCCTCCTGATCTTGTTTAACACTTACCCACACGGTCACTTTTCCGAACAGAGGAACTCCAAGAACAGGACCAAGCTGGGCACGCACTCCACATGAAGCAGACCACTGGGAGAAAAAGAAATGAGGCATTTTAGAATTTTGATCCCTGGTTGCCTCTCTTCCTGCCCTAAAAGAATTTACTCATTCTCCAATCTTTCACCTGTCCCCATGCGCAGGCCCATCAACCTTTCAACCAGCAGGGATTGGGGATGGAACTGGGTTTAGTTGGAAACATGATTGATGTCCCACTACATTGCCTGAGTTTGATACATATGCACAGGCCCAGATTGGGCACAGATGGACTGCCCCTTTCCCTGAGAGCCTTTGTGAAACTAGTTGGTTTTGTACAACAACCTGGAAACTTCAATCTGGACATATTCCCTGAAGCTAAATGTCAAATTAAGAGACATAATGAGGTCAGTATCACAATTTACAAGACTCCATCAAGTAACCTGGCTAATAAAATCCAATTGGCCTTGATTTCAATCCACCTACCCATTGGGCAGGGAAGAGTCAGGTGAGTAGCTAATACCTTAAATATCGACCTCCATACCATTGTGTTGCCAGATGATGTAATAGTAACAATGGCAATTCAGGCTGTGGACAAGGCTCCCACTAATAGCGAGCAGGGACTTAGATTAGATTAGATTAGATTACTTACAGTGTGGAAACAGGCCCTTCGGCCCAACAAGTCCACACCGACCCGCCGAAGCGCAACCCACCCATTCCCCTACATTTACCCCTTACCCCTTACCACTATGGGCAATTTAGAATGGCCAATTCACCTGACCCGCACATCTTTGGACTATGGGAGGAAACCGGAGCACCCGGAGGAAACCCACGCAGACACGGGGAGAACGTGCAAACTCCACACAGTCAGTCGCCTGAGTCGGGAATTGAACCCAGGTCTCCAGGCGCTGTGAGGCAGCAGTGCTAACCACTGTGCCACCGTGCCGCCCACTTGTTTAAGACACAGTCGCAATGTAATGACATCAATGGCTCTGTGGTGCAGCGTTGATGTAAAAGTACTTGATGACCTGTTCCCTGAGGGGTCAGGTTTTAAACTATATTAAATGACCGAATGGAGGTAGATTTGCAAAATTTGAGGTATCTGACTCATTCTCTGACTCCTCCCTGTGTCGAAGATTAAACTCCTATTGTATTTAATCACGTTATCTGCATACATCCTCTATTTTAAACAATATGATGAGGATTTCTACCTCTACTGCAGCCAGTGAGCTCCTGATCCCCATCACCCTGTGGTTGTAAAGATTTACCTGTCAACTTCACTGTAATTGGATTGTCTTATGAGCAAAGATGAACCAGGTCGGGTCTCTGTTCACTGGGATTTAGAAGAATGAGGTGATCTAATTGAAACATGAGAGGCCTTAACAGAGTAAATGCTGGCAGAATGTTTCCCCTCGTGGGGAGAGGGGTCTCGGACCAGAGGGCTGATTCTCACCACTGTGGGGCACCAATTTAAGACTGAGATGAGGAGTAATTTCTTCTCTCAGAGCATTGTAAGTCTTTGGAACTTTTGCAGAGTCCTTATAAAGCCGCTACATCCATATCAGACCATAGGGCTGCTCTCTCATTAGACAGTGACGACTGGTAGTGGTTTAACCCGAGGGTCACTGCATCTCAGGTGAGGGGAGAGGTTGAGAAGGAAAAGTCCTTCATGGTAACCTCATCTGATACGGAAAAGGAACCCATGCTGCTGGCTTCACTCGGCAGCATAAATCAGCGTTCTAACCAACTGAGCTAACCGACCTCCCCACAGCTGTACATGATACTTGAGCTGAGGCTTAATCAGAGTTTTATCCTTCTGACCCAGTCGATAATGTTTCCTGAAAGTTATCTTCAGTGAACTTACTAGGAAACTAAGACATTGCCAATAAGGTGTAGTCTGTTTATTTCTGTCTACATTACTGTTTTCAGTGATTATGAGGAATCAGCAACATTTCTCAGAATGGGGAAGACAAGTTAGTTCTGCAAATGCTCAAGTTTCCTGCCTCACTGTTTAAAATCTTAAAACTGTATTTTTAAAGAACAATGGGGGAATTGTCTCTGCTCATGGCAAATAATCGATACAGAGATTTGTCCCTGTGGCAAATACAGGTAATCATGGATTACACAGGATTCAAGAAGGAGAGTATTGTGAGGAAAAACAACAAGAGGAAGAGGTTAGTCATTGGTCTGTTTTCAACAGAGTATGGAGAACAGGATAGGAGTGAGGCGCAGGGGAAGGGGCGAGAAGAGGTTGGAGTTAGAGCAAAGGAGGAAAGTGGATGTGATGGGAAGGGAGGAGAGGAGACAGGAGAGCACGAGTTATGAGAGGGGAGATGAAAAGCCAGTAGTCAGAACTGGAGTGAGAACATAAAACATTACAGTGCAGTACAGGCCCTTACACCCTCGATGTTGCACTGCCCTGTGAAACCAATATGAAGCCCATCTAATCTACACTATTCCATTCTCATCCGTATGCTTGGCCAATCACCATTTAAATGCCCGTAAGGTTGGCAAGTCTACATCCGTTGCAGGCAGGGCATTCCACGCTCTTACTACTCTGAGTAAAGAAACTACCTATCTATCACCCCGCAATTTGAAGCTATGCCCCTTTGTGCTAGCCATCACCATTTTAGGAAAAATGCTCTCACTGTCCACCCCATCTAACCCCATCTTATGTGTCTCAGTTAAGTCACCTTTCAACCTTCTTCTCTCTGACAAAAACAGCCTTAAGTCCCTCAGCCTTTCCTCGTAAGACCTTCCCTCCATACCAGGCAACATCCTCGCAAATCTCCTCTGAACCCCCTTCCAAAGCTTCCACAAACTTCCTATAATGCAGTGACCAGAACTGTGCATAATACTCCAAGTGCGGCCACACTAGAGTTTTGTACAGCTGCAGCATAACCTCATGGTTCCAAACCTCAATTCCTCTACTAATAAAAACTAACTCGCCACCTGCCTTCTTAACAGCCCTATCAACTTGAGTGGCAACTTTGAGGGATCTATGCAGACAAAGAGATCTCTCTACTCATTTATACTATCAAAAATCTTATCATTTGCTGAGTACTTTGCATTCATGTTACTCCTTCCAAAGTGAATCACCTCACACTTTTCTGCATTAAACTCCACTTGCCACCTCTCAGCCCAGCTCTGCATCTTACCTATGCCCCTCTGTAACCTACAACATCCTTTCACACTAGCCACAACTGTACCGACCTTAGTGTTGTCTAGTAGCCCATCATTCTATGCCCTCATCCAAGTCATTTATAAAAATGACAAACAGCAGTGGACTCAAAACAGATCCTTGTGGTATACCACTAGGAACTGAACTCCGGATGAACATTTCTACATCAACCACAACCCTCTGTCTTCTTTCAGATAGCCAATTTTTGATCCAAACTACTAAATTGCCCTCAATCCCATGCCTCCATATATTATGCAGTAGCCTACCATGGGGAACCTTATCAAACGCCTTACTAAAATCCATATACACCATATCAATGGCTTTACCCTCATTCACCTGTTTGGTCACATTCTCAAACAACGTGATAAGGTTTGTGAGGCATGAACTACCCTTCACAAAACCATGTTGACTATCCCTAATCAACCTTTTCCTATTGAGATGCTTATAAATCCTATCTCTTATAACCTTTTCCAACATTTCATCCACAACCAAAGTAAAGCTCACTGGTCTGTAATTACCAGTGCTGTCAGGAGAGAACAGGAGAGAAAGAGAGAGAATGCAAAGTCAAGATAATGAGGACAGAGAAGTTACAATCAGGAAGAGATGTTTGAGGGGAAGAGAAGAAGGGTTCGTAAAATTTGAGCAGGACAGAAGGGGAGGAAGAGGGAAAAGGAGATGTGTGCGGGGATAAAAAGAATGCAAGATAGAGCGTAGGACGGCAATCAGAAAATTACTTTTTAAAAACTTTTTTTTACCCAGAAACAGCAAGCCACAACTGATTTTCATGTCAACAGTACTGTTTTCCTTAAATGCTGTAATTGCTGCACTACGTTTGTATCCAATATGAGCAGAAATGTTCTCTGCATTATTTCTCATTTGTGATGATCTAATCAGCATGGGCAGGAAATTAAATAATTTCCTGGTGACCTTAACAACATGCCATTGGGCTCTGCGATACTCCTCTTCACTGTGCACTACATCATCTAGTTTGGTGTCATCTGCAAACTTATAACCTTATCTTTTAAATTCACCTCCAAGCCATTTATATAAATGATGAAAAGCTGTGGATCCAGCACCAATTCTTGTGGCAAACCGCTGATCACAGGCCTCCAGTTTGAAAAGGAGCCCTCTACTACCACTGTGTGTTTCCTAACTTCAAGCCAACTTTGTATCCAATTGACAAACTCTTCCCTGTGATCAAACCTTTCTGACCAGTCCCCCGTGTCAAATCCTGTTGAATGCTTTGCTGAAGCATTCTACCCGAAATGGCGGGGGTGGAGGAATGGATGGGATGCTGCTGTCTATCCTCCTTTCGCCAAATATTGTCCACTTCTTCACACTGCTCTACAGTGAATGTGAACTTTGCCAAAGTAGAAGTACCATGCCAAAATGATGCAGGGGCAGAGGGCTTAAACATTAGCTCATCAATGTTGATTCCTTTATCCAGGTGTCTGCTTCCCAAGGATTGGACATTGCCTACCACGGCTACATTGAGCTCTCCCTATCTATCCTCAATCACACCCTTCATAGCTTCAGGTTTCTGGTGTGTGACCAAATTGAATCTCCTAGGGAAATAGGGAAGTTGAGACTAGCCGTGGTGCTGGGTTCAAACATATTGTCGGATCGTCCTTGAAGATTATCTATGTTGATGGCAGCACATTATAAAGTTGACAGACAGGGCACAAGGGTCTTTGACCTTACTCCACACGTTCATGATGTGTTAGCCTGTCTGGGACCCTAAAACTGCTTACCTCACAGGGAACCAAGCTGTACTTTACCTGCCTGTTCTTCAACTCCAACAGGGTTGACATCAGACTTTGGTAGAGTATCACATCTGACATGGTGTACTTTGTGTAATTCTGGAATTAACCCTCGACACTGTGGAAGAAACAGGGCAGACCATGAATTTTGATGATTCTGAGCTGAGTTGGAGGGTGAACTATGAGGATGTTCCAGAGCTGCTTCTGTGTAGTTTAGACAATTAGAGTGAGTGGGCAAATGCATGGCTGATGCAGTATAAGGTGTAGAAATGTGAGGCTATTCAAAGCAGAGATGTACTTCTGAGGCTCTGTAAGACTTTGGTCATACCTCATTTGGAGTATTATGTGCAATTTTGGGCCTTTTGTCTCAGGAAGGATATACTGGCGAGTTTTGAGAAGATTTGTAGCTCAGGTTGAGGTTCTAGATGTAGGTTTGCTCACTGGACTGGAAGGTTCATCTTCTGATGTTTTGTCACCATTTTAGGTAACATCTTCAGTGAGCTTCCGGACGAAGCACTGCTGGTGTTTCCTGCTTTCTATTTATATATTTGGGTTTCCTTGGGTTGGTGATGTCATTTCCTATGGTGACATAATTTCCTGTTATATCATTTCCTGTTCTTTTTCTCAGGGGTGGATAATTAGGAAGGACACCACTTTGACTGGGACAACATATCCATCCTAGGATAAGACACTCATGAAACTTCCTAGAAGCATGGCATTCCAACTGGAACTCTATCATCAAACACATTGACTTGGATCTCATTTATCACCCCCTGGAGAAAAAGAACAGAAAATGAAATCACCATAGGAATTGACATAACCACATGAAATGACATCACCAAACCAAACGAAACCCAAATATATATATAAATAGAAAGCAGGAAACACCAGCAGTGCTTAGTCTGGAGGCTCACTGAAGATGTTATCCAATATGGTGACGAAACGTCTGAAAATGAACCTTCCAGCTCAGCGAGCAAATCTATATCCAGGCTGTACTGGTCCTGGAGCGTGTTCATATGAGTTTCATAAGAATGGTCCCAGGAATGAAAAGCTTGACAGATGAGGAAAGTTTGAGGACACTGGGTCTATACTCGATGGAATTTAGAAGGATGAGGGAGGATCTAATTGAAACTGACAGAATACTGAATAGCCTGGACAGAGTAGATGTTGGGAAGATGTTTCCATTGGTAGGAGAGAATAGGACCTGAAGGCACAGCCTTAGAGTAAAGGGAAGACCTCTTAGAACAGAGATAAGGGGAAACTTCTTCAGCCAAAGTGGTGAATCACTGGAAATCATTACCACAGAAGGCTGTGGAGGCCATGTCATTGGGTATATTTAAGACTGAGATAGGTTCCTGGTGTCAAGCAGATCAAAGATTACAGGGAGAAAGTGGGAGAATGGGGTCGGGAAACCTATCAATCACGATTGAATGGCAGAGCAGACACAATGGGCTGAATGGCCTAATTTCTGCTCCTATATCTTACGGTCTTATGGTCTATTTGCTTGGGCAGCAAAAACAGGGAAGTGGATTCTTATCTAAATGGTAATAGATTGGGAAATGGAGAGGTGCAATGAGACATTGTACACCTGTCACTGACAGTAAGCATGCAGGTGCAGCAGGAGGTGATGAAGGTAAATGGTACAGGAATGGATCCCAATGTAGTTATTTGCTAAAAGCTGGAGCCTTTGGAAGGTACCAGTCTTGATAGTAAGCTGAGACGTTCTTCTTGAGTAAATGCTGGACATCATCCCAACTTGTATCACTTGCTCAGATCGAAGACAAGGGAATGCTGCCTCTGATGTGGATTCCAACATTCTAGCAATTGTAACACGATTGATCCTGCTGTGAATTTCGCTGTTTGATAATTTTACTTAGAACTAACTCAGATGTCCAGAGATACTTGAAAACAAACAGGAAAGGCTGCATCTGTGCAGATTCACAGCTGGGTCAGACAGCAGTGTAGGTTTCTTTCTCAGTTTGAGTCACTGCCCATGAGGTCATTGCCCTTTGTCTGTCTTCCTCCAAAAGAAAGCAACAGCCTCTAGGATTCGAGAAAATAAAGTCCAGCACTGAAAACACCTCAAAACAGGAGCAACTCTCAAAGCCACAAACTTTTCCTCTCCTCCATCTTAGATTACCCAGAATCCTCTCCACCTTTCAGTCAAGCGATCTGGGCAAAGGATCCAGAGGCCAGGAGTTGGATTCCAAAGCATAACCTGACAACTAACCTGGCTCAGTGGTTAGCACTGCTGCCTCACAGCACCAGGAACCTGGGTTTGATTCCTGCCTCGGACGACTGTCTGTATGGAGTTTGCACATTCTCTCGGTGTCTGCATGAGTACCCTCCGGCTGCTCTAGTTTCCTCCCACAATTCAAGGATATGCAAGCCAGGTGAATTGACCATGCTAAATTGCCAATAGTGATAGGTGCATTAGTTGGGGTAAATGTAGGTTAGGGGAATGAGTCTGGGTGGGCTACTCTTCAGAGGGTCACTGTGGACTTGTTGAGCCGAAGGGCCTGTTTCCAGACAGTAGGGAATTCAGTGTCATCTCTTAGTCTGTGTTTAATGGTGCCACAGTGGTTAGCACTGCTGTCTCACAGCGCCTGAGACCCGGGTTCAATTCCCAACTCAGGCGACAGACTGTGTGGAGCTTGCACGTTCTCCCCGTGTCTGCGTGGGTTTCCTCCGGGTGCTCCGGTTTCCTCCCACAGTCCAAAGATGTGCGGGTCAGGTGAATTGGCCATGCTAAATTGGCCGTAGTGTTAGGTAAGGGGTAAATATAGGGGTATGGGTGGGTTGTGCTTCGGCAGGTCGGTGTGGACTTGTTGGGCCGAAGGGCCTGTTTCCACACTGTAAATAATCTAATCTAATCTAATCTCCCCGAAATATTAAGATGTGTAACTATACCTGAGAGAATATTGAAACATCATGTTTCTGGATCTGTGGATCATAATGCAAGTAAATGAAGAGACCATCAGTAGCCAATAAGCCTGTCGAATTTCCTAGGTAAAAACAATGACTGCAGATGCTGGAAACCAGATTTTGGATTGGTGGTGCTGGAAGAGCACAGCAGTTCAGGCAGCATCCGAGGAGCAGCAAAATCGACGTTTCGGGCAAAAGCCCTTCATCAGGAATAAAGGCAGAGAACCTGAAGCGTGGAGAGATAAGCTAGAGGAGGGTGGGGGTGGGGAGAAAGTAGAATGGAGTACAATAGGTGAGTAGGGGATGGGATAAAGGTGATAGGTCAGGGAGGAGGGTGGAGTGGAGGGGTGGAAAGGAAGATGGGCAGGTAGGACAAGTCATGGGGACAGTGCTGAGCTGGAAGTTTGGAACTAGGGGTGAGGTGGGGGAAGGGGAAATGAGGAAACTGTTGAAGAACACATTGATGCCCTGGGGTTGAAGTGTTCTCGGCAGAGTGGGAGGGGAAGTTGAAATGTTGGGCCACAGGGCAGTGTGGTTGATTGGTGCGGGTGTCCCGGAGATGTTCCCTAAAGCGCTCTGCTAGGAGGCGTCCAGTCATCCCAATTTGGAGGAGACCACATCGGGAACAATGGATGCAATAAATGATATTAGTGGATGTGCAGGTAAAACTTTGATGGATGTGGAAGGCTCCTTTAGGGCCTTGGATGGAGGTGAGGGAGGAGGTGTGGGCACAGGTTTTGCAGTTCCTGCAGTGGCAGGGGAAGGTGCCAGGATGGGAGAGTGGGTTGTAGGGGGAGCGTGGACCTGACCAGGTAGTCACGGAGGGAATGGTCTTTGAGGAAGGCGGAAAGGGGTGGGGAGGGAAATATATCCCTGGTGATGTGGTCCGTTTGGAGGTGGCCGAAATGTCGGCGGATGATTTGGTTTATGCGAAGGTTGGTATAGTGGAAGGTGAGCATCAGGGGTGTTCTGTCCTTGCTACGGTTGGAGTGGTGGGGTCAGAGGGCAGAGGTGCGGGATGTGGACGAGTTGCGTTGGAGGGCATCTTTAACTACGTGGGAAGGGAAATTGCGGTCTCTAAAGAAGGAAGCAATCTGGCGTGTTCTGTGGTGGAACTAGTCCTCCTGGGAGCAGATACGGCAGAGGCGGAGGAATTGGGAATACGGGATGGCATTTTTGCAAGAGGTAGGGTGGAAAGAGGTGTAATCCAGGTAGCTGTGGGAATCGGTGGGTTTGTAAAAAATGTCAGTATCAAGTCGGTCGTCATTAATGGAGATGGAGAGGTCCAGGAAGGGGAGGGAGGTGTCAGAGATGGTCTAGGTAAATTTAAGGTCAGGGTAGAATGTGTTGGTGAAGTTGATGAATTGCTCAACCTCCTCGCGGGAGCATGAGGTGGCGCCAATGCAGTCATCAATGTAGCGGAGGAAGAGGTGGGGAGTGGTGCCGGTGTAATTACAGAAGATTGACTGTTCTATGTAGCCAACAAAGAGACAGGCATAGCTGGGGCGCATACATGTACCCAAGGTTGCCCCTTTGGTCTGGAGGAAGTGGGAGGATTGGAAAAAGAAATTGTTAAGGGTGAGGACCAGTTCTGCCAAATGAATGAGTGTGTCGGTGGAAGGGTACTGTTGGGGATGGTGGGAGAGGAAAAAATGGAGGGCTTGGAGGCCCTGGTCATGGCAGATGGAGGTGTAGAGGGATTGGACATCCATGGTGAAGATGAGGCGTTGAGGGCCGGGGATACGGAAGTCTTGGAGGAGGTGGAGGGCGTGGGTGGTGTCTCGAATGTTTTGTGGGGAGTTCCTGGACTGGGGGGATAGGACAGTGTCGAGGTAGGTAGAGATGAGTTCAGTGGGGCAGGAGCATGCTGAGATAATGGGTCGGCCAGTGTGGTCAGGCTTGTGGATCTTGGGAAGGAGATAGAACTGGGCAGTGCGGGGTTCCCGGACTATGAGGTTGGAAGCTGTGGGTGGGAGATCTCCTGAGGTGATGAAATTCTGTATAGTCTGGGAGATGATGGTTTAGTGATGGGGGGTGGGGTAGTGGTTGAGGGGGCGGTAGGAGGAGGTGTCCTCGAGTTGGCTTCAGCGGTGTAAAGGTCAGTGCACCAGACTACCACTGCGCCCCCTTTATCTGCTAGCTTATGGTGAGATTGGGATTGGAGGGCTGCGCGTTGTGAGGGTGAGAGGTTGGAGTGGGGGAAGGGGGTAGACAGGTTGAGGAGGTTAATGTCCCGGCAGCAGTTGGAAATGAAGAGGTCGAGGGGGGGTAATAGGCCAGCGCGGGGTGTCCAGGTGGGTGCAGTGTATTGGAGGTGGGCGAAGGGATCCTCGGAAGGTGGGCGGGAGTAAGCTTGGAGGCAGAGGCGGCGGAAGAAGTGTTTGACGTCACGGCGTGTATTAAATTCATGGATGCGTGGACGGAGGGGGATGAAGGTGAGTCCTTTGCTGAGGACTGATCGTTCGTCCTCAGTGAGGGGGAGGTCTGTAGGAATGGTGAAAACTCGGCAGGGCTGGCAGCTGGGATCTGGTGTGGGTTTGGAGCTGGGAGTGGGGTCAGGGCCAGTACCTGGAGTGGGTATGATGGTGGGGGTGGAGTCATGAGCAGGGGTGGTGTTCACCTCAGGGTTCTGGGGGCCGGGAATGGTGACAGTGGGATCTGTGGGGGGGGCGTGTCAGCAGAATGCAGGTGAGTGGCGTTGGTGGGGGTCGAGTCTAGTCCCACTGTTAGAAAATTAATTCTAATTGGAAAGTCATTAAGACTGTAATTGCTTTGCCCAGCACTTGGTTCTCTGGTCTGTAAACTTCCATCCAAAATGATGAGAAAAACAATAAAGTAAATTAAAATCAAACTTAATGAGATGACTGAGTGTGAAAGCTTCGAGGGAGATTTCTCTGTACTGAGCCTGTGGTGGTTCCTGACATGGACTGACTACCAGATGCTACAAGACAGAGTTTAGTCTTTCTCTGGCAACAGTGGTTCATCACATGGTGTTATGATAATGGATCAGAACCTAAAGTATTTGTAGACATTTTCTAATTTTAATTCTAAAGCATATTTTTTATAAGAGTAGGATAGCTAGAGAAACTGTGAATTTAAATTATGGAGGAGCAAATTATAGCAGATGTGAGAATCTGTGCTGAAAACAACAAATGCTGGAGATCATGAGGAAAGGCTGAGGCACTTGGGGCTGTTCTCATTGGAGAAGAGAAGGTTTAGGGGAGATCTGATAGAAGTGTATAAGATGATTAGGGGTTTAGATAGGGTAGATACTAAGAACCTTTTACCGCTAATGGAGTCAGGTGTTACTAGGGGACATAGCTTTAAATTAAGGGGTGGTAGGTATAGGACAGATGTTAGGGGTAGATTCTTCACACAGCGGGTTGTGAGTGCATGGAATGCCCTGCCCGTATCAGTGGTGAACTCTCCTTCTTTATGTTCATTTAAGCGGGCATTGGATAGGCATTTGGAAGTTATTGGGCTAGTATAGGTTAGGTAGGACTCGGTCGGCGCAACATCGAGGGCCGAAGGGCCTGTACTGCGCTGTATCCTTCTATGTTCTATGTTCTATCACATCGGGGCAGGTCTCATTCACAGAGAGAGAGCAAGCTAACGTTTTGAGTCTAGATGACTCTTCATAAGAGCTGACGTGAAGTGTGGAGGGGACAGCATTTATGCAACACTGGGGAGGGAGTGTTCCAGTGTTGGGTGAGAAAAGATGATGATCATTCAGATTAAGTGATCGGAATGTGAGAATGGCAGAATAATGGTGTGTCTAACTACCGGGCTGGGAAAGACAGACATTTCCACTGGGGTTGGGGGGAGGGGAGGGGAAAGGAGGGTTGGACAGACATGGTGACAGATAATGTAACAGGTAAAGCTAAAAGAAAGGGAAGGAATGGGAGTTGGTTCACAATCTGAAGATATTTAACTCAATATTGAGCCCAGAAGGCTGTAATATGCTGTATCTGAAGATCAGATGTTGACCCTCCGGTATGCACTGTGATTCACTGGAGCACTGCAACATGCCAAGCACAGACATGTCAGCAACAGATCACGCTTGGGATAGTAGTGCAGATGATGGAATTTGAATTGAATTAAAAAATCTGTAATTAAATGTTCTAATGACCATGAAACTATTGCTGATTGTCAAGAAGTACCTATCTGATTCACTGATGTCCTTTAGGGAAGGAAACTGCCATCCTTACCTGGTCTGGCCTACATGTGACTCCAGACACGCAGCAATTTGGTTGTCCTCTAGGCAGTTAGGGATGGGCAATAAATGTTGGCCCAGCCAACAGCGCCCTCACCTGGAAATGAATTAAAATAAAATCCTCTATGCGTGGGATTGAGTATTTATCCAACTGCAAAATGTAGTTTACCATTTGTTTGAAATCTCCACAAAGATGATCCAATCCACAGGGCTTCACAATCTGTAAAGCTGGTGCTGCCCATTCCACAAACTGTCCTGGTTTGATGATGCCTTCGCTTTCCAGCCTCCTGATTTCTGTCTCTACTTTTGCTCATTCGGTAAATGGCACTGAGCAGGCCTTGCAGATTCATGGAATTGCTTCTTGGTCAACATGTCAGGTGGCCTTGGCCCCTTTGATAGTCCCTAAACCTTCCTGAAAAATCTCCCTGTATTTAAATAGGACATAACTCAGGCAGCCATTTTTAAATCAAAAAATGTTGAGCCAATTGTCCTGAATCTTTTTCATCCAATTTCGCTCCATCAAACCTCTGCCTGAGCCTTTTACTACAATCAATGGTTAACTGAACCAGCTGCTTCTCAGAAGAGACTGGAACCGAAGTTGTACCCTTAATCTGTAGAAGTTCCCCAACAGAAGTTCTAAGCCTGGCCGAGGTCTTACATAAAATTAAGGGTTGCAGTCCAGAATGGAGTTTGGTATAGACTGGTTCTGCTATCACTGATGTAGCCGTGCCAGTTTTGACCCATGTTTGAACTGGGTGATCATTTAACCAGACATTTATTTTAATTGGTTCTGATTTGGATATGGCTAAGCAGTTTAACTGCTCCAAACCAATTGTAGGTGGACTTTCCAGAGTGTGCACTCTTCCGGATACTGGCCTATGAATTCTCTTACTCAATTCAGGCCTAATGGGGCTCTTTCTCTGTCTTGAATCTGTATACTAGCAACAACTACAATGGCCTGCTGGCCTGAATCCTCAAGAAAATGTGAACCATTTGGCTGAGATTTGCCTTTGTTTTGGGGTTTTGCTTTGGTTTGACCTCGAGTCCGTCTATTCAGGATATATTCCTGAATGAGGCTACACAATTGCTTTCACAAAAGTGGTGTTACCCAAGTTCAGATGGCCTGGCAAGGGTGCACATTTCTTTTGGAATATTCTGTAAATCATAAACTCCACTTGGCACATCTTCCAATGATAAAGCCAGTTGTAGTCCCTGTGTGAAGTCCAGTGAGGCTTCAGATAGTAGGGGCTTTTGCATGGTCACATCATTAATCCCACATACCAAATGGTCTCTCAGCATCTCACTTCGGGTCAAACCAAAATCACACACCTCTGCTTGTCGTCTTAACTAATCAAAAATTCCAAAACAGATTTCCCTGGTTCTCTACCTAACAAGTAAAACCAGTAGCATCTCAGAATTAGAGGAGACTTGGGCTTGTAATATTTCTTAACTAAATCCATCAACTCTTGAAAGGTTTCAGTATCTGGTGCCTCAGGGAAAGTTAAGCTTCTAATAACCGAAAAAGCTGCAGGTCCACTACTGTCAGGAGAATTACTTGTTACTCTTCATCTGTCCCAATGTCATTTGCCCAGAAATAATAACGCATTAGTTCCACATACTGGTCCCAGTCTTCAACTACAGGAATGATCATATCAACCTTTCCAAATACTAGCATGATGTCAGAAACGGTGATCGTAACTCAAAGATGATTGTTGCAAGGAAATCTCTTCAGAGGTGTGTTTCTCTCTCATTGCCACTGAAATAACTCCACAGGGCAAATATCTCATCATCAAGTCACCCGTTATTTGCACGTGCATAGTATATAACATTGACAGAGCTAGCTCACTGCTGGCTCCTTGAATAAACAGATTCCCTGAGACTCCGATTAGAGAACTCATATTCCATGCCATCTACTTGGCTGACCTCATTCCAATCACTCCAGCCACATTCCATGGAAAGAACAAAAAAGACTCCAGAAGGTCAGAGACAGACTGGTGAAGTGCAATTTCATACTCAGAAGTGGGAAACGATTCATTACGAATGAAGGGTGACAATTTGAATGAAATTATTACATTTTGAAGGGATGGAGGAACTGTCCAAGTTGAGAGTTAAAAATAGGCATCGCTTTTCAAATATAGGCTTTGCAGAGAGAAGCCAGGAAATTTCTGCCTTAACACTTCAGTACTATGTGTCACCCTGGGCACCACTCTTTGGTAAGGATACCTTCTAAAGGTTGCAGAGATTTTGTAGAATGGCACAAAGCTTGAGGAACTTCAGGTTATGTGGTTAGATTGCATCAAAATCCTTCCCAGGATTGAAGAGGTTAACCTGTGATTCAATGGAATTGTTCAAAGCAATGCCATGTTTTGATAATAGTGATTAACTGACACTCCTGCTTTCAAAGTAGATCATAGGATGGAAATATGGATCTAAGAAGATTCTGGTCAGATCCTAACTGCAGCACAGCACTTTTTTTTGTTCTTTTATGGACATGGACTTCACTGGCTCAGCCCAATATGTATTGTACATCCCTTATTATTCTAGAACTAAGTGGCTTGCTATTTCCATTTCAGAGGGCAGTTAAGAGTCAACTGGTTAGCACTGCTGACTCCCAGCACCAGGGACCTGAGTTTGATTCCAGCCTTGGGTAATTGTGTCTGTGTGGAGATTGCAGAACAAGGAAAGCAACTTTAGCCTATTTAATCTTTCCTAATAGTTACAATTTTCAAATCCTGGTGACAAACTTGAAAATCTCCTCTGTATTCCATACAGCAACTATGTCCTCCCTGTAATGGCCAGGACTGAACACAAACCCCAGCTGTAGCTTAACCAGTATCATTTGGCTGTAACCTAACCAGTTCCAGCATTATATCCTTGCTCTTACGTCAATACTTTGCTCTAAGAAGGAAAGTCTCCCCTTCTCTCCCACATTATCTCCCAGCCCTGCCACCTTCAGAGACCTGGGGACACACACTCGGGGTCTCTCACTTCCTTTACCCTTCTCAGTGCCCTCCCTCCCAGTTATTATCTATTCCCTTGCTTTGTTTACCCTCCCTAATGCAACACCTCACACTTCTCAGGATCGAATTCCATTTGCCATGATTCTGTCACCTCAACCAAACCATTGATACGATTCTGCAAGTCATAGCCATTCTCTTCACCATCAACTGCCCTTCCAATTGTTGTGCCAGTTACAAATTTCCCAATTGTGCCTCCCATGATTAACATATACCACAAACAGCATGAAACCTAACACTGGGCCCTGTGGAACACCAATGAAATCCATTCACAAAAAACATCCATTCACCATTACTCTTTGTTTCCCATTACCGAGCCAATTTCAAATCCAATTCACCTCAATCCTCTGTTGAATATTTCCAGCAATTTCATTTTAATTTGAGACATCCTGAACCTGAGCATCAGGCAGGCAACATAATCTTCAGGACTTCCATTCCTGGCGACAGAGAAAAGGGTCTATTCCCCTGACTACACTATCCTCGATTACAACCACATTTCACTTTCTCCCCAGGCTTGAATGGCTCCCTCTACCACAGTGCTATGGTCATTTTATCTTTGCTCACGACAGTCATCACTTTTATCCACATGAAAAAAGATTCTCAAACATATTAGTCAAGCTCAGGGGCTGAAGCTTCTTCAGCACTACCTCTCGGATTGCTCACATCTTCTATTTTCTGACCACGAATTTGAGTTGGTTAATCTAAGGGATGTGGTTGCCTCCTGGAACACAGTGAACAGGTAATTCTTCCCCTCTCAGATGTGTCACAGTGCTTAAAGTTCAGATTCTAGCTCATCAATTGAGCTGCAGTTCCTCATGTAACCAAAACCTGCTAAAGATGTGGTCGCAATGAACCACAATGGGGGCCCACCAACTCCAACAAATCATCTGGCCCAACATCTCCATTTAAATTTCCTACTATTTAGTTCTTAATTTGAGTCATAAAAGTTTCCTACTGCTTTTTTGGTTTGTAACTTGTAAATGTTTCCCTTATTTACCTTCAATCTGAAAGTAACTGGTAATAGTTGGAGGACCCCCGATGCTAGGCTTCAAGTTATCATGTTTAAAATACCCTAGAAACTATGAGCCACAAAGGGAAGCAAAAAGCATCTCTACCCTTTTGCACCAGATGACCACACTGCCTCCAAATATCCTGAATTATATAAGCACTCCAGTTCCTTTATTGGCACTCTGAGGCCAATTTGTAAGCCAGAGAGTAAGAGTGTCTGTGAACTGACACTAATGGATAAGACAGTAACTTCTCTGCAGGCTGGGTTTAACAACAGTTTATTTAAACATGTCACGAGGTGTGACAGCAAATAGAATCTATTTTACACCAACATTGTCAATCATCTCCATTATAGCCAGGTCACATTGGTGTCTCTATATGGAGCATAAAATGAAATCTCATTCGCTCACAAATATTACTCAATACACCTAGAAGAGTAATAACAGTAAAAATAAACTTTATTAAAATACAATTGGTGAAGAATTGTATTTAACTATTAAACAGTCCAGAAAATGTCAAGAACATTTTCTTTTGCAAATATGGTTGAATTGCAATTTTAACTCCTGCTAATCAACATTTCTACCTCAATACATGAAACTTAGGAAAACATGTTCTGGTGTTAAAACAAATCCAGAAAGCAGAGTGTAAGACCAGTATCTATGACACACTTTGTTGTCTTTCAGCTTGCATACAAGTCAGAAACATGGAGCTAAAACAAACAAGTCAGAAAGCCTAATGTGGCCATCATTAGCACTGAATCAACCAGGGTAGGTGGGAACATGAGCATTATTCTCAATACTGTAAACGTGTACATACGTGAGTGTCTTGTGTGTATCTGTTATATTCATGTCGCTGATGTCTTTGTAGGTGGTTTGTTAGATCTATGTGACAGTGCAAATGTATCTATCGTTTATGTATACATACCTATATGACCGCATGCATGTGCATGTCTGTCTGTGGGAGCTTACCATTGAAGCCCATATCCCATGAAAGAATGAAGAAAAAGCAACAACTTGTGTGATGAAACAAAATAACTTGCCTGGCAAAGCTTGAAAAGCCAACAATACACAAATCCAACTTTTTAAACAATGGACACGCTGTACTCACAGACAGACAGAGATAGAGACACAAACACACAAACCAAGGAAGGTCTTATCGCTGTCATCTCTGTATTCCTTAGGAGGGTTACGTTGTGTTAGTCTAGTTGAGAAAATAAATGAGCATCTTTTATTACTTGCCCCCCTTCAAATCGGCAGATATTTAAGAAAGACACAATTGGCCTGAAACCCCTTGGGTTACAAAATGATTGTTATGCCCGGGCACATGGTGCCCAATGATGCCTGCTGGAGATCATAAGTTGTGGGAACAGAGGTAGGCCATTCAACCCATTGAGGCATCTTAGCAGCAGAGGTTGAGTTGGCACTGCCATTTTTTTAAAAGGGGAGCACCAAAGCACATCTGCCCAGCCTGTTGGAAATGTTTGTTCCATCTTGAGATGTGAAGTTGAAGGGCCCAAGACCTCTGTACTGAACATGCTTCTCTCTAACTCCTGAGCAAACAGTTTATTTTGCATTAACATGTAGCTCACTCCATCAGTGAGAGGGAGAGGAAGAAGGTGTGGCAAGGCATAAATACTCTTGTGGTGGACACTAACCCTCCCACTTACTGAGGTACCAGTTCACCACTTCAAATATGGGACACCCCACGCTGGAGATCAAAGATTGAAGTCTCTACACTGCAACTGGCGGAGAGGGGGCTGTGTAAGAAAATTAAAGAAAGAATTGAGAATGAATGAGAGGGAGCTAGATAAATCCATCTTCAGGGATCACCCTGAAGTCTCTCCACCTAGCCCTCTACACCACACTGACCACATTCTCTCCAGGGCCCGCCATTCTCTTGTTCCTTTCAGAAACAGTGAAGTCCCAGGAGCAGTTGTTGGTTCTGAGCTGGGACTAACACAGGCGATTTGGGGAATTCCCATGGAATTAAGTTCCTAACTCGATCGGATCAGGCAATGGGTTAGCAGCATTTATCTCATAATCTGGTTGCCCTTCATTCTCTCTCTATCTTGATTCTCTATCTTCTGTCCCATCTCATTTGGCAGAGATAGTGGTGTAAATGTGTTGCTGGAAAAGCGCAGCAGGTCAGGCAGAATCCAAGGAATAGGAAATTCGACATTTCGGGCATAAGCCCTTCATCAGGAATTCCTGATGAAGGGTCCTGATGAAGGGCTTTTGCCCAAAACGTTGAATCTCCTGCTCCTTGGATGCTGCCTGACCTGCTGCGCTTTTCCAGCAACGCATTTTCAGCTCTGATCTCCAGCATTTGCAGATCTCACTTTCTCCTCAGAGATAGTGGTGTCTTGGGAATGCCACTAGACTCAGAGGCCCAGGCTAATTCTCCAGGGATAAGGGTTTCAATCCCACTATGGTATCTTTGAGAATGGATGGTGAGGAACCAGGATGTGCTCCTGTGGACACTGGGACGCAAAGTGAAAGCATGTCATTCTGAATGTGAGCATGGACATCACTTGATCATTCCACAAGAGAAGGTCAACAATCTGCACCTCACAGTCCTCCACCTGCACATATCCCGTGAATACAGAAACGTCCTGAGCTCAGACAGACAGCTGAAAACTTGAGTTAAACTGTCTGAGGTATTTGGTGTTTCTGCAAAGGTGTCATTTGAAAAGACCATAGACCAGTACTTCCCACTAGCATCCTGCTGTGTATGGGTGGATGGTGGAGGTGGGATGATGGACTGGTTCAAAATACAATTCACCAACACACATTGTCATGGGCAAGGTCAAATGAGGGAACAAACTCAAACCTATCCCCAACACTCCCATGTGACATTGCATAACCCGGTGAGCTCCCACACACACGATGTGTCATCATTGAATATTACCACTTTGGGAGTGATGTCCCTTTAAGAATTCACCATGCGAAATGAGCCAAATAATGGGATGTTAATACATGACCACAGGTCTCAGGCTTACTACATCATTCAAGGCACAGGCTATGTCTTGGGATTACCCTGTGTTTTGTATATTAGTACAGGAATTAGACTCATCAGAGAATGGAATTCACTTAAGTCATCTAAATTACACTTACATAACACAGAAATATTACTCCAGTTTTAAGCAATGTAATTTTAGTAGTTTAATACATGTTAGTGTTGATTTGACTTGATGAAGATAGATGCAGGATAAATATTAGTTTCTCAGAGATTAAGGCTGCCTTATGAAGAAGGATTGAGCAGGTTGCACCTGCACAATTGGAGTTTAAAAGATCGAGGGTTATACTCTCACTGAAACATAAGATTCTGAGGGAATCTTGACAGGGTAAATACAGTGAAGATATTTCCCCTCATGGGAGCACCTAGAATGAGGCAGCATAGTTTCAGAATAAAGGTCTCCCAATTTAGACAGAGATTAGAAGGTGTTTCTTCTCTCAGAGGGTCATTGCTGTTTGAAGTTCTCTCCTCTCAGGGGGCAGAGGAGGCTGGGCCATAGGAGGTATTCAAGGCCAGATTCGACTGATTTTTGATGGACAAAGGAGTCAAGGATTATGGGGGACAAGCTAGAAGGTGGAGTTCAGAGCAGGATCAGAGGATGGAGAAGCTATTTTTTGCACACTCATATGAAGATATTATCTTGTGGTATTCATGTTTATCATAAGAACAATGTTTGTACTTTTGTCTTTAATTAAATATTGAATGCATACAGATTCATTCCAATTAGCAGAGAAAAAGTAGGAAACTATTTATACATACTCTGTGTTCCCTTTAATTTTTTTTATATTAAAAACCCCTGTATGTGGCAATAGATTGGTGGGTGGGGAGGGACGGAATGTAATATTCCAGGGGTAAGGTATCTGGGGTCCATGGAATCTTTCTGCCCTGCCTATAGTATTCCATAGTTGGAATGTTTAGCCACTGCTTACGAGTCAATGTCATTGCACATCAATTGTCTTTTGAAACCTCACTTCTTACCTCGAGAGAACTCATCTGAACATTTGAGGTGTTGCTGGTTGAGTATGTTCTTGACTTGATGAACCATTTCCGAACTTCATCTCTCACCTTCAACAAAATGAGGACAATTAAGACAGTCACAAGAGATTAGGTTAAGCCTGTGGAGAATCCTGGTTGGACCCAGTTCGCGCAACTGTGAACATTTCTGGTCTTCACAGTGTCAAAAAAAACGCATGAAACATGGTGAAGGGGCAAAAATAAAGATTAACTAGAATGGCACCAGAACTGAGGGGCTAAGCAGGAAACATTGAAGAGGTTGGGCCTGGTTTCCCCAGAATAGGGGAGGTTGAAGGGTGACTGTTGAGTAAAGGGAATTGTACTTTTATTCGTGGAATAGCTACAGAACATGTGCCCAAGGAGCTATAACATATTCATGTCAGGTCACATGGGACTGGAACCTGAATGTGTAAAGTTCTGGAAGATTCCTTTCTTCTGTTGGATGTAGGTATCTTTAATAAGGCCTTTTAATGTTCACTTGTAAGATTTCAGACTTGAGCTAACTACAGTGATTGTAAATCTGTTGCCCATGAGGATCCAAAAAGCTCTTGCTGTTTTAGTGTACATTATTGACTTGGACTTCAATTTCAGAGGCATGATTAAGAAATCTGAAGAGGACATGAAAAATGGTGATGTGGTAAGTAATGAGGAGGCTAGCTGTAAACTGCAGGACAATAACAATGGACTGGACCGCTGGGCAGAGCAATTCCAGAAAGGTGTGAGGTAATACACTTGGGGAGGAGTAACAAGGCAAGGAATTATAAATAGTTAGACACTGGGATGTGCTGAAGATCAAAGGGACAAACACAGAAAATGTTGGAGAAATTCAACAGGTCCGGCAGCATTTTAGAATCCCTATGGTATAGAAATGGCCCTTCGGCACAAAAAGTCCACACTGACTCTCCGAAAAGTCTCCCACCCAAACCGGTTACTCTATATTTATTCCTGACTAACACATCTAACATATACATCCCTGAACACTATGGGGCAATTTAGCATGGCAATTCACTTAACCTGCACATCTTTGAATTTTGGGAAGGAACCCACACAGACACGGGGAGAATGTGCAGACTCCCCACAGACAGTCATTCAAGGCTGGAATCAAACCCAGGTTGAGGCTGTGAGGCAGCAGTGCCAACCACTGCACCACTGTGCCGCTGTGGAGAGAGAATCAGAGTCCAGTATCAATGTCCAGTCTAACTCTTCTTAAGAACTCAAAAGATGAGAAGGACCTTGTTCTGGGTAAGGACAGGTCTCTGAAAATTGCAGAGCGGGTCAATGAGGTGGTTAAGAAGGTTTGTGGGATACTTGCATTGACAGAATACAACAGCAAGGAGGTTAAGTTGGAACTGTAGAAAACACTGGTTAGACCACAAAGAGAGTACTGCATGTTGTTCTAGTTTTCACATTGTCGGAAGGATGTGATTGCCCTAAAGAGTTGTGAGGAAGAGACTCGTGAAGATGTTGCCTCAGCTTGAAGGTCTGAGCTTTGAGGGAAGACTGGAGAGGCTGGGCTTGTTTTCCTTGGAGCAGCAAAGGTTGAGAGGGGACCTGAGAGAGGTGCATCAGATTATGTGGGGCATAGATCAGTGGATAGGAGGGTGCTTCTAGGGGAAAGTGAAGACTGCAGATGTTGGAGATCAGAGTTGAAAGGTGTGGCACTTGAAAAGCACAGCAGGTGAGGCAGCATCCGAGGAGCAGGAGCTTTGATGTTTTGAGCAGGAATGTGGAGAGGGAAGAGGGCTGAATGATAAATAGGAGGGTGGGGGGTGCTGGGGGGAAGGTAGCTGGAAAGGCAATAGATGGATGCTGGTGGGAGGTGATTGTGATAGGTTGGTGGGGAGGGTTGAGCAGATAGGTGGGGAGGAAGATGTACAGTTAGGATAGATCAAGAGAGTGGTGCTGAGTTGGAGGGTTGGATTTGAAATTAGGTTGGGGGAATGGAGATTTGAAAACTCATGGAGTCGATGTTGATAGTTGAGGGGTTGAGGTATAGTCCAGGTAGCTGTGGGAGTCAATGGGTTTGAAATAGATGTCCATTTGAGTCAGTTGCTGGAGATGGAAACGAAAAGGTCCAAAGGGGAGGGAGGTGTCCGAGATGGTCCAGATGAACTTAAGGTCAGGGTAGAATGTGTTAGTTAAGCAGATGAACTGTTCAACCTCCTCGTGGGAGCACGAGGTGGCGCCGATAGTCATTAATGTAGTGGAAGAAAAGATGGGGGATGGTGACACTGTAACTGCAGAAGATGGACTGTTCCACATATTCTAAGAAGAGACAGGCATAGCTGGGGTGCATGCAGGTGACCATGGCTACCCCAATGGTTTGAAGGAGGATACGAAGGAGAAGTTGTTGAGGGTGAGGACCAGTTCCGCTAATCAAATGTGTGTCGATGGAGGGGTACTGGTTGGTTCAACGGGACAGGAAGAAACAGAGGCTTGGAGGCTTTCGTCAAGGCAGATGGATGTGTATAGGGACTGGATAGCCATGGTGAAGATGAGGCGGTCGGAGCGAGGGAAATGAAAGTCATGGAGGAGGTGGAGGGCTTGTGTGGTGTCCCAAACATATGTGGGGAGTTCCTGGTCAAGGCAGACAGGACGGTGGTGAGATATGAGGGGATAAGTTCAGTGGGGCAGGAGCAGATAGAGACAATGAGTCGACAAGGGCAGTCAGCTTTGTGACTTTTGGGTAGAAGGTAGAATTGGGCAGTGTGGGATTCCTGGACTATGAGATTAGAGGCTGTGGATGGGAAATCCCCTGAGGTGATGAGGTTGTGGATAGTCTGGGAGATGATGGCTTGGTGATGGGAGGTGAGGTCATGGTTGAGGGGACAATAGGAGGTGGTGTCCATGAGTTGGTGTCAGGCTTCAGCGATGTAGAGTTTGGTGCACCAAAGTACCACTGCTGGTTTGCAGGTTTAATGGTGAGGTTGGTGTTGGAGCAGAGGGAATGGAGGGCTTTGTGAGGGTGAGTGGTTGGAATGGGTGAGGGGTGGACAGGTTGAGGCAGTCAATGTCATGGCAGCAGTTGGAGATAAAAAGGTTGAGAGCAGCTAACAGACCAGGTCGGGATGTCCAAGAGGATGGAGAAAGGTGCTTCTTCCCATGAGTAGAGAGATCAATTAATGGGGGATGTAGATTTAAGGTTAAGAAGTAGAGGGCTTACAGAAGAGTCAAGGAGCAATTTCTTTTTTACCCAGATTGTGTTGGGAGACCGGAATTTACTCCCTGAAAGGGCAGTTGAGTCAGAGACTCTCTAACATTGCAGCAGTATTTAACATTGCTGTAGCCACCAGGGCATTGGGCCAAACACTGGAAAATGGGATTAATGTAGTCAGAACTTTGTTGACTGGGTGGACACGATGGGCTCGATGACCTCCTTCTGTGCTTTTTGTGACTAGAACTATGAGCTATGATGAATAGAGATAGATGGAGCATAAATATCAGTCCAGACTAACTGGCTAAATGATCTGTATTTGTGCTGAACTTTAATTCCACGTGACATGATGGATCCTTGTGTCTGAAATTAAATAGCTCCAGGTTGCTAACTTTTATTAAATATTCATCAGACCACTGGCAGTGAGAGTTACTGAACAGTCACTTTGTGAGACAGCTAATATCTGACCCACACCCGGTTCCACTGGTCAACTTCTCCTTTCCTGTTTCACAAATATAACATGGCTTGGAGAGGCTCTGGTGCCTCCACCTGTAATGGAGACCGTCTTACCTGGCGATTGGAAACACAGTAGACTACGAAAATAAAGAGGCCCTGGAGAGTGTTGATGACAGTGAATATGTAGGAGAGGAAGATGGTGCTCTTGTTGATATGAAATATCCCAAAGATCCAAGTGCATCCCAGGACAAACAAACGTGCAGTTGCCTTAAGAGTTAGGGTCCTGTTGAAAAGGGACAAAATAAAAGAATATTCATGTTAATCCATTTCATCATAATGTAGAAAAGGGCACTCATTTGTATATGGCCTTTCACTACCTCAGGATGTTGTAAAGGGCATAGCAGCCAGTGAAAAACATTTGTAGTGTTGCAATACAGTAAAATTTGGCAGCCAATTTGCACACAGGACGTTCCTGCCAATAGCTGCCATTGGTGTTATTACCTATGTCACATAGTGAACCCCTCTTAATTAAACCAAACACCCAGAAAAGCTCACCTCACTTTGTAATCTGTTAAAATAAGAGTGACAGAGAACTTCCAAATTCCACTATTTAAAGAAAGTAATATCAACTTATTTTTTAATTCTAAAAGTGAACATTAATATTCATAACTCTAAGCTCCCCTTTCTCTTAACTGCTTGTTATCTGCCTTCAACTCTAACAATATACTGTTCAAATAAACTATCTGCCTTCAACTCTATAACAACATACTGTTCCAGCTGAAGATCTCCCTGGGTCATTTTTTTTACTGCAAATGTGTTTCATATGAAAAGGTACCTTTGATAGAGAATGTTTCAAATGACAGTTGCTCTGTCTGACTTTCAAACTGCCTGCCTTTTTCATACTCCCAACAATGGATCATCTCATTGGTTCAATGTTGGCAAGATAATAAATTCAAACTCAACTGAGTTTTAGCATCCTTGGGCAGAAATTAAACTGATCGGTTAAACTCAAATTGTTGTCAAAACGACAACCAACTCAGGTACCATTTCACAGCCAAATGTTACATGTTTTCAATATTCCAGTACACTCTGAGACTGCTAGCTAGTCATATGACAGGTCCTTTAGGGCGGCACGGTGGCACAGTGGTTAGCACTGCTGCCTCACAGCGCCTGAGACCTGGGTTCAATTCCCGACTCAGGCGACAGACTGTGTGGAGTTTGCACGTTCTCCCCGTGTCTGCGTGGGTTTCCTTCGGGTGCTCCGGTTTCCTCCCACAGTCCAAAGATGTGCAGGTCAGGTGAATTGGCCATGCTAAATTGCCCGTAGTGTTAGGTCAGGGGTAAATGTAGGGGTATGTGTGGGTTGCGCTTTGACGGGTCGGTGTGGACTTGTTGGGCCGAAGGGCCTGTTTCCACACTGTAAATAATCTAATCTCTCAGTGCAAAACAGCATTCACTTTCTTTGAAAGGTACAGTACATGTCTTCAACTTCAACCTCCCCCCTCATAATGAAAAGGTGACTTCATTCTTAATCCCATTACAATGAAATACATAGGTCATTAATCTAAGTTCATATTAATTTCTGAACACACATAACATTGGAATCTATTCAATCCTATCTATATTTTATCCTTTACATCCATGATAATGCATCTGCAACATATACAATTTGTAAATTAAATGTCTGTAACATAAGTCTCCAATGAAATAATCTCATATTCTTGCCTTTAAGTTGTTCCGAGAATATAAGAGGATTGTGGTCCGTGTACACAACTGTCTCTGACAAATAAACATTAAAATGTTGGAAGGCCAGTACCAAAATCAATAATTCCTTTTCAATGGTAGAGTATTTTCTCTGGTGGGTGCTGGGTTTCTTTGAAAGTTCAATTCCATCACCTTCCTGTAGCAGTACAGCGCTGGAAAAACATAGCAGGCCAGGCAGCATCCGAGGAGCAGGAGAATCGACGTTTTATGCATAAGCCCTTCTTCAGAAATGAGCTGGTGTGCCAAGCGGGTTGAGATAAAAGGTAGGGGAGAGGGAATTTGGGGGAGGGGTGCTGGGAATGCGATAGGTGGAAGGAGGTGAGGGTGAGGGTGAAAGGTCGGAGAGGGGATGGGAGTGGGGAGATGTCGGGAAGAAGTTTGCAGGTCAAGAGGGCGGTGCTGAATCCGGAGGTTGGGACTGAGATAAGGTGGGGAGGAGGGGAAATGAGGAAGCTGGAGAAATCTACATTCATCCCGTGTGGCTGGAAGATGAGACGCTTTTCCTCCAGGCATCGTGTGGCCAGGGTCTGGCGATGGAGAAGGCCAAGGACCTGCATGTCCTTGGCGGAGTGGAAAGGGAGTTAAAGTGTTCAGCCACGGGACGGTTGGGTTGGTTGGTGCAGGTGTCCCAGAAACGTTCCGCAAGTAGGCGGCCAGTCTTCCCAATGTAGAGGAGACCACATTGGGTGCAGTGGATACAGTAAATGATGTGTGTGGAGGTGCAGGTGAGTTTGCGATGGATATGAAAGGATCCATTGGGGCCTTGTAGGTCGATGAGGGGGGAGATGTGGGCGCAAGTTTTGCACTTCTTGCGGTTGCAGGGGAAGGTGCCGGGAGTATAGGTTGGGTTGGTGGAGGGTGTGGACCTGACGAGGGAGTCGCGGAGGGAGTGGTCTCTCCGGAATGCTGATGGGGTGGGGACGGAAATATGTCCTTGGTGGTGGGGTCTGTTTGGAGGTGGCGGAAATGACGGAGGATGATACGATGTATCCGGAGGTTGGTGGGGTGGAAGGTGAGGACCAGTGGAGTACTGTCCTGTCCTTGGCGATTGGAGGGGCTGGGTTCAAGGGCGGGAAGTGGAGGAGATGCGGTGGAGAGCATCGTCGACCACGTCGGAGGGGAAATTGCGGTCTTTGAAGAAGGAGGCCATTTGGGTTGTACGGTATTGGAATTGGTCCTCCTGGGAGCAAATGTGGCGGAGGCAAAGGAATTGGGAATATGGGATGGCATTTTACAGGGGGCAGGGTGGGAGGAGGTGTAATCCAGGTAGCTGTGGGAGTCGGTCAGTTTGTAGTAAATGTCTGTATTGAGTCGGTCGCCGGAGATAGAAATGGAGAGGTCTAGGAAGGGGAGGGAGGAGTCTGAGACGGTCAAGGTAAATTTGAGGTCGGGGTGGAAGGTGTTAGTAAAGCGGATGAACTGTTCAACCTCCTCGTGGGAGCACGAGGCAGCGCCGATACAGTCATTGATGTAGCTGCAGAAGATGGACTGCATAGCTGACAAAGAAGCAGGCATAGCTGGGGCCCATGTGGGTGCTCATGGCTACTCCTTTGGTTTGGAGGAAGTGAGAGGATTGGAAGGAGAAGTTGTTAAGAGTGAGGACCAGTTCAATCAGTTGAAGGAGGGTGTCAGTGGAAGGATACTGGTTGGGTCGGCAGGAGAGGAAGAAGCGGAGGGCTTGGAGGCGTTTGTGATGGTGGATGGAGGTGTATAAGGTGTTGGGGGCCAGGGAGGCAAAAACCATGGAGGAGGTGGAGGGCGTGGATGGTGTCCCGAATGTAGGTGGGGAGTTCTTGGACGAAGGGGGAAAGGACAGTGTCGAGGTATGCAGCGATGAGTTGGGTGGGGCAGGAGCAGGCTGAGACAATGGGTTGGCTGGGGCAGTTGGGTTGTGGACTTTGGGCAGGAGGTAGAAATGGGTGGTGCGGGGTTGTGGGACTATGAGGTTAGAGGCGGTGGATGGGAGATCTCCTGAGGTGATGAGGTTATGGATGGTCTGGGAGATGATGGTTTGGTGGTGGGAGGTGGGGTCATGGTCAAGGGGCAGTAGGAGGAGGTGTCCGTGAGTTGGGAATTGGCAGCAAAGGTACTGGTTTTATTGCTACCTGTGGTTTACCTACCATTTGGCACATATGACACATACGGCAAAAGTTAACTACATCCTTGTGCATTCCAAGCCAATAGAAATGTTTTTGTACCTTAGCCTGAGTCTTCCTCACACCACTCCTACTGGTAATTCATTTGCTACCTGTAATACTTCCTGTCTGTATGCTACTGGCAACACAATCTGGTGCACTTCGGCCCATTTATTCTCTGGACTAACCTGCAGTGATCTCCATTTTCGTAGTAGGATTTTATCTTTAAGATAATAACTTTCAGGAATACCTTTTGATTCCTTTTCTGAGTATGCATCAATATATATCTTTATTGTCTTGTCTTTCTGTTGTAAGTCCATTAGCCTTTCAGGACTAAACACTTCTGCCTGACCCTTTGCCTGTTCATGTTATTACTGCACTATTACATCAAACAGGGTGTCTTGCTAACTGAACATCAACTCCATCGTCTTTCTCTTTAGTTCTTGCTTCGCCCTGTTACTTATGATAGTGGGATCTTGTTACTACACAGTCTGGAAAAATTCCAGGGTATTTCTCTTTTAACTCCTCAGTTCCCTAGTCTTCCTTTGGCTTCTCCACAACAAGGGGTGTCATTCCCACCTTGGATCCTGCTCAATCATTCCCAAGAACAAACTGTATTCCTAGAAATGACTCCCTCCCTCCCACTGTTACTTCCCCAGTCTTGAGTTGGCATTCCAACCTGATCTTACATCGGGGAAGGTTAAATTTCTGTCCATCCATCCCACAAATTACCACTCTCTCAGGTAACAGGTCAGAAAGAGCGCAAATACATTAATCTCTTACTATCAGAGACTGATTAGATCTCATATCTCTTAAAATTATAACTTCTTTCCCTTCTCACCCTCTTCCTTCTGAGTGAACTTTACTCATAGAGGCGAAGCCTTTATAGAGATCAGGCACTAACTCAGTACTCAGCCCCTAGCTAGGCTGTGCAATCTCCTTCAGCTCGATTTATCTTGGGGTTTCCTTTACTACTTCCAATAATGCCATTGGCTTAGCCTCTTTTATCACATCATTTCCCACAGTGCCTTTCTTTCACAAACAACACTGTGACTTTATGTGCCCCACTTTTCCACAGTGGAAACACCAGAGACTGTTCAACTCCTTTTCATCCTCTTGAGTGTCTTTTTTCACCTGTGGTGAACAATTACCAGTGTACTCTAATCTTTGCTTTGTAGTGTAGGATCTTCCCTCCTCCTAATTTCTATTCCTCACAGGATGAAATTCTTGCTGGAAGCTTGTCATATGCACCAATGCATATTCATCTGCCATCTCTGACACTCTTCACACTTCTTGAACTTTCTGTTCATCCACATGAATTCTTACCATCTCTGGTAGTGAGTTTGTAAACTCCTCCAGTAGAATAATCTCTCTTAGGGCCTCATAGGTCTTACCTATTTTTAAGGCCTGCACCCATCTATTAAAATGACTATGTTTAATTCTTTCGAACTCAACATAAGTCTAACCTGGTTCTTTCTTTATGTTTCTGAACCGCTGTCTATATGCTTCTGGTACCACTTCATAAGCACTTAAAATAGCCTATTTAACCTCTTCATGATCTCTTGACCCCTCATCTGACAGCCCTGCCAAACTTCACTAGCTCTGCCTACTAGCTTAGTCTGAACTAGCATTATCGACAAGTTCTCTGACCAATCCATCTGCCTAGCCAATTTTTCAAATGAAGTGAAGAAGGCTTTAACATCTTTCTCATCAAAATGTAGCTGTGTTTTAATATATTTTTATACATCACTACATCTCTCTTCATCTCCATCCTGTTAACTTGAGTTTCCTGACTAATTCATGACTTCTGAATTTCAAATTCTCTCTTCCTTTCTCTTTCTTCTCTCTCTCAGCTAAGAACCTTCATAGATCATGGAATCCCTACAGTGTGGAAACAGACCCTTCCGCCCGACAAGTCCACACTGACCCTCTAAAGTCACTCATCCAGACTTCTACCCTGTATTTACCCCTGAATAATGCAGTTAACCTACACATCCCTGAACACCATAGGCAAATTTAGCATGGCCAATCCTCCTAACCTGCACATTTTTGGACTGTGGGAGGAAACCGGAACATCCGGACGAAACCCAAGCAAACACAGGGAGAATTCACAAACTCCACACAGATAGTCGCCTAAGGCTGGTATCAAACCCAGGTGCCAAGCGCTGTGAGGCAGTTGTGCTAGTCACTGAGCCACCGTGCCACCCCAACCTTCTCTCTCTTTCTCTTTCTTCTCTCTATCTTTCTCTCCCTTCTCTCTATCTTTCTCTCCCTCTTTTTTCTTCTGTCATGGCTCTTATTTCCCTTTCTTTATCTTCCAACTCCATTTGCCTCAATTATAATTTACGTTTATCTCTACTGCATTTATCTGTTTCTCTGATATCTCTAAGTGCTTGACCAACTCCATTACAATTTCAGCTTTCCTTTTGTCCCTGGTTAAACCCAATTCTAACCTATTTGCTATTTCTAAGAGTATGGCCTATCTCTGTTTTTCTAAGCTCTCTTGACAAATTTGGGAATCACCTTCAAATCCCAAGAACCTCTTTAGTAATCTTAAGAACTATTTCTCTCACTTTTAATTTAACCAACCACAAAAAACCGAAATTAAACAAATTGTACCACCTATGTTGTATTTAAAGCTGCAAGTGTTTAAATCTGCTGGGATCTTTTGTACCCCAAATCTGTTCAAATCTCAGACTGGATTTGTTTAAACCTGTCCATTCCTGGACGAGCTCCCAAATTGTTACAACACTGTGGTGAACCCCTCTGTTAATTAATCTAAACACCCAGAAAAGCTCAGCTTGCTTCGTAATCTGTTAAAATATGAGTGGCAGAGAACTCCCAAATACCACTATTTAAAGAAAATAACATCAATTTATTCTTTAACTATAAAAGTGAACATTAAACAACAACTATTCGCAAATCTAAGCCCCCCTTTCTCTTAACTGCTTATTATCAGCCTTCAACTCTACAACAATATATTGTTCCCATAAAACATTTTTTAAAATTATATCAATTTAATTTCAAAAGCATACAGCAGCTGTTGTCTTTGGTGTCTTTCTACCTTCCAGCTGAAGATCTCCCTGAGTCATCTTCTTTCTTTTGCTGCAAACATGTTTCATATGAAAAGGTACCTTTGATAGAGAGTGTTTCAAATGGCAGTTGCTCTGTCTGACTTTCAAACTGCCTGCCTTTTTTATACCCCCAACATCAGATTGTCTCATTGGTTCAATGTTGGCAAAATAATAAATTCAAACTCAACTGGGTTTTCGTATCCTAGGGCATAAGTTAAACTGATTGGTTAAATTTGAATTGTTGTCAAAACAGCAACCAACTCAGGTACCATTTCACAGCCAAATGTTACATATTTTCAATTTTCCAGAACACTCTGAGACTGCTAGCTAGTCATATGACAGGTCCTTGTAGGATTTCAGTGCAAAACAGAATTCACTCTCTCTAAAAGGTACAGTACACGCCTTCAACCTCAGAACACCTGAGAGATTATTATTGCCCATGACATGAGGGAGATGTTTTGTTGTAATTGTGCGATGTCATCCAGCTGAGAGAGCAGATTGAACTTCAGTTTTAAAGCCTCACCTGAAAGCTGGTCCATCTGACAGTGAAGTACTCCCTCTGTGTGGCATTAGGTTCTAACCCCAGCCCTGCACCAGCACACAGTAAATATGAAGATTGAATGAACCATCACAGAGAGATCTCATTTCAGCCACTGCTACTGAGTAGGAGTGAATTGTGCTGTGATCTGAAGGATTTGGGTCATTAATTTTCTGAAAGGTACTTACGTGGTGTCTTTAATCTTTGACACATTCACGTCACGTTTGGTCAAATGATGCCTCAGTAAGCAGAGTGTCCAGACATACAACACCATATTCACCTGGAGAGGGAGACAAGCAAAGTTTGGGAAGCAAACGTCTTCAAAATTCCCAGTGCGCAGAATGCTCGCTGTCTAACCATTCCAATTATTTGTCTTCCAACCTTTCTCACTTAATGGTTGGTTGTTGTTGGGCATATCTAGCCCAGCCAGCACTTGTTGCTCATCCCTCACCACACAAGAAGGTGTTGGTGAGCTGTCTTCTTGATCTGCTGTAGTTCATGTGGTGTGCTAAACACCAGATATTAATGGTTGCTTAGACAGAATCCAGCCAAATACCTTTCCGATTTAATTCGGCTGATACACTGGTGACTCAAATCATATTGCTAACGTCATCCCTGTAACTAGGTAACCAAAGTGGAGCTAATTGCACTGTAATCTAGGCATGGTAGCTCAGTGGTTAGCACTGCTGCCTCACAGTATCAAGGACTGCGTTCGATTCCAGCCTTGGGTGACTGTCTGTGTGGAGTTTGCACAT
Organism: Hemiscyllium ocellatum; assembly: GCF_020745735.1. NCBI lineage: Eukaryota > Metazoa > Chordata > Chondrichthyes > Orectolobiformes > Hemiscylliidae > Hemiscyllium > Hemiscyllium ocellatum. The sequence continues at coordinate 15,314,966 of NC_083445.1, read as the reverse complement.
TCTCCCTGTGTCTGCGTGGGTTTCCTCCCACAGACATGCAGGCCAGGTGAATTGGCCATTCTAAATTGCCCATAGTGTTATGTGCATTAGTCAGAGGGAAATGATCTGGGTGAGTAACTCTTTGGAGGGTTGGTGTGGACTTGTTGGGTCGAAGGGCCTGTTTCCACACTGTATGTAATCTAATCAAAGATGCAGAAAATGGCTTGGGGACTTGGGCACAAATCTTACCAACGGAGATAGTGAATTCAGTTGAATGTATTCAAACAGGTCATCATGTGTGGGTTTGTCGTAATATGTCTAAACAGGTTGGTTAACACGTCTATACTTTGGTGAGATTGGAACTTCAGTTCCTGAAAAAGGGCTTGTGATCATTATTCCATGAGACAATGATTTTGTTCCAGATTTACTACTCACTGGAATTTTAATTTCCCCCGACTGCGTTGGTGAGATTGGAACTTCAGTTTCTATCACACCGTCTTTGCTGTATGGCTTTGCCTATGACTCTTTTTCTGTCTTCTTTTGTCTAAAACTCTTCTCTGCATCATGTGCCTGTAGATTTTACCTGAACACCTGATTCTCTTTCCTGAACAAGGCCTCGTGCCCAGAGAGGTCCATATGGTGACCTTAGTGAATATTCAAAGGTGAGGAAACATCGATTCTCCTGCTCCTCGGATGCTGCCTGACCTGCCGTACTTTTCTAGCAACACACTCTTGACTCTAATCTCCAGCATCTGCAGTCCTCAGTTTCTCCTACATCTATACCCAGGCAAGTTCTTATCCAATAATCCTTTAATTAACACAGGTAAGTTGTTTCATTTGGTTTCACATGTACCTGCCAATATGATAATGCATTGTTGCCCTGAGAGAACATTTTTTTGTTTAATACAACTGAATCTGTGTCAGGGTGATTTAGCTCAGTTGGTTGGATAGCTGGTTTGTGATACAGAGTTACACAAACAGTCTGGGTTCAATTCCTACACCAGCTGCTATCACTGTAAAGGTACTGACTTAGCAACCTCTCTCTCCTCTGAGGTGCAGTCATCCTGAAGTTAAACTTCCACCAATTATTTTTCCCAATATGAGAGAGCAGCTCTATGGTCTGATAAGGCCATAAAAACTTTACCTTTATAACTGAGTGCCTTGCTGAGGTAGTTAATAACACCAGCAGTATCTCAAGCCAAATGCAGGCCAGACCAGGCAGATTTCCACCTTGATGGACATTCTTGAACAAGATAATTCAACAGTTTTGTGATCATTATTACTGAGACAATGATTTTATTTCAGATTTACTATTCATTTGAATTTTAAGTTCCCCCGATTGCTTTGGTGAGATTGGAACTTCAGCTCCTGTCACACCGTCTTTGCTGTATGGTTTTGCCTATGACTCTTTTTCTGTCTTCTTTTGTCTAAAACTCTTCTCTGCATCTTGTGCCTGTAGATTTTACCTGAAAACCTGATTCTCTTTCCTTAACAAGGCCTCATGCCTGGAGAGGTCCATATGGTTACCTTCGTGAATATTAGGAGGTGAGGAAACACCAGAAGAATACATACCACAATCACAAGGCAGACTGGTCCTTGGAAACTCCATCGAAAGCCCCACTCTAGGCTCAGCCAGCAGCTGTGAGAACCAAAGAAATCATTACTGCATGTTGTCCAGCCATTGAAGTACCTTTGCAGTGTTGTCGCTATTGTCATATAGAAAACACAGAAACCAGTTTGTGCACAGCAAGATCCCACATGTGATAGTTGTAGTGTAAGGGGTTTACTGTATGATATGTAAATGTGACGCAGTATACATCATCTCAGGAAGTGATAGAATGTCACATGATATGACCACGGTCTTGCTCTTGATTACAGCTTGGTGTAAAGGGTAAAGTCTGTGTTATTTGTTGTTACTTTCAGTTATGTGCTTAAATATTAATGTCTTGCACCTGGCCTCAGTAGACACTGTAGGTATTTGTCAACAAGATCGAGACACAAGGGAAGGTGATGGCCTAGTGGTGTTATCAGTGGGCTGTTATTACAGAGACCCAGATAATGTTCTGGGGACCCAGGTTTGCTCACCATGGCAGATGGTAGAACTTGAATCCAATTTTAAAAAATCTGGTAAAAAGAATCTACTGGTGACCATGAAGCTATTGTTGATTGTTAGAAAAAAAACCCACCTGGTTCAGGAAAGAAAACCAGCCATCCTCACCTGGTTTACCCTACATGCGACTCCAGACCTACAGTAATGGGTAACTCTCAATTGCCCTCTGAAATGGCTTAGCAAGACATTTAGTTGTGCCAATCATTACAAAGTCTCAAAGGAAGACGGCAGCTCACCACCACCTTCTCCAGGGCAACTAGGGACGGGGTAATAAATGGCTGGCCAGCCAGCAACACCCATAATCCCACAAAATGAATAAACAAAAATTATAAAGTAGGAACAACTGTCAATTTTACAACAATGACTGGGTATTTACTGTTTTAAAGAGATTGATTCATAGGATAACACCCTTTCTTTAGTCTCTCATTAGGAGTCAATGAAAAAAAATCAAAGAGATGTGAAGGCGTTGGTGACATGTTTTGTATTCATTACAGAAAGTCAGGGCCCATTTATCTACCAGGTAAGCAGACAGTGAGGATAATGTGATTTTTGATGCTGAAAATGCAGCCCCCAAAAATCTGGGTGACAGTAATTTCAAAAGATTAGTAGTCAAAGATATGTCATGACTACGGCTGGAGAACCCCTGTGCAGTTTGGCCTCCTTGTCTAAGGTAGGATGTATAATTTCTAATCAACCTGCTCAGAGATGTTATTATACACCTCTGGAGCAGATGAAATCTCCAAACACAGAGGTGTAAGGAAGGTTCTAGGCAGGCGTTCAGCAACTGGTGAAGTGCAAACAAAACCTTGTGATGTGAGAAAAAAACATTTTCATATAGCGTCTCATGCACACAACATGCTTGCACAGTGACACCCTGCATGATAGGGAAGGTTGCAATCCTGGAGGTAGGGTCAATTGAGGCAATCAACTGGGCATTGGATGATTTGTTTTACATAATAATGGCGTGAACAGGTATGGGGAAAAGGCAGGAGATTGGCTGTAGCTAAAAGAGCTGGACTAGATAACCAAACCGGACTCGATAGTGGAGCCAGACTAGATAACTGAACCAGATTAGATAATAGAACTGGATTAAATAATAAAGGTGGATTAGATTAAAGAGCTGGACCAGATGATAGAGCAAGACTAGACAACAGAGTCAAACTAGTTAACAGAGCTAGACTAAATAATAGAGCCGGATTAGTTAACGGACCCAGTGGAGGCATGATGTGGTCTTTAATGTCCTTCTACACTGTACTCATTCAGTGATTCTGTGAATTGTTCCTGAGAGTGTTGTCATATGATGAAGCTGAGCAATTTTAAAAAGTATTTAAATGACTAATCCAATAGTGACAGTGTAAACACTGTCTTTTGTTGTAAAAACCCACCAGGTTCACTAATGCTCCTTTGGAAAATCTGTCATCCTCACTCAGTTTGGGCTACACATGATTCCAGGTCCACAGCAATGTGGTTAACTCTTAATTCTCCTCTGGGCAATTAGGAATGGGCAATAAATACTGGCAATGCTTACACCCCATCAAAATAAAAATTTAGAAAAATGAAACATTGAAACATAAAAGATTGTTAAGGATCCCGTCAGAGTAGACACAGTGCCTTGACACAGCAAACAACTTCCTTCAGTGCTGTTGATTCTGTGATGTTGCTGAAATTTAAAGTTACTCACTCTTTTTCTGATCCGTAGCCATAGGGATGGATTGCTGCTGATATAATTACAATCAGTGCAGACACAGCATAGCCAGAGGAATACAGGTATCTCCGTCTGATGACGTATGTGTGGGTAAACTTTGTGACTGTGAGGTGTCTGCACACAATGAAAACCTGCAAAGCATCCAGGAACATCCAGGCAAAGACAGTTAGAAAGAAGTAATGTAGGCATCCTGCAACCAGGGCACACACCACCTGGAGGGAAGATCAGAATAATTGGTTAGGCTTCAGCAGTGAGCAAAAACACACAGCCACAAAGACAGACAGAGAGAAACACAGGCAGACACACAAACACGATAAACACAAAGGCTAACACTCTGAAGGCAGACGTAACATAAAGATACAGAGAGACACACAGATAGTCACATGGATGGAAAGATACAGAGACATCACATAGACAGATACACAGGCAGATTCACTAAGAGATAAACAGACAGAGTGGACACACAGGCAGAGACACATAGACAGAAGCACACATAGATAACACTCAGTCAGACAGACTCAGAGATAAATTCACAGACAGCACAGGCAGAGAAACACACCAATAAACACACAAAAAGTACAGGAGAAAGTGAGGACTGCAGATGCTGAAGATCAGAGCCAAAAAGTGTGGTGCTGGAAAAGCTCAGCAGGTCAGGCAGCATCTGAGCAGCAGGAGAATTGACGTTTCATGCATAAGGAATGTGGAGTGGGGCTGCAAGGGGGCTGAGAGATAACTGGCAGGGGGCAGTGGGGCTAGGGGGAAGGTAGCTAGAAATGCAATAGGTAGATGAAGGTGATGGGTGATGGTGATAGGTCGGAGAGGAGGGTGGAGAGGATAGGTGGGCAGCGAGATGGACAGGTAGGACAGTTCAACAGGGCAGTGCTGAGTTAGATGGTTGGTTCTGGGATAAGGTAGGGACAGGGGAAATCAACATTGATCCCGTGTGGTTGGAAGTTCCCAAGGTGTTGGGTAGCTAGAGTTTGGCGGCAGAGGAAGCTCAGGGCCTGCATGTCCTTGGCAGAGAGGGAGGGGGAGTTAAAGTGTTTGGATGGAGGTATTGGGGTTAATTGGTGCGTGTGGCCTAGAGATGTTCTCTGAAACATTCTGCAAATTGGCATCCTGTCTCCTCAATGTAGAAGAGACCACATCAAGAGCAACGGACACAATAGATGACGTGTGTAGAAGTACAGGTAAATCTCTGTCAGATGTGGAATGATCCTTTGGGGCCTTCGATGGAGGTGGTGGGGGAGATGTGGACGCAGGTTTTGCACTTCTTGCCATGGCATGGGAAGGCACCCAGAGTGCAGGGTGGGTTGATGGCAGTATTCCTTACACCCAATTCCTCCACCTCTGCCTCCCGGGGGACCAATTCCACCATAGAACACACCAGATTGCCTCTTGCTTCAGAGACTGCATTTTCCCTTCCCACATGGTCAATGATGCCCTCCAACGCATCTCCTCCACTTCCCACACCTCTGCCCTTGAACCCCACCCCTCCAATTGCCACAATGACAGAACTTCCTAGTCCTCATCTTCTACCCTACCAACCTCCAGATACAACCTATCATCCTCCTCCATTTCTCCATTTCCATCACCTACAAACAGACCCGACTACTAGGGATATATTTCCCTCCCCTTCCCTACCTTTTTTTTGCACATACTATTCCTTACACAACTCCCTTGCTAGGTCCACATCCCCCACCAACCCACCTTCCATTCCTGACAGTTTCCCTTGTCACCAAAAGAATTTCAAAACCTGCGCCCATTCCTTCCCCCCTCACCTCCTTTCAATTCCCCAAAGGATCCTTCCACATCTGACAGAGATTTACCCTGTACCTCCACACCGTGTGCCTGTTGCTCTCGATGTGATCTCCTCTACATCGGAGGCTCAGGACACCAACTTGCAGAACATTTCAGAGAACATCTCTGGGACACACGCCCCAATCAATCCCACCGCCCTGTGGTCAAACACTTCAACTCCCCTGCACTCTCCACCAAGGACATACAAGACCTTGGCCGCCTCTACCGCCAAACTCTAGTCACCGATGCCTGGAGGAAGAACACCCTCATCTTCCACCTTAGCACCCTCCAAATACGTGGGATCAATGTTGATTTCATCAGTTACCTCATCTTCTCTCCCCCCATCTTATTCCAGATCCAACCCTCTAACTTGGCACTGTCCTCTTGAATTGTCCTACTTGCCCATGTCCTTTCCCACCCTCCTTTCCGACCTATCACCATCACCATCACCCCCACCTTCATCTACCTATCACATTCCTAACTACCTTCCCCCCAGCCCCACTCCCCTCACATTTATCTCTCGGCCCCCTCAGGCCACGTGCTCCCCACCCCCACCCCCACTCCACAATTTCTGATAAAGAGCTTATGCTCAAAATGTCGACTCTCCTGTTCCTCGGATGCTGCCTGACCAGCTGTGCTTTTCCAGCACAACACTGTTCGGCACATATAGTACAATTAGAGGAACACAAAGATAAAGAGGCAGAAATGGGCAGAGACACAAATATAGATGATTGTAAGTACAGGCAGAGACAGACACATGCTGAAACAGACAGACAAATACATTGTACGCACAGTCACAGCCAGAAGCCCATACAAGGATGGGCAGCCCCAACCTACTGTTAAATTACCAATAGAAAAGGAAGGATGGAGTCATAGGAAGCTGCACTGGTGAGCAGTAGGTGATGTCCTGGGGTAAGGTAGAATAGTAATCAGTGAGGAGAATAGCCATAAATTAAAGAAGGACATAGATGGACTGATCAGATAGACTGATCAGTGGCAAATGGACTTCAATCTTGATGAATGTGAAATAATGCACTTGGGCGGGACAATCAAGGCAAGGGAATACATTTTTAAAAAAATCTGATTCACTATTGTCACATATACTGAAGTACGGTGTAAAGTTTTGTTTTGCATGTAGTACAAGTAGATCATAATATACGAAGACACAAAGATCATAGGAAATTCAACAGAGCAAGGAATACAAAGTTACAGCTGCAAAGAAGGTGTACAAAAAGCAAAATCAACATTAGATTTGAAATTTGAAAGGTCCATTCAGAAATATAATAAGAGAAGGAAGAAGCTGTTCTTGAATCTGTTGGCCTACACATTTAAGCTTTTGATGAATTGCAGGACCCCAGGAAGCACCAAGGATCAGAGGGATTTTGGTGAGCAAGTTCACTAATCCCTTAAGTTAATGGGGCAGGTAGATCAAAGTGATTAAGAAAGCATATGGGATACTTGCCTTTAATAGTGAAGGCACAGAGTTTATGTGCAGTTCTGGAATCCACATTATTGGAGGGATATGTTCGCACTGGAGAACGTGCAGAGGAGATTTAGCAGGATGTTGCCTGGACTGGACAGTTTCAGTTATGAAGAAACATCAGACAGACTGGGCTTGTTTTCCTTGGAGCAGAGGAGACTGAGAGGGGACATCACTGCGATGTTTAACATTGTGAAGGCAGAGATAGTGTAGACAGTAAGAAACTTTTCACCTTGAGGGTTGGATCAATGACCAGAGGCAGAGATTTAAGGTAAGGGGCAGGAGATTTGGAAGAGATGTAGGGAAAAACTTATTCACCCACAGGGTGGTGAGAATCTGAAACTCACTGCCTATAATGATGGTTGAGGCAGAAACCCTCATAACATTCAACAAGTATTTAAATGTGCACTTGTGATGCCAAGGTATAGAAATGGTGGAAAATGGGATTTGAGTAGTTGGGTGATTATTTTTGACTGGCACTGACGGACATTTCTTTTGCAGTGTAGATCCCTGTGACACTAACTGTGTTATTCCACATCTTATCGCACAGCTCAATGATGACAGTGAATGAAATTCCTTTCACAATTCCATCTAGACTTGAGCAGGATAGAGACAGATCTGTGTGTGGCTGTTGTGAAGGACTTAGGGCTGCACTCCACTTCCCAGAAATTCACCAGAACCTCATCAGAACCAATTCTGGAGTCACTGTGAAATGGATACCGGGGCAATGCGTGAGCTGGTGTTAATGTCCCTCCCATGGAGACTCCTCTGTGGTCCCCATTCATTATGGCATACAAGACCAGTGCCAAAACTGATGAAGCAACTGGTCAGCCAATCCCCAGGGTGCTTCTCTATTCCTTCAAATATCTGACTTCCTCTTCTGGTAAAGAAGGACTGTTGAAAATCTGGGACTGGTGAGTAAATGAGCACTCTCTTTTGGCTGACCAGAAACCCACTGGGAGCCCACCACGGATATTAAATGAAATAAAATACCACATTCCCCAGTTCCTCTGTATAAACATATCAGCAAGGGCAGGGCACCGGGGCAACCCTTCTCTTTCCTCACACTTTCATTCTTCTTTCACACAGCAGGGGAGGCAAGCTAACAGGGAATGTTAGTCCAGTCCTTCTATTGGACTCTCCAAACCTGTGACTCTCCAAACCATCTAGAAGGACGAGGGTAGCAAATACAGCTGAACATCACCACCTGAAAGATCCCCTCCGAGCCCCACAACATCCTGGCTTGGAAATATATTACCCTTTCCTCACTGATATTCAGTCTAAATGCTCCCTGTGTTCATGTTCCCACACCACACAAACTGCAGCAGCTCGAGAAAGCAGCTCACCACAACCTTCTCCAGTGCAACTAAAAATGGAAATCCTCTGATTAAATGAGAGAAAGAGTGAATCAAGTGTGACAACCAAAATAAGGAGAATGAAGTTAAAAATCACACAACACCAGGTTATAATCCAACAGGTTTAATTGGAAGCACACTAGCTTTCGGAGCGATGCTCCTTCACTGATGAAGTGTGCTTACAATTAAACCTGTTGGATTATAACCTGGTGTTGTGTGATTTTTAACTTTGTACACCTCAGTCCAACACCGGCATCTCCAAAAGGAGAATGAAGAATGTGTTCAGCCAGATTGAGAGTGGTTTGAGAAATAAGAGTTATACAAAAATTTGCTTGAGAGATGAATAAATTTGAGCTTTCTTTTCAGTTAGGCATGATTATAAAGGAGCAGACTTGCATGTGGTGTTGGAAGACCAGAAGTGTTTTGAACAGATGAAGTTGAAGATTGGAGACTGAATTGTAAGTAACCCAAACTAAGATGGTTGGATATCTATGAAGGCTTGATTGATTGAATTGACAGATCAGGGACATAGCAGAAGTCGAGGGTCCTGTGGCGTGGGTGAGGAGCCTGAGTTCGACTGCCTGACTGAGGGAGGCGGTCTATGGGTTGGCTTTCTCACCTTGTTGGTCACATGGATTCCTGTCAGGAAGATGAGCTGTGCTAGGAAGAGGTTGATGCTCAGATGCCTGTACACAATGATGCTGGACTTTTGGATGGAGCGGCACTTGGTGAACACGACGATGGAGGCGGCGAGGCACAGCAGGGATACTGTGAGCCCAATAGTGGAGATCAGCAGCAAGGACCAGTCTTCCTGCAGCAACGACAAGGAGAAAATCACATGCTGGGAGACAGCTGTTTGGATGTTCTCACAGAATTACTTTAGGTATACAGCACAGAAACAGGCTATTCAGCCCATCTGGTCAGCACTGATGTTTACACTCCATACAAACCTACCTCATCTCTTGACATCTCATTCTATCAACATGAGAACCTTCTATTCCCTTCTCCCTGTTGTGTCAATCTGGCTTTCCTATAAATGTATCAACAGTATTCACCTCAGTCATTCTGTGCAGCAGTGAGCTCCACATTCTAATCACTCCCTGTGTAAAGAGGTTTGTCCTGAATTGTCTGCTCTTTCAGCTTTGCACAGGGGATGTAGCCATCACTAACACACCCACCCTATGTTTCCCATGCCTTGAGAGTCAGTTAAGAATCAACTAAATTGATCGTAGGTCTGGAGTCACAGACTGGGTAAGGATGGTAGATCTCCTTCCCCAAAGGACATCAGTGATCCAGATGGGATTTTTTACAACAGTCGATGATGGTTACGAAGACTTTCAATTCTGGACTTTATTAATTATATTCAAATTCCACCAGATGCCTCAGTGGTATTTAAACCCATGAAAGTCAGAGGTGTGCGAGCTAGATGAATTAGCCATTGCAAATGCAAGGTTACAGAGTGGGTGGGATGCTCTTCAGAGGGTTGATGCAGACTTGATGGGCTGAATGGCCTCTTTTCACAATGTAGGGATTTCAGTCTAGGACTTTGCTGTCATCTCTGACTTATAAATATGTCTGTAGATCTAGACACAAAAAGGGGTATCCTCTGCACATCATTCTGTCAAGTGCCTTCAGGATCTGATATGTTTCAGTCAAAACATCTCCTGCTTTTCTGAACTCCAGCAGATACAAGCCTCAACGATCCAATGTTTCCTCCTGATCCATTTATTCCAGCTGTCGGTCTGGTAAAACAAAATAACCAGATATCCTAAATAAATTGAGTCCCATTTAGCAACATTTCGCCCATATCCCTCTAAACTGTTCTTATGCATATACCCATCCAAATGCCTTTAAAATGTTGTAATTGTACCAGCCTCCACCACTTCCTCTGGCAGCTCATTCCAGACATTCACCACCCTCTCCATGAAAACGTTGCCCCTTAGGTCCCTTTTATATCTTTCCCCTGTCACCTTAAACCTATGCCCTCTAGTTCTGGACTTCCTCACCCTGATCTATTCATCCTATCCATGCCCTCATGATTTTAGAAACCTTTATATGGTAATCCCTCAGTCTCCAACACTCCTGGGAAAATAACCTCAGTCTATCTAGCATCTCCTTATAATTCAAATCCTCCAATCCCAGCAACATCCTTGCAAATGTTTTCTGAATCCTTTCAAGTTTCACAACATCCTTCTTATAGCAGGGAGACCAGAATTGCATGCAGCGTTCCAATTGTGGCCTAACTAATGTCCTGTGCAGCTGCAACATGATCTCCCAACTCCTATACTCAATGCACTGACCAATAAAGGCAAGCAAACCAGACACCTTCTTCACTACCCTGTCTACCTGCGATTCCACTTGCAAAGAACTATGAACTTGCATTCCAAGGTCTCTTCGTTCAGCAACACTCTCCAGAACCTTACCATGAAGTGTATAAGTACTTCCCTGATTTGCCTTTCCAAAATAAAACACCTCAAATTTATCTAAAATTAACCTCCACCTCTGCACACTTCAGCTCATTAGCCCATCTGGTTGTAGCCCATCAAGGTCTGTCTGTACTCTGAGGTAACCTTCTTCACTGTCCACTACACCTCTAATTTTGATATCATCTTAAAATTACTAACCACACCTCCTCTGTTCACATCCAAATCATTTACATAAATGATGAAAAGCAGTGGACCCAGCACTGATCCTTGTGGTATATCACTGGTCATCTGAAAAGCAACCCACCATCACCCTCTGTCTAGAAGGTGGAGACGTAAAATAAACAAATGCAGAAATTGTTGGAGAAACTCAACAGGTCTGGCAGCATCTGTGGAGTGAAAAACAAAATCAGTGTTTCAAGTCCAGTGACTTGCCACTCAGTAAACCTTCTCGGAACTGATTCATACACATTTACTTCCTTCCTGAAATATGGAGACCAAATACTGTACACAATCCTCCAGATGTAGTCTCATTGGTACCTTGTATAACTGAAACATAACTTCCATACCTTTGTATTCAATCCCCCTCATAATAAATGAAAACATTCTATTAGTTTTCCTAAATACCAGCTGTAGCAAAATTATTGCCTTTTGTGATTCATGTACTACTGAGGCACAAGTCCCTCTACATCTCGGAGCTTCACAAACTCTCACCAATGAAATAATATGCCTCTTTATAATTCTTCCTGACAGAATAGGCAATTCCACATTTTCTCACATTATACTTCACTTGCAAGATCCTCGCCTACTCACTCAATCTATTTATATGTGTTTGTACCTCCTACGTCTTTGATGCAACTTTCGCTTCCACCTATTTTTGTGGCATTGGCAAATTTAGCTATCCCATATTTTCAACCTTTTTATCCAAGTCATTGATATCAATCATTAAAAATTGAGGTGCCAGCACTGATCCCTGTAGAACACCACACATGACATCTTGCTAACACATGTTATGATAACTCCTGTTAACCAGTCAATCTTTTTTCCCTTCCTTCCATCAAGAAAGTTCATTTGCTGCAATAATCTTTGAAGTGGCACCTTATCAAATACCTTCTGGAGATCTAAATACACTACACCTGCCACTTTACCCATAACATAAGCGACTTCTTCAAAGAATTCCGATAAATTGGTTAAGCATGACTTCCTTTTCACAAAACCACTTTGACTCTGCCTGATTACCTTTAATATTTCTGAGTCCTTATAGCAGCTTCTAATATCTTCTCTCAGACAGATGTTAAATTAATTGGCTTTTGATTTCCTGCTTTCCATCTTCCTCCTGTTTTGAATAAAGGTGTTCTAAAGAGGAGTCATACCAGATTAAAAAGTTTAACTGTTCGTAGATGCTGCCAGACCTGCTGAGTTTCTGCAGCATTCCCAGTATTTGTTTCAGATTTCCATCATCGCAGTGTTTTGCTTTTACTTGAGTTACATTCAGTATTTTCCAGTCAAATGGACACTTCCCCATATGCAGGAAACTTTGAATATTCAAATTAATGGATCAGATATCTCACTAATCTCTTTTTATAAGACCTCCTATTGAATCTAAATATAAAATAACATCATATTTATGGACCCTCTGTTTGATCTTTGCTGCACGAGATTTTACCAGGAACTGTGACAGATTGGGTGGCAATATGAGCTGCAGCTAATGCAAATTAATTTCTAGGGTTCAAACAACTGAGGTCAACACGAAGACCCTGCCTCTGTAAGTTCACTTTTTGTCTGGGGCATGGTCATCCCCAGGTTATACTCACTGCCAGCTATCTCTTTTAAATGAGTCCATGGTTGTCTGGCAAATTTCACTCATGTAAAACAGTGTTAGCCTATTCTGAAAGAACAGGACTGAAAATGTGTTGCTGGAAAAGTGCAGCAGGTCAGGCAGCATCCAAGGAGCAGGAGAATCAACATTTCGGGCATGAGCCCTTCTTCAGGAATGAGGAGAGTGTGCCAAGCAGACCAAGGGACTTGGAGGAGGGACATTGGAAATGCGATAGGTGGAAGGAGGTTAAGGTGAGGGTGATAGGCTGGAGTGGGGAGGGGGGGGGGTGGAGAGGTCAGGAAGAAGATTGCAGATTAGGAAGGTGGTACTGAGTTCGAGGGTTGGGACTGAGACAAGGTGGGGGAGGGGGAAATGAGGAAACTGGAGAAATCTGAGTTCATCCCTTGTGATTGGAGACGGAAGATGAGGTGCTCTTCCTTCAGCCGTCGTGTTGCTATAGTCTGGCGATGGAGAAGTCCAAGGACCTGCATGTCCTTTTGGAGTGGGAGGGGGAGTTGAAGTGTTGAGCCATGGGTGGTTGGTTTGGTTGGTCCGGGTGTCCCAGAGGTGTTCTCTGAAACGTTCCGCAAGTAGGCGGCCCGTCTCCCCAATATAGAGGAGGCCATATCGGGTGCAGTGGATGCAGTAAATGATGTGTGTGGAGGTGCAGGTGAATTTGTGGTGGATATGGAAGGATCCCTTGGGGCCTTGGAGGGAAGTAAGGGGGGAGGTGTGGGCGCAAGCTTTGCATTTCTTGCGGTTGCAAGGGAAGGTGCCAGGAGTGGAGGTTGGGTTGGTGGGGGGTGTGGACCTGACAAGGGAGTCACGGAGGGAGTGGTCTTTTTGGAATGCTGATAGGGGAGGGGAGGGAAATATGTCCCTGGTGGTGGGGGAACAGTCAGACTGGGCTCAAAATATTAACTATGGTTCTCTGTCTCCTGAGGTCACCAGACCTGTTGGGTTCCTCCAGCAACATCTGTTGTGATTTCAGATATCTAGCATTTGCATTGTTTTAATCAATCTGTTCAGAGATGTTAACACACACCTCTGAAGTGGGTGACACTTAAACCTAGGTCTCCTGGATCAGGGATAGGATTCCTGCCACTGTGCCACAACCTATTTCACACTTTGTTCATCATTTTTTTATTTTCAGGGGTATTGCTTCTGGGATAAAAACTGATGTTGGGACAACTCCACAGTTTTCCTTAAAAATAACACAATGTGAACATAAACATCCTCCTAACACAGCAGGAAGGTGCTTGGTTTAATTTCACATTTGAACGACGACATCCTGGACAATGTCGCACTCCCTCAGTCATAAGATTGGAGTGTCAGGTCTGAATAATGTGTGAGGCAATGTTTTCACACAGAGAGTAGTTCATAAATGGAATGAACTGCCACAGAAAGTGGAAGCTGCGGTACAGTTACAACATTTCAAAGACATTTGCACACATGCAAGGATGGGAAAGGGCTAGGGTGATAAGGGCTAAATACAGGCAAATGGGACTAGTTTAATTTGGGAAACTTGGTCAGCATGGATGGGTTGGACTGAAGAGTCTATTTTTGCAGTGTATGATTCTATCCCCATTATAATTATAACTTCTCCTTTCATTCTTTTCAGGAAGAAGAAACACAATTCAGCCCAGTTCCATGGAACCACCCATCTGTCAGTGTGTGGTTGGTAATGCTGATGGTCTGTGTAGTTCATCTGTTGTGTCCCTGAAAATGTCACACTATTTTACTGAATGGAAGCCCCAGTTTCACTTGATACCACATGGTGTATAATTATATCTTGCTGAGGTTCCGCAAATGAAGTCCCAGATCCTGGTGTAGCACTGCAAACTTCCTGGAAGTGTCAGAGAGGCTGCAATGTGATCACTGATGGGTTAATTGCTTGCTTTCTGTCTGCTTCTTGCTGCACTCTGACTGGCTTCATTGTTCTGTTTGCAGTTGAGAGATCATTTCCTCAGGCCACTGTCTGGGTTCATTCCCTGGTATAAATCCTGGGTTTTCAACACATCCACTTACTGGAGTAATATTTTGTGCCAATCTGTGGTCATAGAGTCATAGAGATGTACAGCATGGAAACAGACCCTTCAGTCCAATCCGTCCATATCAACCAGATATCCTAACCCAATCTAGTCCCACCTGCCAGCACCCGGCCCATATCCCTCCAAACCCTTCCTATTCATATACCCATCCAAATGCCTTTTAAATGTTGCAATTGTACCAGCCTCCACTACATCCTCTGGCAGCTCATTCCATACACATACCACCCTCTGCGTGAAAAAGTTGCCCCATAGGTCTCTTTCATATCTTTCCCCTCTCACCCTAAACCTACGCCCTCTAGTTCTGGACTCCCCGACTCCAAGGAAAAGATTTTATCTATTTATCCTATACATGCCCCTCATAATTTTATAAACCTCTATAAGGTCACCCCTCAGCCTCAGACGCCCCAGGGAAAATAGTCCCAGCCTGTTCTGGAGTTTCCAAGGTCATTACAGTGTCTGAGGTCACTCTAGTGTCACAGAGTGGTCACTCTGGGGTCTTCGGCTGGCTCTCAGTGGTCACTCTCTCGGATCACAGTCTGGGTCACTCTGAGGTCCTCAGTTGGGTCTCAGTGGTCACTCTCTCAGGTCACAGTCTGGGTCACTCTGAGGTCTTCAGTTGGATCTCAGTAGTCACTCTCTCGGATCACAGTCTGGGTCACTCTGAGGTCTTCAGTTGAGTCTCAGTGATCACTCTCTCAGGTCACAGTCTGGGCCACTACTCCATGCTCCTCCCTCTGATTCCACTCCCTGGAAACAAGGCTGCAAATCCCTGATATAACCTACTCCAGAATCCACTCCTCTCACTTGCTTCAGGTCAGAGGGGTGACCATGGTATCCCTCATGGGCCCCAGTTATATCTGTCTCTTTGTGGGTTACATGGAACATTCCTTGTTTCAGTCCTACCCGGGACCCCACCCACAATTCTTTCTCCGACAAATCCATGACATCATCAGTGCTGCTTTCCTCTCTTGTCCAGAATCGAAAAGGTTCATGGACTTTGTTTCCAATTTCTAAATCACCCTCACTTTCACCTGGTCCATCTCTGACTCCTCCCGTCCCTTCTTTGACATCTCTGGGGATTAACTGTCCACTAATATCCACTAGAAACCCACCAGCTCCCACAGCTACCTGGACTATACATCCTTGCCCCCTGCATCCTGTATAGACTCCATTTCATTCTGTTAGTTCCTCCATCTCTGTCATATTTGTTCTGAAGAGGCCAACTTCAACGAAAAAACCTCCAAAATGTCCACCCTCTTCCTCAGCCAAGGATCCCCCACCACCGTTGTTGACAGGGTTCTTGACCAGGTTTGGTTCATCTCCTGCACTTCCGCCCTCATTCCCTCGCTTCCCTCCCATACATGGGCAATAGGGTTATCTTGTGCTTACCCACCATCCCATCCGCATCCTCATCCAGAAGATTATCAACTACCATTTCTGCTACCTCCAATAAGATGCCAGCAGCAGACACATATTCTCCTCCTCTCCCGTGTCTGCCTTCCACAGGGACCATTTCCTCTGGGACACCCTGGTCTACTCCTCCTTCTATCCTGACATCCCACCCATAGCTCCACGGCACTTTCCCTTGCAATCTCACCTGCCCATTTACCTCCTCCCTTCTCAGTGTCCAAGAGCCTAAACATACCTTCCAGGTGAAGCTGCACTTTACCTGCACTTCACACAATTTAGTCAACTGTATTCGCTGCTCACAATGTGGTCTCCTCTACATTGGGGAAACGAAGCAAAGATTAGATGACTGTTTTACTGAACATCTACATTCTGCGCACAAAAATGACCCTGAGCTTCCAGGTGCCTGTCATTTTAACACACCACCCTGTTCCCTGGCCAATGTCTCTGTCTGAGGCTTGCTGTAGTCTACCAGTGAAGCTGGAAGAAGGAGACCTCATTTTCCACTTGGGGACTCTGCAGCCCTCTGGACTCAATGTCACATTTAATAATTTTAGGGCTTGAAATCTCCCATGTCCTAGCCCATTACTCCACACACCAGACCTTGTTATCACATCGTCTCCATTAACAGCTATTTACTCTCCTAGCCAGATTGTTATCCATTCCTTTGTCTGTCCAACTGTTCTTCTCTCTCTTTGGGCTCTATCCCCACCTTTGGGCAGCACGGTGGCTCAGTGGTTAGCACTGCTGCCTCACAGCACCAGGGACCTGGGTTCGATTCCTGCCTTGGGTGACTGTGTAGAGTTTGCATATTCTCCTTGTGTCTGCGTGGGTTTCCTCCGGGTGCTCAGGTTTCCTCCCACAATCCAAAGATGTGCAGGCCAGGTGAATTGGCCATGCTAAATAGCCCATAGTGTTATGTGCATTAGTCAGGGAATATTAGGTAAGGGAATGGGTGTGGGTGGGTTGCTCTTCGGAGACACGGTGTGGACTTGTTGGGCTGAGAGGCCTGTTTCCACACTGTAGAGTATCTAATCTAATCTATTGTTTACTCCTGACCCCCCTCCCAACCCTATCTTCTGCATATAAACGAACATTTTCCTAGCTACCATCAGTTCTGAGTGAGAGTCACTGGACATGAAATGTTGACTCTGACTTCTCTTCACAGATGCTTCACAGAACTTCCCCCTTCTGTTATCTTCAAATAAACGCATTCGGCCTTCTTGTTATCTTTGGTATCCTGTATGATGGAACAAACCTCGAAACAGCCTGCACCTACCACAGATCTAAATATTCCCACCTCTCTGAACCGCACCAGAACAGAACTGCCAGATCTTCTGAGCGTTTCCAGCAACTTGTTCTTGTTCCCAAGATAACCTTCTTCACTGTCCACTGCACCACCAATTTTGGTGTCATCTGCTCACACTTTTCGCTGCATTTTATATTGAATACACATGACAATAAAGGATATCTTATTACTTGGTTCAGGAGTCTGTGGGCTCACTCTCTAGGTCACTCAGTAGTCGTTAATGGAGTCACTTTCCTGCTCTCTGTCACCCTGAGGTGTTATTCTGACTCAACAGCATCACCTAATCTTGTGTGTCTGATTCCTGACTCTTTGATTCTCTCAATCCCTGGTTTCTGACTGTTAACACTTTTCTGTTTCCTCTGTCTTCAGATTTACTTCACTCTTTGACCAGAGTTTGAACGAAGTTTTACCTCGATCTCAATTGCAGACATTAAAATAGCAAAGCTCGTCAGATGGTTACATTGGCATATTACGTAGCTTCCATTGGAACTAATAGGGAAGCAGCCCTCAGAGGACCAGAAACTTCCCCGTTCTGTTATCTTCAAATAAACACATTCGGCCTTTTCGTTATCTTTGGTATCCTGCATGAAGGAAAAACCTCATTAAACAGCGTGCACCTACCACAGATTTAAATATCCCCAGCTCTCTGAACCACGCCAGAACAAAACAATCAGACAATGAGTATACCGTTCAAAGTAGAAACTATTTCACACCATTATTGAAGGAATGTTAGTAAAATCTCACTCTACACTGTCCCCATCGAATACTCTAAGCACAGATATTGCATGGGGTTAGATACAGTGCAAAGCTCTCTCTACACTGTGATGAGGCTGCTCCTTTAACAAAGTTATGTTGTCCTTGGCTTTTTTTTCAGAGAGGTCATAAAAAACAAAGACTCTGAAAAGTCTGGGGTTGAAGGTTTTTAGGGCCAATTTGATTATAGCAAACACATACTGCCTCAGGGAAAAGGCTTTTAAATTAAACAGTTGTACGATGAAAGAGGAGCGGCCAGTTCTTCCAGCTCAGCTTTTCTCTGGTCTGGCTACACACTTAAAGCAGTCAGGCAGTTGTAAAAGCTGCTGGATCCAAATAAGCAGGTCTAGGCTGATCCTCCTCAATC
Organism: Hemiscyllium ocellatum; assembly: GCF_020745735.1. Taxonomy (NCBI): domain Eukaryota; kingdom Metazoa; phylum Chordata; class Chondrichthyes; order Orectolobiformes; family Hemiscylliidae; genus Hemiscyllium; species Hemiscyllium ocellatum. The sequence continues at coordinate 15,296,408 of NC_083445.1, read as the reverse complement.
TGATTTCTCTCCTGTAAGACCCTGTGTTTGATTTTACCTTTTGTGCCAGGATTGTTTATAACGATTGTTGCAAGTATTGGAACAGTATCACTAAGTTGGGATAGTCTTGTTGGATTTTTGGACAGGTGGGTTATTCAGTATTCTGTTCTCTTTTGTTTGTGTTTCAATTGGTACTCTGTAAATAAATACTGTCTTGATTAAAACTACGTGGTATGGCCACCTGCATTGCTCCTGGAAAATCCACATTACACCTGCTTAAAACAACGAGCAAAGTTAGGGTCTGGGCCACTTTCTTCATGTGTTTTGAGGGGGTCTGGTCTGATCCATAACAATACTATCCCCATCAAACTCTCCCAGGACAGGGAGCGCATGGGATAGATACAGGGTAAAGCTGCCTCTGCACTGTCACCATCAAACATTCCAGGACAGGGACAGAACACAGTTAAACATAGGGCATTAAACGCTATTAGACTGAAAGTAAAGTCCTTAAGCAGTGCCCCCATCTAACACTCCCTAGACAAATACAGCATGAATTAGATACGGCGTGAATATCCCTCTTCTCTTTTGAACAAAAAATAAGGTTCCCTGAAATCTTTAAAACTAAACATAAACAGAAAGTAAAGCCCCTCTACATTGTCTCCAACAAACTTCTAGGACAGTGATAGCATGGATTAGACAGAGTAAACCTCCCTCTACACTGAACCATCAAACACTTCCAGGGCCGCACAGGGTTAGACACAGTGTAAAACACCTCACTATGCTGTCTTATCCTTCATCTTGAACCATTGCAGTTGCTGTTGCATGACAAGCCTGAAAGTCACCCTTACAAACCTGGTTGAGTTTCAGTGTAAAATTGACCATTTCTGTCAGGTTGTGGCTGGCTGCTTTGTTACTGATTCTGGCTGTTACCACTTTGGAGTTTAACCAGCCTGTTCCTTCAGTTGCTTCCAACTGCTTGATGCCATCTTTATGGATCTCGCTGTTCAAAATGGATTCCATGTCGCTGAATACAAAGAAGGAGACTGCAGCAAAGTCTGGGGGAGCAAAGCGATTTGGACTTTGGTGAGTATCACATCATCTGAAATAATTTGGCAACAGCAGTTGATCTAGCTATAAGTCCAATTCTACAACTCATTGTATCCATTCCAATGATGGAGTGTGAAATGGTTCCAAATATTAAAGCAAGGCAATTTTTGAACATCGTAAAAAAACATATGAGTCACTCAGCAGCGCAGAAGCTGAAAAAGGAGAAATGTTCAAAGCCTTATGCCTTGCACTCATCAGGACACAATTGCAAGAACACTAACGGTCTTTTTGCAGCAGAGAACGGCGGGTGCTGGGCGGAAGTGAAGTTGGAGCGCAAAGCTGGTCAGGAAGGTAAGTGATTATTATTTGAGTGGATGTGTCCTAGACCCCAGGTCCTACAAAGTAGGTCCTCCTCCCACCCTCCTCCTCTAACCTAAATTAAAAGTCCACAGACTTGCCCCAAAAAGAGGGTCCAAGGAAGTTCCTGTGGAGTGAAGAGTGAGGCTTTGGGTCAGGAGTCTTTGACAAGGAGGTTGAGTGAAGTGATTACGCCACAGTTGAAGAGGGTGAAGACATGACTGCCAAGCTGGTTCAGTGTGCTACGTGCTTGATTTGGGAGGTCTTTAATCTGCAATTTGAGAGGGAGAGGGTACAATCAGAAGTGACAATACCTCAGTTGAATAAAGAGAACTATGAAGCTATGAGGGAAGAGCTGGCCAAAGTTCAATGGTGCAATACCTTAGCAGGGATGAGAGTGGAGGAACAATGGCAGGTATTTCTGTGTATAATGCAGAAGATGCAGGATCAGTTCATTCCAAAAAGGAAGAAAGATCCCAGGAGGAGGCATGGGTGGCCGTGGCTGACGAGGTAAATTAAGAAACATATAATGTTAAAAGAGAAAAAGTATAACATAGCAACGATAAGTGGGAAAACGGAGGACTGGGAAGCTTTTAAAGAACAACAGAGGATTACTAAGAAGGAAAAACGCAGAGAAGAAATGAGGTACGAAGGTAAACTGGCCAAAAATATAAAGGAGGATAGTAAAAGGTTTTTTAGGTATGTGAAAGGCAAAAACATGGTTAAGGCTTAAATTGGGCCCTTGAAGACAGAAAAAGGGGAATATATTACGGGGAACATATTGTGGGGAACAAAGAAATGGGAGAAGAATTGAATTGGTACTTCAGATCTCTGTCCACTAGGGAAGACACAAGTTACCTCCCTGAGGTAACAGTGGCTGAAGGACCTGAACTGAAGGGAATTTATATTTGCCAGGAATTGGTGTTGGAGAGACTGTTAGGTCTGAAGGTTGATAAGTCCCCATGGTGTGATGGCCTACATCCCAGGGTACTGAAGGAGGTGGCTCGAGAAATCATGGATGCGTTGCTGATTATTTTCCAGAGTTCGATAGATTCGGGATCAGTTCCTGCAGATTGGAGGGTGGCTAATGTTGTACCACTTTTTAAGAAAGGTGGGAGAGAGAAAGCAGGAAATTATAGACCAGTTAATCTGACCTCAGTGGTGGGAAAGATGCTGGAGTCTATTATAATGGATGAAATTACGACACATCTGGATATTAGTAACAGGATAGGTCAGAGTCAGCATGGATTTATGAAGGGGAAATCATGCTTGACTAATCTGGAGCTTTTTGAGGATATAACTCTGAAGATGGATGAGGAAGATCCAGTAGATGTAGTGTACCTGGATTTTCAGAAAGCTTTTGATAAAGTCCCACACAGGAGGTTAATGAGTAAAATTAGGCTGCATGGAAGTGGGGGCAAAGTACCAACTTAGATTGAAAGTTGGTTGGCTGACAGGAAACAAAGAGTAGTGAGAAACAGCTCCATTTTGGAATGACAGGCAGTGACCAGTTGGGTGCCGCAGGGATCAGTGCTGGGACCGCAGAGTTTTACAATATATATTAATGATATAGAAGATGGTATTAGTCATAACATTAGCAATTTTTCTGATGACACTCTGGGTGGCAGGGTGAAATGTGAAGAGGATGTTAGGAGATTACAGGATGACCTGGACAGGTTAGGTGAGTGGTCAGATGCATGGCAGATGCAGTTTAATGTGGATAAATGTATGGTTATCCACTTTGGTGGCAAGAACAGGAAGGCAGATTACTACCTAAATGGAATCAATTTAGGTAAAGGGACAGTACAAAGAGATCTGGGTGTTCTTGTACACCAGTCAATGAAGGTAAGCATGCAGGTACAGCAGGCAGTGAAGAAGGCTAATAGCATGCTGGCCTTCGTAACAAGAGGGATTGAATATAGAAGCAAAGAGGTTCTTCTGCAGCTGCACATGGCCCTGGTGAGACCACACCTGCAGTATTGTGTGCAGTTCTGGTCTCCAAATTTGAGGAAAGACATTCTGGCTATTGAGGGAGTACAGCGTAGGTTCAGGAGATCAATTCCTGGAATGGCAGGACTACCTTACGCTGAAAGACTGGAGCGACTGGGCTTGTATACCCTTGAGTTTAGAAGACTGAAAGGGGATCTGATTGAGACATATAAGATTATTGAAGGATTGGACACTCTGGAGGCAGGACACATGTTTCCACTGATGGGTGAGTGCTGAACCAGAGGACACAGCTTAAAAATACAGGGTAGACCATTTAGGACAGAGATGAGGAGAAACTTCTTCACCCAGAGAGTGGTGGTGGCTGTGTGGAATATTCTGCCCCAGAGGGCAGTGGAGGCCCAGTCTCTGGATTCATTTAAGAAAGAGTTGGATACAGCTCGCAAGGATAGGGGAATTAAGGGTTATGGAGATAAGTGAGGAACAGGATACTGATTAAGGATGATCAGCCATGATCATATTGAATGGTAGTGCAGGCTCGAAGGGCAGAATGGGCTACTCCTGCACCTATTGTCTATTGTTCTATCTATTGTTCAAATCTCAGATGAAACAACAGCTTGTACTGGATGAGCAGAGGTGGGAAAATTTGTACAAGTATTGATTGCCACAAGAGCTCACAAGCATATGTATGAATAAGCATTCATACAGCATCTTTCATGATCACAGGATTTCCGAAAACACTCTACAGCCAATTAAGTTCTTTGAAGAATAATTACTGGATTCACAGCAGGCAATATGTGCGGAAATTTCAACAAAGAGCCAAGAGATAATGAGCCATGTATTCAACAGCTCTAGCCTTTTATTCCTTTACTCAATGGGTAATTGTGTGACATTGGGAATAATCCAGAGAATAATCTATTCAATAGAATCGCAGCTGACCTGGTTGTGAATTTAATTCCACTTTCCTTCCTGTCTCCATCCCACCCACACGATGACACCATGACAAACTCCATCCTTGCACATTGGGGCAGGGAACTCTAAGGTCAATGAGCCTCTGAGAGAAGAGACTCCTCCTCATCTCCCTCTCCCATGGAAGACCTGTGGACCCTAGTTCGCTCAGTTTCTTTTATTCAATCATGGGATGAGTGTGTCACTGACGAGAGCAGCATTAATTGTCCACCCCTAATTGCCCAGAGGGCATTTAAGAGTCAACCACACATTGCTGCGAGTCTGGAGTCACATGAAGACCAGATCAAGTATGGAGGGCAGTTGCCTTCCTCATAGGACATTAATGAAGCAGATGAGCTGGCCGGATGGTGGGAATCATCATCAGAGGCTGGGAATCATCATCGATGAAGGGGTTCATCGCTCGCTTCAGGCTGCGCTTCACCGCTCCTTGTTGGAGGTTGTCAGAGGCCAGGAGTCAAACGGAAGAAAAGAAAAAGGAGAACAAGAAGAGAAATGAACCACTTGAAGAAAAAAAGAGAAGAGAATGAAGAAAAGAAGAAGAGCAATGAAGCAGACAAGCTCCGGCTGGAGCGTCCTACTCCACTCTCATCTTGCAACAAATCATGAAGATTGCTCCTTCTCAACCTCTTCGCTCACCTCAGATGTGATGACCCTGAGTTTAAAACACCATCAGTCACCTCTCTCTAAATGACAGAGAGGCCTTGTGGTCTGGTAGGACCATGGTGACATTACCTTCAGTTGTAGATTGCCCCACAAGGGGAAACATCCTCTCAGCATCTGTTCAGTCAAGCCACCCTGAATCCTAGCTGTTTCAGAAAGGTCACCGCTCAGTCCTCTAGAGTACAGAACTATCTTCTCAGTTTTTCTTTTTAGACAAACCCCTTCGTTCCAAGAATACCAACATAGAAAGGGAGGAATGAGTAAGGGTGATGGAAGAGGTGGAGTTTGGGGGAGCAGAGGGGGGGGAGCAGGGAGAGAGAGAGAGAGAGAGAGAGAAAAAGGCAGGAAAGAAGGAAGAGAGGAGAAACTATTTTAAACACACAGTGTTGGAAAATACAAATTTGGTTGCAAAAGAAACTAAACATTTACCAGAGTTCTTTGCCCCCATGACCGTTCTCCAGTTTATCTCCATGGTGTTATTCCGGATCTTGATTCTTGCCAAGTCACCTGGCATACTTTGATTACCAAACACCTGGATCTTGCCAGCTAAAAATAAAGATAAATCCTTGTGAAGGATGTAGTGCCTATTGAAATCACCATGCCTCTTTCTCTCTCATAGGTTTACTTGTCTTTGATGTTACTTGATGATTTATGATGATTTATTCTGAGCCTACCTAAATACTCATCGCCTCCCTGCCTTGCCTGTCTGCACTTTGCCCCTCAGCCGGACACATCAAGATTTCTCATGATTTCTGAAAAACAGTCCTTTTGGATTCAAAGCATAAACTCTTTCTCACTTCACAGAATGCTGCCAAATCTACTGAGTTTCTGCAGCCTCTCTGTGTTTGTCGTTTGTTCCCAGAGAATGAGTTCCTGTGCATGAATGTTCATTGCTCTTGCGAGAGTAAATGAACCTCATTGCATGCGCGACTGACTATTTTACTATGGTTCTTAGCATAGCTATGAGCATACTCAGGACATTCCACCCAGCAGACAACTGAACAATGTTAGTGTTCAGTGTCAGTGTGGGACCCTATCAAACCAGCCTGCATTTGCAAAGCCCACAACAAAACATTATTGTTCAATGTGATTCTGCAATTGGGCATCAGTTAGTTAACAATCCCAAGGAATCTTGATTTAATGTCTGATGTGAAAAACAGTCCCTCTGGCATTGCAATGCTGCCTCAGAACTGCTGTGGGAACACCTGCCTCGATCTTGTGCTCAAAACCTCTGGAGTGAGACATAAGTCCTCAATCCTCTGCCTGATAGGCATTAAAATAATCCAAAGAGGCCTAGAGGAGACAGTGCAAACATTGATTCACAGCACAGGAGGTAGAAACCTGTTCTCAATCAATATTCACACACTATCACTTTCTAACATCTGATACTTTTGAATTTGGGAGGATCTAATTGAATGTGGAGAAGATGTTTCCACCAGGAGGAGAGACTAAGACCATAGGGCACAGTCTCGGAGTGATGCGATGAACTTTCAGAATTGAAGTGAGGAGAAATTTCTTCAGCGAGAGAGTGGTGAATCGGCTCAACTCATTTCCAGAGAAGGCGATGGATATCAGGTCACTGAGTATCTTTAAGTCAGAGATAGCAAGATTCTTCTATATTTAGGGGATTGAGGGTTACAGGGAAAAGGCAGAATTGGCCGAAATGCTCCTACATCTTATGGTCTTGTGTACAGAAGCAGTAACTTAGACAGATATAAATTTCCTTAGCCCTGTTTCTGTGGAATTGTGATAATCAAATACAATCTAGGAACTTCATCAGCTGTGCGACACAGCATCATTGACAATAATGTTTCTACGTGCTCCTTAAAACAGTTCTGGGAAATATTGTTTGAAGTTTTTAATCAGATTTTAATTTCAATTGATATGGCTTTAATTAAAAAGTGTTAATTGGCTCAAACAGTGCAGACCTTAAAACCTAAAATAAACAACCTTTCCTTTGATTAAGAGACACATTCTGCATCAATCAACATCCAGAGGGTTAGCATTTGTACTGAGTAATACTTTACCGAAAGAGTCTTCTGAGATTGACTTTGTTCCTCCACTGGGCAAAGTCAAAGCAACAGCCATTGCCGTATTCTCCAACAGATTCAAGATGGTCGCTGCTACATTTAACTGTTGACTGGTCGTCAAGTTCTCTAGCTGTGAATTCCTACTGAGGAGACCATTTGTAAAGTTTGTGATGGCCTAAGAATAGAAAAAGAAATAGCTTCTTGAACTATTTTCTTTCCCTCCTTATATTAATTTTCTCTCATTCCTTTTCTCTCCAAACTGCCTCCACCCTTTTCCTCCTCGAATGCTTTGTTTTCTTACTCCTTTTCCCTTCACTGTGATTGTCTTGAATTCTTCCTTTCCTTTCCCTTCTCCCCCCTCCCAGTTTCTGGCCTCCATTCTCATCAGCTGTGACTGCCAATTATCCGCCTCAATAAATGAGGTTAAGCCTCTCTCTCTTCCCATCTGTTGAAATATGTCACAACAGCAGTGAACTGCAACTTACAAAAATAAACTTTGAAATTAAAAAAAAACAACTGAATTTTGACCATGCCAAAGGAGGACATTCAGCCCATTCTGCCTATACTTATGCTCCCTGGTGCCAATCTCCTGCTAAATCCTCATTGCAAATTATAGCATTTGATTCCTTTGATCTGAATGGCTTCCTAAGCCCATTCCATTATGCAACTCAGTGTCAATCCCATTGCTGTGGGTCTGCAGTCACATGTAGCCCATACTGTTTTACCACTGGTACACATCACTCAGATCCTGCCCAATCTACAATCCATGTTTGAACGCTCCTACCTTCACAATAGTCATCTTTACACCACCTTTACACATTGATTAATCCACTATTGGAGGTAGGTCTAATGTGCTTTTACAGGCAATACAATGTTGGGACACCACAGGTACATCAGATACGAATATTCCATTGGATATCAACCCACATTCAGTTTGGAAGATCCAGTCTCCCTTCAAAAGACAGAATTCATCAAGGGGCTATCAGCCAAACATAAAATATGGGTTTCATTCCTCAAAGAACGGACACCATCAAAACAGAAGGAGTATAAAAGTATGACACCAGGTCACATTGGTCACATGATGACAAAAGACTTGGTCAAAGAGATAGATTTTAAGGTGCATTTTAAAGAGGGGAACCAAATGCATTGTAGCCAAAATGGTTTATGATACAAAGATACCATGAAATGATTATCGACTGTTGTAAAGACTGAGCACGTTCATAATGCTCTTTAGGGAAGGAACCCGGCTATCTTCACCCGGCCTGGCCTACACGTGATTCCAGACCCACAGCCATGTGGTTGATTCTTAACTCCCCCGAATCAAACATGGAAGAGGCCTTTCAGCCCACTGAGTCTGTAGCACCTATGGAATGGCCTCAGTTCAAATGCAGTTGAGGAAAAGCAGCAATTACTGGACTTGCCAACAATATCCACCCTCTGTGAAAGAATAAAAAGTAATACATCAGAAAGCAAGTTGAAGAGGATGTAAAGAATCTGCAAAGGGATATAGATAGGACAAGGCAATTGGACAAATGGACAGTAATGTGGTAGAATACGAGATTGCCCTTTTTGGCAGAAAGAATAAAAACTTAGAACATCATCTAACTAGAGAAACATCAAAAAGTGCTGAGCACTTGTACCAGGGCCTCCAGCTGTGAGCGATAGTGAGACTGGGTATCCGGAGTGGTCGAACAGACTCTCTGTGAAAAAAAAGGAGTCTCTATGGGGGGAGGAGGCAAAATGGCAGACAGACAAAGGATTTCTCAACTCAAGGCTTCATTCCTTGTAAATACCTCCTCATTTAACCTTAATTTCCCTTCACTTTTGTTATGACTTGATGCCAATGAAATAAATAATTAATGTTTCATGTTCTTTGGACTTTCTGTGTTTCAAATCTCCTGTTACATTAGCAAGAAGGTTCAGCAAGTAATTACCAAGGTAAATAGAGTGTTCGCCTTAACATCAAAGGGGCTGATGGATAACAGTAGAAAAGTCTTGCGACAGTAATATGGCCACTTGTGTGACGTCATCTGAGCACTGTTTAAATTAAAATATTATGAAAGGGGTACACTTGCATCAGAAGTAGTTCAAAGAAGGTCCACTCAGTTGATTCCTGGGAGAAGTTGATAAACTTATGAGGAAAAGTTAAGCTCATTTCATTTTGAACTCATTGGACTTTAGAAGAATGAGACGGGATCTTATTGTGACATATTATGTTCTGAAGGGGCTTGATAGGGTGGATGCTCAGAGAATGTTTTCCCTCGGTGGGAATCAAGAACTAAGGAGCATAGTTCCAGAATAAGGAGATTTTATTTCAAACAATGACAAGGGGGACCTTTTCAGGCAGAGAGTTATTAATCTTCAGAATTCTGTTTCACTGAGAGCAATGGAGTGTCAGCCATTGGACAACCTGGTGGCTAAATTTGATTTTTGAAAAACAGGAAAGGCAAAGTTTTTGGAGATACTGAGGAAAGTGATGCAATGGCTCAAACCAAGTCATCCCTTCTCTTATTGAATGATGGAAGAGGTCCAAAGGGCTGAATGGCCTTCTCCTGTTTCTATATTTTTATGATCTAATGGAAATGATGATGAAAAGAGCAAAAGCTGAAGTATATAGTATTCCGGAGCCTGGGAACCTGACAACAGAAGGTGATGATAGAGCATTGAACTTGGAAATACATAAGAGGCTAGAATCTGAGTAACATAAACACCTTGGAGGGTTGGGACAATGGAGGCTGCAGAGGTAGTGATGCCTCTCTCATTTCCTCTTACACCAATTCTCGTTTCCCTCTGATATAAAGATTAGATCTATATATGGGAACATCCACTGTCTACCATCAAATGACTACAGAGGAAAAAATACCTCTTTGCAAGGAAGTTTGTAAAATCCCAAGTGAAGTACTTGGTTGACAGATTGAGCAATTCACTCACTCCTGCTTGTTACAGGCTGAAACTAAAGTCAGGTGCAATCCTGGTAGAAAGAGAAAGCTGGGGTCTTAAATCATATTATCCATATTTTAGAACACATGCAAGTCCGGTGTATCAGATTGCCAAATTCTAGTTGTTTGTGTTAATTGTTAACAAGTGTGTTTAATTATGAGCTAATGGAAGGCATTAATTGGGGTCACAATTGAGTCCAAATAAAGAGACATTCAAAGGCCCTTTTATGGAATACTGGTAATGTCCCGACCACTGGACTGAGGGAACCTGCTTTAAGACCCACTTGCTCCAGAGGTGTGTAACTATACCTTTGAACAGGTTAATTTGAAAAATAGGTCAATTAAAAATCATTAACATTTTAAAAAATTTAAGAGACATTCACTGAGAGTATAGATGGTTGAGTTTGGAGACACATGCTTGTGCTGTTTTAGTCTGTTAGTAAATATTGGTCTGTTTTAAGATTGGCTCTAGTATTGTTTTTCTCTGACCGGCTTTGTGGAGTAGAGTCAAAAAGTGTGGTCCTGGGAAAACACATCCGGTCAAGCAGCATCTGAGGAGCAGGAGAATTGACATTTCAAGCATAAGCTCTTCATCAGGATTCCTAATGAAGAGCTTATGCTCAAAATGTCGACTCTCCTGCTCTCTGGATGCTACCTGACTGGCTCTGCTTTTCTAGCACCACACTTTTTGATTCTGATCTCCAGCATCTGCAGTCCTCATTTTCTCCTAGCTTTGTAGAGTAGAACACTGCACCAGAACAATGTCACTTTTGGAGCATATAGAAACACTGGGTCTATAACTCCTTACCTGGATATCATCTGTGACGCTGAAATTCTGACAGACTTTGTCAAGTAATCGGCGAGCTGATTCTACTATGAAGCAAGACCCATTACCCACAGAGTTTGGCTAGACAGTGGAACAAGACAATAGTTAAAAATCCCCCCTTTTCATTGATAACCATCACTTGACAAGTCAACCTAAAAATCCACCAAACCAACAGTCCTAAGAGCAAAAGGCTGGAAAATCAACTTTGTACCATCTGGAAATAAGTGACCTGATGTTGTTTGTGCAGCTAATGTGATAAACTGGGATAGTATCAGATAGTGATGTCTGGATTTATCCCACTGCAGTTTACGGCATCAGTGTTGGGACACCTTGTTGTGGGATGAGTGAATAAATACCTTCTGAAGAAATAAATAAAGACTGAAAATTATATCGCACCCTTCATTCCCTTCAGACATTTAAAAATGCTTTACAACAAATTTTTAAATAATTTATCTGTTCATAGTAAATGGGTGTCACTGATTAGGTCAGTGCTTATTATTCATTGCCCATACGTAATTGCCCAATAGAAGGTGATGGTGAACGGCTTTCTTCAATTCTTGCAGTCCATTTGGTGTAGGGGGCACCTGGAGTGCTGTTCATGGGGAAAGGATGCAAGGTGTTCCAGGATTTGGACTCAGTCACAGCAAGGGAACAGTCATATAATTCCACGTCAGGATGGTGTGTGGCCTGGAGGTTGATGGTGTTCCAAGTGTCAGCAATGCCTGTCCTCGAGGTGACAATTTGCTGTGATGCTGCCATGGGAGCCTTGGTGATTTGCTGCAGTGCATCTTGTTAATAGCAGACTGTAGTCCCACTAGTCAGCACTGGCAGAGGAGTAGAATGTTAAATGTGGTGGGAGGGGAGCCAATCATGTGGGTAACTTTATCCCTAACGGTATCCAGTTTCTCAATCGTTGTTGGAGCGATATTCACCCAGGCAAGTGAAGTATACGCCACCATATATCTGACTTTTGTTTTGTAGACAGTCTACAGGATTTGAAGCATCAGAAAATGAGTTACTCACTGCAGGCTTGGCCTGCTTTTGTAGACCCTGTACTTATATAGCTTGTCCTAATCAATTTTTGGTCAATGGTAACCCCCAGAACACTGATTATTGGGGATTCTGTGATGGCCATGCCACTGAATGTCATGTTCAGACTTTCTCTTGTTGGAGATAGACATTGCCTGACACTTGAGTGGCATGAATACACCTTGTCACTTATCAACCCAAGCCTGATCAACCCAAGCCTGAATATGATCCAGGTCTTGCTGCTTATGGACACATATTGATTTGGGATTTTAGGAGTCAAGAATAGTGCTGGACACTGTAGGAGCTCCTTGATGCCAAACTTGGTCTAAATGTGAGCTTGATGGAAGGCCAGTCACACTCATCTCACCCCTGCAATGTAACTGTTTTGTCCATGATATTGATTTTGTCACATTGTAATGTAGGAAAAGTGTCACCCAACTTTCACACACGATGTTCCCACAAACAGCAATGCCAAGAAATTAGATAATGACTAGATAAACTGTTTAACATTTATAGTCAGGACTAAATCTTGACCTTGATATCAGAGGAAGCTCCCCTGTGCTTTCTCTACAAGAGTGCCACTGTGATGTTGGTTCTACTCAAGAAGGATCATGGGATCTGGGTTTAAAACACCTCATTTGAGAGCTGAGCTTATTGTTATGAAGCTGTAGACATGTACTGTACCTTAAAGGGAGCTGAAACTTCTGCTGGCACAGAGTGTGCTGAACAATTTAAAAATATAACATTTTGTTATGAAACAAATAGCTGGAGCTTTGTTGCCATGGCACACAACAAATTCAAATTCGGCCAATTTTATGCCCCAGATACCAAAATCCAATTGAATTTGAATTTTACCAATAGCCAGTCCGATGGTATATAAAATCGGGTGTTCTGAACAGTTGGGGAGAATAGCAAAGAGCAGCCAAGTACTAACAGACTGCCAGCAGAATAACTCTCTGAAAGGTACTGTCTATAAGAAAGTTGTGCAACAGAAGGCTGAAGATGACCTAGAGGAATCTACGGAGGAAGTTCAACATCAGAAGACAATAACTGGTTTTGAAAATTGATTTGCTATAGATTTAAGAGGGAAGTTACTGGACCAGTAATGTAGGGTGGGAGGTAAAAATAGGTTTAAGAGAAAAGAGTTGTAAGAAGCTGTAGTTTAATGTTCTCTTTTGGATTTAAAGAATAAAATTGTTCATTTTACAGATTACAGAGCAAGGTGAGCTTTTCAGTGTGTCTGGTTCAAATTAACAGAAGGGTTTACTTAACATTATGGTCGAGAAATTTAAAATTACAAACAATCATTACCTGTGACCATTATAATCATCCTATAACCATTTCAAATCCATGCTCATGTTCAATCAAAAATATTAGGTACAAAGAAATGAACCCCATTAATTAGAAGGACTTCTTCAGTGAGTCAGTTTCAGAGTAGAACAACATGGGTCACATACCTGTTCAAGGGTTTGTGAATGCTTCCCACCACACTGTACGAGGGTGGAATTATTTGGCTTTTCTGGTTTGGGACAGTTGAGAGGTTGTGCTGTAAAATTAGAATAGTTAAGAGATCTTTCAACATTAGTGACCAATTCAAAACTCTGCCATCTTCCTACTATGGATTTCTGATGCCCATCTAACTGGACAGATGGAACCCAGTTTTGACATCCCATCTGAAGGATACTCCTCCAATAGTGCAGCACTCCATCAGGACAGTACTGGGGTTTGGTGGGGGGTGGGGGGAGTCAGCTTAGATTACCTTTTCAAAACCTCATTTCATACCAACACCCTTCTGACCCAGAGTGTTAATATCTGAGTCAAACTGATAGAGATGAGAGTGTAGCGCCGGAAAAGGACGGCAGGTCAGGCAGCACCAGAGGAGCAGACCTTTCAGGCATAAGCCCTTCGTTAGGAGTGAGGCTTGTCGGTTGAGGCTGAGAGATAAATGGGAGTGGGGTGGGGAAGGTAGCTGGGAAAGTGATAGGTGGATGAAGGTGAGGGAGAGGGTGATAGGTCAGAGGGGGGAGTGATGGACAGGGCTGGAGGGCAGTGCCGAGTTGGAGGCTTGGGACTGGGATAATGTGGGGGAGGGGAAATGAGGAAGCTGTTGAAATCCACATTTATCCGATGTGGTTGTAGGGTTCCAAGGCAGAACATAAGGTATTCCTCCTATAGACATCGGGTGGTGATGGTTGGGCGGTGGAGAAGGCCCAGGAACTGCATGTCCTTGAAGGAGTAGGAGGGGGAATTGAAGTGTTTAGTCATGGGGTGGTGGAGTTGGCGGGTATGGGTGTCCCAGAGATGTTCTCTGAAACACCACCCCTCTCACCTCCATCCAAGGCCTCAAAGGATCCATCCACATCCATTAGAAATTTACCTGTACCAATACCAATGTCATCTACTGCATCCATTGTGACCGGTGTGGTCTCCTCTAAACTGGGGAGACAGGACGCCTGTTTGTGGATCGTTGATATCAGGGAGATCAGGGAGCCATCTCTGCGACACCTGCACCAACCCCGTCGCTCCGTGGCTGAACCCCCTCCCACTCTGCCAAGGACATGCAGGTCCTGGGCCTCCTCCACTGCCAAACCGTTACCAGCCAACGCCTGAGGAGGAACGCCTCATATTCTGCCTTGGGACCCTGCAAACATCCGGGATAAATGTAGTTTTCATCAACTTCCTCATTTCCCCTCCCCCACATTAACCCATCCCCAAGTTTCCAACTCAGCACCGCCCTCCTGACCCAAACATCATTCCCCCCTTACCTATCACCCTCTCGCTCACCTTCATCCACCTATCACTTTCCTAATTATCTTCGCCACCCTCCTTCCCATTTATATCTCAGCCCCTGATGAAGGGCTTATGCCCAAAATGTCGATTCTCCTGCTCCTCGGATGCTGCCTGTCCTGCTGTGTTTTTCCAACACTACACTCTCGACTCTGATCTCAAGCATCTGCAGTCCTCACTTTTTCCTAGTTGATTTCAAACTGACAAACACAATCTCAACAACCTGCAGAGAGATTAACCCGAATTATCAATTTTTATAGATCCACTAAGCCCTATAATTCTGTCAAAGAGGGAACAAGGAAAAGTGGAAAATCCTGTAAATAAAATTTTCTCCACAGGGTCAGACTTCTGATTCTTGGCAATCAGCAACTCAAGATGGATTCAATTTAGTTTCAGCTCACAAGCTTACTGATGTCCTAAAACTCTCACAATTGCCCTTTCTATCCCCCTCTTTCCCAGAATTGACCTCACAGTCATTGCCAGTCACCCAAAATTCCTCATGAGAGACACCAAAAGTGAGGCCACAGGCCCAACTTCCCAGGCCTCAGCCAAATACGGTCGAACAGGAAGTTACCTCTACATCAGGAGTGAAAGCTGAGGAATAGTCTCAAAGTTCTCGCCTCATACATATAGCCTGCCCCCACCACCCCCCAACTTCCACAAGTCCACCCACCCAAACCCCTAGTGCCAATAATCATTTTCTTGTAGCTCTCTGTGTCAATCATTGCCTTCACCTGTACAGGTCCCTTGTGTTTGTTCTGGCACTGGCTGAAATCCTGCCCGACAGATACAGTGGTAACTCCCTAAGGAGTTATGACAGGTTGTGTTCTTGCCACACACATCTTCATTCTCACACTCGTCCACATCTGGTGAAGAGGAAAAGATGTCACAGTAACTGCTCCAGAACTCAACCTGGTCTACACGGACTCCCAATTGTGGCAATGCTTGGTAACTTTGTGTTAAATTACATTACATACAATTTGCAGCACAGAAACAGGTCATTCTGTCCATTAGAAGAATGGTAATCTTGAATCTCCCACCTAAGAGCTTCCTCCAACATTGTCCTACTGAATCAACACAGCTTTCTATTCCTTTCTCCCGCATGTACTCATCTACATCATGCCTCGATGCTCAACCTCTCCATGTTGTAGCAAGTTCCACATTTTATAACTCTCTTAGTAACAGAGTTTCTCTACAATTCTTCATTAGGTTTGTTAGTAACTATTAAGTATGCACCTCTCTAGGTTTGAACTGACCCCAACCTAAGCTGGATTCTGACCCAGCAACACTGAAGGAATGGTGATATATTTCCAAATCTACAGGGTGTACCACTCAGAGGGTAAATTACAAGCAATAGGCTTCAGTTTCATTGTATTTTCTTGCATGTGGGTTGTGGACAATATCTGGGATTCACATGTGCCACTTCATATAAGAACAGAGTAGAAGAGTGGAGTGGTTGTTACATAAGGAGGTGAATGCTTGTGAAGTGTATCTCTGTAAATAAGTGCCTTTAAAATGTACAAATGTTGTCTCCAGTTTTATGTTCAATTATAACTGACTGGAAATTTCAACAGTCTGGTGTTCATGTCCTTCTGAGTACTGGAGATGGGTTGAAGAAGTTTCATTGAGTTGTTGCAGTGCCTTTTGTAGATAGTACACAGGCACTGACAGTGGGTTGACAGTGGAAGCATGGGTATCTGTGACATTGATAACCAAAGCATTAGGTACTGCATTATGCTGTGGTGTTTTAATGGAACAATTGAGCCTTCCATTCTGTCTTGATCACTTAGTTTCACCTACCTTAAAGCACACGTTCTCCCCTTTGGGGAATAATTGGGAAGCTTTCAAAGGAGGAGCAAGGTGATTATTAGCTTCTATTAGCTTCCCAACTTCAATGTGTAGACCGAAATTACTGAGCTTCTCATCAACCCGTCCGCTCAGGAAGCACCCAGTGAAATTCCAGTGTGGGCTCTCCAAGGCAAGTACATCCTTCATTACCAAAGGCACCAAAACTATTAGTCACAGCTATTAAAGGAAATGGAACAGAGGCAGCTAGTTGGAGTTCAGTTGCAGATCAACCATGATCTCATTGAATGACAGTGATGTTTCTGGGGCTGAATGATCTCCTTCTCTGCCTATAGGCGGCCTACTCTTTAGAAGCAGCAGTGCTCAGCATCTTGGCCTGCGTCGAGACACAGATTCCAGGGAGGCATCAGCAGTTTGGCTGATTCCAATGGACAATGCTTTTAATGAGGGCTTGATGATTGTGGTTAGGAGTGCACCAAGTTTGGAAGTGACTTCTGAACCTTCAGACAGGGCCCTGGCATATTTAGACCCTGGGTCCATTCTCCAATCCCTCGCTGGCACTACATACACAAGTTTGAGTCCTGTGGAAACTTGAGAACCCAAGAAATCCTATAAAAATGAGCACACCCAACCTCTGTTTTGAAGTGCCCCGCCTGGTCACACAGCATTTTGTTTGCTTTTGTACTTAATGCATTTAGAATATATCAAGAAAACTGTGAGGTACAAACAGAATGGAGAATTGGAGTCTTACTCTTAGAGTACAATTACCAGGGGACACAGGTTTTAGGTAAAAGGAGGTACGTTTAAAGGAAATGTGACAGTCTTCTTTGAAGTGGTAAGTGCCTTTTTACCCAAGTGCCTGGAATGCACTGCCAGAGGAGATGGTGGAGGCAGACACAATTTCAATGTTTAAGAGACATCTTGACAGGTACATGAATTGGCTGGGAAATGTGGGATACTGACTATGTAAAGGCAAAGTTTTGAAAGGCATAATATATTGGTGCAGTCTTGAGGGGCAAAGGGCCTGTTTCTGAGCTTAACTATTCTTTGTTCTTTGTTTTCTTAATTATCCATTCAATTTTCTCGCAGATTTGACAATTCTTTTCGATTCTCTTCAGGATCATCCTGGACAACTGCCAACCTTATCACAAATAAGAGGTTAGTGACACCCACTTAATCGCACATCAGATTATCCTCCTTACCTTTACAAGTTGTTGTATTGCTGGAGCTCCCAGGAATGGGGGTAAACCCTATACCACAGTAGCACTCATAGCTCCCAATTATGTTACGACATAATGCTGATGGATCACACGGTGATGATGTACACTCATCGATATCTGTGTAAACAGTGATGTTTGTTAAAAGCTGATCGCTGTTTAGCTCGAATTAGAACCTAAGAGATAGCAGCATGAGAAGGCTGCTTGATCTCTCAAGCCTGCTCCAACATTCAATAACTGACCTGATTGTGGCCTTCACACCACTTTCCTGTCTGTTCCTCAGAACCCTCAACTCTTTTCTCGTTTGAAGACCCATCGCAAGCACCTTGAATATCAAAAACATGGAGAATAGGAGCAGGAGTAGGCCATTCAGCCCTTTGATTGTGCTCCATCCATCAATATGATGTTGGCTGATCATCCTCATGTGTTCTACGGATAGACCATGCAGCCATTAAGAATATTAGGGGGTCTGTTGTGCAGGAATGCCTGAATGTACTGCCAGAAGAGATGGTGGAGGCAGATACAACAGCAATATTCAAGAGGCATTTTGACAGATTCATGAATAGGGCAGGGAATACAGGGACACAGACCACATAGATGCAAAAGGTTTTTAATTTAAGAAGGCATCATCTATGGGCCCAGTCTTGATGGGCCAAAGGTCTTGTTCCTGTGCTGTACTATTTTGTGTTCCTTGTCTTCTTAATTCTCCTTCCAATATTTCTCGCAGGTTTGAGTTAGACAGTAGTGTCTGATTCCTTTGGCGTCTTGGACCATTCTGGAGAACTGACAACTTTATCACAACCAAGAGATTAGTGTTCCTGTTTAAATGCTTATAACATTATCCTCCTTACCTTCACAAGTTATTTCATTGCCATTGCTCCCAGGAATGGGGTTACGCCCTTGATCACAGTAACATTCAAAGCTCCCCTTTAAGTTGCGACATGTTGCAGATGGATCACACGGTGATGATTTACACTCATCGATTTCTGTGTAAAACAGTAATGTTCATTCATTGCTGGATCACAATTTCACTCAAATTAGAACTTAAGATATAGAGCATGAGCAGGACATTCAAGCCCCTCAAGCCTGGACAATCACTCGATAGGTGACCCAAATGTGGCCTTCATTCCACTTTGGGGTCAGTTCCACATGAAGCTGAATTCTTTTCTTGATCAAAAATCCATCTCATGCACCATGAATATAGAAACATTGAGACTAGAAGCAGAAGTAGGCCATTTGGCCTTTCGAGCCATGCTCTGTCATTCAGTGTGACCATTCTACTGGCTTCTACGCACAGACCTTAGACAGCCATGCAGCCATTAAGAAAATGAGAAGATACACCATGCAGCAACTTCTGAACAAAATCTGTTGCCCTGAGCTTTGTCTGCATTTTTGGTCTCCTTATCTGATGAGGGATGTTCTGATCATGGAGGCAGTGCACAGTGAGCTGGTTCCTGAGATGGTGGGCTTGATGTCAGAGGGGAGGTTCAATCTGTTAGGATTATATTTGCTGGAGTTCAGAAGAATAAACCTATAAAATTCCAACAGGACTAGATGGGGTAGATAGAGGAAGAATGTTCCCAATGGCGGGAGAGACCAGGATCAGAAGTCACTGTTTAAGGATGTGGGGTAAACCTTTAGGACTGAGATGAGGAGAATTCTCTTCACCCAGAGAGTGGTGGGCCTGTGGAATTTGTTACCAAGAAAGCAGTCAAGAGAAAAACATTGTAGGATTTCAAAAAAAGAGCTAGATATAGTAATCAAGGGTAAAGGGATCAAAGAATATGGAGGAAAAGCAGGAATATGCTACTGAGCCGGATGATCAGCCATGATCTTAATAAATACTGAAACAGGCTTGAAGGGCCGAATGGCCTACTGTTGCTCCTGCTCTCTATGTTTCAATGATGACTGTGGCTTGCTGACAACCATGACAAGGTTCCTTCCTTTCAGTCTGTGCTGGATAGCAAGGCCAGGCAGAAGTAATGTAAGCAAAATACTTTAGATGTGGGAAATCTGAAAAGAAAATCAGAAAGGTGCTGGAGAAATTCTGGCAGCATCTGTGGACAGAGAAACCGAATTAACATTTCAAGTCCAGTATGACTCTTCTTCAGAATTAGTAGGAGCTGGTATGTGGGACTGAGGGGTAAAGCACAAAAAGCCAAGGTAATGTAAGGCAGGGATACTGTGGGTATCTTGGTAAGGCTTGCAGTGAATGTGCACTATGACAGTGAGCAAACAGCCTGGAGATAGTCCATGAGCTGGGTGTGTGTATCTGAGCATCCTTGGTGCAGCATTATAATGATCTTTGCTGGAGCAGCATTGAAAGCCCAAGTGGATTGGAGATGTTCAAAGGGTGAATCCTAGTGAGCACATGTTGGATATGAATGCATGTGGATGAGAGGTACATTTGGCCAGTAAGACATTGGTGCCTGGTGTCCAATTTAGAGATCGTTCAGAATAAGTGGTGAGCTGTAAACACTGGGTCCTTGATCTGACTCCTACATTGAGCATTCCTGACATCAAGCTTGTTTGGTGCGTTTGGTCAGACAGAAAGCTGAATATTGATGAGGTGAGTAACACTGTTAACAAGATGTTAACAACCTAAATCCCCCTTCATTAGCAACCCACTCTTCCTCAGTGGGAAATTCATCTCACATCATGGCAAAAACACAACAGATACTACTGACGTCAGGTTGTGTCACACCCAACTCCTGGCCCAATTCTGTTACATGGCACACTACAGCCCATCTCGCCATGACCCTTTCTAAGGTTCCTGTCCACTGTTCATTCTTCCAATGGATACAGGCCCACCCAATCCTGATCAGATAATTTCTTCATCCCAGGAAACAGCCTCATAAGTGTTCTTTCAATTTCAAATATTTTGTTCCTTAAATAACCTGCATGCAGTACACTAGATGTGTTCTCCCAAAGCCCTGTTGATCTATCACAGGATTCCTTACTCTTTTGCTCCATTCCACTCACAAGAAGGATAATTTTCTTTCAGTTTAAAATGCAAAAAGATGGCTTTTGCAGACAGGCCACCATAGTTCATGGTGGTGATGGTCATAGGTGTGGGCAATGGATGAGAGGCATAGGTGTAGGTATTGGTGTGAGGCATGGGTGTGGGGCACAGATGCGGTGCATATGTGTGGCTGTCGGTATGGAATTAGTGGGAGGCATGGGCTTGTATATGTGTGCAGAGTATGGGAGTGGGACATTGTGTGTGTGAGGCATGGATGTTTGATATCCAAACATGGCTCAGGATACAGACATTGTAGCCTCCTCTTAGCCTGACCGAGAGAGTCAGAAACTGACGGAGAATGATTTGATCATTGTCTTTAATCATCTGGCAGTCTCCTGATCTTCTTTAACACTTACCCATGCAGCCATGACTTCTACGATAGTAATAACCTGGTGGACAAGAATGAGCCTGGCATAGCCTCCAAATGCAGCAGACCACTAGGAGAAAAAGAAATGAATTATTTTAGAGTTTTGCTCCTCAGTTAGCTCTCTTCCTGCCCTGAAAGAGTTTACTTATTCTCCAACCTTTCATCCATTCTTCATCAACTTTTCAACAGCAGGAACTGAGGATGGAACTGGGTTTGGTTGGAAACACAACTGAGGTCCCACTACATTGCCTGAGTTTGATACATGTGCCCAGACCAAGGCTAGGCACAGTTGGCTTGTCCCTTTCCCTGAAAGCCATTATGAAACCCATTGGCTTCATACAACAATCTGGTAACTTTCATATGGACATTTTACCTGAAGCTCAATGTCACATTAAGAGACATAATGAGGTCAGTATCACAATTTACAAGACTCTATCAAGTAACCTGGCTAATAAAATTCAATTGGTCTTGAATTTAATCCATCCTCACATTAGGCAGGGAAGAGTCAGGTGAATGGTTAATACCTTAAATATCACCCTCCCATCTATTGCGTTGCCAGGCGATATGAACAATGTCAATTCAGGCTGTGGACAAGGCTCCTACTAATAGCGAGCAGGGACTTGTTTAAGACACAGTTGCAATGTAATGACATCACTGGTGCCATGATGCAGTGTTGATGTAAAAGTTGCTGGAGACCATGTGACTTGCTGCCCTGAGGGGTTAGATTGTAAAAGATGTTAAATGATAGAATGGAGGTAGACTTTCAAAATTTGAGTCACCTAGCCCCTTACCATACTGGAGACTAGACTCTAATTGTGTTTAATCAAGCTAAGTGTGTCTATCTTCTATGTTAAACAATGTGACGAGTTTCTGCAGCCAGTGAGCTCCTGATTCCCATCACCCTGTGGTTGTAAAGATTTACCTGTCAACTTCACAGTAATTGGATTGTCTTATGAGCAAAGATGAAACAGGTCGGGTCCCTACTCACTGGAGTTTAGAAGAATGAGGTGATCTCATTGAAACATGAGGGGCCTTAACAGAGTAAATGCTGGCAGGATGTTTCCCCTCATGATCAAGGACCAGAGGGCATTGTCGCAGAACTATGGGACACCAATTTAAGACTGAGATAAGGAGCCATTTTTTTTCTCTCAGTAAGTCTTTGGAACTTCTTGCAGAGTCCTTACAAAGTTAAAGTTTGTATAACTGTACCATATCATAGGTCTGCTCTCTCATAAGAGACCGACAACTGGTGGTGGTTTAACCTGAGGGTCACCACAACTCAGACAAGAGAAGAAGAAAAGTAACCTGAGCCAGTGTAGAAATTGAACCCATGCTGCTGGCATCGTTCAGCAGCACAGATCAGCTGTCAAGCCAACTGAGCTAACCGAGACCCCAAAGCAAGACATGAAACTCAAGCTGTGGCTTAATTAGCGTTTTATCCCTTTGACTCAATCACTAATGTCCCTTGAAGGTCAGCTTTAGTGAAGTCACCAGGCAACTAAGACTTTGTTCTCACCAGTAAATGAGGTCTGTTTATCCCTGTTTCCAGTGACTACACAGAATCAACAACATTTCTCAAAATGGGGAAGGTAAGCTAGTTCTACAAATTCTTATGTTTCCTGCCTTGCTGCTTAAAATCTTAAAGTTGCATTTTTAAAACATACTGAAAGAATTGTCGGTGCTAATGACAAAAAAATTGATCCAGGTAATCATGGATTACAGAAGATTCCAGAAGGGGAGTGTTGTGAGAGAAACAGAAAAAGCAAGAGGTGACATCGGTGAGAATACAGTCATCTGCCTTCTTTCAACAGAGAAAGGAGAATAGGATGGGCGAGAGGCACAGGGGAAGGGGCTAGAAGAGCTGGGAGTTAGAGCAAAAGAAAAAAGTACAAGGGATGGGAAGGGAGGAGATGGGAGAGCACGGGTGAAAAGAGGGGACATGAAGAACCAGAAGACAGAACTGGGAGTGAGAACAGGAGAGAAAGAAACAGGGAGAATGCAGAGGAAGGGTAGTGAGGACAGAGAAGTCAGGGTCAGGAAGAGATGTTCGAGGGGGACGAGAGAGGATAGGCTCACAAAAATGAGCTGGAGGGAAGGGAAGGAAGAAGGAAGAGGAGACCAGTATAGGATGAGAAAGAATGGAAGGTGGAAGATGATAGAGGGGAGAAGAGCAATCAAAAAAATAATTAATAAAAGTTTTTACCCAGAAACAGCAAGCTACATCCGATTTTCATGTCAACAGTACTGTTTTCCTCAGGTGCTGTAATTGCTGCACTGTTTTGGTACCGAATGAGAAATACGTTCTCTGTATTATTTTTCATTTGTGATGATCCAATCAACAGGGGGAGGAAGTTAACTAATTTCCTGGGGCCCTGATCAAGATCAGAAAAAGAAAACTCATCTTTGTTGAAGTAATCTGACTGTATTCATTTCAACAGAGGCCGTATCAGGACCAACAAAAACAGGACCTTTTCTCAAGGTTTGGGGCTTCAGGAATGAATATCCTGCCCCGGGATTAGGAGCTACATTAGCAGCCACAATTTTCTAGAGACCACATTAACTGCAGCACTGCCCTAGTCATAATAACGATTCCCTTGGTATTAGCAACCTCAACTAAGACATCATAAGGCAACGGTTAAATTTCATCCAAACTGAGAGACACTACTTTCATGAACCATAACAGAATCCAATTTGATTTGAATGCACATTCAGCATGAAGTTTGAATAAAAGTCCTGAAAATTTTAAGAAAGCATTTTTATTACTAACCTTGACATTGCAGAACTGATATTCTGTCATGAAAGGTATTGAGGTAGTTCTGGTGAGAGGTCCTGGAATTGTGGCATAACCCTGACCAGAGAAGTCATTGAACTAATCACTGAACTATTTCACACTTAAGCAGCTTCTTCTTAAATACAGCTATATTTAACTATTCCTTATGGTTGCAAGTTTCACTTTCTCAACAAGTCGTTTCTCCTGAAATCTCAACTGCATTTATTTATATCCATTGAATTGATTTTTGTAGAGGAGAAAATGAAGATTGCAGATGTTGGAGATCAGAGTCAAAAAGTGTGCTGCTGGAAAAGCACAGCTGGTCAGGCAGCATCCGAGAAGCAGGAGAGTCAATATTTCAAGCATAAGCACTTCATATTTGTCGAGTCCACTTGATTAAAAAAAAGCCTTTGTAATTTTAAAGCGTAATAGAACCTCCAGCAGCAGATGGTGACAGCGAGGGAGAGCAGCTGGAGCAGTAAAAGAAAGGGTCCCTCTGAGGAGAAGGCAGCCTTATGGGGACTCAAACATTCGAGCAATTGCAACACAACTGATCCTTCTAAGCACGCGACTACTTTGCAGACAGGCATGATGTAGTTGTTGGATTGGCAACTTTCAAGCAGGGAAGTATGTAGCATGTGATGATGGTCAGGCAGAGCCACTGGAACAGTTGATTGGACCCTCTCTGGAAAAAAGAATGTCTCTGGGAGAAGGATTTCTCATTGGAAAATGGAGCAGACATACAAAAGCTTCCTGAACCCAATGTCCACCCCAGGCTTCATTCCTTGTAAATATCTCCTTGTTTAGCCTTAATTTTTCCTTAATGATTATAATGATTTGATGCCAGTGGAATGATCTTTGGGCTGTCCATGTATTCAAATCTCATGTTGCAATAGGCTACTAGGCTGCTTCCTCCACCCTGAACGGAAGAGCACTAACCTTTCAATCTAGAACCAATGCTAATGATCCAGAGGCCAGGAATTGGATCCCAATGCATAACCTGAGAAATGGAATGAAATGTCATCTCCCAGTCTGTGCTTGATCCTCCAGAAATGTTAAGACATACCAATGTACTTCAGAGCTTATTAAAACATCATGTTTCTGGATATTTGGATCATAATGCAACTAAATGCAGAGACTGTCAGTGGTCAATAAGCCTGTCTAAGTTCCTGTCATTTCAGATGTTTTCAGAACGAAAAGAACAATGTTAATGTAATCAAACAATATTCGGGATCAACTTTCTAGTCCTAAGAAATCATTAAGACTGTAAAGGCTCTCTGGTCTGTAAACTGTCCATCCAAACTGATGAAAGAAACAATAAAGTGAATTAAAATCAGTCTCACCCAAGTCAGAAAATTCTTCATAATGGGACCAATTCATACATTAAACATCAAACTGAATGTGATGACGAAGTTTGATAGTGTCAAGGGAAATTTATTCTGTACCTAGCCTGTGGTTGTTCCTGAGATGGACTAACTATCAGATGGTACAATACAGAATTTGATCTGTCTCTGGCAACAAGAGGAGATCGGTTGCTTTGCCCAGCACATGGTAATATAAAGATGAATTAGAACCCTAAGCGTTTATAAACATTTCCTACTTAAAATATTGTTTGTAAGAGATTGCCAGCTAGAAAAAGCCAGCGGATTTGAATTCCATGACTGTCTGACAGAGTCCTGTGTGAAATTAAAGGACTGGTGTGCATTGTCAGGAAAGTTTTAATCATGCAGAACCTTAACAAGAAGCAATAATAACGGAGCTGACTATCTCTCCCTCCTTAGAATTCTTTGAATAGGTAACAAGTAGGTTAGACAAGGGAAACCCAGTGATGTTATTTATCTCGACTTCCTTGATGAGGTGCCTCACGGGAGGCTGCTGAGTAAGGTGAGGGCCCATGGTGTTTGAGGTGAGCTACTGGCATGGATTGGGGATTGGCTGTCTGACAGAAGGCAGAGAGTTGGGACAAAAGGTTCTTTTTCAGAATGGCAGCCCGTGACATGTGGTGTCTCGCAGGGTTCTGCGTTGGGGCTGCAGCTGTTCACTTTATAAATTAGTGATCTGGATGAAGGGACTGGGGGCATTCTGGCAAACTTTGCCAATGATACAAAGTTAGGTGGACAAGTAGGTAGTACCGAGGAGGTGGGGAGGCTGCATAAAGATTTAGACAGTTTGGGAGAGTGGTCCAGGAAATGCAAGGTCTTGTACTCTGGAGAGATCTAACAGAAACTTATAAGATAATGCATGGCTTAGGAAGGATGGATGCTGGGAAGTTGTTTCCGTTAGGCAGGGAGACAAGGACCTGTGGGCACAGCCGTGGAATTAGAGGAGGTCAATTTAGGATGGAAATAAGGAGATATTTCTTCAGTCACAGAGTGGTGGGCCTGTGGAATTCATTGTCACGGAGTGCAGTGGAGGTCGAGACGTTAAATGTCTTCAAGGCAGAGATTGATAAATTTTTGATCTCGTAAGGAATTAAGAGCTATGGGGAGGGTGTGGATAAGTGGAGTTGAAATGTCCATCAGCCATGATTAAATGGCAGAGTGGACTCAATGGACCAAATGGCCTTACTTCCGCTCCTAACCAATGATACCCACTTGCCATTAAAGATCCAAAAAAAATACAATGCTCTAGTTAGAATCTGACCAGAACACGGTACACCAAATCTTTTTGATTCATATTTACATCCTCTGATTTGCTTGCAAAAGCCAGTGTTTTAATTACTTCTATCAAAACATGATGCGGAGGTGCCATGTTGGACTCTGAACAATCACCCCCGCCAACTCCCCACCCCACCCCCCATCCCATTTCTCTCGCAGCAACTCCCCCAGCCCCACGCCCTTCCCATTTACCTCTGAGCAACTTGATGTGGTCTCCGCTACACTGGGGAGACAGGATGCCAACTTGTGAAACGTTTCAGACAACATCTCTGGGATACATGCATCAATCAACCCCACTACCCTGACATGAGGTGGCATTCTGTCAGGAAGATCATAAGACATAGGAGTGGAAGGTTAGGCCCAGCATTTATGGTATGTCCCGAATTCCCCTTGAACTAAGTCGCTCGCTAGGCCTATTTCAGAGAGCAGTTAAGTGTCAATTGGTTAGCATAGCTGCCTCACAGCGAGAGGGACACAGGTTTGATTCTTGCCCCTGGGTGATTGGGTCTCTGTCGAGTTTTCACAACAAGGAAAGCAACCTTGGCCTATTCAATCTTTCCTCATAGTTGCAATTTTCAAATACTGGTAACAATCTTGTAAATCTCCTCTGTATTTTCAACATCAAATCTGTCCTCCCTCTAATGTAGTGGGCAGAACTACACACAAAACCCTTTGGCCTAACCAGTGTCAGAAAGCTGGAACCTAACCAGTTCTAGCATTGCATCCGTTCTCTTGCAAAAAATATGAAAGAAAGCCTCCCCATGCCTTCCTTAACAACTTATCTCCCAGTCCTGTCAACTTCAGAGACTTGGGGACACACACTCGGGGTCTCTCTCTTCCTTTAGCTCTCTCAGTGCCCTCCTTCCTGATTATTATTTGTTCCCTTGCTTTGTTTACCCTACCTAATGCATCACCTCATACTTCTCTGGATCAAATTCCATTTGCCATGATTCTGTCACCTCAACAAACCATTGGTACAATCCTGCAGATGACAGCCATTCTCCTATCAACTGCCCCGCGAATTGTTGTACCATTTGCAAATTTCCCACACATGGCTCCTTTATTGAAGTCTAAATGATTAACATATACCACAAGCAGCATAAGATCTAACACTGAGCCCTGTGGAACACCACTGAAATCCATTCACAAAAAAAAGTCTCTTCACTAAAGTATGATAGGTCAGTACTGTAGATGGGTCAGTTTTTGTCCATTGTGTGCAGGATGGTTTCCTGACACAGTATGTAGACAGACCAACAAAGGGCGATGCCACATTAGATTTGGTGCTGTTTAATGAACCCATCCAGGTGTTAGATTTAGAGTAGGTGAGCACTTTGGTGATAGTGACCACAATTCTGTTATGTTTACTTTAGTGCTGGAAATGGATAGGTATATACCACAGGGGAAGAGTTATAGCTGGGGGAAAGGCAATTAAGGTGCTATTGAGAGTTACAAGTTAGCCAGGAAAGACCTAAAGAAAGAGCTAAGAAGACATGAGAAGTCACTGGCGGATGAGATCAAGGAAAATCCCAAGGCTTTCTCTAGGTATATCAAGAATAAAAGAATGACTAGAGTAAGATTAGGGCCAATTAAGCACAGTAGTGGAAAGTTGTGCGTGGACTCAGATGAGATGGGGAAGTGCTAAATAAATACTTTTCATCAGTATTCACACTGGAGAAAGACAATATTGTTGAAGAGAATATTGAGATACAGGCTACTAGACTAGATTGGATTGAGGTTCACAAGGAGGAGGTGTTAGCAATTCTGGAAAGAGTGAAAATAGATAAGTCCCCTGTGCCAGATGGGAGTTATCCTAGGATTCTTTGGGAAAACCGGGAGGAGATTGCCAAGCCTTTGGCTTTGATCTCTATGTTGTCATTGTCTATAGGAATAGTGCCAGAAGACTGCAGGATAGCAAATGTTTTTCCCTTGTTCAAGAAGGGAAGTAGAGACAACCATGGTAATTATAGACCAGTGAACCATACTTTGGTTGTGCATAAGGTGTTGGAAAGGGTTATAAGAGATAGGATTTATAATCATCTAGAGAGGAATAAGTTGATTAGGGATCATCAACATGGTTTTGTGAAGGGTAGGTTGTGCCTCACAAACAATACTTATTAGTTCTTTGAGAATGTGACCAAACAGGTGGATGAGGGTAAAGTCATTGATGTGGTGTATATGGATTTCAGTGAGACATTTGATAAGGATCCCCTCCCCCCAGTAGGCTATTGCACAAAATACAGAGGCATGGGATTGAGGGTGATTTAGCAATTTGGATCAGAAATTGGCTGGCTGAAAGAGGACAGAGTGTGGTGGTTGATGGGAAATATTCATCCGGGAATTCAGTTACCAGTGGTACACCACAAGGATCTGTTTTGGGTCCACTGCTATTTGTCAATTTTATCAAAGACCTGGATGAGGGCATAGAAGGATAGGTTAGTAAATTTGCGGATGACAATAAGGTCACTAGAGTTGTGGATAGTGCTGAAGGATATTGTAGGTTACAGAGGGACATAGATAAGCTGCAGAGCTGGGCTCAGAGGTGGAAAATGGAATTTAACGTGGAAAAGTGTGAGATGATCCACTTTGGAAGGAATATTGGGAATACAGAGTACTGGGCGAATGGTAAGGTTCTTGGCAGTGTAGATGAGCAGAGCGATCTCAGTGTCCAGATACATAGATCCTTGAAAGTTGCCACCCAGGTTAATAGGGTTGTTAAGAAGGCATATGGTGTGTTAGCTTTTCTTGATGGAGGGATTGAGTTTCGGAGCCATGAGGTCATGCTGCAGCTATACAAAACTCTGGTGCGGCCGCACTTGGGAGTATTGCGTACAGTTTTGGTCACCGCATTATAGGAAGGATGTGGAAGCTTTCGAAAAGGTTCAGAGGAGAGTTACTCGGATGTTGTCTGGGATGGAGGGAAGGTCTTATGAGGAAAGTCTGATGGACTTGAGGCTGTTTTTGTTAGAGAGAAGAAGGTTGAGAGGTGACTTAATTAGATGGTTAGATATGTCAGCCTGGAGCTCAGTGACCAGAGGTGTTCTGCAGGGAACTGTTCTGGGATCTCTGCTCTTTGTGATTTTTATAAATGACTTGGATGAGGAAGTGGAAGGGTGCTTTAGTAAGTTTGCCGATGATTCAAAGGTTGGTGGAGTGGTGGATTATGTGGAGGGCTGTTGTAGGTTGTAACAGGACATTAACAGAATGCAGAGTTGGGCTGAGAATTGGCAGATGGAGATCAACCTTGGAAAGTGTGAAGTGATTCATCTTGGAAGGTGAAATTTGAATTACAGGGTTAAAGGCAGGATTCTTGGAAGTTTGGAAGAACAGAGGAATCCCGGGGTTCATGTCCATAGATCCCTCAAAGTTGCCACCCAAGTTGATAGAGTTGTTATGAAGGTGTATTTTGTGTTGGCTTTCATGAGCAGGGGATTAAGTTTAAGAGTCGCGAGGTTATACTGCAGCTCTATAAAACCCTGGTTAGACCACACTTGGAATATTGTGTTCAGTTCTGGTCACCTCATAATAGGAAGGATGTGGAAGTTTTAGAGAGGGTGCAGAGGAGATTTACCAGGATGCTGCCTGGACTGGAGGGCATGTCTTTTGAAAAAAGGTTGAGAGAGCTAGGGCTTTTCTCATTGGAGCGAAGAAGGGTGACAGGTGATTTCCTCAGATGGCAATGGCTAGCACGAGGGACATAGCTTTAAATTGAGGGGTGATAGATACAGGACAGATATCAGAGATAGTTTCTTTACTTAGAGAGTAGTAGGGATGTGGAACACACTGCCTGCAACAGTAGCAGACTTGCCAAACTTAAGGGCATTTAAATGGTCACGGGATAGGCATATGGATGAGAATGGAATTGTGTGGGTTAGATGGGTTTCAGATTGGCTTCACAGGTCGACACAACATTGAGGGCCGAAGTGCCTGCACTGCACTACATTAATGTAATATTCAATGTTCTGTGTACCAGTCCTCTTTGATTCCTGTAATTTTGGATCTGACTCACCACAATCCCCTGCTGAATTTTTCCATCAATTTCTGTTTTAGAACACCAAACTTAGAACAGTACAGCACAGTACGGACCCTTTGTCCCCCAATGTTGTGCTGACCTTTAATCCTACTCTAAGATCAAACTAACCTATATACACCTCATTTTGCTGTCATCCATGTGCCTATCCATGAGTCACTTAGATGTCCCTAATATATCTGACTCTACTAGCACTACTGGCAGTGCATTACAACTCCCTGTCTAAAGAACCTACCTCTGATATCTGCCCTAAACCATTCTCCAATCACCTCAAAATTATGCCCCCTTGTGATAGCCATTTCCACCCAGGGAAAAAGTTTCTGGCTATCCACTCTATCTCAGCCTCTCATCATCTTATACACCTCTATGAAATCACTTGTCACCCTTCTTCGCTCCAATGAGAAAAGCCCTAGCTCTCTCAACCTTTTTTCAAAAGACATGCCCTCCAGTCCAGGCAGCATCCTGGTAAATCTCCTCTGCACCCTCTCTAAAACTTCCACATCCTTCCTATTATGAGGTGACCAGAACTGAACACAATATTCCAAGTGTGGTCTAACCAGGGTTTTACAGAGCTGCAGTATAACCTCGCGACTCTTAAACTTAATCCCCTGCTCATGAAAGCCAACACAAAATACACCTTCATAACAACTCTATCAACTTGGGTGGCAACTTTGAGGGATCTATGGACATGAACCCCGGGATTCCTCTGTTCTTCCAAACTTCCAAGAATCCTGCCTTTAACCCTGTAATTCAAATTTCACCTTCCAAGATGAATCACTTCACACTTTCCAAGGTTGATCTCCATCTGCCAATTCTCAGCCCAACTCTGCATTCTGTTAATGTCCTGTTACAACCTACAACAGCCCTCCACATAATCCACCACTCCACCAACCTTTGAATCATCGGCAAACTTACTAAAGCACCCTTCCACTTCCTCATCCAAGTCATTTATAAAAATCACAAAGAGCAGAGATCCCAGAACAGTTCCCTGCGGAACACCTCTGGTCACTGAGCTCCAGGCTGAGTACTCTCCATCTACTGCCTTCTATGGGCCAGCGAAATTGGTATCCAGATATCCAAATTTCCCTGTATCCCATGCCTCCTTACTTTCTGAATGAACTTACCAAGACGAACCTTATCAAATGGCTTGCTAAAATCCATGTACACCATATCCACTGCTTTATGTTCATCAATGTGTTTTGTCACATCCTCAAAGAATTCAATCAGGCTTGTGAGGCATCCTTTCTCTCAGAATCCGCTCTTATAGTTTGCCTATCACTGATGTAAGACTGACTGATCTGTAATTCCCTGAGTTATCTCTAGACCCCTTCTTGAACTAGGAAATAATATTTGCCATCCTCCAATCATCTGGTACTACTCCAGTGGACAGTAAGCATGTAAAGATCATTGCCAAAGACGCAGCAATGTCTTCTCTTACTTCCCGTATAAACCTTGGGAATACCCTGCTCAGCCCATGGGACTTATCTATATTCATGTTTTTCAAAATTTGCAGCACATCCTCCTTCTTAACATCAACCTGTTTGAGCATATCAGCTTGTTTCACATTGTTCCTCACAAACAATAAAGTCCCTCTCACTAGTGAATACTGAAGCAAAGTATTCATTAAGGACCTCCCCAACCTCTTCTGAATCCAAGCACAAGTACCCTCCACTATTCCTGCTCAGCCCTACCTTCATTCTGGCCATCCTCTTGTGCCTCACACAAGTGTAGAACGCCTTGGGGTTTTTCATAATTCTACAGGCCAAAGCTCTTTCATGCCCCCTTCTAGCTCTCCTAAGTCCATGCTTCAGTTTCTTCCCAGTTACCTTGTAATTCTCTAGGACTCTGTCTGACCCTAGCCTCCTCAAACTTAAGTAAGTTTCCTTCTTCCTCTTGACTAGATGTTCCACATCTTGTCGTCGAAGGTTCCTTCACCCTACCATCCCTTCGTTGCCTCAGTGGGACAAATCTATCCAAGTGCTTCTGAAACAATCTCCACATTTCTGTCATGCATTTCCATGAGAATGCCTGTTCCCAATTTATGCTTCATAGTTCCTGCCAAATAGCATTGGAAATCCCCTCGCTCCCAATTAAATACTTTCCCATACCATCTGCTCCTATCTCTCTCCATGACTATAGTAAAGGTCAGGGAGTTGTGATCACTGTCATGAAAATGCTCTCCCACTGAGAGATCTGACACCTGACCTAGTTCATTGCTAAGCACCAAATCCAATATGGCCTACCTTCTAGTTGGCTTATCTACATATTGAGCTTATCTACATATTGACATACCCGGCAATTTGAGCATCCTGAAACCGTGCACCAGGCAGTCAACATAACCTTTAGGACTCTCAATCCTGGCCACAGAGAACAGGATCTATTCCCTTGATTGCAACCACATTTCTTTTTCTCCCCCTTCTTGAATGGCTCCCTGTTTGACAGAGCTATGGACAATTTGCTTCTCCTCACTGCACTCCCCACTCTCATTCAGGCAGAGTAAGAATATCAAATCTGTTTGACAAACCTGTAAGGCTGAGGCTTCTTCAGCTCTACCTCCTGGATTTCTTTACTTGTCTTGCTCATAGGTATTCATTCCAGTTCCTGACTAAGGACCAAATTTGAGTTAGTTAATTTAAAGGGTGTTACTGCCTCCTGAAACACAACAAGCAGGTAACTCTCTCCCTTGCTGATGTATTCAAAGCTCTGACTGTAACTCATCAGTAACTCTGAGCACGGAATTCCTCAAGGAACCAACACTTGCTTCAGATGTGGTCACGATAAATTGCAAAGGGGTCCACCAACTCCAACATTGTGCAGTTACAACATGTCGCCTGACCCAGCAACTCTGTCTTAATTAGTTATGTGATGATACTATTGCTTTAAGGGGTATGTTTTGTCCTTTTGGTTTTGAAGAGAGGAATTGAACTGTCTATTGAAATCACATAATGGAAACAGCTTGTGAGGTCTTGGGTCTTTTCTTAAAATGAGGACAACAGAAGCAGCCTGAATGGGTGGGACAAACTTGCAACAGAACCAGGAGTTTTGGTTCTAGATTTTCAGTATTAGCAGTTGCTGAGGTCTTGAAGTTAGATGTAGAAGCTTTTTTATTCCTATCTCTATTAGGAAGCTGGGGGTTCTCTTCCTGTTGCTGGAATTGCATGTGAGACAATCTGTTTATTCTGCCTTTGCCTTTGTCAAAGGTGAGTTTATGGGATTTATTACATTGGAACAGTTACTCTTTTGGAGTTAAATAATCTGTTATTCTGTGAAGGTTGCCAATGGAGCTGTTATTTCAATTTCTTCTGTCTTTCATTGTATTTTATCAACAGTGTATGAATTAAAAGTGTTTTGATTAACGTTACACTGAACTCAAAAATAAGAAAAAAGTTAGGGTCAAGACTATCTTCTGAATATATTTTGAGGGGATTTAGTCTGGTCCATAACAAATTCAGGGCTCTCATCAGGATCAAAATTACTAATTCAGGTTTGGGTTTTGGATTGTTGGTGTTAAAGCCAGTGGGTGGTGAATGGTAATGTTTTTTAGTTTGGGTGCTGAATTAAATTTGGTTGGTTTAAACAAGGTGTGCCTTGTGTAGTATTGCCTCCTTCAGTCACTAAGAGCTTCCTGACAGTGGAAGCAGTATCTTCAGGAATTTTACAGAAAGTAAGTAAGATAAAGCTTTTTAAATTAGTAAATAAGCTAAAGTTGGTGTTGCCTGTGACTGTGAGGAAATGGGAGAAAATTGTGGCAATTGTTCAGAATTTACAATTGCCAGAAATACCATCCGTATCCTTGGAAATGGCTAAAATGAAGCAGCTTGAACATGGAAAGGAAATGAAACAGTTGGACTTACAATTAAAAGTGGAGGGGAGAAAGAAAAGGAGTGGAAGACCTTAGCTGAAGAAAGGGAGAAAGAGAGAGGTATTGAACTTCAGAGGTTGGAAACAAACTCTCAAAATCAATGTAAAATGGCAGAGGTAGAGATGAAAAGTAGGAATAGTGATGAGGAAAGTGATGGGGAGCAATCCCATTGTAGCCAAGGTCCTGGTGGGGATCTTCTAGGAGAAAGTGAGGACTGCAGATGCTGGAGATCAGAGCTAAAAATGTGTTGCTGGAAAAGCGCAGCAGGTCAGGCAGCATCCAAGAAGCAGGAGAATCAACGTTTCGGGCATGAGCCTGAACTTAGGGAAGAAAGATCAAAACCACAGTACAATAAACAAGAGAGAGAACAGGGACCACACGGGAGGTAAAAAAGAAAGATTGATTAGGCAGGAACTTTCAAAGCTGACTGTCTATGCTGTTTAGTTTCAAGTATCTATGGACATCAGAGTTCAGTCTGGAAAAAACAACGGACTGTCCAACTTCACTTTATATAATGGAAGAGTGCTCTTTTTACCATGAATTCCACATATTACCATCGTTTCTGGCAATACTCCTTCTGAATTACATACCTCCTCAGCTTCCTAAAGTTGAATTTCCTGAAGGAGGGCTCATGCCCGAAACGTCGATTCTCCTGCTCCTTGGATGCTGCCTGACCTACTGCGCTTTTCCAGCAACACATTTTCAGGCCTGGTGGGGATCTGTTTAAATATGTCCAAGTATTGTCCAAGTTTGACAAGAAGCAATGTAGAAGCCTTTTTCATTTCATTTGAGAAAGTGATTAAACAAATGAAATGGCCGGTGACCACATGCGTATTGTTGATCCAAAGAAAGTTGGCAGGTAGAACTAGTGAGGTATTTCCATCACCATCACGGGAGGTAGCTGGGGAGTACGATAGGGTTAACAAAAGCCATCTAAAGTGCATATAGCTAATACCAGAAACCTACAGAAAACATTTCAGGAATCGAAGGACAGAATCTGGTTAAACACACACTGAGTTTGAAAAGATTAAAGTAATTTTGATAGGTGGATACAGCAATTGAAAATAGATCAAACATATGATGCTTTCAGGGAGATGATTATTTTGGAAGAGTTCAAAAATTCACTTCCTGATGTCGTGAGAACTCATGTGGAAGAGCAGAGAGTTAAGAATGCAAGATTAGCAGCTGAAATGGCAGGTGATTAAGAGTTTGATTCATAAATCAAAATTTGGTTTCCAACATCAATTTCAATCCGTGTGGGACAGAAATCGATGAAGAAAGAAATCCTCAGGTGTGAGGGAAAATGGGATCTCATTGAAGAAAGTGAAGACAGCCTAGCACAGGGTAAAAAGGAAACCCATGAGGGGGGAAACACTGTCAAGGTGTATTCACTGCAATAAAGTCGGCCATAAAAAATCAGTGTTGGTGGTTTAGAGAAAGCACTGGGAAGACAGACAATTAAACAGGATAAGCCAGTGAGTTTTGTTAAGGTGCTAACCTTAAAAAAGCTGCAAAAGAATGTACAACCTGATCAGGGGTTGGTTGAGAAGAAAGTGCTTCATCTCTTTAAAGAACTTGCTTGCTTGAGTAAGGTTTACACATGTATGCCAGGAGGAGCGGGTAAAGAAATTAACATTCTCAGCGACATGGGAACAAGTCAATCTTTGAAGGTGAAAGCTGTGGAGTATTGCCAGAAACGATGGTAATATGTGGAATTCAGACACTCTATACAATCAACACAGGAATTCTTGGACATCAACAGAAATATACACATAGACAAGGAAGAAACCATGGCCTCATTTGATGTAACGGCACTGTTCACCTCTATCGATAAAACCCTAGCCAGAGAAACAATATCCAACCTGCTGGACATACAGAACAGACAACAGGACGTTGAACCTATCAACAAAGACGGCATACTTAAACTACTGGACCTGTGCCTCACAACACACTTCACATTCAACAACCAGACATACGAACAAATCAACGGCACACCCATCTCTGGACTCATAGCAGAAGCAGTAATGCAAAGGTTAGAACAAACAGTCTTATCGCAAATTTAACCCAAACTCTGGGTCAGATATGTGGATGACACCTTTGTAATCATTAAAAACACAGAAAGAGAGAACACACACCGGATCATCAATGCCACACTCACAGGAATCCGATTCACGAGAGAGGAAGCAAAGGACAACCAACTCCCATTCCTAGACGTGATGGTACAGAGAACACCGAATGGAGAATTCAGCACAAAGGTATACAGGAAAGCCACACACACAGATCAAGTCCTGAACTATGAAAGCAACCACCACAACACACACAAAAGAAGTTGCATCAATACACTGTTCAAAAGGGCCACAACACACTGCAGTACACCAGAACTGCAAAAAGAGGAAGAAGAACACCTATACAATGTATTCGCCAAAAATGGATACCCGCGCAATTTCATCAACAGATGCCTAAGGGAAAGACAATGGAACGAGTACATGCCGCAACCCAAAGGACTAGCCACACTACCATAAATCAGGAGCATTTCTGAACTGACAGCCAGACTACTGCGATCACTAGGACTCATAACAGCACACAAACCAACAGCCACTCTCAGACAACAACTCAACAGAACCAAGGATCCGATAGCCAGCATGAGCAAAACCAATGTAGTGTACAAAATCCCATGCAAGGACTGCACAAAACACTACATAGGACAAAGACAAAGACAGCTAACGATCCGTATCCATGAACACCAACTAGCCACGAAATGACATGACCAGCTATCCTTAGTAGCCACACACGCAGATGACAAGCAACATGAATTTGACTGGGACAACACTACTATTATAGGGCAAGCCAAACAGAAAACAGCCAGGGAATTCCTAGAGGCATGGCACTCATCCACAGATTCTATCAACAAACACATCGACCTGGACCCAATATACCGGCCACTGCAGTGGACAGCTGGAACTGACAACCAGAAGCGGCAGAGACAAACCACTATAAATGCTGGAGAAAACATCACAGAAGCGCTTCACAGGAGGCTCCCAATCACTGAGGATGTCACCTAGACAGGGAACGAAACGTTTGCAACACAACTTCCCAGCTCGGCGAACAGAACCACAACAACAGTGACTAGGGAAAGAACAGAGCCTTTAAAGGTTATCAATGCTGCCTATGTGTGGAACCGCAGGAAATGGGTGAGATAAAAGATGAGTATTTTGCATCAGTATTTACTGTTGAGAACAATATGGAAGCTGGAGATATTGGTCAGAACATTGAGTATAGGAGTTGGGAGGTTATGCTGTGGTTGTAGACAACATTGGTTAAGCCACTTTTGGAATACTGTGTTCAATTCTGGGCAGGATTCAAAAAAGACTGACAAGGATATCACCAGGTTTGGAGGGTTTGAGCTATAGGGAGAGGCTAATAGGTTGGGGCTATTTTCTCTGGAGTATCGGAGGTTGAAGGGCGACATTATAGAGGTTTACAAAATCAGGAAAAGCACGGATATTGTGAACAGTCAAGGTCTTTTCTGCAGGGTAGGGGATTCCAAAACTGGATGGCATAGGTTTAAGGTGAGGGGGTAAAGATTTAAAAGGGAGTTGTTATGGACCAGGCCAGACTCCTTCAAAGCATTTCAAGGAAGTATCCCAGACCCTAATTTTGTGAGTTGTTTTAAGCAGATGTATAGTGGATATTCCAGGAGAGATGCAGCTGGTCAAACCACTCAGTTGTAAACAAAACAGAATTTATTTACAAGATTACCAAATGAAACACAAACAAAAGAGAACAGAATACCGAATGACTTAACCTATCCGACAACCCAACAGTTTATCCCAATCTAATGATGCTGTTCCCAATACTTGCAAAATCCCCATCAATACCCCCTGACACAAAAGGTAACATCAAACCCAGGAGAGAAGCCAGGGAGAGAGGAAGATCAGCCTGGACTCGCTTCTTTGGGTCCAGCAGCTTTTTTCAACTCTACTGTGCTAAAACCAAAGCAAACCAAACCAGAGTAAAGCTGAGCTTGGAGAACTGGCCACTCCCTTTCTTTGCATAAGTGTTTTTTGTTAAAACTTAAAAGCCTTTTTCCTGAGGCAGTATCTGTTAGCTACTATCAAGTTGGCTGTAAAACCAATCCAAATCTAGACTTTTCGAAGTCTGTGTCTTTTACAACCTCTCTGAAAAAAAGCCAAGGACAACATAACATTGTTAAAGGAGCAGCATTGTCACACCTCCCTGCTTAAAAAAATCAATATCCAAAGATGCCTTCATTTTAAAACCTCCTTATCCGAAATTGTTAGTATTGTACAACACACATAAACAATACATTACATTGACTACAATCATACAAACATGCAAAAATGCACAACTACATTCTGTTTCAGTCTGTTTTGCTCCTGCCACCGAACACCTGTTTTTGCATTTAAGGCTCGACAATGCATTGGTGTAGGTGTGTAGGTGTGTACCTGTAAGAGAGACTGTAAGCTGGCACAGAATTAGAGAGGCACAGAGTGTGCTGAAAGAGTTTAAAATGTAATGTTTGACCATGGAACCAATAGTGCAGCTAAGATGCCATGATAGAAAAACAAATTCAAATTTGGCCAATCAGTTTAAATTATGCCCCAGATACCAAAATCCAATCAAATTTGAATTTTATATTTTGGCAACTTCAAACCAATGAAATGATCTGTTGTTTTGGGGTATACACCCAGACATTTTGAACAGTTAGGGGGAGGACTGCCAAGAAAACCAACAAGTATAGACTGCTAGCTGAATAGCTCTCTGAAAGGTACCTGTTCATATAAAAAACCTATGAAGTAGAATACTGAAGAAAAGATGACAGAGAAAAATCTGCAGAGGAAGATACAAAGAGAAGATTCAGCAACTGGCTGGTTTTGTAATTTGAATTTTTTTGGAAATCTTAATTGGGGTTTTTCTCAGGCCAGTATTGTAGAGTGGGAGGTAAGAGATAGGTTGAAGAGAAAGGAGTTGTACATAGTTATTTAATGTTCTCTTTTGGACTTAATGAATAAAATTGTTAATTTTTAATTTAAATAGTGACCTCTGGAGATAATTCTTTGCCTCTCGAAATTTAACAGATTACGGTGTGGGGTGAGCTTCTCTGTGTGTCGAGTTTAAATTAGCAGAGGTGTTTATCCTGCTTTGTAACAATCGGCAATCACATTTTCTCATCCTGCCACATTCACAATTTTCAAATTGAATGGATGTAACAACAGGCTCCATCTAAACCGTCAGGCATTATTGCCCTTAAATTTCTCCACAAACCTCAATAGTTTATGGTCAGTGTCTCAGATCCGCGACTGATAACATAAACATTGAAATATTGTAACACCAACACCACGGTCAAAGTATCCTTCTCAACTGTCAAATATTTCTGATGAATGTCCAACTTCCTGGAGAAATACCTGATAGATCTTTCTATTTTCTCATCGTCTTTTTGCACCGACACCCTCATCATTTGCACCAATAGACACCTTGAATGGCTTTGCATAATTAGGTGTGAACAAAGGACAAAGAAAATTACATCACAGGAACAGGCTCTTTGGCCCTCAACGCCTGTGCTTATCCTGATCCTCTACCTAAACCTGTTGCCTATTTTCTAAGGATCCATATCCCTCTGCTCCCTGTCTATTCATGTATCTGTCTAGATACATCTTAAATTATGCTATTGTGCCAGCCTCTAACACCTCTTCTGGCAACACATTCCAAGCACCCACCACCCTCTGCATAAAGAACTTTCCACACATATCTCCCTTAACCATTTCCCCTCTCACCTTGAACTCATGACCCAAGTAACTGACTCCCCCACAGGGTCCCCTGCTCTGGGAAAAAGCTTCTTGCTATCCACCCTGTCTGTATCTCTCATGATTTTGTAGACCTCAATTAGGTTTTCCCTCAACCTCTGTCTTTCTAATGAAAACAATCCTAATCTACTCAACCTCTCTTCATAGCTAGTGTCCTCCATACCAGGCAAAATCCTGATGAACGTCCTCTGCACCCTCTCCAAAGCATTCACATCCTTTTGGTAACGTGGTGACCAGAACTGTGCACTGTATTCCAAATGTGGCTGAACCAAAGTCCTAAACAACTGTAACATGACCTACCAACTCTTGTACTCTATACTTCATCTGATGAAGGAAAGCATGCTGTATGCCTTCTTGATCACTCCATCGGCCGGTGTTGCCGCCTTCAGGGTATAATGGACCTGAACACCCAGATCTCTCTGTACATCAATTTTCCCCATGACTTTTCCATTTACTGTAGAGTTTGCTCTTGAATTGGATTTTCCAAAGTGCATCACATCGCATTTGCCCGGATTGAACTCCATCTGCCATTTCTCCGCCCAGTTCTATATTCTGCTGCATTCTCTAAAAGTCCCCTTCACTATCTGCTACTTCACCAATGTTAGCGTCATCCGCAAACTTACTAATCAGACCACTTATACCTTCTTCCAGATCACTTGTGTATTTCACAAACAACATTGGTGCCAACATGGATCCCATTGGCACGCTCCATACAAATTTCACTATCCTCCATATCCTTCTCCTGGGTGAATACTGTTGCAAAATACTCATTTAGTATCTCACCCACATCTTCTGCCACCTATCACAATTGTCTCCTTTAATCTTCAGTGTTCCTACCTTCTTCATGGTTATCCTCTTATTTCTAATGTATGTAACGCCTTGGGATTCTCTATCGCCCTATTGCCAAGGTCATTTCATGACCCCTTCTTGCTGTCCTAATTTCCTGCTTGAGTTCCTTGATGTTTTCTTTATATTTCTCATGGGTCCTGTCCAATTTTAGCTTCCTAAATCTTATATTTGCTTCTTTTTTCCCTTTTGATGAAATTTATAACCTCCCTTGTTATCCAAGAGTCTTTTACCTTGCCATCCTTGCCTTTTCTCCTTACTGGAACATGCTGGTCCTGAACTCTCATCAGCAGGTTTTTAAACAATTCCCAAATGTGAACTTGCCTGATAACAGTTCCTCCCAACTATTACCTACCTCCTCCCTAATACTGACATAATTTGCCCTCTCCCAACTTAGGACCTCATTTATTTGTTTATATTTTATAATAATCCAAACTCAACGTCAAAATACAGGGTGGGCATTCCAGCCTTCATGCTGGGGAAGTTATTAGAAAGACTTCTGAGGTAAAGAAAATATCCACACTTGAAGACTCAGATTATTCAGGGGTAGTCAGCAAGAATTTGTTAAGGGAGGGTTGTGCTTGGCAAAGTTGATTGATTTGTTTGAGGAGTTAACCATGAGTATTAATGAGGGTTTTTGATGTGGTTTGCATAGACTTGAACAAGGCATTCAATAAAGTCCCTCATGGCAAACTGATGAAGAAAGTAAGACGTCATGGGATCCAAGGCAAACTGGCATGTTGTTCCAAAATTGGCTGAGACATAGAAAGCAGATTTTTGCAAAGTTTGTGAAGGTTTGTAGCTCAGGTTGAGATTTAGGGTGTAGGTTTGCTCGCTGAGCTGTAGGTTTGATATCCAGACGTTTCATTACCTGGCTAGGTAACATCATCAGTGGTGACCTCCAAATGAAGCAAAGCTGTTGTCTCCTGCTTTCTATTTATATGTTGTCCTGGATGTGGGGTTCCTGGGGTTTGTGGTGGTGTTCGTTTTCTGAGGGGTTGATAGATGGTATCTAGATCTATGTGTTTGTTTATGGCATTGTGGTTGGAGTGCCAAGCCTCTAGGAATTCTCTGGCATGTCTTTGCTTAGCCTGTCCCCGGATAGATGTGTTGTCCCAGTTGAAATGGTGGGTTTTTTTCATCTGTGTGTAGGGCTACGAGGGAGAGGGGGTCGTGTCTTTTTGTGGCTAGCTGGTGTTCGTGTATCCTGGTGGCTAACTTTCCTCCTGTTTGTCTTATGTAGTGTTTGTGGCAGTCCTTGCATGGAATTTTGTCCATGGGTTGTATTGGGTCTTTTAAGTTTGTTAGTTTTTGTTTGAGAGGGTTGGTGGGTTTGTGTGCTCCTAGGATTCTGAGGGGTCTTAGTAGTCTGGCTGTCATTTCTGAGACTTCTTTGATGTATGGTAAGGTGGTTAGGGTTTCTGGCTGTGTTAGGTCTGCTTGTCGTGGTTTGTTCCTGAGGAATCTATGCACTGTATTTTTTGAGTATCCGTTCTTCTTGAATACGTTGTATAGATGATTTTCCTCTGTTTTCTGAAGTTCGTGGTGCAGTGTGTAGTGGCTCGTGGGAATAGTGTTCTGATATAGCTTCGTTGGGATGGTTGCTGGTGTAGCTAAGTATTTGGTCAGTGTTTGTCGGTTTTCTGTATACGCAGTTTGTAGTTCTCCGTTGTCCTTTCTTTCGACTGTGACATCCAGGAATACGAGTTTGTTGTCGGTTTCTTCCTCCTTGGTGAACCTTATGTCTGTGAGGGTGTTGTTGATGATGTTAAATGTCTCTTCTATCTTGTTTCGTTTTGTGATGACAAAGGTGTCATCTACGTCGCGGACCCAGATTTTTGGTTTGATGGTTGGTAGGGCTGTTTGTTCTAGCCTTTACATTACTGCTTCTGCTATGAATCCTGATAGCAGAGATCCCATGGGTGTGCTGTTGGTTTGTTTGTAGATTATGTTGTTGAAGATGAAGTGGGTGGTGAGGCACAGGTCCACTAGCTTCATGATGTTTTCGTTGGTAATGTGATTGATGGTGGTTGGTGTGTGTGTGATGGTCTCTTCTAAAAGTGTGGTAAGTGCTTCCTTTGCCAGGTTGATGTTGATGGAGGTGAACAGTGCTGTTACGTCGAATTAGATCATTAGATCTTCCTCTATTTTGGTGTTTTTGATGACTTTTAGGAATTCCTGGGTGGCGTGGATGGAGTGCTGTGACTCTTCTACTAGGAATTTCAGTCTTGCGTGTAGTTCTTTGGCCAGTCTGTAAGTTGGTATTCCGGGTAGTGAGACTATGGGTCTGAGGGGGGCTCCTGGTTTATGGATTTTTGGTAGTCCGTAGATTCATGGGGTGTTGGTCCTGTCTGGTTGCATTTTTTGGAATTCCGTCTTGTTTAAT
The DNA here is from genome assembly GCF_020745735.1 of Hemiscyllium ocellatum. Taxonomy (NCBI): domain Eukaryota; kingdom Metazoa; phylum Chordata; class Chondrichthyes; order Orectolobiformes; family Hemiscylliidae; genus Hemiscyllium; species Hemiscyllium ocellatum. The sequence goes on along the minus strand of NC_083445.1, from coordinate 15,253,053 downwards.
TGTCCGGAACTGTGTAATTTTCTTAGGAGATATGTAATTTTGTTTCTTAGTTGTGAGGTCGGGTCTAGCATCACCTGTTGGTAGGTGTTGGTGTCTGTGAGTAGTGCATTGGCTTTCTCTATGTAGTCCCTTCTGTTCAGGATGACTGTGAGCCGACCCTTGTCTGCAGGTAATATGACGATGTTTTTGTCTTTTTTGAGGTTTTCTAGGGCTTTCTTTTCTTGTGTGTTCAGGGTTTATAAATAGTTGGACCCTGAAAAGTGCTGAAGTTCAAAATGATTAAAAAAAATAGAAAACGTTGGAGAAACTCAACAAGTTCAACAAATCTTGGAGAGAGAAGCAGAGTTAATGCTTCATGTTCCAGTCTGACTTTTCTTCAGAAATTCAAAAGATGACAGAGACCTTGTTTTGAGTATCACAGGTCTCTGAAGATAGCAGGGCAGGTAGATAAGGTGGCTAAGAAGGCATGTGGGTCATATCCCTTTATTACCCACGACAGCACACAAGACCAAAGAGGTCAAATTGTGACTGTATACCATGCTGGTTAGGCCACAAATACAGTACTACATGTGGTTCTGGTTTTCACATTGCAGGAAGGATGTAATTACTTGGGAGACAGTGGGAAGGAGACTCTCAACGATGTGACCTCATCTGGAGGGCCTGAACTTTGAGGGAAGACTGGAGAGGCTGGGCTTGTTTTCCTTGGAGCAGCAAAGGTGACCTGATAGAGGTGCATCAGATTATGTGAGGCATAGGTAAGGTGGATAGAAAGGTGCTTTTTTCCATTAGTAGAGAGGTCAGTTACCAGTGGGCATGATTTAGAAATCTAAGAGAAGGGTTGAGCAGCAATGTTTTTTACGAAGAGGGTGTTGGGCATCCAGAACTTACTGCCTGAAAGGGTGGTTGAGTCGGAAACTCCTGTAACATTGAAGCAGTATTTAACGTTCACTTGAATTGCTGTAGCCACCAGGGCATTGGGCCAAACACAGGAAAATGGGATTAACGTAATCAGAACTGTATTGACTGGGTGAACATGATGGGCTGGAAGGCTCCTTCTGTGCTATATGTGTCTATGAGATTATGAGCTATGATGGACATGGATAGATGGGCATAAACATTAGTACAAACTAGCTGGGCTAAATGATTTGTATCTGCACAGAACTTTATATTCAATTCTATGTGACTGAGAGTCATAGAGTCACAGAAATGTACAGAATGGAAACAGACCCTTCGGTCCAACCTGTCCATGCCGACCAAATATCACAACCCAATCTAGTCCCACCTGCCAGCATCTGGCTCATATCCCTCCAAACCCTTCCTATTCAGATACCCATCCAAAAGCCATCCAATGTCGCAATTGTACCAGCCTCCATCACTTCCTCTGGCAGCTCATTCCGTACACGTACCACATTCTGCGTGAAAAAGTTGCCCCTTAGGTCTCTTTTATATCTTTCCCCTCTCACTCTAAACCTATGCCCTCTAGTTCTGGACTCCCCCACCCAGGGAAAAGACTTTGTCTATTTACCCTATCCATGCCCCTCATGATTTTGTAAACCTCTATAAGGTCATCCCTCAGCCTCTGACCCACCAGAGAAAACAGTCCCAGCCTGTTCAGCCTCTCCCTGTAGCTCAAATCCTCCAACCCTGGCAACATCCTTGTAAATCTTTTCTGAACCCTTTCAAGTTTCAAAATATTTTTCCGATAGGGAGGAGACCAGAATTGCATGCAATATTCCAACAGTGGCCTAACCAATGGAATATTGCATACAACTTTGGTCTCCTTCCTATTGGATTTTGCGGATCTTTGTGTCTTTTATTGAAATTAAATGGCTTCAGGTTGCAAGCTTTGTTTAAACATTCATCAGACTGTTGGCAGTGGGAGTTACAGGACAGTCACTTTGTTACACAGCTAATATCTGTCTCACACTCAAACTTATCTTTCCTGTTTCACAAATAAAGCATGAGTTGGAGAGTCTCTGGTACCTCCAGCTGTAATGGAGACAGTCTTACCTGGAGATTGGAAACACAGTAGACAATGAAAATAAAGAGGCCCTGGAGAGTGTTGATGGCAGTGAATAGGTAGGAGAGGAAGACAGTGCTCTCGTTGATATTAAATATCCTAAAGATCCAAATGCATCCCTGGACAAACACCCTGGAAACATGGTGGCCAATTTACATGCAGGAAGCTCCTGTCAGTAGCACTGCAATAATCTACAGCTGATGTTGTTACTTGAGAGATAATTATTGGCCAGGACACAAGGGAAATGTTTTGTTATAATTGTGCGATGGAATCTTTTACATCTAGCTGAGATAGCAGATTCGGTTTCAGTTTGAAAGTCTCATCAGAAAGAAGTTTTGTCTGACAGTGAAGCATGCCCTCTGTGTGGCTTTGAGGTCTCAACCCTGCCCTGCACTATCCAGTTCTCAATATGAAGGCAGAATGGACCATCACAGAGACATCTCCCTTCAGCCCACCGCTACTGGGTGAGAGTGAATCATACTGGTGTTAGTGAAAAGGTGTGTGTGTGTCTTTACTGTCATGCACTCTAGTACAGACATGCAAGAGTATCGTCAAATGTTTTACAATGTCGCCTCCTATGGCGCCATTTCAGCTACAAATCTCAAAGAGGAATAAAAATAAAAGTAGTTGCATTACTTTATAGTGTGTTTTAAATAATTTTAGAAATAAGATGTAGTCAAAGGATTGACATTACAGTCAGATTTTTTAAAAGGTTATGCAAAAAATGTGAAATAAATCAAGATGTGGAAACAATTAGGTCAGGCAGAAATTGCTGAGCGAGAAATGGATTGAGACTACAATTGAAAGAATCAAAGTAGAGAGCTGAGAATTTTCAGTGGCAACTGACTTTCTGCCCCACAACAGAGCTGTCAGATTGCAGATAAACCCATTAAGAGCTAACTAGTGAACTGCTTAACCCGTCACACACCTTGACAATAGAATCATACCTCACTGGAACCTGGCAACATCCAGGTCATAAAGACATCAGGCAACACCCAGTCTTCAGAGGATCGAATGAAGAAGTGTTTTTTCTTAATGGTTGCAAGGTAGGATTTATGGAAAGTGGGGCTCAAGTGGATTGCTTTCAGAAGCCATCCCTGCTTCTGATCATTCCAGGCTGGAAGCAAATGGTGGTTGTGCCTCTGTTCCCCCTCTACCATCAGCAAACAGGCAAATCAACCCCCTCCCCAATCCTCCCATTTCATTGGAGAGAAGAACATCTTTGATCTTTGACACATTCACATCATGAGTGGACAAGTGATGTCTCAGTAAACAGAGTATCCAGACAAACAACACCATATTCACCTGGAGTGGAAGAGAAACAGAATTTGGGAAGCAAAGGTAGAATGATATTTTCCGAAAGTCTTAGTGCACAGAATGCTGTCTGTCTAGCCATCCCAATTATTTGTCTTCCAATCCTTCTCCTTGTTCATTATTGGGAAGTGGACACATCCCTTATTGCTCCATGAAAGTGGTGGTGACATGTCTTCTTGATCTGCTGTCATCCAGCGGTTAAGGGTTGATTAGGCAACTGAAACCAATATGTTCATTCTAGAAGATGAGAGACTAAATGAACAATCTAGGTCTTTTTAAATATATAATTTCAGTTACATCACACTGTAAACTTTTGCGATAAAATCTGGGTCTTAAGATCATATACTCCACAACCACCTGATGAAGGAGCAGCGCTCCAAAAGCTAGTGCTTCCAAATAAACCTTTTGGACTATAATCTGGTGTTGTTTGATTTTAAACTTTTTACAAGAGTTGTAATTGATTGCGTAGGACCCCTATGTAAAACAAGAAGTGGGAATCAGTATTTGTTAACAATAAATGGATGTGTCCACTAGATTTCCAAAGGCCATTCCATTATGCAATATCACAGCTAAAAGGATTGGAGAGGAGTTACTCAAATTTTTGACTAGATACGGACTATCCACAGAGGTACAAGCAGATCAAGGGTCAGACTTCACATCAAAGTTATTCAAGGAACTTATGAACAGCTTAGGAATAAAACAATTCAAATCTACTGTGTACCATCCAGAGTCACAGGGAGTGCTACAAACATGACATTAGACATTGAAGACCATGCTGAGAGCTTATACTCAAGACTATCATAATGATTGTGATAAAGGAATTCTGTTCATACTTTTGCAATCAGAGATGCACCAAATGAATCAACCAAATTCAGTCCATTTGAATTAGTTTTTGGGCATGAAGTGAGTGGACCACTAAAAGTGTTTAAGGGGAAGTTGGTGAGTCAGAATTCAGAGATCACATATTTGATATATGTGTCAAATTTTAGGGAATGGTTAAATAGAATGAGAGAGTAGGCTCGAAAGTTTTTAAAAGTATCAGAGCTTCCAATGAAATAGGAAGCAGACAGGAAATCAAAACTTTGCAATTTTGCTATCAGAGATGAGGAGTCAGTCTTACTTCCAGTGATAGGTGAACCTTTAAAAACAAGGTTTAGTGGACCTTATCAAGTCGAAAGGAGATTGAGTGAGGTGAACTATTTGATAAGGACCAAGACAGCAAGAAATCTCAAGAGTGTGTCATGTGAATATGCTCAAAAGATATTTTGATAGGGAAGGAAAGCCAAAGGAGACTGTATTACAGGTTACAACACCCCCGAGTGAAGAACCAAGTTCAGAGGATTCTGAATTAGACATTGAGCAAATTAAACTGGACAATGAAGAAGTTGTCAAAAATTGGGATAAATTATTAAGTTACCTTCCAGAGGAAGTTCGAAATGACCGGAAAGAGTTATCAATATCGCATAGGGAAATATATGGAAATAAGCTGAGAAGTATTAACCTAATTATGCATGATGTAGATAAGCAACACCCTTATGGGCACTACCCTCTAAAGGTGGCACAGGTTCAAAAGGAATTCAACGCATGCTCCAAGACGACATAATCGAAGTGAATTACAGTGACTAGAGCTCACACATAATAACAGTGCCAAAACTAGATGTAGATGGCATCCAATGGTTAAATGTGGACTATCGCAAAGTAAATACAGTTACAAAGACTGATGCATATCTGAGTCCATGTTTGGAAGACTGTATTGAACAGAGGGTGGCATGGTGGCTCAATGGTTAGCACTGCTCCCTCACAGCACCAAGGACCCAGGTTCAATTCCAGACTTGGGCGAACTGCTTGCGTAGAGATTGCACATTCTCCCTTTGCCTACAGTCCAAAGATGTACAGGTTAGGTGAATTGGCCATACCAAATTGCCTATAGTGTTCACGAAAGTGTAAGCTTGATGTGTTAGTTCGGGGAAATGTTAGAGTAGATTAGATTAGATTACTTACAGTGTGGAAACAGGCCCTTCGGCCCAACAAGTCCACACCGACCCGCCGAAGCGCAACCCACCCATACCCCTACATTTACCCCTTACCCCTTACCACTATGGGCAATTTAGAATGGCCAATTCACCTGACCCGCACATCTTTGGACTGTGGGAGGAAACCGGAGCACCCGGAGGAAACCCACGCAGACACGGGGAGAACGTGCAAACTCCACACAGTCAGTCGCCTGAGTCGGGAATTGAACCCGGGTCTCCAGGCGCTGTGAGGCAGCAGTGCTAACCACTGTGCCACCGTGCCGCCCACAGTAATAGGGAAGGGAATGGGTCTGGGTGAGATACTCTTTGGAGGATCAGTATGGAATTGTTGGACCAAATGGCCTGTTTGCACACTGTATGGATTCTATTTGTTCTATTCTATTCAGATGGGACAAGCAACTTATATTTCTAAATTGAACTTATTCAACTTCTTTGATCGAAAGAAGCAAACCAATTTTGGCTCTCGTAATGCCGAATGGACTGTATCAATTTAAAGACATGCCGTTTGGTATGAAAAATGCATCAGCCACATTTCAAAGACTAACCAATAAGGTAATTGCCAGATGACCCAATTGTATGATATATATTGATGACCTTGTGATTTTTATGATTTGGAGATGCTGGTGTTGGACTGGGGTGTACAAAGTTAAAAATCACACAACACCAGGTTATATTCCAACAGGTTTAATTGGAAGCACACTAGCTTTCGGAGCGACGCTCCTTCATCAGGTGATAGTGGAGGGCTCGATCGTAACACAGAATTTATAGCAAACATTTACAGTGTGATATAACTGAAATTATACATTGAAAAATTAATTGTCTGTTAAGCCTTTCATCTGTTAGAATAGAGTGATAGTTTCACTTCTTTCATGTGTAAATCACAAAACCTTTTTTTAAAAGTTGCATTCTCGGGTTAGCTGTTAACAACAATGATGATAGCTAGACTGTGATTTTTAGTCACACATGGAAGGACCATTTGTCAAAATTGCTCCATCGACTTCAGGAGGCAGACTTGGTGATAAACCTGATGAAAAGTGATTCTGCCAAAGCCCAAGTCACCTTCCTGGACCATGTTACTGGACATGGACAAATGGCTCCATGGGATGCCAAAACAAAGCTAATGGGGGGTGGGGGGTTCCCATACCATTGACAAAAAGTACAATTCCTCAGAATGAGTGGATTCTATCAGATATTTGCACCAAATTTTAGCAGTGTCGCTGCTCCACTCACTGAACTGCTAGTCAAAGGCGAGACATTTCAGGGGACAGTGGACTGTCAGAAGGCATTTGACAGCCTGAAAGCCATGTTAATCACTGCCCCAGTATTAGCTACACCTAATTACCTAAAGCCATTCAAGGTGGCTATTGATGTGAGTGATGCTGGTATCAGTACTGAGCTCTTACAAGAAGACGATGAGAAGATAGAAAGGTAAAAACAATGACTGCAGATGCTGGAAACCAGAGTCTAGATTAGAGTGGTACTGGAAAAGCACAGCAGTTCAGGCAGCATCCGAGGAGCAGTAAAATCGACATTTCGGGCAAAAGCCCTTCATCAGGAATACAGGCAGAGAGCCTGAAGGATGGAGAGATAAGTGAAGAGAAGTTAGAAAGACCTATCGGTATTTCTCCAGGAAATCAAACATTCATCGGCAGAAATATTCGACAGCTGAGAAGGAGACTTTGAGCTTGGTGTCGGCGTTACACATTTCAAAGCTATGTTGCCAATAATGTATCTGAGACAATCATATACACTGATCATAACCATTGAAATTTGTGGAGAAATTTAAGGACAAAAGTGACAGACTCTTTAGATGGTGCTTGTTACAGATATCCAAGTTGGAAATTGTGCATGTGGCAAGACGAGAAAATGTGATTTCTGACGCATTGTTAAGACTTGAGTGAGAAAGAGAGGCATTTTGTGGCAGGAGTAAATGGACTGAAACAGAATGTAGTGGTGCATGTTTGCATGTTTATAGTCAACGTAATATATATATGTCTTGCAGTGTAAGATTAAGGGGTTTTAAAATGAAGCATCTTTGGATATTGATAGTTCACTTTGTGTAAGGGGGAGGTATAGAACATAGAAAAATACAGCGCAGTACAGGCCCTTCGGCCCTCAATGTTGCGCCGACCGAATCCTACCTAACCTACACTAGCCCAATAACCTCCATATGCTTATCCAATGCCCGCTTAAATGACCATAAAGAGGGAGAGTTCACCACTGCTACTGGCAGGGCATTCCATGAACTCACAACCCGCTGTGTAAAGAATCTACCCCTAACATTTGTCCTATACCTTCCACCCCTTAATTTAAAGCTGTGTCCCCTAGTAACAGCTGACTCCATTAGCGGTAAAAGGTTCTCAGTGTCTACCCTATCTAAACCCCTAATCATCTTGTACACCTCTATCAAATCTCCCCTAAACCTTCTTTTCTCCAATGAGAACAGCCCCAAGTGCCTCAGTCTTTCCTCATACGATTTTCCTACCATACCAGGCAACATCCTGGTAAACCTCCTCTGCACTCGTTCCAATGCCTCCACATCCTTCCTATAGTATGGCGACCAAAACTGCACACAATACTCCAGATGAGGCCGCACCAGAGTCTTATACAACTGCAACATGACCTCAGGACTCCGGAACTCAATTCCTCTGCCAATAAAGCCCAGTACACCATATGCCTTCCTCACAGCACTATTTACCTGGGTGGCAACTTTCAGAGATCTGTGTACATGGACACCAAGATCCCTCTGCTCATCCACACTACCAAGTAGCCTACCATTAGCCCAGTAATCCATCTTCTTGTTACTCCTACCAAAGTGAATGACTTCACACTTAGCTACATTGAATTCCATTTGCCACCTTTCTGCCCAGCTTTGCAACTTGTCTATATCCCGCTGTAACCTGCCACATCCTTCCTCACTATCCACAACTCCACCGACTTTTGTGTCATCCGCAAACTTACTCACCCAGCTTTCAAGCCCCTCCTCTAGATCATTTATAAAGATAACAAAAAGCAATGGTCCCAAAACAGATCCTTGAGGTACACCGCTAGTAACTGCACTCCAAGATGAACCTATACCATCAACTACTACCCTCTGTCTCCTTCCAGCCAGCCAATTTCTAATCCAAACCTCTAATGCACCCTCAATGCCATACCTCCGTAGTTTTTGCATTAGCCTACCATGGGGTACCTTATCGAACGCCTTGCTAAAATCCATATACACAACATCTACTGTTTTACCCTCGTCCACCTCCTTAGTCACCTGCTCAAAGAACTCAATAAGGTTTGTGAGGCACGACCTGCCCTTCACAAAACCATGCTGACTATCCTTGATCACGTTATTCCTATCCAGATGTTCATAAATCTTATCCCTTACAATTCTCTCTAAGACTTTGCCCACCACAGAAGTCAGACTCACTGGCCTATAGTTACTCGGGCTATCCCTACTCCCCTTCTTGAACAAGGGGACCACATTCGCCATCCTCCAGTCTTCTGGTACTATTCCCGTTGACAATGACAACATAAAAATCCAGGCCAATGGCTCTGCTATCTCCTCCCTAGCTTCCCAGAGGATCCTAGGATAAATGCCATCAGGCCCAGGAGACTTATCTATTTTCATCCTTTCCAGTATTCCCAAAACCTCTTCCCTACATACTTCAATGCCATCCATTCTAATCACTTGTGACTCAATATTCACACCAGCAACAGTGTCCTGTTCCTGAGTGAATACTGATGAAAAGTATTGATTTAGTGTCTCTCCAATCTCCTCCGCCTCCACGCACAACTTCCCACTACTATCCTTGACTGGACCGATACCTACCCTAGTCATCCTTTTATTCCTGACATACCTATAGAAAGCCTTTGGATTTTCCCTAATCCTACCAGGTAAGGACTTTTCATGTCCCCTTCTCGCTGCTCTTAGCTCTCTCTTTAGATCCTTCCTGGCTACCTTATAACTCTCAATCGCCCCAACTGAACCTTCACGCCTCATCTTTACATATGCCGCCTTCTTCCCTTTCACAAGGGATTCCAATTCCTTATTAAACCACGGCTCCCTCACAAGACCCTTAACTCCATGCCTGACTGGTACATACTTATCAAGGACACTCAGTAGCTGTTCCTTGAACAATCTCCACATATCATTAGTATTCTTCTCTTGAAGCCTGTTTTTCCAATCCACACATCCTAAGTCATGCCTCACCGCATCATAATTTCCCTGCCCCCAGCTATAACTCTTGCCCTGCAGTGCACACTTATCCATCTCCATCACTAAAGTAAAAGTCACCAAGTTGTGGTCACTGTCCCCGAAGTGCTCACCTACCTCCAAGTCTAACACCTGGCCTGGTTCATTACCTAGAACCAAATCCAGTATAGCCTCATCTCTTGTTGGCCTGTCTACATATTGTGTCAGGAAACCCTCCTGCACACATTGGACAAACACCAACCCATCTAACGACCTCGAGCTATAGCTTTCCCAGTCAATATCTGGGAAGTTAAAGTCCCCCATAACAACCACCCTGCTACTTTCACTCTTCTCCTGAATCATCCTCGCAATACTTTCCTCTACTTCTCTCGGACTATTAGGAGGCCTGTAGAAAACACCTAACAGGGTGACCTCACCTTTCCTATTTCTAACCTCAGCCCAAACTACCTCAGATGGCAAGTCTTCCTCCATCGTCCTTTCCACCGCTGTAAGACTATCCTTGACAAGTAATGCCACACCTCCCCCTCTTTTACCCCCATGTCTGACCCTACTAAAACATTTAAACCCTGGAACCTGCAACAGCCATTCCTGCCCCTGTTCTACCCACGTCTCTGTAATGGCCACAACATCGAAGTCCCAGGTACCAACCCACGCTGCAAGTTCACCTACCTTATTTCTTATACTTCTGGCATTGAAGTATACACACTTCAAGCCACCCTTCTGTTTACAGGCACCCTCCTTCGAGATTGCTGCCTTGTTCATAACCTCCCTACACTCAAGGTCCTGTACCCTAAAGCTACAGTCCAGGTTCCCATGCCCCGGCGGAGTTAGTTTAAACCCTCCCAAAGAGCACTAGCAAACCTCCCCCCAAGAGGGATGATGCTGCTCCTTCAACAAGGTTATGTTGTCTTTAGTTCTTTATTCAGAGGGATTGTAAAGGCAGAGGTTCTGATATGTTTGGAAATATCAGCTTAATAAAGCTTTTAAGTATTTTTTTTTTAAAAACACTTGTACAATAAAAGGGGTGTGGCCAGTTCTCTCAGTTCAAGGTTGGTTTGGTTTGGTTTTAGCAAGCTGTTCTGTTTGCAGCTGCTGGTCAAGTTTTAGCTGGGAACCCAAAGAAGCTGCTGGGGATCCAAAGAAGCAGCTCCATGCTGATCATCTCTCTCTCTCACTCTCTCTGATATCTCTCCTTCAAGAACCTTTCACCTCTTTCTGCCAAGGAGGTATCGATGAGATGTTTCAGATATTTGGAACAGCATTACTAAGGTGTGATAGAGTCAGTTGAGTTTTCAGATGGGTTGTTACAGGATGTCATTTCCTGTGGTGGTGTCATTTCCTATGGTGATGTCATTTCCTGTTCTTTTTCTCAGGAGCTGGTAAATGGGATCCAAGTTAATGTGTTTGTTGAAATGACATCACCAACCCATGGAAACCCAAACATAAAAATAGACTGGGACCCAAGGGCACAGCCTTGCAGTGAAAGGATGATGTTTTAGAACTGAGGTGTGGAAACATTTCTTCAGCCAGAAGCTGCTGATTGTGGAACTCATTGCCACAGGATGGAACGTGAGTCATTGAGTGTTTTTAAGTCAGACACAGGTAGGTTCTTAAATAGTCAGGAGTTCAAAGGTTACAGGGAGAAGGCAGAAATGGCCTAATTCTGTTCCTTTATATTTTGGTCTTTTGTACAGAGGCAGGAAGCCAGAATTATATCAAATTCCTCAGCCCTGTTTCTGTAGAAATGTGATAATCATGATGTCAGAACTTCCTCAGCTCAATGACACAGTATCATTGACAGTGTTTCTGTATATTCATTAGAACAATTTGAGGAAATAGTTTTGAAATTTTTAATCAGATGTCACCATTTAGACTGATACACTGCTTTAATTAAAGAGCCAATTGGCTGAGGAATTAGAGACCAAATATCTGGGAAAAAACCTTTCCTTTGATTAAAAGACTCCCTCTGTGTCAACTCCACATCGAAAGGATTAGCATTTGTACTGAGTAATACTTTACCAAAAGAGTCTTCTGAGATTGACTTTGCTCCCCAACTGGGCAAAGTCAAAGCAACAGCCTTGCCGTATTCTTCAAGAGATCCAAGATGGTCACTGCTACATTTAACTGCTGCCTGTTGGTCATGTTCTGTAGCTGTGAATTCTTATTGAGGAGACCATTTGAAAAGTCTGTGATGATCTGGTGATAGAAAAAGAAATGGCTTCTTGAACTAATGGGTCTGTTTTCTTTCCCTTTATATTAATTTTCTCTCCTTCCTTTTCTCTCTGAACCACCTCTTTCCTCCTCAAATTTCATTTTCTAACCTCCTTTTCCAATACCCTGTCACTGAGATTGTCTGAGAATCTTTTTTTCCTCTCCCTTATTCCTCCTTCTCTGTTTTCACCCTCCACCCCTTCTGCCTGTGATGCCAATTATCTACCTCAATAAATGAGGTTAATGCCTCTCTCTTACTATTTGGTGACCTATCACAACTGCGGTTCACAAAAATAAACTTTGAAATTTAAAAAAAAAGCCAAATAAGCATTTTCACAGAGCTTTGACAGTGCCAAAGGAGAACATTCAGCCCATACCAGCTTTGTTTCCTGGCCCCAATCTCCTGCCTTGTCCTCATTGCAAATTACCAGCACTTGTTTCCTTTGAACTGAGCAGCTTCCCAAGCCAGATCCTGAATGCAGCTCAGCTTCAATTCTATTGAAGTGGGTCTGCAGTAATATGCAGCCCATTGTTTTACCACTGGCACACATCACTCAGATCCGGCCCAATCCACAGTCGGTGTTTGAACGCTCCTACCTTTACAAATGATCATCTTTGCACCTGCTTCACGCATTGGTTAATCAATTTTGCAGGGAAGTGTTATGGACCCTAACAAGTGACACAATAATGGGACACAATGCAACCATCAGATAAGAACATCCTATTGGATATCAAACCCGAACTCCGTCTCCTTTCAAAAGGTAGACTTCATTAATGGGCCATCAGCTGAACAGAAAATACAGGCTTCTTTTCCCACTGAGTGTAGATCATCACAACATGAGGATTATAAAAGTAATGTACCAAGTCACAACAGTCACATCATGATAAAAGGTTTGGTCAAGAAGATATCTAGGAGGGTTGGGCCACGGAGGCTGCAGAGATATTATGTCTCCCTCAGTTCCTCTTAAACATGCTCTTGTTTTCCCTCTGATATAAAGATTATATCTAAATAAAGGAACATGCACCATCTACCATCAAAAGACTACAGAGAAAAAACACCTCTTTGTAAGGAAGTTTGCAACATCTAAAGTGAACTATTTGACTGACAGGTCGAGCAATTCACTCACTCCTACTTATTACAGGGTGAAACTAAAGTCAGGTGCAATCCCAGTAGAAAGAGAAAGCTGGGGTCTTAACTCATATTATCCATATTTTAGTACACTTGCAAGTCTGGTGTATCAGATTGCCAAATTCTCATCCTTTGTGGTCATTGTTAACAAGTGTGTTTAATTATGAGCTAATGGAAGGCATTAACTGGGGTCACAATTGAGTCCAAATAAAGGGCACCTTGTTGGTATGGGATGTGTAGGCAAGTACTTCCTGAAGAAATAAATAAAGACTGAAAATTATATTGCATCCTGCATTCCCTTTGGACATTTAAAAATGCTTCACAATGAATTTTTTTAAAAAATTATATGTTCATGGGAAATGGGTGTCACTGATTAGGCCATTATTTATTATTCATTACCCATACCTAAAGATGGTGATGGTGAACATTTTTCTAGAATTCTTGTAGTCCATCTAATGTTGGGGGCACCTGGAGTGCTATTCATAAGGAAAGGGTGCAGGGTTTCCAGTCTTTGGACTCAGTCACATTAAAGGAACAGCGATATCATTCCATGTCAGGATGGTGTGTGGCCTGGAAGATGATACTATTCCCAAGTGTCAGTTGCCTCAGTCCTACGGGGTGACAGTTTTATGATGTGCTACTGTAGGAGCCTTGGTGAGTTGCTGCAGTGCATCTTGTTGATAGCAGACTGTATTCCCAATGTGTGTCACTGGTGGAGGAAGAGAATGTTGAAAGTGGTGGATGGGGTGCCAATCAGGCGGGCTGCTTTATCCAGAACAGTAACCAACTTCTGGAGTGTTGTTGGAATGACACATATCCAGGCAAGTGAAGTGTATTCTTCCATGTAGCTGACTTGTTTTTTATAAATAATCTACAGCATTTGGAGAGTCAGATGATGACTTACTCACTGCATGCTTTGGTAGCCCCTGTACTTTTACAGCGCATCCAGTTCAATTTTTGGTCAATGGTAACCCCCAGGACATTGATAGTGGGGGATTCAGTGATGATCATGCCATTGAACGTCATGTTCAGACTTTCTCTTGTTAAAGATAGTCATTGCCTGGTACTTGTGTAGTGTGAATACAACTTGCTACTTATCAACTGAAGTCTGAATGTTTTTCAGGTCTTGCTGTTTATGGACACAGATTGGTTCAATATCTGAGGACTTCTGAATGATGCTCGACATTGAATGAGCTCCTTGATGTCAAACTTAGCCTAAATGTGAGCTTGATGGAAGGCCAGTCACACTCATCTCACCCCTGCAGTGTAACTGTTTTGTCCATGATATTGATTTTGTCACATTCTAACGTAGGAAAAGTGTCACCCAACTTTCACACAGGAAGTTCCCACAAACAGCAATGCCTAGTAATTAGATAATGACTGTTTGACGTTTTGCAGTCAGGACTAAATCTTGACCTTGATATCACTGAAAGCTCCCCTGTGCATTCTCCACAAGAGTGTCACTGTGATGTTGGTTCTATCCAAGAAGGCTCATGGGATCTCGGTTTAAAACATCTCATTTGAAAGCCGAGCTTATGGTCAAGAAATTTGAAACTACAAACGATCATTACCTGTGACCATTATGATCATCCTGTAGCCATTTCAAATCTATGCTCATGTTCAATCAAAAATTGTGGGTACAAACAAATGAACCCCATTAAGTAGAAGGACTTCTTCAGTCAGTCAGTTTGAGAATAGAACAACATGGGTCACATACCTGTTCAAGGGTTTGTGAATGCTTCCCACCACCCTGTACGAGGGTGGAATTGTTTGGCTTTACTGGTTTGGGAAAGTTGAGAGGTTGCCCGGCAAAAATTAGAGTATTTAAGAGATCTTTCAACATTAGTGCCCAGTTCAAAACTCTGCCATCTTCCTATTACTGATCTCTGATGCTCACCTGATTGGGCAGATGTGGCTGAGTTTTGAAATCTCACCTCAAGTTGCTCCTCCAACAGTGCAACACTCCCTCAGTACAGCACTGGGGTTTTGTGGGGCATTATCAGGGGAAATCAGCTTAGATTACACTCTGAAATCCCGCATGGCATTTCATACCAGTGTCCTTCTGACCCAGAGTGGTAATAACTGAGCCAAACTGACATGCACAATATCAACAAGCCTGCTTAGACATTAGTATGAATTACAGATTAATGCAGATCAGATTTTAGGCATCCATTAAGCCCTGTAAATCTGTCAAAGAGGGACCTAGCACCTGTCGGAAGCCCCTGAAAGTACAATTTGCTCCACAGGATTAAACCCGTGATTCTTGGCATCCAGCAACTGAAGATGAATTCAATTTAATTTCAGTTCCACAAGCTTTCTGATAAATCCTAAAACTCCCACCATTGCCCTTTCTAACCCCTTTTCCCCAGAATTGACATCACAAAGGTCCCAAAGGTGATGCCTCAGACCCAAATTCTAAGGCCTCAGGCATCTCTGGTCCATGAGGAAGCTACCTCTGTATCAGGAGTCTAGGTCTTGTCTTGGGCCCAAATTAATTTCTTCCCCAATGTGAGTAGCCTGACCACCCCTCCCCACAAGCCCACAAACCCAAACCTCTCGTGCCAATAAACATTTCCATGCAGCTCTCTGTGTCAGGCGCTGCCATCACCTGTGCAGGTCTCATGTATTTGTTCTGGCACTGACTGAAATCCTGCCCAATAGGTACAGCGGTAATTCCCAAAAAATCATGACAAATTGCGTTCTTGCCACACACATCCTCATCCCCACACTCATCCACATGTCCACATCTGTAGTGAAGGGGAAAAGAGGTCATATCAACTGCTCCAGAGCTCAACTAAACAGTTGAGCTCCAATTTGAGCCAATGCTTGGTAACTTGGCATTAATCAGTAGTTATTCGATCGGGAGGTGCATGCTTGTAAAGTGTATCTCTGTAAATAAATGTCTTTAAAGTGTGCAAATATTAGCTTCAGTTTTATATTCAATCACAATCGCAGTAGTAATTTCAACGGTCTCATGCTCTTGTTCTTCTTGGTATTGGAGATGTATTGAAGGAATTTCAATGAGCTGCTGCAGTTGAGTTTGTAGATAGTACACAGGCAGTGACAGTGGGTTGACAATGGAAGCATGAGTACTTAAGATTTTATCTGTGACATTGATAACCAAAGCATTAGATCCTGCACTCATGCTATGGTGTTCTTATGGAACAATTGGACTTCCTGTAGGCGAGTGCATTCTGTCTTAATCACTCATTTTTTCCTATCTTCATGCACACACCCTCCCCTTTGGGAAATAATTGGGAAGGTTTGAAAGGAACAGCAAACTGATTATTAGCTTCTATTAGCTTCCCAACTTCAATGTGTAGGCCCAAATTACTGAGCTTCTCATCATAGATTAACACCTCCACTCAGGAGGCACCCAGTGAAATTCCAGTGTGGAGTCTCCAAGGCAAGTACATCCTTCATCATAAAGGGCACCAAAACCATTAGGCATGGCTATTAAAGGAGATGGAACAGAGGCAGCTAGTTGGAGTTCAGATAGAAGATCAACGATGATCTCACTGAAGGACAGTAATGTTTCTGGGGCTGAATGGTCTCCTTCTCTGCCTATAGGCAGCCTACTCTTTAGAAGCTACAGAGATCAGCATTTTGGCCTGGATCCAGACTCAGATTCCAATGGGGGCAGTAGCTGTTTGCCTGATTCTAATGGACAATGTTTTTAATGAGGGTTTGAAGACTGTGGCCAGGAGTGCACCAAGTTTGGAAATGGTCTCTGAACCTTCAGATGGGGTCTTGGCATATTTGGATCCTGGATTTGTCCTCCAGTATGTTACTGGTGCTGCATGCATAGGTTTGGGCCCTGTGGAAACTTCAGAATCCAGAATCCTACAATAGTGATCTCACCCAACCTCTATTTCAAAATGGCCCATCTGGTTCAACAACATTTTTTTTCTTTTTCTGTTTAGAATATGTCAAGAAAACTGAGAAGGTTGAACAGAAAGGAGAATGACAGTCTGTCTCTCGGGCTACAATCACTAGCAGACACAGGTTTAAGGAAAAAGGGGACAAGTTTAAAAGAGATGTGAGATACACGTTCTGTTTTTTAACACAGAGGTTGGTAAGTGCCTGGAATGTACTACCAGAAGAGGTATGGAGGAGGAAACAATAGCAATGTTTAAGAGGCATCTTGACAGATACATGAATAGGCAAGGATTAGAAGAATATTGATCATGTAAAGGAAAAGGTTTTTAGTTTAAAAAAGCATCATATGTTAGCACAATCTTGGTGGGCCAAAGGGCCTGTTCCTGTGCTGTACTATTCTTCATTCTTTGTTTTCTTCATTATCCCTCTGATTTTTCTCCCTGATTTGACTTGGTCATCAGTCTTTAATTCCTTTTGAGTCCACGACCATCCTGGTGAACTGACAACCTTGTCACAATCAAGAGATTAGTGTTTGATGTTTAATTGCTTGTAAGATTACCATCCTTACCTTCACAAATTGTTACATTGCCAGAGCTCCCAGGAATGGGGATAAACCTTTTGCCATAGTATCACTCATAGCTCCCAGTTAAGGTGCAACATATTGCAGATGGATCACACGGTGAAGATTTACACTCATCGAAATCTGTGAGAACAGTAATGTTTGTTCATGGCCAGATCACTATTCTGGTGTAATTAGTACCTAAGATACACGAGCGTGACAAGGCCACTTGGCCTCTCAAGCCAGCTCCATCATTCAATTGCTGACCTGAATGTGGCCTTAAGAAAAGATTTACAAGGACATTGCCAGGGTTGGAGGATTTGAACTATAGGGAGTGGCTGAACAGGCTAGGTCTGTTTTCCCTGGAGTGTCGGAGGCTGAGGGTGAACCTTATAGAGGTTTACAAAATTATGAGGGGCATGGACAGGGTAAATAGGTAAAGTCTTTTTCCTGGGGTTGGGGAGCCCAGAACTAGAGGGCATAGGTTTAGTGTGAGAGGGGAAAGATATAAAAAAAAACCTACGGGGCAACTTTTTCATGCAGAGTCTGGTACGTGTATGGAATGAGCTGCCAGAGGAAGTGGTGGAGGCTGGTACAATTGCAACATTTAAGAGGCATTTGGATGGGTATATGAATAGGAAGAGTTTGGAGGGATATGGGCCGGGTGCTGGCAGGTGGGACTAGATTGGGTTGGCATTACTGGTCGGCATGGATGAGTTGGACGAAACGGTCTGTTTCCGTGCTATACATCTCTACGACTTTATGATATGGAGGAAAAGTGGGATGATCAGTGAAGATCTTAATAAATAGTTAAAGGGCCGAATGACCTACTGCTGCTCCTGTTCTCAGTGTGTCAATGACTTGACTGTGGCCTGCTGACAACAATGACACGGTTCCTTTCTTTCAGTCTGTGCTGAATAGCAAGGCCAGGCAGAAATAATGTGAGCAAAATACTGTTGATACCAGAAATTTGACATTAAAAAATCAGAAAGTGCTGGAGAGCCTCTGGCAGCACCTGCGGAAAGAAAACCTGAGTCAACACTTCAATTCTGATATTATTTTTCTTCAGAAGTAGTATGAGCCCAGTGTGTGGGACTGAAGGGGAAAGCACTAAAAGCCAAGGTAACGTAAGGCAGGGATACTGTGGGTATCTCGGTAAAGCCCACAGTGAACAAACAGCCTGGTACAGTCCATGAGCTGGGTGTGTGTCCCTGAACACCCTTGAGTGTCCTTGCTGCAGCATGACAATGATCTGTGTTGGAGCAGCGTTGAAGTGCAGAAGTGGATCAGAAATGTTCAAAAGGGTGCATCAAGGTTCACACATGTTAGATGTCAATGTATGTGGATATGAGCTATGATTGGCCAGTAAGATGTTGGTGCCTAGTGTCCAATTTTGAGGTCTTTCTGAGTAAGTGGTGAGCTGTAGTCACCAGGTCCCTGTTCTGACTTCCACATTGAGCATTCCTGACATCAAGCTTGTTTGGTAAATTTTGTCAGATTGGAAGCTGAATACTGATGAGATGAGTTTCGCTGTTAACATGGTTTAACAAGGTATAATCCCCTTTCATTGGCAACCCACACTGCACTGGTATGAAACTCTCCTCATAGCTTGGCAAAAACATAAGATGCTCCCGGCATCAAGATGCGCCTTCCCTGAATTCTGGCCCAATTCTGCAACACAGCTCACCATGCCCATCTTGCCCAGACCTTTATGAAATTCCTCCCCACCTTTTATTCTTCCAGTGGGTAGAGACTCACCCAAGTCTTCATGAGATAATGCCTTCATCCCAGGAATAAGTCTCCTGAATGTTCTTCCAATTCCAAATATGTGTGCTCTCCCAAAGTCCCGGCTATCTATCACAGGACACCTTGCTTTGCTGCTCCATTCCACTTGCAAGAAAGGAAATTTTCCTTCAATTTAAAATGCGAAAAGATGGCTTTTGCAGACAGGCCACCATTGCACATGGTGGTGACTGTCATGGGAATGGGTGTGAAGCATGTGTCTACAGCATGGGTTCAGGGCATGAACATGAGGCATGCGTGTGGGTATTGGTGTGAGTCATGGGTGTGAGGCACAAGTGCTGGACAGGGGTGTAAGAATTGGTCTGAGGCATGGGTGTGAGTCATGGATGTGGATATGTGTGCAGGGTATGGGAGTGGGACATTGTGAGTGAGGCACAGATGTTTGATATACATCCATGCCGCAGGATACAGACATTGCAGCCTCCTCTTAGCCCCACTGAGAGAGTCAGAAACTGAAGGGGAAAGACCTGATCATTGTCTTCAATCATGTAGCTGTCTCATGATCTTGCTGAACACTTACCCATGCACACATGACGTCTATGACTATAATAACCTGGTGGACAAAAATGAGTCTGGCACAGCCTCCAAATGCAGCAGACCACTCAGAGAAAAAGAAAAGAGGCATTTTAAAATTTTGTTCCTCAGTAGCCTGTCTTCCTGCCCTGAGAGAATTTACTCATTCTCCAACCTTTCACCTATCCCCCTTGCACATCCTCCATCAACTTTTCAACCAGCAGGGATTGAGGATGAAACTGGGTTCGGTTGGAAACACAACTGAGGTCCCACTACATTGTCTGAGTTTGATACATGTGCACGTTGGCTTGTCCCTTTCCCTGAAAGCCGTTGTGAAACTAATTGGTTTTGTACAACAATCCGGAAACTTCCATGTGGATATTTTACTTGAAGCTAAATATCAAATTAAGAGACATAATGAGGTCAGTTTCACAACTTACAACGTTTGACTCCACCAACTGACCCGGTTGATAAAAATCACTGGCTTTGATTTTAATCCACCATCCATTGGGCAGGGAAGAGTCAGGTGAGGAATTAATTCTTTAAATATTGACTTCCCACCCATTGTGTTGCCAGGTGACGTAATATTAACAATGGCAATTCAGGCTGTGGACAAGGCTCCCACTAATAGCAAACAGGGACCTGCTTAAGACACAGTCGCAATGTAATGACATCACTGGTGTCATGATGCAGCATTGATGGAAGACTTGCTGGAGACTATGTGATCTGCTACCCTGAGGGGTCAGGTTGTAAAGGATGTTAAATGATGGACTGGAGGTGGACTTTCAAAATTCAAGATCCTTCCTATACTAGGGTTATATCTTCTATTTTAAACAATGTGATGGAAGTTTCGACCCCTGCTGCAGCCAGTGAGCTCCTGATCCCCATCACCCTGTGGTTGTAAAGATTTACCTGACAACTTCACTGTAATTGGATTGTCTTATGAGCAAAGATTAAACAGGTCGGGTCTCTGCTCACTGGAGTTTAGAAGTATGAGGTGATCTAATTGAAACATGAGGGACCTTAACAGAGTAAATGCTGACAGGATGTTTCCCCTCGTGGGGAGAGGGGTCTCGGACCAGAGGGCTGATTCTCACCACTGTGGGGCACCAATTTAAGACTGAGATGAGGAGCAATTTTTTTCTCTCAGAGCATTGTAAGTCTTTGGAACTCCTTGCAGGTTCCTTACAAAGTAAAAGCAGCTACATCCATATCAGACCATAGGGCTGCTCTCTTATTAGATAGTCAGGACTGGCAGGGTCACTGCATCTCAGGTGAGGGGAGAGGTTGAGAAGGAAAAGTCCTTCATGGTAACCTCATCTGATACGGAAAAGGAACCCACGCTGCTGGCTTCACTCGGCAGCATAAATCAGCGTTCTAACCAACTGAGCTAACCGACCTCCCCACAGCTGTACATGATACTTGAGCTGCGGCTTAATCAGAGTTTTATCCTTCTGACCCAATCGATAATGTTTCTTGAAAGTTACCTTCAGTGAACTTAGTAGGAAACTAAGACATTGCCAATAAGGTGTAGTCTGTTTATTTCTGTCTACATTACTGTTTTCAGTGATTATGCAGAATCAGCAACATTTCTCAGAATGGGGAAGACAAGTTAGTTCTGCAAATGCTCAAGTTTCCTGCCTCACTGTTTAAAATCTTAAAGCTGTATTTTCAAAGAACAATGGGGGAATTGTCTCTGCTCATGGCAAATAATCGATCCAGAGTTTTGTTCCTGTGGCAAATACAGGTAATCATGGATTACACAGGATTCAAGAAGGAGAGTATTGTGAGATAAAACAACAAGAGCAAGAGGTCAGACATTGGTCTGTTTTCAACAGAGAAAGGAAAACGGGATAGAAGAGAGATGCAGGGGAAGGGGCGAGAAGAGGTGGGAGTTAGAGCAAAGGAGGAAAGTGGATGTAATGGAAAGAGAGGAGAGGAGACGGGAGAGCATGAGTAAAGAGAGGGGAGATGAAGAGCCAGTAGACACAGAGTTGGAGTGAGAACAGGAGAGAAAGAGGGAGAATGCAAAGCTAAGGTAGTGGGAACAGAAACGTTAGGGTCAGGATGAGTTGTAAGGTGGAAGGGAAGATGGGCTTGCAAAAAGTGAGCAGGAGGAAAGGGAAGGTGGAGGGAAGAGGAGATGGGTGAGGGCTGAGAAAGAATGGAAGATACAAGATGATAGAGGGTAGGAGGGCAATCAGAAAAATACTTTTTAAATACTTTTTACCCAAAAAATGGCAAGGCACAGCTGATTTTCATGTCAACAGTCCTGTTTTCTTTAAATGCTGTAATTGTTGCATTATATTTGCACCCAATATGAGCAAATACTTTCTTTGCATTATTTTTCATTTGTGATGATTCAATCAGCACAGGCAGGACATTAAATCATTTCCTTGTGCCCTGAACAACATGCTGTTGGGCTCTGAGATAATCCTCTTCACTGTGCACTAACTCATCTAGTTTGGTGTCATCTGCAAACTTATAACCTTATCTTTTAAATTCACCTCCAAGCCATTTATATAAATGATGAAAAGCTGTGGATCCAGCACCAATTCTTGTGGCAAACCGCTGGTCACAGGCCTCCAGTTTGAAAAGCAGCCCTCTACTACCACTGTGTGTTTCCTAACTTCAAGCCAACTTTGTATCCAATTGGCAAACTCTTCCCTGTGATCAAACCTTTCTGACCAGTCCCCCGTGTCAAATCCTGTTGAATGCTTTGCTGAAGCATTCTGGCTGACACAGTGTGGGGCTGCTGTCTACCCTCCTTTTGCCAAATATTGTCCCCTTCTCTATATTGCTCCGTGAATGTGAACTTTGGCAAAGTAGAAGGATCATGCCAAAATGATGCAGGAGCAGAGGAGTTAAACATTAGCTATCAATTTTTCCTTGCTAAGGCAAGTAAGCTCATCAATTCCTTTATCCGGGTGTCTGCTTCCCAAGGATTGGACATTGCCTACCATGGCTACATCGAGCTCTCCCTATCTATCCTCAATCACATCTTTCGTAACCTCAGGTTTCTGGTATGTTGTGACCCAATCGAATCTCCTAGGGAAATAGGAAAGTTGAGACTAGCCTTGGAGCTGGGTTCAAACATATTGACAGATCGTCCTTGAAGATTATCTATGTTGGTGGCAGCACATGAAAAAGTCAACAGAGTGGACACAGGGGTCTTTGACTTTACTCCATACACTCATGATGTGTTAGCCTGTGCGGGACCCTAGGGCTGCTTACCTCACAGGGGACTAGGCTGTTCTTTACATGCCTGTTCTTCAACTCCAATAAGTTGACATCAGACTTTTGCTAAGTGTCACATCTTGGTGTACTTGGTGTAATTCTGGGATTCACTCTCAACACTGTGGAAAAAAAGGGGAAGAAACTCAGGGAGATTGTGAACTTTGATGATTCTGAGCTGAGTTGGAGGGTGAATTGTGAGGAGGTTCCAGAGATGCTTCTGTGTAGTTTAGACAAGTAGAGTGAGTGGGCAAATGCATGACTGATGTAGTATAATGTGGATAAATGTGAGGCTATCCACTTTGGCAGCAAGAACAGGAAATTGGATTCTTATCTAAATGGTAATAGTTTTGGAAATGGAGAGGTGCAATGAGACATTGTACACAAGTTGCTGAAAGTAAGCATGCAGGTGCAGCAGGAGGTGATGAAGATGAATGGTACAGGAATGGATTCCAATGTACTTATATGCTAAAAGCTGGATCCTTTGGAAGGTACCAGTCTTGATAGTAAGCTGAGATGTTCTTCTCAAGTAAATGCTGGACATCATCCCAACTTGTGTCACTTGCTCAGATCGAAGACAAGGGAATGCTGCCACTGATGTGGACTCCAACATTCTAGCAATTGTAACACGATTGATCCTGCAAAGCACAAAACTGCTGAGCAAACAGGCACTGTGTAGTTGCTGGGAAGGTAACTTTCAAGCAGGGAAGTGTGTAACAGATCCTTCAGAAGCACGTGAAGGTGATGAAGGAGAACTACAGGTGCAGTTGATCGTACCCTCTCTGGGAGGAGTCTCAAATGAAAAAGGAGCAGACAGACAAAAGCTTCCTGGACCTGATGTAAATCCCAGGCTTCATTTCTTGTAAATGTCTCCTTGTTTAATTTTATCTTCATGATTATAATGACTTGATGCCAGTGGAGTACAGGATCCTTGCTTCATGGTCTTTGGGCTGTCCATGTATTCAAATCTCATGCCATAACAGGCTACTGTTAGGCAAGCCCCCTGCTTCCTTGACCCTGGAGGGAAGAGCTCTAACCTATTCAGTCATACAGATGTACACCATTTGGTCCAACTCGTCCATGCCAACCAAATATCCACATTTAATATAGTTTCATTTGCCAGCATGTGGCCCATGTCCATCTAAACCCTTCCTACGCATATATGCATCCTGCAACCTTTTAAATTTTGTAACTGTACCAACCTCCACCACTTCCTCTGGCAGCTCATTCCATATACATACCACCCTCTGTGAAAATGTTGCCTCTTAGGTTCATCTTAAATCTTTCCTCTCTCACCTTAAACCTATGCCCTCTGGTTTTGGACTCCCCCATCCTGGGAAAAAGACCTTCTTCGGGACACCTGCACCAATCAACCCCACTGCCCCGTGGCCGAACATTTCAACTCCCCCTCCCACTCTGCCAAGGACATGCAGGTCCTGGGCCTGCTTCGTCGCCACTCCCTTACCAGTTGACACCTGGAGGAAGGACGCCTCATCTTCCGCCTTGGGACCCTTCAATCCCAGGGCATCAATGTGGACTTCACCAGTTTCCTCATTTCTCCTCCCCCCCACCTTACCCCAGTTCCAACCTTCCACCTCAGCACTGTCCTCAAGAACTGTCCTGTCAATCTTCCTTCCCACCTATCCGCTCAACTCTCCTCTTCGACCTATGACCTTTACCCCCACCTCCATCCACCTAATCCACTCTCAGCTACCTTCTCCATAGCCACACCCTCTTCCATTTATCTCTCCACCTCCGAGGCTCCCAGCTTCATTCCTGATGAAGGGCTTTTGCCCGAAACATTGCTCCTCGGATACTGCACCAGTCTAATCTTGACTCTTATCTCCAGGATCTGCACTACCCAATTCCGCCTACCTTGTCTATTCAACCTATCCATTCCCCTCGTGATTTTATAAACTTCTACAAGGTCACCTCTCAGTTCTGACACTCCAAGGAAGTTAGCCACAGAATATTCAGCCTCTCCATATACCTCAAACCCTCCAACCCTGATAACTTCCTTGTAAATCTTTTCTGAACCCTTTCAAGTTTCACAACATCCTGCCTATAGCAGGGAGACAAGAATTACATGCAGTATTCCAATACTGGCCTCACCAATATCCTGTATAGCCTCAACATGGCTTCCCAACTCCAATATTCAATACACTGACCAATAATGGCAAGCAAACTAAACGCTTTCTCCACTATCTTATCTACCTGTGATTCCACTTTCAAGGAACTATGAGCGTTCACTTCAAGGTCTCTTTGTTCAGCAACACCTCCCAGTGCCTTATCATTAAATGTATAAGTTCTGCTCTGTTGGTCCTTGAGAAAAGGCCGCACCTCACATTTATCTAAATTAAACTTTATTGATCACTCCTTGGCCCATTTGATCAAGATCAAGATCCTGAGGTAACTTTCTTTGCTATCCTCTACACCTCCAAATTTGGTGTCATCTGCAAACTTACTAACCATACCACCTCCGTTCATGTCCAAATCATTTATATGAATTATGAAAAAAGTGTGAACCTAGCACCGATTCTTGTGGCACGCTGCGGGTCACAGGCCTCCAGTCTAAAAAGCTACCCTCCTCAGAACTGTCTGTCTTCTATCTTTGAGCCATTTCTGTATCCAAATGGCTAGTTCTTCCTCTATTCCGTGAGATCTAACCTTGCTAACCAGTCTTCCTTGAGGATCCCTGTTGAGTGCCTTACTGAAGTCCATATAGATCACATCCACCGCTCTGCGCTCATCAATCCTCTTTGTTACTTCTTCAAAAACCTGAATCAAGTTTGTGAGACGCAATTGCCCACACACAAAGCCATGTTAACTATTCCTAATCAGTCCTTACCTTTCCAAATACATGGAAATCCTGTCCCCATCTACACCCCCTGGGAAAAAGAACAGGAAATGACATCACCAACCCAAAGAAACCCAAACATATAAATAGAAAGCAGGAATCAGCACCAGTGCTTTGCCTGGAGGCCAACTGAAGAGGTTACCCAGGAGGGTAATGAAAGGTCTGGAAATGACCTTTCCAGCTCAGCGAGCAAACCTACACCCAGAACCTCAACCTGAGCTACAAATCTTCTCCAAACTCGCTAACCTGCACACCTTTGATTGTGGGAGGAAACCAGTGGGCCCAGAGAAAACCCACACAGACACGGGGAGAAAGTGCAAACTCCACACAAACAGGCGCCCAAGGCTGGGATTGAAACCAGGTCCCTAGTGCTGAGAGGCAGCAGTGCGAACCACTGAGCCACCATGCTGTCGTTGTTTGATTTTTTTTCCCCAAAGTTTCAAAACATTTCAACAGCTTATAAAACTGTAATTACTGCTCCTTGGATTTGAGAAAATCAGCTCCAGCACTGAAAATACCTCAATATCGTAATTTTCTCCTCTCCTCCATCTTAGATTACCCAGAACATGGGGACATGTACTCAAGGTCTCTCACTTCCTTTATCCCTCTCAGTGCCCTCCCCCCCAGTTATTATCTATTCCCTTGCTTTGTTTGCCTTCTCCAAATTCACAACCTCACAGTTCTCTGGATCGAATTCCATTTGCCAAGATTCTGTCACCTCAACCAAACCATTGATACGATCCTGCAGGTCATAGCCATTCTCTTCACCATCAACTGCCCTCCCAATTGTTGAGCCAGTTACAAATTTCCCAATTATGCCTCCCACATTTAAGTCTAAATGATTAACATATACCACAAGCAGCATGAGACCTAACACTGAGCCCTGTGGAACACCATTGAAATCCATTCACAAAAAAACATCCATTCACCATTCCTATCACTGAGCCATTTTCGGAACCAAATCACCTCAATCCTCAGCTGAATTTTTCCAACAATTTCTGTTTTAATTTGAGACATCCTGAACCCGAGCACCAGGCAGGCAACATAATCTTCAGGACTTCCATTCCCGGCAACAGAGAACAGGATCTATTCCCCTGTCTGCACTATCCTCGGTTATAACCACATGTCACTTTCTCTCTTCTCTTGAATGGCACTCTGCACCACAGTGCTGTGGTCATTTTGCTTATCCTCACTACAGTCCCCATTCTCATCCACAAGGGGCAAGCATCTCAAACCTGTTAGACAAGCTCAGGGGCTGAGGCTTCTTCAGCATTATCTCCTGGATTGCTCACACCTTCCATTCCCCAACTAGTGAACAAATTTGAGTTAGTTATTCTAAGGGTGTGACTCTTTCCTGAAACACAGCAAACAGGCAACTGTCCCCCTCTTAGATGTGTCACAGCGTTCAAAGCACAGGTTCGAGTTCATCAATTGAGCCGGAGTTCCTCAAGTATTCGAAACATGCGATAGATGTGGTCGCAATAAATCACAATGGCTGTCTACCAACTCCAACATAATGCAGTAACAACACATCACCTGACCCAGCATCTCCATTTTAATTACCTCGTACTTAGTTTTAAAAATTTTATACTGCTCTTTTGGTTTGTACCTGTACATGGTTTTCTGATTTACCTTCAATCTGAAAGTAACTTATCATAGATAGAAGGCCCCTGATGCTGGGCTTTAATTTATTCTGTTAAAAAACCCCACAAAACTATGAGCCAAAAAAGGCAAGCAAAAAGCACCTCTTCCCCTCTGCACTGAATTCCCACAGTGCCTCCAAGTATCCCAAACTACAAACTCACTCGGTTTCCTTTATTTGCATTCCAAAACTAATTTTCAAAGCCAGAGAATAAGGAAGTCTGTGAACTGACACCAATGAGTCAGGCAGTAATTTCATTGTAAGTTGGGTCTAACAACAGTTTATTTAAACATGTCACGAGGTGTGACAGCAAACAGAATCTATTTCACACCAACTTTGTCAATCATCTCCATTGTAGCTCAATCTCATGGTGTGTCCATATAGAGCATAAAATAAAATCTCATTTGCTCACAAACATTACTCAATACACCTAGAAGAGTTGTAACAGTAAATATAAACTTTATTAAAATACAATTTGTGAAGCATTATAATTAGCTATTAAACTATCCAGGAAATTTCACGAACATGTTCTTTTGCAAATTCAATGCAATTTTAAATCCTGTTAATCAACATTTCCACTTCAAATTTTAATCTGAGAAAAACATGTTCCGATGTTAAACAAATCCAGAAAGCAGTGTGTAAGACCAGTAGCTATAACACATATTGTTGTCATTCAGCTTGCATACATGTCAGTAACATGGAGCTAAAGCAAACAATTCAGAAAACCAAATGTGGCTGTTGTTAGCACTGAATCAACCAAGGTAGAGTGGGAACATGAACATTATTCTCAATACCATCAATATGTACACGTGAGTGTCTTGTGTGTATCTGTTATATCTATGTCTCTGATGGCTGTGTATGTGGTTTGTTATATGTATGTGAGTGTGTGTGTGTGTGTGTGTGTGTGTGTGTGTGTGTGTGTGTGTGTGTGTGTGTGTGTGTGTGTGTCTGTCTGTGGGAGCTTACCATTGAAGCCCATATCCCATGAAAGAATGAAGAAAAAGTAACAACTTGTATGATGAAACAAAATAACTTGCCTTGCAAAGCTAGAAAAGCCAACAAAACACAAATCCAAGTTTTTAAACAATGCACACGTTGTACTCACAGACAGACAGAGATAGAGACACAGACACACAAACCAAGGATGGTCTTATCGCTGTCACCTCTGGAGTCCTCAGGAGGGTTACATTGTTTTAGTCTAGTTGAGAAAATAAATGAGCATCTTTTATTACTTGCCCCTCTTCAATTCAGCAGATATTTAAGAAAGACACAATTGGCCTGAAACCCCTCGGGTTGCAATGATGATTGTTATGCCTGGGCGCATGGTGCTCAATGATGCCTGCTGGGGTTTGCAGGGTCAATGGGAGATCATAAGATGTGGGAACAGAGGTAGGTCATTCGGCTCATCAAGAAGGACATCACAGCAGCAGACGTTGGATTGGCACTGCCATGTTTTAGTAGGGGAGCACCAATGCACATCTGCCCAGCCTGTTGGAAATGTTTGTGCCATCTTGAGATGTAAAGTTGAAGGGCTTAAGACCTCTGTACCAAACATGCTTCCCTCTAACTCCTGAGCAAATATTTTATTTTGCATTAACATGTAGCTCACTACATGAACGAGAGGGAGACGAAGAAGGTGTGGCAAAGCATAAATACTCTTGTGGTGGACACTAACCCTCCCACTTACTAAGGTACCAGTTCACCACTTTGAATCTGGGACACCCCACGCTGGTCTAGGAGCAGGAGATCAAAGATTGGAGTCTCTACACTGCAATGAAGGGATAAGGGCTGAGTGTAAGAAAATCAAGGAAAGAATGGAGAATGAGAGGGAGCTAGATTGATCCAGTTTTCAGATATCACCCTCAAACCTTCCCACACCTGCCCACCACACTGAACTGACCACACTCCCTCCAGGGCCCACCTTTCCCTTGCTACTTTTGGAAACAGTGGAGTCCCAGGAGCCATTGGTTTTGAGCTGAGATTACGCAGGAGTTCAGTGGAACTCCCAAGGAATTTTGTTCCTAACTCGATAGGATCAGGCAACGGGTTAGCAGCATTCAGTTCGTACTCTGTTGCCCTTCATTATATTGACTTCACTCCTTTCCCACATTGTTTGGTGGAGATAGTGATGGTCATGGGAATGCCACTAGACCCAGAGGCTAATTTTCCACAGACAAGGGTTTCAATCCCACCATGACATCTCTGTAAATGGCAGGTGAGGAACCAGGATATGCTCCTGTGGACACTGGGAAGCAAAGTGAAAGCACGTCGTTCTGAATCTGAGCATCGTTCCACAAGAGAAGGTGAACAACCATCACCTCACTGTCCTCCACCTGCACATATCCTGTGGATACATACACGTCCTGAGCTCAGACAGACAGCTGGGAACTTGGATTAAACAGTCTAAGGTATTTGATGTTTCTGCAAAGGTGCTATCTTGAAAAGACCACAGAGTGGTCCAAAATGCAATTCACTAACACATATTTTCATGGGCAAGGTCAAATGAGGGAACAAATCCAAACCTATCCCCAACAGTCGCATGTGATATTGCATAACCCAATGAGCTCCCACACACATGATGTGTCATTGTCACTTTGGGAATGATGTCTCTTTCAGTGTTCACCGTGTGAAATGAGCCAAATAATGGGATGTTAATACATGGCCACAGGTCTCAGGCTTTCTACACTGTAGCATTCAAGGCACAGGCTATGTCTTGGGATTACCCTGTGTTTTGTATATTAGTACAGGAATTAGACTCAACAGATACTTTCAAGTAAATGGAATCCATTTAGCTCACTTGTATTATATTTATATAACACAAAAATATTACTTCAGTTTTGAGCAATGTAATTTTAAAAGCTCGATACATGTTGATTTGGTTTGATGAATATAGATGTAAGATAAATATTAGTTTCTAAGAGATTAAGGCTGCCTTATGAGGAAGGATTGAGCAGGTTGCACCTGCACAATTGGAGTTGAAAAGAAAGGTCTGCACTCTCATTGAAACACAATCTCTGAGGGGGTCTTGACAGGGTAAACACAGTGAAGATATTTCCCTCATGGGAGCACCTAGAATGAGGCAGCAGAGTTTCAGAATAAAGGTCTCCCAATTTAGACAGAGATGAGAAGGTGTTTCTTCTTTCAGAGGATCATTACTGTTTGAAATTCTCTCCCCACAGAGGCCAGAGGAGGCTGGGCCATGGAAAGCATCCAAGGCCGGATTTGACTGATTTTTGATGGACAAAGGGGTCAATGATTATGGGGGACCGGCTAAAAGGTGGAGTTCAGAGCAGGATCAGAGGATGGAGAAGCCTATTTCTGTACACTCTTATACTCATGTTGAAGATTGTGATGATCTTATAACATAAGATTAGAGCATTTTAAAATAAACATATTATCTTGTGGTATTAATATTTATCATAAGAATAATGTCTGTCCTTTTGTTTCTGGCTGAAGTAATTTACATATGATATTTAATTAAATATTGAATGCACACAGATTAATTCCATTTAGTAGGGAAAAAAAGTAGAAAACTACTTATACATTCTCTACGTTCCCTTTAATTCAGATTTTTTAAGAGAGACAAGTGGGTGGTAATGGATTGGTGGGTGGGGAGGGACAAAGTATAATATTCCAGGGGTAAGGTGTCTGGGGTCCATGGGATCTTTCTGCCCTGCCTATAGTGTTCCATAAATTGAACTTCTCTCCTCTCTTACGAGCCAATGTCATTGCACATCAATTGTCTTTTGAAGCCTCACTTCTTACCTCGAGAGAACTCATCTGAACATTTGAGGTGTTGCTGGTTGAGTCTGTGCTTGACTTGATGAACCATTTCCGAACTTCATCCCTCACCTTCAACAAAATGAGGACAATTAAGTCAGTCACAAGAGATTGGGTTAAGCCTGTGGAGAACGCTGGTTGGACCCAGCTCACACAGCTGTGAACATTTCTGGTCTCCACTGTGTCAAAGGAACACACAAATCAGGGTGAAGGGCAAAGATAAAGATTGATTTGGATGGTATCAGAACTGAGGGCTGAGGAGGAAACATTGAAGAGGTTGGGCCTGTTTTCCCCAGAATAGGGGAGGATGAAGGGTGACTGTTGAGTCAAGGGAATTGTACTTTTATTCATGGAATAGCTACAGAACATGTGCCCAAGGAGCTATGTCATTGTCATGGGACTGGAACCTGACTGTAAAGTTCTGGAAGATTCCTCTCTTCTCTTGCATATACTTATCTTTATTGAGGCCTTTTAATATTCACTTACAAGATTGCAAACTTGATTTTACGACAATGACTGCAAATCTGTTTCCAGTGAGGATCCACAGGGCTCTTGCTGTTTTAGTGTACATTATTGATGTGGACTGAAATAAATGAGGCATAATCAAGAAATTTGGATCTGACATGAAAATTGGTGATGCGGTTAGTAATGTGCAGCTGTAAACAGAAGGAGGATAACAATGGGCAAAATTCAAAAGGAATTTAACTCAGAAAGGTGTGATGTAATACACTTGGAGAGGACTACTAAGATAAGGGATTATAAATAGTAGGACACTGGGAGGTGCAAAAAATCAAAGAGAAAAAAATCACAGAAAATGTTGGAGAAACTTGACAGGTCCAGCTGCATCTGTGAAGAAAGAAAGAGAGTTAATGTTTCAATGTCCAGTCTGACTCTTCCTTAGAACTTCAGAAGATGAGAGAGACGTTGTTGTAGGTAAGCACAGGGTCTCTGAAGATAGCAGGGCAAGTGGACAAGATAGTGAAGAAGGGAAATGGGAGATGTGCCTTTATTAGCCAAGACATAATACAAGACCAAGGAGGTCATGTTGGAGCTGTATAAAGCACTAGTTAGATCACAAAGTCGTAGTGCATGTCATTCTGGTTTGCACATTGCAGAAAGGTTGTGATTGCACTAAAGAGGGTGGAGCAGAGATTCACGAGAATGTGACCTCAGATGGAAGGTCTGAACTTTGAGGAAAGGCTCAAAAGGTTGGGCTTGTTTTCCTCAGAGCAGCAAAGGCTGAGAGGGGACCTGAAAGAGGTGCCTCAGATTATGTGGGGCATGGATCAGTGGATAGGAAGGTGCTTCCTCTCATTAGTAGAGTGGTCAGTTACCAGGGAGTAAAGATTTAGAAGGTGAAGAGGAGAGTTGGGGAGAATGTTATTTTACCTAGAGGATGATGGGACTCCAGAACTTACTGCCTGAAATGATGGTTGAGTTAGAAACTCTCATAACATTGAAGCAGTATTTAATATTCACTTGTGGGCATTGGGCCAAGCGCTGGCAGTGAGAGTTACTGAACAGTCACTTTGTCACACAGCTAATATCTGACCCACACCCAGTTCCACTGGTCAACTTCTCCGTTCCTGTTTCACAAATATAACATGGTTTGGAGAGGCTCTGGTGCCTCCACCTGTAATGGAGACTGTCTTACCTGGCGATTGGAAACACAGTAGACTACGAAAATAAAGAGGCCCTGGAGAGTGTTGATGACAGTGAATATGTGGGAGAGGAAGAAAGTGCTCTTGTTGATATGAAATATCCCAAAGATCCAAGTGCATCCCAGGACAAACAAACGTGCAGTTGCCTTAAGAGTCAGGGTCCTGTTGAAAAGGGACAAAATAAAAGATTATTCATGTTAATCCATCCCATCATAATGTAGAAAAAGGCACCCATTTGTACACTACCTTTCACAACTGCAGGTTGTTACAAAGAGCATAGGCAGGCAGGAGGCTGGAAGAACACAGCAAGTCAGGCAGCAACAGGAGGTGGAGAAGCTGACATGTCGGGGTAACATTCTTCAGGACTGGGGTGGGTGTGGGGGGAGCTGCAGATAAAAGGGGGTGGTAGGGGCAGGGTGATGAAGTGGGGATAGTTGAAGCCTGGTAGCGAGCACAACCTGGTTGGTCATTGGGAGGAATGAATCTGGTTGGTTGCAGGGGGCAGTCGAATGGATGGGGAGGGACTGGGAAGAGAACTGGGGCATGGGCTGGGAGGTTATTTGAAATTGAAGAACTCAATGTTGAGTCCTCTGGGCTGTAGGTGAAAGATGAGGTACTGTTTCTCCAGTTTGCTGTGTGGTTCATTATGGCAATGGAGGAGGCCAAGGACGGTCATGTCAGGAAGGGCGAGGTTAGGGGAGTTGAAATGGGCGGTGACTGGGAGGTCCGGTCAGCTTCTGTGGGCCCGGATGAGATGCTCGGCAAACCATTTCCCAAGTTTACGTTCAGTCTCCCTGATGTAGAGTTCCCGAAGTTTACGTAGACTTAGGGAATGGTTCGCTGAGCATTGCACAAGTCAACTGGACATCCCAGTCACCGCCCATTTCAATTCCCCTAACCACTCCCTTTCTGACACGACCGTTCTGGGCCTCCTTCATCGCCATAATGAACCACACCACAAATTGGAGGAACAACACCTCATCTTCTGTCTGGTCAACCTACAATCCAGAGGACTCAACACTGAGTTCCTCAATTTCAAATAACCTCCCGCCCCATTCTCCAACTCCCTTCCCAGCCCCTCCCCATCCCTTCCACTCCTCCCAGCCACCAACTGGATTCATTACTCCCATTGACCAACCAGGTCGTACCCTCTATCTGTATTCACCTATCCCCACTTCACCACCCGGCCCCCACAAACCTCTTTATCTGCAGCTGCCCCCACATCCGCCCTCAGTCCTAAAGAAGATTTACACCCAAAATGTCAATTTCTCTAGCTGCTAATACTACTTTGCTTGCTGTGTTCTTCCAGCCTCCTGCCTGACTACTTTAGATTCCAGCATCTGTAGTTTTTTCTCAAACAAAGAGCAAAGCAGCCAATGAAAAATGTTTGCAGTGTTGACACTGTTGTGATGTGGGAAACATGGCAGCCAGTTTGCATGCAGGAAGCTTCTGTCAGTAGCACTGTGATAGTCTTCATTTGGTCCTGTTATCTGAGAGATAATTATTGGCCAGGACACGAGGGATATGTTTGTACGATGAGATTTTTAGATCCAGCCAAGAGAGCAGATTAGGCTTCATTCGATGCCTATCTGAAAGTGGGTATTTTTGACAGTGAAGTAGTCCATCTGCACGGCACTGGTGTCTAACTGCAGCTCTGCACATTCCAGCTTTCAATATGAAGGTAGAATGGAGCATGCAGAGAAATATTGTTGCAGCCACCACTGGGTGAGACTGAATCATGATATGATCTGCAGGCAGTGGGCCAAGGATTTTCTGCTTGGTACTTACGTGGTGTCTTTAATCTTTGACACATTCACATCACGTGTGGACAAATGATGCCTCAGTAAACAGAATGTCCAGACATACAACACCATATTCACCTGGAGAGGGAGAGAAACAAAATTTGGGAAGCAAAGACAGCATAATGTCTTTGAAATTCCCAGTGCACAGAATTCTGTCTAACCATTCCAATTATTTGTCTTCCAATCTTTCTCCTTGCGCTTAATGGTTGTTTGTTGTTGGGAAGCGGGCATGGCTGGCCCGGTCAACACTTGTTGCTCATCCCTAATTGCACTCGAGAAGGCGGTGGTGAGCTACCTTCTTGAAACGCTATAATCTGTCTGGTGTGTTAAATATCAGAGATTAATAGTTGCTATAACAGAGTCCAGCCAAACACCTTTCTGATTTAATTTAACTGATACACCGGTGACTCAAACCATACTGCTAACTTCATCTCTACAATACAGCCTGGGAAGGGGGAGGTGATGGCATAGTGGCATTGTCACATACAGAGACCCAGAAAGTGGCTTGGTGTCAAATCCCACTCAGGTAGATAGTAAATCGTGTTGACTATCGTTAAAAATAGAGTCCCATGGGTGTATCACAATATGCTTAGGCGTTGATTAAAATATCTATACCGAGTCAAGTTCTCCATTGGATTGTTGCTGAGAAAGAGCTTTTTATCTATTTGATACATTGAATGCATGTTAGGAAGGTGTAGTTCAGTTGGCTGGGCAGCTGGTTTGTGGAACAGAGTTATAACAAACAACCATTAAGTGCAAGGAGAAAGATTGGAAGACAAACAATTGGAATGGTCAGACAGAATCCTGTGCACTGGGAATTTCAAAGACAGTATGGGGTCAATTCCCACATCAGCTAAGGTTATTGTGAAGGTCCAATCAGATTAAACTCTTCCTCCCTCATCTGAAGTTTGGTGATCTTCACACCTCCATCAGGTGTCTCTCTCTCTCTCTCTCTCTCTCTAATGAGAGAGCAGCTCTATGGTCTGGTAAAACTATGACAACTTTACCTTTATAACTGAGTGTCTTGCTTAGGTCGTTAAGAATTGATAATATTCACAGTATCTAGAGTCAAGTGTAGGCCAGACCAATAAGTTTGACAGATCTCCGCCTTGATGTACATTTGTGAACAGGACAATACGATTTTCTGATCGTTATTACTGAACTGATTTTATCCCAGATTTACTAATTGGGTTAATTTAAGGTCCCCCAATTGCCTTGCTGAGATTTGAATTTTAGTTCCTCTCACACCTTCTTTGCTCTATGGCTTTGCCTACACCTCCTTTTCTCCCTCCTGTTGTCTAAAATTCCTCTCTTCTCTGTATCTTGTGTACATAAATTTGGGCTGATATCCTGATGTCTTTTTGTCTGTCTCTCTCTGTCTCTCCTGAACAAGGCCTTGTGACTGGAGAGGTCCATATGGTTACCTTAGTGAATATTAGGGGATGTGGAAACACCAGAAAGACACGTACCACAATCACAAGGCAGACTGGCCCTTGGAAACTCCATCGAAAGCCCCACTCTAGGCTCAGCCAGCAGCTGTAAGAAACAAAGAAATCATTACCGCATGTTGTCCAGCCATTGAAGTACCTTTGCAGTGTTGTCGCTATTGTCATATAGAAAAGACAGAAACCAGTTTGTGCACAGCAAGATCCCACATGTGGTATTTATAGTGACAGGGTTTACTGTATGATATGTAAATGAGACACAGTATACATCATCTCAGGAAGTGTTAGGATCTCACATGATATTTTTGGTTACATTCATAAATATTAATCTTTTGCACGTGGCCTAAGTAGACACTGTGGGTATTTGTCAACACAACAAGATAAAGAATAAAGTAGGAACAACTGACAATGTTACAACAATGCCCAGGTATTAATGATTTAATGTTTTAATGAGATTAGTTCAGAGGAGATCCCAGCTTGAGGATTTTAGGGAGATCTTCCCCACCCCTTCTCCAGTCTGTCATCAGAAGTCAATGAAAATAAAATCAAAGAGATGTGTAGGAGTTGCTTACTTATTTTATATTCATTCCAGACAGTCAGGGCCTATTTATCAGTGGGGTCACTAGAGAGTGAGGAGTAATGAGATTTTTTATGCTGATAATGCTGCCCTCAAACATCTGAGTAACAGAAATTCAAAAGATTTGGAGTCAAAGCTATAACATGACTACAGCCAGAGCACTCCTGTGTATTTTTTGGCCGCTTTAAGAAATAATGTGTATTGTCTATTCAACCTGCTCAGAGATATTATTACATTTTTACACACAGACGGATCTTGAGGTCCTCTAACACAGACGTCTTAAGGAAGGTTTGAGGAGACAGTCTGGCAACTGGTGATGTGCAAACAAAATCTTGTGAAGTGAGAGAAAAACATTTTCTCACAGCATCTCAAGCGCACAACATGCTTACACAGTGGCACCCTGCAATATGGGAGAAGGCTGCATTCCTGGAGGTGGGGTCAGTTGAGGTAATCAAGCGAGCATCCATGATTTTGCTTGGATGTAATGGTGTGAATGGATATAGGGAAAAGGCAGAAGATTAGAGTTAGGGTTGGGGTAAAATAGCTGGACTAGGTAAGCGAATCAAACTCAACAACAGAGGCACATTACGTAATAGAGTCCTACCATCACACAGCATGGTAACAGACCCTTCAATTTAACCAGTCCATGCCGAACATAATCCCAAACTAAACTAGTCCCACCTCCCTGCTCCTGGCTCATATCCTTCCAAACATTTCCTGTTCATGTATCCATTCAAGTGTCTTTTAGACATTTGCAATTGTACCTGCATCCACTACTCCCTCTGGAAGTTCACTCCACAGTCGAACCACACTCTTTGTAAAAAATTTGCCTCATGTCTTTTTTAAATCTCTCACTTTAAAAACGTGCCCCAATATTAACATTCCCCATGTCAGGGAAAAGACAATTACCTAGGAGAAAGTGAGGACGGGAGATGCTGGAGATCAGAGCTGAAAGTGTGTTGCTGGAAAAGCGCAACAGGTCAGGCAGCATCCAAGGAGCAGGAGAGTCAACGTTTCGGGCCTGAACCCTTCTTCAGGCCCGAAACGTTGACTCTCCTGCTCCTTGGATGCTGCCTGACCTGCTGTGTTTTTCCAGCAACACACTTTCAGCTCAGAAAAGACAATTACCATCAACTCTATTTATACCTCTGGACTGGATCATAAACACTGATTAGATAATAAAGCCGAACTAGATAATAAAAGCCGATTGATAATGGAGCTAATGTGGTCACTATATGCTCTATGGCCTCCTTCTGCACTGTGATTCTGTGAATTAGTTTCTGAGATGACAGGGTTCCCCTTTGATGAGGCGGAGTAAATTTTAAAAAAGGGTATTTCAAGAAAATGCCCAAGAAAAGTCACGGGATGTAACCACTGTCTTTTGCCATAAAAACCCACCTGGTTCACTGATGCACCTTTGGGGAATCTGTTCCCCTTACACATTCTGGTCGACACATGACTCCAGATCCACAGCAATGTCGGTGACTCTGAGCTGCCCTCCGGACAGTTAGAGATGGATAATAAATGCTGGCAGAGCCAGCAATGTCCACATCCCATTAAAAATAAACATTCAGAAGAATGAAACATTGAAACATACGAGATTCTGAAACAGCCCGTCAAAGTAGATACAGTGGCTTGACACAGCAAGTGACTCCTTTGGTGCTGTTCATTCTGTGATGTCAACTAAACATAAAGTTACTCACTCTTTTTCTGATCCGTAGCCATAGGGACGGATTGCTGCTGATATAATTACAATCAGTGCAGACACAGCATAGCCGGAGGGATACAGGTATCTCCGTCTGATGACGTATGTGTGGGTAAACTTTGTGACTGTGAGGTGTCTGCACACAATGAAAACCTGCAAAGCATCCAGGAACATCCAGGCAAAGACAGTTAGAAAGAAGTAATGTAGGCATCCTGCAACCAGGGCACACACCACCTGGAGGGAAGATCAGAGTAATTGGTTAGGCTTCAGCAGTGAACAAAAACACACAGCAACAAAGACAGACAGAGAGAAACACAGGCAGACACACAAACACGATAAACACAAAGGCTAACACTCTGAAGGCAGACATAACATAAAGATATAAAGACACAGACAGACAGAAACACATACAGAATAACAGACAGATCACCTAAACAGAAATACAGGCAGACTCACTGAGAGATAAACACAGACACAGGAGACACACAGGCAGAGACACTTGGACAGAGGCACACATAGATAACACCCACAGGCAGGGAGAGACACTGTGTAAAACACACACACAACACAGGCAGCAACATACAGAAATAAATACACAGATAATACAGTCAGAGAGAGACACAGTGATACACACACAGATAATAAATTCAGAGAAACATAGAGATAAAGACACAGACATGGGCAGAGACACAAATACAGACAGTTGTAGAAACAGGCAGAGACATACAAATACACAATACACACATTCACAGTCAGAAGCAAGGATTTATATAATCTATCACCACAAGATTTGAGATGTAATTTAAATTATAATGATATGGCAAAGACCTCCTAATAAATTACCAGTAGACAGAGGCAGATGGAGTCATGGAAAGTTATATTGGTGAGTGGTAGGTGCTGTCCTGAGGTGAGGTAAAATAGTAAATAGTGAGGAGAACAGTCTTACATTACAGAAGGAAATAAATGGACTGATCAGATGCTTCAGTTATGAATAAACATTCCACAGACTGATGTTTTCCTTGGAGAAGAGGATACTAACAGGGGACACGATTGCGATGTTTAACATTATGAAGTGGAAATGCCGGTGTTGGACAGGGGTGGAAAAATTTAAAAATCACTCAACACCACAGTATAGTCCAACAGGTTTATTTGAAGTACAAGCATTTGGAGCGCTGCCCCTTTGTCAGATAATTAGTGGGGCAGGATCATAGGGCACAGAATTTACAGTAAAAGATCAAAATATCACACAACTAATTTGATGTATTGAACAAACCTAGATTGCTGTTAAGTCTTTAATCACTTAAAATGGGGATGCGGGTTTCGATTAATACGTAAATTGCAGAACTTCTTTCAAGTCACAGTCCCTCAACAACTTAATGTTTTATCAGTATTAAAAAAAGTGACATCTCAGTTCAAACAATGCATTAAAAGTATGAGGTTAGAGTCTGCTTGTATCCCAACCCTGAATCAGACTGGCTCTATTCTCAAAGTGGGAATTTATAAAACATCTCATGGACTGACTGCGTACAGATTATCTGCTTTTGAACACAGTAGAATGCATCTGCAAATACAAATATGCAAATACAAATTCACTGCATTGACTTCTATATGTGTCTACGAGCATATGTGTGTCTATGTGAGGGAGGGCTGGGGAGAGAGAGAGAGCGCAAGTGTGTGTGTGTGTGTGTGTGTGTGTGTGTGTGCGCGCGCACGTTTGATAGAATGTGTGCGAGTGTGGTAGAGTGTATGCCTGTGAGAGTGTGCACGTGAGTGTATATGAAAGAGAGCATGTGCATGAGAGAGGATCTGCGTGATTGTGTGAATGTGATCTTGTGTAAGAGTTTGTGTGCTTGTGTGTGAGTGTGTGTGAGAGAGTAGATAGTGTAGTGGGGTTACCTGTAGGATGACATGAACCCAAGATCCCAGTTAAGGCAATCCTCATGGGTACCAAACTTGGCTATCAGCCTCTGCTCGGCAACTCTGCATTGTTGTGTGTCCCAAATCCCGCTTTGGAGGATGGTCATCCAAAGAGATGAGGCTGAATGTCCTTGACTGCTGAAGTGTTCCACCATTGGGAGGGAACATTCTTGTCTAGTAATCGTTGCGTGGTGTCCATTCATTCTTGACATAGTGTCTACCTGATTCAGCCAATTTACCTGCCTTGGAGCATCATTGCCTGCAGTGTACAGACGACGCTGGCCAAGTCACTTGAGGATCTGCTGCTCATGTGGTGGGTAGTCTCCCCATGTGTAATGGTAGTATCCATGTTGATACTCTGACACATCTTGCCATGACAGGGTTGTACAGTGTTGTGGACAATGTTGTCCTGAAGGCTGGACAGTTTGGTGTGAACAATGGTCTGTTTAAGGTTCAGTTGATGTTTCAAGGTAGAGGTGGAAGCCCAGGGAAGGTCTTGGCAAGGTGCTCATCCTCATCGATAATGTGTTACAGGCTGTGAAGAACATGGCAGAGATTTTCCGCTCCCAGACAGTACTGGACAACAAAGGGCAGCCTATCAGCTGTCTCCCATATCTGTCTCCTGAGGAGGTCATTATGGTTTCTCGCTGTGGCACATTGGAATTTGCGATCAATTATTTGAGCATCATATCCTGTTCTTATGAGGGCATCCTTCAGCACCTTCAGGTGTCTGCCGTGTTCATCCTTATCTGAATAGATCCTGTGTATATGTAGGACTTGTCTGTAGGGGATGGCTGTTTTAATACGTTCAGGGTGTGCCTTATGATCCTGCCCCACTAATTATCTGATGAAGGAGCAGCACTCTGAAAGCTTGCACTTTCAAATAAAGCTGTTGGACTATAACCTGGTGTTGTGTGATTTTTAATATTATTAAGGCAGAGATAGAGTAGGCAGGAAGAAATTTTTCACCTTGTGGAACGGATCAATGACCAAGGAGCACAGATTTAAGGTAAGGGGCAGGAGGTATAGAAGAGCTGTGAGGAAAACCTTTTTCACCCAGAGGGTAGTGGGAATCTGGAGCTCACTGCCTGTGACGTTGGGAAAGACAGAAACTCTCATAACATTCAACAAGTATTTCGATGTGCACTTGTGATGCCAACGCATACAAGGTTTTGAGCCAAGGGGTGGAAAATAGGATTCGAATCTTTAGATAGTTGCTTTGGAATGGTAT
The DNA here is from genome assembly GCF_020745735.1 of Hemiscyllium ocellatum. Taxonomy (NCBI): domain Eukaryota; kingdom Metazoa; phylum Chordata; class Chondrichthyes; order Orectolobiformes; family Hemiscylliidae; genus Hemiscyllium; species Hemiscyllium ocellatum. Next base: position 15,211,537 of record NC_083445.1, on the reverse strand, counting down.
AGACACAATGAGTCGAAGGGCTTTTTTTTTGCATTGTGGATCCCTATGACACTAACTGTGTTAGTCCAAATCTTATTGCATATCTCGATGATCACAGCAAATGGAATTCCGTTCACAATCCCATCTAGAGTTGCGCAGGATTGAGACTGAGATCTGGTAGTGAAGAATTTAGGGCTGTGCTCCACTTCCCAGAAATTCATCAGAATCTCATCAGAACTAATTCTTGAGTCACTGTGGAATGGATACTGGGGCAATGCATGAGTAAGTGTTGAGGACCCTCCCATGGAGACTCCTCTGTGGTCCCCATTCATTGTGGCATACAAGATCGGTGCCAAAACTGATGAATCAACTGAACAGCCAGTCCTCAGGGTACTTCTGTGTTCTTTCAAATTTCCAACTCTCTTTTCTGAAAAGAAAGAACTGGAAGAAATTTGGAACTAGGCAGCGATGAGCACCTCTTTTGGCTGACCAAAAACCCACTGGGAGCCCACCACGGATATTAAATGAAATAAAATACCACATTCCCCAACTCCTCTGTCTAAAAATATTAGCAAGGGCAGGGCACTGGGGCAACCCTTCTCTTTCCTCACAGGTTTAATTCTTTCACAAGGCAGGGGAGGCAAGGTCGGAAGGAATGTTAATCCAGACCTTCTGTAAGACTCTCCAAGCCTGTGACTGCAACCATCTAGAAGGACAAGGGCAGCAGATACCAGGGAACACTACTATCACCTGAAAGGTCACACCAACCACACCATCCTGACTTGGAAATATGTTGCTGTTTTCTTCACTGATATTCAGTCAAAATTCTCCCTAACAGCACAATGTGTATATTCTCACAGCATACAAACTGCAGTAGCTCATGAAGGTAGCTCATCACCAGCTTCTCCAGGGCAACTAGGGATGGCCATAGCCTATGATCTAATAAAAAAAAGTGGGGATCAAGTGTTAAGACCAGATTAAGAAGAGTGAATAGTAAGTTTGGCCGGATTGACAGTGGTTCATTTGAGAAATCAGTGATGTACAAATATCTGCCTGAGAGATCAAGGCGAAATATAGTTAATTTTTCTGTGCAATTAGCTGTCTAATAAATTAACTAGTGCTGCAGGATTACGAAGAAGCACCCCGCGTATGAGGGAAGATTTGGAGTGTTTTGAACTGTTAAAGCTGAAGATTGGAGACTGAATTGGAAGGGACTGAAAGTAAGGTCTTGGTATGACATCTACGAATCTTTGATTGCGATAAGTGAACAGCTCAGAGAGATGAGTCCTGTGGTGTGGGTGAGAAGCCTGGGTACGGATGTCTGATTCAGGGCGGTAGTCTATGGGTTGACTTTCTCACCTTGTTTGTCACATGGATTCCTGTCAGGAAGATGAGCTGTGCTAGGAAGAGGTTGATACTCAGATGCTTGTACACGATGATGCTGGCCTTTTGGATGGAGCGGCACTTGGTGAACACGACGATGGATGCAGCAAGGCACAGCAGGGATACTGTAAGCCCAATAGTGGAGATCAGCAGCAAGGACCAGTCTTGCTGCAGCAACGACAAGGAGGGAATCACATGCTGGGGGACAGCTGTTTGGATGCTCTCACAGAATTACATTAGGTATACAGCACAGGAATAGGCCATTCAGCCCATCCAGCCACCACTGATGTTCATGCTTTATCCAAACCTGCCTCTATATCTTGACATCTCATTCTATCAACATGAGAAACTTCTATTCCTTTCTCTCTCGTGTTCATCTAGCTTTCTCGGAAATGCATCAACACTATTCACCTCAGTCATTCTACATGGTAATGAGATTCATATTCTAAATATTCTCTCCATAACGAGGCTTGTCCTGAATTCCTCACTTTCTCAGCATTGCTCAGGGGAATATGGGCATCACTAACATGTTCACCTGATGTTGCCCACCCATAATTGCCCTTTAGAGGCAGTTAAAAGTCAACCAAATTGATTGTGGGTCTGGAATCACAGACTGGGCAAGGCTGGCAGATTTCCTTCCCCAAAGGACATCAGTGAACCAGACAGGATTTTTTTACAGCAATGGTCACCTTCACTGAGACTAGTTCTCAATTCCAGATTTTATTAATTATATTCAAATTACACCAGATGCCCCAGTGAGATTTAAACCCATGGAGGCAGAATATTAGCTCGGGCTTCTGGATAATGAATCCACTCACATGACCATAAATATAAAGAAATTAAGTCATCATGGTCTTACCAGAGCACAGGGCTGCTCTCTCATTAAAGAGAGAGAGAGAATGATAGAGAAATGACTGGTGGTGGTTTAACCTGAGGGTCAATCCACCTCAGGTAAGGGGAGAGGGTGTGAAAGACAGCCCTTCACGGTAATCTCTGCCAGTGCAGGAATTAAACCCACTCTATTGGTGTCACTCTGCATCACAAACAAGCCATCCAAGGTAACTAACCCCACACCACGAATATACAGACATATAAAAACCCAAGTAAGGAACAGGAGTAGGCCATTTGGCCCCTCAAGCCGTTTTCGCTTTTTAATATGATCACGGCAGATCTGATAGTAACCTGAACTCTGCATTCTGGTGACCTTTCACCTTTTATTTTATCAAGAATCTATTCAACTCTGCCTGAAAAGTATTAAAAAATTTTTCTTCTGCACATTTTTGAGGAACAGACTTATGGGCCTCTGATACAAAAGACTTGGGTTTCATGGTGGCAGTGGTTAGCACTACAGCCTCATAGCGTCAGGAACCCGAGCTCAATTCCAAATTGTCATGGTGAATGCAGAATTATGGGGTGGATGGGATGCTCTTCAGAGGGTTGGTGCAGACTTGATGGGCCAAATGGCCTCTTTCTGCAATGTTGTGATTCTAATCTATGACTTTGCTTTTATCTCTGACTTAAATGGGTAACCCATTTTTTAAAGCAGTGACCCCTAATTCTAGATACAAGAAGGGGTATCCTCTCCACATCATCTTGTCAAGAGCCTTTAGGATATAAAATGTTTCAATCAAGATACCTCATACTGTTCTAAACTCCAGCAGACACAAACCTCAACTGTCTAATGTTTCCTGCTGAAACTATTCATCTATTCCAGCTATTAGTCTGGTAAAATAAAACAAAGAAATGTGGATGCTAGAGATCTGAAACAAATAAATAGAAATTGCGAAAGAAACTCAACAGATCTGGCAGCTTCTGTGGAGCGAAAAACAAAATCAATGTTCTCCAGTCCAGTGTCTTGCCACCCAGTAAACCTTCTCTAAACTGATTCATACACATTTACTTCCTTCCTTAGTCAGGGAGACCAAAACTGTCCACAATTCTCCAGATGACATTGTGAGGGAGCAGCATGGATTGTGTGGATGTTCCTGAGACTACAGATTTACTTTAAGATTCATTGTAATTTTATTACAATTATTATATTTCATTACTATAAGCTTTTTATTCATTTTGTAAGCATTTTTTTCCAAAATGGATCACTTTTGTGAGCTTTTCGGAGGTCATCAGTGAACGACTCAAGTTTTTTTATTTGAAGTCTATAAGCATTACAAATCTATATGCATTTTAAGCAGACTATTTTTTAACATTGCAAGTGTTTTTTTTTGAATAGCTGAACAATTTCTTTTTGGATGGCGTTTGTTTTCATTTTGGGGGGTCCTGCACGTGGTTGGTTCTGGAGAATTTCTTTTTTACCCAAAGAATTTATTGAAGAGGAGCTAATTTAGTTAATCAGCCAAGGGGTTGATTTTATTTAAGATTTATATATTTGATATACATTTTTTTGCATTTTAACATTACATTCTAAAGGCAATCAAAGGTAGTTTATTTTACATGTAAGACATTATTCAAAATTACTTTTTTTATTCTTCATTCCATAGAATCATAGAATCCCTACAGCATGGAAACAAGTCCTTCGGCCTTACAAGTCCACACCAACCCTCTGAAGAGTAACCCATCCCTACTCATTCTCCTACCCTATAACTCTACATTCACCCCTAACTGATGCACCTCATCGACATATCCCTGAACACTACAGGCCAATTCACCTAACCTGCACATCTTTGGATTGTGGGCTGAAACCAACGCAGACACAGGGAGAATGCACAAACTCCACAAAAACAGTTGTCCTAGGCTGGAATCAAACCCAGGTCCCTGTGCTGTGAGGCAGCAGTGCTAGCCACTGGGCCACTGTGCTGCCCATTCACAAGATGAGGGGGTTGCAGGCTAGGGCAGCATTTATTGCCCATCCCTAATTGCCTAGAGGGCAGAGTCAACCACATTGCTGTGGTTCTGGGATCTCATGAAGGCCAGACAGGACAAGGACATCAGTTTCCCTCTCTAAAGGACATTAGTGAAACATTTTTTTTCCAACAATCAAAATGGATTCATGGTCATCATTTGAATCTTAATTCCAGACATTTTTGAATTAAATTGAAATTCCAGAACCTGTCATGGCAGGATTCAAACCCAGGTCTCCAGATCATTAACTGGATGAACAGTCCTGTGATAATACCATGAAGCTATTACCTTTTAACATTATTAAGGACATATCAAAGGTACAGTGTCAGATGGCTAGAAAATTGAGAAAAATGATTACACAGCAAGATCAGTGACCGATAAATAGGTGACTGTCAGGAAAGGTAAAACCTTAGTTTGAAAGTCTCCATTGTATTTATGTTACAGTGAAAGCTATTTCTCTATTAAATATATATTGAGTCTCAGGTACTGTTGAAAGGACTAGCCTCTCTGAGGAAAATAGGAGAGGCAGTCAGTTATTGGACACTAGTATTGATTATTATGTCAGGCAGTGTTTGATAAAATTTAAATGAGGAATTGTTACAGGGGATGCTCCTCTCAAGGGCTCAGAAAGGACATTCTGTGGCAGTGAGTGTAAATTAAAGATGCTGTGTTGCTTTCCTGGTGCTACACTTAAGGATGCCTCTGAGCATTTCAAGCATATTGTTAAATGGGAGATTGAGAGGCCGAAAATTGGACACATTGGTAGGGAAAAGATTAAAACTTTACACAGTGAATTTAAGAGGTTAGTAGAAGATTAAAAAACTTTAAAAATAGTAATCTCTGGTTTACTCCCAATGTCAAACTCGAATAAGGGAAGGAACAAAAGAATAAAGGCTATAATTCATTAGTTGAAGAGGTGGTTTATTGTTCAGGGATTCGTTTTTGGACAACTGGCATCTTTTCTGGGGCAGAAAAGACCTGTTCAAAACAGATGGATTTAACCCAAACTGGAAAAGGACCAATATCTTAGTAGGAAGATTTGCTAATTCCATTAACAGAGACTTTATACTGCTAGAGAGAGGGATGGAGGGATTCTAAGTCACATTGTAAACAGAAAGATTGATGAGGAAGGTTCTAAGTGTTAAAGGAGCAAATCAATCAGAACCAAAAGACAAAAGGAAGTCAGAGAATGTAGTAACTCTGAAAAATGAAATTGCATTTGTTTCATTACAAGGATCTTTACAGATAAGGCTGATGAACTCAGGGCATGTTTAGGAATATGGGATTGGGATGTCATAGCTTTTACAGAAGCATAGCAGAGGGAGAGACTGGCTCAATGTTTGGGGTTTTAGATGCCATAGGAAGGGAGGGAAGATAGGAGTGGCAGTGGTGTTTTTGATTAAAGAAAACATTACTACTGTAACTAGTGAGGATTTCTGAAAAATTGTCCAGTGAAAACATATGAGTAGAAACTAGGAATAAGAAAGGAAACATCACTTTAATGGGATTGTACTGTAGCACCAACATGCAACTCCCACCCTCCTCCCGCCACCCACCTCACCCCCTTCACACTGCTGGCCCTCCCCCATAGTCAGAGAGCAATTGAGAAACAAATATGTGGAGAAATTGCAGACATATGGAAGCTTGATAATGTTGCAATAAAGGGGATTTTAATTTTCCAAATATTGACTGGGGCTAACATGGTGTTAATGGTTTGGATGGTGAAGAATTTGTCAAATGTGTTCAAGGAAATTTTCTTTACCAAGATGTGGTGTGAGACAAGAACATGCAACAGTTGACTGGAATACACTGTTTGCAGGTAAAATGACATCTGACAAGTGGGAGGCTTTCCAGGATGTGATGACGAAAGTTCAGAGGCATTGCGAAGGATAAGGCTGGTGAGATTAACGAACAATGGGTGTATAAAGATATTGAGGTTCAAGTCAAGAATAAAAAAAAATATTTATATTAAATATAGACAACTGGTTTCAAATAAATCTTTTAATAAATAGAAAGGGTGTATGAAGAGGGAAATCAGTAAAGCAAAGAGGAGAAATGAGATAGCATTGGCATTTAAGGTTAAGGATAATCCAAACAGGTTTTACTTGTACATTAAGAGTAAGAGAGTGTCTAGAGAGAGGGTAGGGGCTCCTTAAAGATTCAGGAGGTCATCTTTGTGTTAAACCCCAGGTGATAGGAGAGCTACAAAATGAATATATCCTGCCACTTTTTACTGTGGAGAAAGAAATTGAGGCTAGAGAACGCAGGGAAATAAATAATGATGTTTTAAAAACAGTTCACATTACAGAAGAGGATGTTCTGGAGGACATAGAGATTTTGAAGGTCGATCAACCTCCAGGACCTGATTTAACGTATCCCAGAATGCTGTGGGAAGTAAGGGAGGAAATTGTGAGGTCCCTTGTAGAAATATTTGCATGATCCATAATTAGAGGTGAGGTGCCTGATGGCTGGAGGGTGACTAAAGTTGCACCTGTGTTGAAGAAAGGTTGTAAGGAGAAACTGGGGAACTACAGACCTTTGAATCTGACTTTGGTTGTTGGTAGTACGTTGGAGGAGATTTTAAAAGATAGAATTGATAGACATTAGAGAGGCAAAAATTGATGAGGGATAGTCAGCATGGGTTTGTTTTTACAACAGGAGACTTGTCACCAGTCGTGTTTCACAGGGATCGGTTCTGGGTCCTCTTTTGTTTGTCATTTAAATAAATGATTTGGATGAAAATGCAGAAGGCATGGTTAGTAAGTTTGTGCCTACTATGGTGATATAGTAGGCAGTGAAGGTTTTCTCAGCTTACAAAGTAATCTTGATCAAGTGGGTTAATGGGCTGACAAATGGCAGTTGAAGATCAATTTGGATAAATGTTTTGGCACAACAAACAGGGCAGGCCTTGGATAATTAATGGTTGGACCTTGGATACTGTTCTAACAGAAGGGCCCAAGGGTTCAGGTACATAATTCCTTCAAGTTCGCATCACAGGTAGACATGGTGGTTAAAAAGGATTGAGCATGCTTGCCTTCATCGCTCTGTCCTTTGGATATAGGAGTTGGCAAGTCAAATTGAGGTTGTACAAGGAATTAGTGAGACCTCTTTTGGAGTATGATTCCAGTTCTGGTCATCCAGTTATAGGAAGGATATTATTCAGCAAGAAAGGGTAATGATGAGATTTACTGGGATGTTGCTGGGTATAGGAAAGTTTGAGTTTAAAGAAAGGCTGGATCGGCTGTGACATTTTTCACTGGAGTGTAGGAGGTTCAGCGGTGATCTGAAAGAGGGATATAGGTCGGATTAATAGTAGTTGTCTCTTCCATAGGATGGGGGGATTTCAAGACTAGGGGGCATATTTTTAAGGTGAGAGATTTATATAGACATAGAGGTTGGTTTGCATGTGGAATGAACTTTCTGAGGAAGTGGTGGCTATAGGCACAGTCACAAGACACTTAAATATGTTCAGGAATAGGAAAGGTCGGAGGAATATGGGCCAGAAGCAGGCAGCTGGAGCTAGTTTAATTTGGGAGTGTGTTTGGACTGAAGAGTCTGTTTTGGTGCTGTATGACTCTATGACTCTATGTAAACTCACTGGTGTCTTGTATAACTAAAACATAACCTCTATACCTTTGTATTCAATTCCCTCACAATACATGATAACATTCTATTAGTTTTCCTTAATACTAGCTGTAGCTGCATAACAGCCTTTTGTGATTCATGCACAAGTCCCTCTACATCTCGGAGCTACGCAACCTTTCACCATTTAAATAATAATTTTATTTGTAATTCTTCCTGACAGAATAGACAATTTCACATTTTCCCACATTATACTCCATTTGCAAGATGCTCATCCGTTCACTTTATTTATATGTATTCAGAACTTCGACATTCTGATGTAACTAACATTTCTACTTTTTTTTGTGCCATTGGCAAATGTAGCTACCCCATATCTTCAACCTTTTCATAAGCCTTAATATAAATTGTTAAAAACTGATGCGCCAACTGATCCCTGTGGAACACCACATATGACATTTTGCTAACACATTTTATGTTAACTCTTGTTAGCCAGTCAATCTTCTATCCATGCCAACATATTAACCCCTCCACCATGAAAGTTCATTTGCTGCAATAACCTTGAAAGTGACACCTTATCAAATGCCTATGGAAATCGAAGTACACTACATCTACCACTTCAACCATGACATGCATTACTTTATCGAGCAATTCCAATAAATTGTCTAAATATGATTTCCGTTTCACAATATCCATTATTTTGCATTTTTCTGAGTCCTACTCTAGCATCTCTAATAATAGCTGCTAATATCTTCCCTTGGACAGATGTTACATTAACTGGATTTCGGTTTCCCACTTTCTGCCTTCCTCTTGTTTTGAATAAAGGTGTTATATTCACTGTGCTAAAGAGGAGTCATACCAGATTCAAAGCTTGAACTGTTTCTCTCTCTGTAGATGTTACCAGACTTGCTGAGTTTCTCCAGCATTCTCTGCATTTGTTTCATATTTCCATTTTTTCAGTGTTTTACTTTTACATGAGTTAAATTGAAATGGGAGAAAGTGAGGACTGCAGACTGGAGTTCAGAGTCAAAAAGTGTGGTGCTGGAAAAGCATAGCTGGTCAGGCAGCATCGAGGAGCAGGACAATCAATATTTCGTGCATAAGCCTTTCATCAGGAATGTAAGGGGGTGGGTGCTGAGGGATAAATAGGAGGGTGCCTTCCCCCCAGCCCCAGCTGCATCCTCCTATTTATCTCTCAGGCCCTTTCCCCTCCCCCACATTCCTGATGAAGGCCTTATGCCTTAAACATCAATTCTCCTGCTTCTTAGATGCTGCCTGACTTGCCGTGCCTTTCCAGCGCCACAGTTTTTAACTTAAATTCAAATGGATCTTTCCCAAATACAGCAATCTTTGAATATTAGAACTAATGGATTAGATATTTCACTAAGCACATTTTACAGTAACCAGCTCCTCCTATTGAATCTTAACATAAAACAACATCATATTTATGGTCGCTCAGTCTGATCTCTGCCACATGATTTGTACCAGGGACTGTGACAGATTGGGTGGCACTGTGAGCTGCAGCTAATGCCAGTCAGGGTATTAATTTCAGGGGTACACAGGTTCAATTGCCAGAACCACTGAGATCACCATGAAGAACCTGCCTCCTCAAGCTCCCCCATGCCTGGGACATGGTCATCCCCAGGTTACACTCATTGCCAGTCTTCTCTTTTAAATAACTTCATGGTCCTCTGGAAACTTTCACTCATGTAAAACAATGACAATCAATTCTAAAAGAAGAGTCATACTGGAATTGAAATGTTAACTCTGTTTCTGTGTCTCCAGAGTTCACCAGATCTGCTGAGTTTCTCTAGCAATCTCTGTTTTGAGTTCAGACATCCAGCATCCATAGTATTTTAATTCAGTGGTGTTATTATACATCGCTGGGGTAGGTGAGATTTCAAACTAGGTCTCTTGACTCAGGGCAGGGCCATTACTACTGTACCATAACCTGTTTCACACTTTGTTCATCTATTAATTATCAGTGATTCTAGTAATAACCAGTGATGTTGCTTTTGGGATAAATATTGATGTTGGGTTAACTCCACTGTTTTCCTTCAAAATAACACCATGTGATCTTTCACATCTGAATTCGTTGTTCTGCTGGCTGTCGAGGGGCCACTTTCTCAGGCCATTCCCTGGGGTCACTCTTTGGGGTCAGACTCTAGATCACTTTGGGGTGTCAGTGGTCACTCTTTGGGGTCATATTGGGTCTTAGTCTGAGTCACTCTCTGAAATCACAGTCTGACTCACTCTGTGCTGTTTCAGGACTCTGTGGACTCACTCACTAGATCACTCAGTAGTCCCTAATGGAGTCGCTTTCCTGCTCTCTGGCACCCTTGGGTGTTATTCTGAGTCTCCGGCTTCATCTCATCTCATTCTTGTGTGTCTGATTCCTGACTCTCTGATTCTCTTGCTCTCTGCTTTCTGACTGTTACGCTTTTCTGTTTCCTCTGTCTCTGGGTTTACTTCCCACTTTGACTGGAATTTGAACAATGTTTTACCTCGATCTCAACTGGAGACATTAAAATAGCAAAGCTCGTCAGATGGTTACATTGGCATATTACGTTGCTTCCATTGGAACTAATCAGGAAGCAGCCCTCAGACGACCAGAAACTTCCCTCTTCTGTTCTCTTTAAATAAACGCAGTCGGCCTTCTCGTGATCTTTGATATCCTGCATGAAGGAACAAACCTCGTTAAACAGCGTGCACCTACCACAGATTTAAATATCCCCAGCTCTCTGAACTGCAGCCATACAGAAAGCAACCAGACAATGAGGACACAGTAACCTCCTCGAGACAGGAACTTAAAACGTAAGAACATGTTTCATACCATTATGGAAGCAAAATCTCCCTCTACACTGTCCCCATCAAAAACCTTCCAGATAAGGACAGTATAGGGTTAGATACAGAGTAAGTCTTTCTCCACACTGCCCCATAAAACATCTCAGGACACGGACATACAGGATTAGATACAGAGCAACGCTCCCTCTATACTGTCCCAGTCAAAGACTCCCAGGAAAGCAACAGCACCGGGTTAGACATAGGTAAAAGAGCTCTCTATGCTGTCCAATCGTTCATCTTGAACCATTGCAGTTCCTGTTGCATGACAAGCCTGAAAGTCACCCTTACAAACCTGGTTGAGTTTCAGTGTAAAATTGACCATTTCTGTCAGGTTGTGGCTGGCTGCTTTGTTACTGATTCTGGCTGTTACCACTTTGGAGTTTAACCAGCCTGTTCCTTCAGTTGCTTCCAACTGCTTGATGCCATCTTTATGGATCTCGCTGTTCAAAATGGATTCCATGTCGCTGAATACAAAGAAGGAGACTGCAGCAAAGTCTGGGGGAGCAAAGTGATTTGGACTTTGGGTGAGTGTCAAGTCATCTGAAATAATTTGGCAACAGCAGTTGATCTAGCTATAAATCCAATTCCACAGCTCATTGTGTCCACTCCAATGATGGATTGTAGAATTGATCCAAATGTTAAAGCAAGGCAATTTTAAATATTGCAAAAAAAACATATGAGTTGCTTAGCAGCACAGAAGCTGGATATGGCTGAACAAGTAGAAATATTCAGAGGTTTATGCCTTGCATTCATCAGGACAGAATTGCAAGAATACCAAATCTCAGAGGAAACAATAGTTTGTACTGCATGGGAAGAGGTGGGAAAGTTTCTACCAGCATTGATTTATTGCCACAAGAGCTCACAAGCATATATGTGGACTTTAATTTAGACAGCACCTTTCATTATATCAGGATTTCCAAAAACACTCTGCAGCCAATTAAATACTTTTGAAGTACAGTCATTGGAATCACGTCAGCCAATATATGCAGAAATTTCAACAAACACCAATGAGATAATCAGCAGGTAACCTATATTCAGTAAATATCAATTCATGTGATAAACTAATGCTGTGATGAACTTATCACTTACTGACAAGTTATAGAATATTACAAATGCGACTTGGGTGTTGGATGTGACTGCTAGTTTTATGCACTTTATGCACAAAAATATAGATTAAATTACTCAGGGACAGACTTCATTCATAGTGAGTGAAACTGGATGTCTCCCCAGTTGGGAACTGCCTTTACAATAGGAGCTCTCTCTCTCTCTCTGAACATCACAGAGCTTCCACATAGAGGGAGACACAGACTAATGATGATCTACTTCTGGAGATACAATACTAACAGCTAAATTAAACATATTTAATCCTGTACTTCTCACTGACACACTAACAGTGTGTTTACCCTTGTAGTGCTTTTTACTTCGAGCCAAATACCTTATTTGATGATCCTTCCACAATATAATCCCTCCCCACTGATATCGCTGATTCCTTCATAAACATTGCAATCCCCTTCCCCTTTTATCCTTCTCTCTCTTGTCGAAATACCTAATCACCAGAAACGTTGAGCTGCCAATCCTGTCCATCCTTCAGTGAAATTATAGCATGATGTCAAACTCCCACCTGCCTGTCTGTGCCCTCAATGTATCTGTCTGTCTTATTCTTCAGTCTCCTTGCATCAAAATATATTCCACTTGGCGTTGCTGAACACTTTTCGTTGCTGTCTGGGTCCTTTCCTAAGCAGCCAGTTTCCTCGACCTTCCAGACTCACCCAATAATATTTTAATCCCCTTATCTCTCCCCTTGTTCAAAAGCTGCTTGTCAGGATCCCATCTCCTTGCCAATCTAATTTAAATTCACCATTAAAAGCATTAGCAGACCCCTCCCAGAAACAGTCTCCATGCCTCAGGAATCTAAAGCCCTCCCTCCTCCATCAGTTCTCCAGCCATGCAATCATCTGCTTGATCCTTCAATTCTTATACTCACGGGGTAACTGTGTGCCATTGGGAAGAACCCAGAGATTACTATCTTGAAGTCTTGCTTTTCAGTTTCTTACCTAACCCCTAAAGTCTGTTTGCATGACTCATTTTTTTCTTCCGATGCCATTGGTCATGATGTGGATTATGATCTCTGGCGGTTCATCCTCCCTTCAGAATTCCTTTCAGCCATTTCATGACATCCTTGACCCAGGCACTCAGGAGAAGATGTGTCATCTGGAATCTTGTCTCCAGCCAAAAAGCGTCTGTGTGCTCCCTTACTAGCAAATCCCTGACCACTAATAACCTTTCACTTCTTTAGTCCTCACCCCATCTCAGCCGTCAAACAGCTGGAATACCCACAGTGCAATGGTGTTGACTCTAACTGGCCTCCACAGAAGAATTCCCACTCTCACCGTTTCTCAAGACCAAGATACAATTTTGAAGCCAAATGCACAACTTAAAGCACATGAGGAATGTTTGGGAATTCTGGGTTTATATTTGATAAAGTTAAGAAGGATGAGGGGTGATCTAATTAAAACTTACAGAATACTGAATGGCATGGACAAAACAGATGTTGGGAAGAAGTTTCCATTGGTAGGAGAGACTACTTCTGGAGATACAACACTTACAGAAAAATTACACATATTTAATCCTGTACCTCTCACTGATAAACCAACAGTGTGTCCTACAGCATATCCTTAGAGTAAAGGGAAGTCCCTTTAGAAGGAGATCACAAAAAACTTCTTTGGCCAGAATCTATGGAATTTATTGCCACAGAAAGCTGTGGAGTCCAGGTCATTGAGTATATTTAAGATTGCTGCTGAAAATGTGTTGCTGGAAAAGCGCAGCAGGTCAGGCAGCATCCAAAGAGCAGGAGAATCGATGTTTCGGGCATGAGCCCTTCTTCAGGACTGATATATTTAAGACTGAGATAGATAAATTCTTGAGTATCAAGGGGATCAAAGCAGTTGAGAAACTTATCAGCCATGATGGAATGGCGTAGCAGAATCAATGGGCTGAATGGCCTAATGTCTGTACCCGCGTCTCATCGTCTTATTGAGCAGGAATAGACCATTCAGCCCATTGAAGCATATCTCTCAGTCAATAGATTTGCAGCTGACCTAATTGTGACCTTAACTCCACTTTCCAGCCTGTCTCCTCCTCATCCCCCAATGACCTTTGACAATCAAACCTCTGTCCTTAAGTAATGACCCACCTCCACTTTTCATTGGAGAAGGGAAATCTAAAAACTAATGATCATCTGAGAGAAGAGACACCTCATCCACTCCCTTCTCAATGGGAGACCTGCGGCCCCTAGTTCGAGATGAATGGGGTTAGTTTGCCCAGTTTATTTTATTCATTCCCAGGATGAGGGTGTCATTGTCTAGGTCTTCATGTTTTGCTTATCCCTCATTGCTCAAGGACATTTAAGAGTCAAAAACACGTTGCTATGTGTCTGGAGTAACATGAAGACCAGATCAGGGAAGGAGGGCAGTTTTCTTCCTTGTAGGACATTAGTGAACCAACCAACAATGAGTTTTTCCCCAACAATCAACAATAGATTCAGGTCACCATCAGACTCTTAATTCCAAATCTTTGTTGGAGTCAAATTCCACCATTTGTCAGGGCAAGATTGAACTCGGGTCCACAGAACATTACCTGGGTCTCTGGATTAACAACCCAGCAATAATACCACCAGGCCAATGCATCCCACAGTTGGTTGGATGCAGAGTAATGTCAACAATGTAGATTTAATTACTGCATTAACTGAGGTTATCACGAATGTCATTCCTTCTCAATCTCTCCCCTTGTCTAAGGTGTGATGACTCACAATTTCAAACAGCAGCTGTCACTTCTCTCTAATAAGACAGTTAGCCTGTGGTCTGGTAGGACAATGATGACATTATCTTTAGTTCTCGATTTCCCTACAAGGGGAATCGGTCTGTCCAGTCAAGTCCCTACATGTTTCAGAATTATTACCGCTCATTCTTCTGTGCTCCAATGAGGATTGATCTATCTCCTCAGGAGACAAACTCCCTGAAGGGAAAGAAGGAAGAGAGGAGAAACTATTTTAAACACACAGTGTTGGAAAATACAAATTTGGTTGCAAAAGAAACTAAACATTTACCAGAGTTCTTTGCTCCCATGACCGTTCTCCAGTTTATCTCCATGGTGTTATTCTGGATCTCGATTCTTGCCAAGTCACCTGGCATATTTTGATTACCAAACACCTGGATCTTGCCAGCTGAAATTAAAGACAAGTCCTTGTGAAGGATGCAGTGCCTTTGGAAACCCCATGCCTCTTTCTCTCTCACAGATTTACATGTCTTTGATGTTATTTCATGATTCATTCTGAGCATACCTAGATACTCATAGCCTCCCTGCATTGTCATTCTGCACTTTGCCCCCTCAGCCTGAGACAGTAAGCTCATTATTTCTGAAAGAGAATCATATCCGATTCGAAGCATAAACTCTTTCTCACTTCACAAAACCTATTGAGTTTCTCCAGCACTCTCTGTGTTTGTTGTCGAACATATCCCTTTGTTTGTGGGGAATGTATCACTGTCCACGAATGTATGTTGCTTCTCGCTCAAGTAAATGAGCTACGTTGCAAGGCCTACTCACTATCTTACAATGGTTATTGGCATAACTATTAGCACATTCTGGACATTTCACCCAGCAGCCAACTGAACAATGTTATGTTTGAATTTCAATGTCAGTGTAGAATTTGGCATATAGCCTACACATCTCAGCAAGTAGTTGATTGAATCAAACAGGATGTTCCTCCTATTGGTGATACAGACCTCACCCAAATAGCTTACATTTGCAAAACCCAAAACAAAAAGTCTATTGCTCAATGTGATTCTGCAATTGGGCAGCAGTTGCTTAACAGTCTCAAGGAATCTTGACTTCATGTTTTATATGAAAGTCTTTGGCAGTGTAATGCTCCCTCAGTACTGTTGTGGAATCATCCTCCACAATCCTGTGTCAGTGAGACATGACCCTGATCTTCTGACTATGAGGCATTAAAATTACCCACTGAGACCCAGAAGGAACAGTGCAAACGCTGAGCACAGCACAGGAGATAGAAACCTGCTCTCAATCAATGTTCACACACCATCACTTTCCCAACAATTGACACTGTTGAATTTGAAAGGATGAGGGGTGAGATCATTGAAACTTCCTGAATCCTGAGAGCACGAGATAGAGTGGGTGGCATGGTGGCTCAGTGGTTAGCATTGCTGCTTCGCAGCGCCAGGGACACGCATTTGATTCCACCCTTGGGCACTGTCTATATGGAATATGCACATTCTCCCCGGGTGAAAGTGAGTTTCCATTGGGTTCTTTGGTTTCCTCCCACAGTCCAAAGGTGTGCAGGTTAAGTGAATTGGCCTGTAGTCTTTAGGGATGTGTAGATCAGGTATATTAGTCATGGAGAATGCAGGGTTACAGGGAAAGGGTAAGGGTTGAATCTAGTTCAGATGTTCTTAGAACATAGAACAATACAGCGCAGAACAGGCCCTTCGGCCTTCGATGTTGGTGCCGAACAGAGGAGTGGTGTGGAATTGTTGGGCTGACTGGCCTGTTTCCACACTGAAGGGGTTATATGTATATGATTCTATGGAGCGGTGTGGAGAAGGTATTTTTACCAGTCAGAGAGACTTGGACCCGAGCACGCAGCCTCGGACTGAAGGGATGACCTTTTAGAACTGAAATGAGGAGGAATTTCTTCAGCCAGAGAGTGGTGAATCTGCTCAACTCACTGACACAGATGGCTATGGAGGCTAAGTCATTGAGTATCTTTAAGTCAGAAATAAATAGATTCCAGAATAGTAAGGAGATCAAAATGTGATGATGCTGTCCCTTTAACAAGGCTATGTTGTCCTTTTTTTTCTCAGAGCTGTCATAAATGCAGAGTTGCTGAGAAGTTTGGCTTCGATGGGTTTTAGGGCCAATTTGATTATACCGAATAGATACTGCCACAGGCAAAAAACTTTCAAATTTAAAAACCCACTTGTACAATGAAAGGGGAGTAGCCAGTTTGGTTTAGTTTGGGTTTTAGCAGTCTGGCTGTTCTGGGGAAAGCAGTCAGTCAGTTTTGAGGCTGTTGGTCCAAGAAACTGATAGATGGAAGAAGGTGTTCCATTCTGAATCTCTCTGCCATTTCTCTCTCTCCTGTAAGACCCTGCATCTGATTTTACTTTTTGTGCCAAGGGGTGTTAACGGAGATTGTTGCAAATAGTTGGAATAGCATCATTAAGTTGGAATAGTCTGTTGGGTTTTCAGATTGGTTAAGTTATTCTATATTCCGTTCTCTTTTGTTTATGTTTCATTTGGTAATCTTGCAAATTAACTCTGCTTGTTTAAAACTAAGCGGTTGGGCCATCTGCATCACTCCTGGAATATCCGCATTACACCTGCTTAAAACAACGAGCAAAGTTTCGCTCCAGGCTGCTTTCTTGAAATGTTTGAAGGGGGTCTGGTCTGGTCTGTAACAAAAGGTTACAGGAAGAAGGCAGGAATGGCTTAATTCTGTTTCTATATCCTCTGGCCTCATGCACAGAAACAGGAACCTAGATTGATATCAATTTTCTTAGCCCTCATTCTGTGGAAATGTAATTATCAAATATAATTTAGGAACTTGCTCAACCCTATGGCACAGCATCATGGACAATAATGTTTCTACATGTTTGTCAAAACAATTTTATGAAATATTGTTTGAAATTTTTAATCAGATGTCGCCATTTTAATTGACACATTTCTTTTAGTAAAGTGCCAATTGGCTTAGATAGTGCTGACCATAAAACCAGAAATAAACAACCTTTCCTTTTACTAAAAGATGCCCTCTGTGTCAATTTGACATCTCAAGGGTTAGCATTTATACTGAGTAATATTTTACCGAAAGAGTCTTCTGAGATTGACTTTGTTTCCCCTCTGGACAAAGTCAATGCAACAGCCATTGCCATATTCTCTAAGAGATCCAAGATGGTTGCTGCTACATTTAACCGTTGAGTGGTCGTCATGTTCTGTAGCCGTGAATTCCTACTGAGGAGACCATTTGTAAAGTTTGCGATGGCCTAAAGATAGAAAGAAAAAGGCTTCTTGAACTAATGGGTCTGTTGTTTTCTCTTCTTATTTTCATTTTCTCTCATTCCCTTTCTCTCTGAACCATCTTCTCCTCCTTCCTCCTCAATTTCTTTTGTTTTCTGTCTTCCGTCTCCCACACTCCCTTCACTGTGATTGTCTTGGAACCTTCCTTTCCTCTCGCTTGCTCCCTGTTTCTAGCTTCCACCCCCTTCTGCCTGTAACTTTCAATTATCTGCCTCAATAAATTAGAGTAACGCTCCTTTCTCTTACTATTTGCTGAAAGATATCAAAACAGCAGTGAGTGGCAATTTGAAATAAAAGAAACAGCCACAGTAAACATTTTCATAGAATCACAGAACTTTGACAATGCCAAAGGAGGAAATTCAGCCCATTTAGCAGCACTTCTATTACCTGGAGCCAATCTCCTGTCTTGACCGTATTGCAAATTGCCGTTATTTATTACCTTTCAACTGAAAGGCTTCCTAAGCCCATTCCAGAATGCAGCTCAGCATCAATCCCACTGATGTGGGCCTGCAATCATATGGAGCCCACACTGTTCTACCATTGGCACACATCACCCAGATCCTGCCTAACTTTCAATCTGTAATTTGAATGCTTCTGCCTTTACAATGGTCCTCTTTATACCAGCTTTCCACATTGGTTCGTCCACTATGCCTGGAGGTTCTTATGGGCTATGCAATGAACGTACATGACATATCCATTAAATATGAACATCCCATGGAATATCAAACCCATATTCATATTAAAAGATCCACTCTCCCTTCAGAAGGGTGGAGTTTGTGAAGGGGCCATCAGCCTAGCATAAAGTTTAGGCTTCTTTCCCCAAAGCATATAGATCATCACAAACAGAGGATTATGATACCAGTTCACATTAATCACATTGTTACTTCAAGCTTGATCAAAGAAATAGAGTTTAAGTTGTGTTTTAAAGTGGGGAATGAAATTCATTGTTGCCAAAATGGCTTGTGAGACAAAGGTACCATGAAATGATACCGACTGTTGTAAAGACCAAGCACGTTCATCAATGTCCTTTCAGGAAGGAGACATGCCACCTTCACCCAGTCTGGCCTACGTGATTCCAGACCCACAGCCATGTAGTTGACTCTTAACTGCCCCCGAACCATGGAATCCTACAGTATGGAAGAGGCTTTTCAGCCCATCTAGTCTGTACCACCTCAAAATATGGCCTCAGTTTCAAGGCAATTGAGGAAGAGAAATCATTACTGATCTCGTCAACAATGCCCACCCTCCATGAAAGAGTAAAATATACATAGGAAAGCAAGTTGAAGAGGATGCAAAGAGTCTGCAAAGGGATACAGATCGGTAAAGGAAATTGGCAAAACAATTGGCAGATGGAGACCAATGTGGGAAAACATCTGATTGCCCACTTTGGCAGAAAGAATAAAAATTCAGAACATCATTTGAATACAGAAGTATCATATGATGTTGCAGTACAAAGTGATCTCAATCCCCTTGTACATGAATCATACAAAGTTATTGTAATGGAAGGTGGCGATTTGGAGGGAGGGCGCTGAGCAAGGAAGCGATGCCATTTGTGCCAAGGCTGGAGGCAAAAGTAAGATTGGTATCTGGAGTAGTCAAACAGACCCTCTCTGGAAAAAAGAAGTCTCTTTGGGGAAAGGAGGCTGAATGAGAAGGAGCAGTCAGACAAAGTATTTCTCAACTCATTGTAAACCATAGGCTTCATTCCATGTAAATACTTCCTCAATTAACCTTAATTTCCCTTCACTTTTGTTGTGACTTGATGGCAATGGAATAAAGAATTAATGTCTCAAGATCTTTGGACCATCTTCGAATGTCATGTTACATGAGCAAGAAGATTCCCAACCCCTGTACTCAATGCTCTGACCAATAAAGGAAAGCATACCAAATGCCTTCTTCACGATCCTATTTACTTGTGATTCCACTTTGTAGGAGCTATGAACCTGCACACCAAGGTCTCTTTGTTCAGCAACACTCCCATATACACTTACCATTAAGCGTATAAGTCCCGCTAAGATTTACTTTCCCAAAATGCAGCACCTCGCATTTATCTAAATTAAACTCCATCTGCCACTCCTCAGCCCATTGGCCCATCTGATCAAGATCTCATTGTAATCTGAGGTAACCTTCTTCGCTTCCCACTACACCTCCAATTTTGGTGTCATCTACAAACTTAACTATACCTCCTATGTTCATATGCAAATCACTTTTATAAATGATGAAACGTAGTGGATCCAGCATCAATCCTAGTAACACTCCAATGGTCACAGGCCACCAGTCTGAAAAGCAACCCTCCACCACCATCCTCTGTCTTCTACCTCCAAGCCGGTTCTATATCCAAATGGCTAGTTCTCCCTGCATTCCACGAGATCTAACCTTGCTAACCAACCTCCCATGGTGAACCTTGTCGAATGCCTTACTGAATATAGATCATGTCAACTGCTCTGCTCTCATCAATCCTCTTTATTACTTTTTCAAAAACTCAATCAAGTTTGTGAAACATGATTTCCCACACACAAAGCCATGTTGACTATACCTAACCAGTCCTTGACTTTCCAAATACATGTAAATCCTGTCCCTCAGGATTCCTTCCAACAACTTGCCCACTACCGGCGTCATGCTCACCAGCCTATAGTTCCCTGGATTTTCCTTATCACCTTTCTTAAATAATGGTACCACATTAGCCAACCTCTAGTCATCTGGCACCTCATCTGTGTCTATCAATGGTTCAAATATCTCAGTAAGCGGCCCAGCAATCACTTCCTTTGCTTCCCACAGAGTTCGAGGGTACACCTGATCAGGTCCTGGGGAGTTATCCACCTTTATCCATTTCAAGATATCTAGCACTTTGTCCTCTGTAATCTGGACATTTTTCAAGATATCACCATCTATTTTCCTACATTCAATATCTTCCATGTTCTTCTCCACAGTAAACACTGATGCAAATTACTCATTTACTATCTCCCCATCTCCTGTGGCTCCACACAAAGGCTGCTTTGCTGATCTTTGAAGGGCCCTGTTCGCTCTCTACTTACCCTTTTATCCTTAATGTATTTGTAAAAACCCTTTGGATTCTCCTTAACCCTTTGTGCCAAAGCTATCTCATGTCCCTTTTTTGCCCTCCTGATTTCCCTCTTAAGTATATTCCAACTGCCTTTATACTCTTCCAAGGACTCACTCGATTTTTCCTGTCTATACCTGACATATGCTTCCTTCTTTTTCTTAACCAAACCCCCAATTTCTCTAGTCATTCAGCATTTCCAATGCCTACCAGCCTTTACTTTCACCTGAACAGGCACATACGGTCTCTGGGCTCTCTTATCTCATTTCTGAAGGCTTCCCATTTTCCAGCCATCCTTTTTATGTGCGAACATGTGCCTCCAATCAGCTTTTGAAAGTTCTTGCCTAATACCGTCAAAATTAGCCTTCCTCCAATTTAGAACTTCAACTTATATATCTGATTTATCCTTTTCCAACACAATGTTGAAACTAATAGAATTATGGTCGCTGGCCCCAAACTGCTCCCTCACTGACACCTCAGTCACCTGCCCTGCCTTATTTCCCAAGAGTAGGTCAAGTTTTGCACCTTCTCTAATAGGTACATCCACATACTGACTCAGAACATTTTCTCGTACACCCTTAACAAATTCCTCTCCATCTAAATTCTGAACACTATGGCAGTCGCAGTCTATGTTTGGAAAGTTAAAACCCCCTACTATAACCACCCTGTTATTTTTAGAGATAACTGAAATCTCTTCACAAATTTGTTTCTCAATTCCCTGTTAGCTATTAGGGGATCTATATTACAATCCCAATGAGGTGATCATCCCTTTCTTATTTCTTAGCTCACCCCCAAATACCTTCCCTGGATGCATTTCCAGGAATATACTCCCTAAGTACAGCTGTAATGCGGTCTCTTATCAAATACTCCTCCTCCTCGCTTGCTTCCCTTTCTATCCTTCCTGTAGCATTTGTATCCTCGAACAAGCTGCCAGTCCTGCCCATCTCTGAGCCACGTTCCTGTTATTGCTATGATATCCCAGTCCCATGTTCCTGATCATGCCCTGAGCTCATCTGCCTTCCCTGTTAGGCCTCTTGCATTTAAGTAAATGCAGTTTAATTTATCAGTCCTATCTTGTTCTCTGGTTTGTTCCTGCCTGCTCTGACTGAGTGACTTGCTTCTTTTCTCAACTGTACCAGTCTCAGATTGATCTCTTTCCTCAGTATCTCCCTGGATCCCATCTCGCCTCCCTACTAGTTTAAATCTTCCAGAGCAGCTCTAGCAAATCTCCCTGCCAATATATTAGTTCCCTTCCAATTCAGGTGCAATTCATACTTCTTGTATAGATTCCACTGATCCAAAAATGTGAATCATTCTCCCATATACCAGCACCGGGAGTATACCAGATATTACTATCATCGAGGACATCTTTTCTAAATTCTAAATTCCTGCTGAACATTCTTTATTCTCTCTCTTTATAGGGCGGCACGGTGGCACAGTGGTTAGCACTGCTGCCTCACAGCGCCAGGGACCTGGGTTCAATTCCCGCCTCAGGTGACTGACTGTGTGGAGTTTGCACATTCTCCCCGTGTCTGCGTGGGTTTCCTCCGGTGCTCCGGTTTCCTCTCACAGTCCAAAGATGTGCGGGTCAGGTGAATTGGCCATGCTAAATTGCCCCTAGTGTTAGGTAAGGGGTATATGTAGGGGTATGGGTGGGTTGCGCTTCGGCGGGTCGGTGTGGACTTGTTGGGCCGAATGGCCTGTTTCCACACTGTATGTAATCTAATCTAATCTAATCCCTTCAGAATCTCATCCCTTTCTCTTCCTTGTTGTTGGTTCCAATGTATACAATGACCTCCTGCTGGGCCCTCTCCCCTTTGAGAACATTCTGCACCCTCTCTGAGACATCCTTGATCCTGGCACCATGTAGGCAACACACCATTCTGATTTTTCACTGCTAGCCGCAGAAACATCTGTCTGTGCCCCGAACTAGAGAGTCCCCTAACACAATTGATCACTTGGAACCTGATGTATCCCTCATTGCATTAGAGCCATTCTTGATACCAGAAACTTGGCTGTTCATGCTCCATTCCCCTGAATGTTGATCACCCCCTACATTTTCCAAACAGCATACTTGTTTGAAATGGGGATAGCTACCGAAGACTCCTGTACTACCCGCCTACCTCTTCTATCTTTCTTGGAGTTAACAAATCTACCTGACTGTATCTGCAGCTTTTCTCCCTTCCTATAACTGCCATCCACAACACCCCCAACTCCTGTAAATTCCTCATTACCTCCAACTGTTGCTCCAACTGATCCATTCGATCTGATAGGATTCACAACCAACATTTATTGCAGACATAAAATTCAGTAGACCTCTGCTCAAGTTCCACTTTCTCCAAAGATGCATAATAACATCTCTTAATTAGATAATTGGGAAAACTAGGTCAATTCTAAAAAAGAGAATTAAAAATTAAAGGGATTTACTGAAACTATAGATGGTTGAGCTTGTAGCTGCATGCTTGTACTGTTTCACTCTGTGTATAAATGTAGGTCTATGTTAAGATTTGCTCCAGTCTCATTCTTCACTGACTGGCTTTGTACAATAGAACACAGTACCAGAAGCATGTCACGTTTGGAGAAAATAAAAACACTGAGCCTATAAAACCTTACCTGGATATCGTCTGTGATGCTGAAATTCTGACAGACTTTATCAAGTAAGTGGCGAGCTGATTCCATTACGAGGCGAGACTCATCACCCACACAGTTTGGCTAGACAGTGGAATGAGACAAGAGTTTAAAATCCCCACTCTTATTGATAACCATCACTGAACAAGTCAACCTAGAAATCCATAAACCAACAGTCCGAAGAGCAAAAGCCTGGAGAATCAACTTTGTATTGTCTGGAAATAGGGGATGTGGCATTGCTTGTGTTGCTAGTGGTAACGTTGGGATTGTACCAGATAGTGACGTATGGTTCTATCCCAGAGGAGAAAGTGAGGACTGTAGATGCTGGAGATCATAGTGGAGGGTGTGGTGCTGCAATAGCTCAGCGAGTCAGACAGCATCCAAGGAGCAGGAGAATTGACGTTTCTGGCATAAGCCATTCATCAGGAAAGGGCTGATGAAGGGCTGATGCCTGAAACATCACCTCTCCTGCTCGTCAGATGCTGCCTGACTGGCTGTGCTTTACCAGTGCCACACTCTTCAACTCTATCCCAAGGGAGTCCATGGCATCAGTGTTGGGGTACCTTGTTGATATGGGATGTGTGAACAAGTACCTTTTGAAGAAAGAAACAAACACAGAAAATATGTCGTATCCTTAATTCCCTTCAGACATTTAAAAACATTTTACAACTAATTGTTTAAAATTTATCTGTTTGTGCGAAGTAGGTGTCACTGATTAGAGTAGTATTTCTTATTCATTCCCCATACCTAATTGCCTCTAGAAGGTGATAGTGAACTTCTTTCTTGAATTCTTGCAGTCCATCTAATGTAGGAGGCACCTGGAGTGCTGTTCATGGGGAAGGAGTGCAGTGTGTTCCAGTATTTGGACTCAGTTACAGCAAGGGAACTGCAATGTAATTCCATGTCAGGACGGTGTGTGATGTTTCCAGCTGTCAGCTGCCCCTGTCTCAGGGGTGACAATTTTCCAAGGTGCTGCTGTTGGATCCTTGGTGAGTTCTGCAGTGTACCTTGTTAATAGTACACGATCCTCCCACTGTGTATCACTGGTGGAGGAAGAGAATATTGAAGGTGCTGGATGGAGAGCCAAAACAAAGGCTGCTCTCTTCTGAATGGTCTTATCCCCAGCCTCCTTTTCTTTATCTCTCAGCCCCTTTCGGCACCCGCCCACATTCCTGATGAAGAGCTTATGATTGAAAAATGGACTCTCCTGCTCTTTGGATGCTGTCTGCCTGGCTGTGCTTTCCCAGTGACACACTTTGTGACTCTGATCTCCAGTATCTGTAGTCCTCACTTTCTCCTAGGAAATATGGCAGCCAATGTTCACAGAGGAAGTTCCCAAAAACAACAACACCAAATAATCAGATAATGATAAACTGTTTAATGTTTCAATTGAGGGCTACATCTTGATGTAGACATGACTGGAACTCCCATATGCTTTCTCCACAGAAGCACCGCTGAGATCTTGGTTAAAAATCACACAACTGCAAGTTATTGTCCCAACAGGTTGATTTGGAATACTAGCTTAGCGCTCCGAAAGCCAGTACTTCCAAACAAACCTGTTGGACTATAACTTGGTGTTGTGTGATTTTTAACTTTGTTCTACTAGCCAAACACTGGCAGCTCTACATCACTGTGATATTGGTTCGACCTGAGGATGCACATGAGATATGGGTTTAACATCTCATTTGAAAGTTGAACCAATGGTCAAGAAAATTTGAACCAGCCTGGGGAAGATTAGCTTACCAACTAATGAAGTGGGGGATCAAGTTGGGGGGCTGTTGGGGGGTGGGAGGCGAGCATAAATTTGATAATTATTTAGTGGTTGAGTTGCCCTTATCAGAGCTGGGTATAAGCTTCCAAATGAAGTCTCTTTTAATTTGAACATTCTGACGCGAGGTAACAGTGAAGTGCTAGTTTGCTGTAAAAGTACCTGCTGAAAATGTTATTTTCTTTCGCTCAACCTTTTAAATCTACAATCTGTGACCATTATAATCATCCTGTAGCTATTTCAAATACATGCTCATGTTCAATCAAAAATCATGGGTACAAAGAAATGGACCCCATTAAGCAGATGGACCTTTTCAGTGAGTCAGCTTGAGAATGGAACAATATGGGTCACGTACCTGTTCAAGGGTGGAATTGTTTGGCTTTTCTGGGTTGGGACAGTTGAGAGGTTGCACTGTAAAAATTAAAGTAGTTAAGAGATGCTTCAACATTTGTTCAAAACTTTTCATCAGGATAGTTACACCTGAAATGTCGACTACTGCGCCTCCTGATGCTGCCTGGCTTGCTGTGTTCTTCCAGGCTCCTGCCTGTCTCCCTTGGATTCCAGCATCAACAGTTTTTTTTGTCTCTAACACAGTTCAAATCTTTGTCATCTTTCTATTATGGATTTTGGATGCCCGTCTCACTGGGCAGATAGAGCCCAGTTTTGATATCTCAGCTAAAGGATGCTCCTCCAGTAGGACAGCACTCTCTCAGCACAACACTGAGGCTTGGCAGGGAAAGAGCATCAGATTGGATTACACTCTCAATTCCTGGCATGGTATTTCATACCAACGCCCTTCTGACCCTGAGTGGTAATAAATGAGCCAAACTGGCATATACGATAGTAACAAGCCTGCTGACATATTAGTCCGAATTATAGATTAATGAAGATCAGTTTTTAGACATACATTAACTCCTGTAATTCTGTCAAAGCAGGACTTAGTACATGTGGGAAGACCCTGTAAATAAAATTTGCTTTACAGGGTCAGACTTGTGATTCTTGGCAAACAGCAACTAGAAATGAATTTAATTTGATTTCAGCTCCACAACCTTCCTAATATCCTAAAACTCCCACCATTGCCCGTTCTGACCCCCTCCTCCCCAGAAC
The DNA here is from genome assembly GCF_020745735.1 of Hemiscyllium ocellatum. Taxonomy (NCBI): domain Eukaryota; kingdom Metazoa; phylum Chordata; class Chondrichthyes; order Orectolobiformes; family Hemiscylliidae; genus Hemiscyllium; species Hemiscyllium ocellatum. Next base: position 15,185,243 of record NC_083445.1, on the reverse strand, counting down.
TGACCTCACAGTCATTGCCAGTTGGCTGAAATTCCTCAGACAAGGCCCCAAAGGTGAGGCCTCTGGCTCAAGTTCCCATGTTTCAGGCATCTATGGTCCATCAGGAAGCAACCTGTGCATCAGGAATCAAGGCCTCGTAATGAGTCCAAATTAATTTCTCCCACAAATGTGCAGCATTAACCCTCCATAAGCACACCCACCCTAATCTCCAGTATCAATAATCATTTCCATGCAGCTCTCTGTGTCAATCATTGCCTTCACCTGTACAGGTCCCTTGTGTTTGTTCTGACACTGGCTGAAATCCTGCCGGACAGATACAGCGGTAACTCCCCAAGGAGTTATAGCAGATTGCGTTCTTGCCACACACATCTTCATTCTCACACTCATCCACATCTGCAGTGAAGACAAAAAGATGTTACAGCAACTGCTCCTAAACTGGACTGAACAGACTTGTACTATAGGGACTCCCACTGGAACAAAACCTGGTAATTTGGTGTTAATAATCTACACTACATAAAATTTCCAGCACAAAAACAGGACGTCGGTCCATTAGATGAATGGTGGTCTTGATGCTCCATCTAAGAGCCTCCTTCAACACTGTCTCACACTATCAACACAGCTTTCTATTCCTTTCTCCCCCGTGTACTCATCTACCTCACGCATTCATGCTCAACTATTCCATACCATAGCAAGCTCCACATTTTAACAATGTTTTGGGAAACACAATTTCTCCTCAACTCTTCACTGGGTTTATTAGTAACTATTAAATATATATATTCTCTTTGTTTGAACTGACCCCCATCCTAAGCTGGATTCTGACCCAGCAACACTGAAGGAGTGCCAATATGTTTCTAAATCAGGATGGGGTTCAGCTCAGAGGGTACATTCCAGATGGTAGACTTTAGTTTCATTGTATTTCCTTGTACGCAGATTGTGGACATTATCTGGGATTCCCTTGTGTCATTTCATAAAAGAACAGTGTAGAAGAGTGGACTGTTTGTTACGTTAACAGGTGCATGTTTGTAAAGTGTGTCTCTGTAAATAAATGCCTTTAAAGTGTGCAAATATTGGCTTCAGTTCTACATTCAAACACTTATCTTTCTGGAAAATTGCATTTGTAAGTGCAATGGTCTCATATTCTTGTGCGTCTGGGTACTGGAGATGTGTGCATGATGTTTTGTTGAGCTGTGGTGCTGCACTTTGTAGATACTGCACATGGTACTGACGGTGGACCAATGGTGGATGCATGAATACTTAAGATTTTATCTGTGCGATTGATAACCAAAGCATTAGGTACTGCACTATGCTATGGTGTTCTAATAGAACACTGGATCAGCTGTAAAAGAGTGCCTTCTGTCTTGATGACTTATTTTCACTTTGTTTCATGCACACATCCTCCCCTTTAGGGAATAACTGGGAAGGTTTGAAAGGAGTAGCAAGCTGATTATGAGCTTCCCAACTTCAATATGTAGGCACAAATTACTGAGCTTCTCATCATAGATCAACCCCTACTCTCAGTAGGCACTCAGTGAAATTCCAGTGGAGTCTCTAAGGCAAGTACATTACAAAGGACACCAAAACCATTAGATATGGCTATTAAAGGAGACGGAAGAGAGGTAGCTGGAGTTCAGATGCAGATGAACCATGATCTCACTGAATGAAGAGAATAGCAAGAAGCGTTTTGTTTTGAAACACACCATGTATCGCACAGTCTTGGTGGGCCATAGCACCTATTCCTGCACTGTATTATTCTTTATTCTTTATTTTCTTCAGTATTCCTCCAACTTTTCACTCGGACATGATTTGGACATTAGTCTCTAATTTCTTTTGAATCCAGGACCATCCTTGAGAACTGACAACCTTATCACAAACAAGAGATGCGTGCTCCGGGAAGGCAGATGAGTTCAAGACATGGTTAGGATATCACAGCAATTACAGAAACATGGCTCAGGGATGGGCAGGACTGGCAACTTAATGTTCCAGAATACAAATGCTACAGGAAGGATAGAATGGGAGGCAAGAGAAGAGGGGGAGTGGTGTTTTTGATAAGGGATAGCATTGCAGCTGTGCTGAGGGAGGATATTCCTGGAAATACATCCAGGGAAGTTATTTGGGTGGGACTGAGAAATAAGATAGGGATGATCGCCTTATTGGGATTGTATTATAGACCTCCTAATAGTCAGAGGGAAATTAAAAAACAAACTTGTAAGGAGATCTCAGCTATCTGTAAGAACAATAAGGTCGTTATGGTAAGGGATTTTAACTTTCTAAACATAGACTGGGACTGCTATAATATTAAGGGTTTAGATGGAGAGGAACTTGTTAACTGTGTACAAGAACATTTTCTGATTCAATATGTGGGTGTACCTACTGGAGAAGGTGCAAAACTGGACCGAATCTTAGGAAATAAGGCAGGGCAGGTGACTGAGGTGTCAGTGGGGGAGCACTTTGATGCCAGTGACCATAATTCTATGAGATTTAAAATAGTGATGGAAAAGGATAGACTAGATATAAAAGTTGAAGTCCTAAATTGGAGAAAGGCCAATTTTGGCGGTATTTGAACTTTCTGATTGGGGCCAGATGTTCGTTGGTAAAGGGATGGCTGAAAAATGGGAAGCCTTCAGAAATGAGATAATGAGAATCGAGTGAATCCTTAGAAGAATATAAAGACAGGAGGAGTATACTTAGGAGGGAAACAGAGAGGGCAAAAAGAGGACATGAGATAGCTTTGGCAAATAAAATTAAGGAGAGTCCAAAAGGTTTTTCCAAATACATTAAGGACAAAAGGGTAACTAGAGAGAGAATAGGGCCCCTCAAAGATCAGCAAGGCGGCCTTTGTGTGGAGTATCAGAAAATGGGGGAGATACTAAATGAGTATTTTGCATCAGCATTTGTAGGGAAAAGGATATGGAAGATATAGACTGTAGGGTAATAGATGGTGACACCTTGCAAAATGTCCACATTACAGAGGAGGAAGTCTTGAAACGCATAAAGGTGGATAAATTCCCAGGACCTGATCAGGTGTACCCTAGAACTCTGTGGGAAGCTAAAGAAGTGATTGCTGGGCCTCTTGCTGAAATATTTGTATCATCGATAGTCACAGGTGAGATGCCGGAAGACTGGAGGTTGACTAACGTGGTGCCACCGTTTACGAAGGGTGGTAAGGATAAGCCAGGGAACTATAGACCCCAGTGAGCCTGACATCGGTGGTGGGCAAGTTGTTGGAGGGAACCCTGAGGGACAGGGTGTACATGTATTTGGAAAGGCACAGACTGATTAGGGATAGTCAACATGGCTTTGTGCGTGAGCAACCATGTCTCACAAACTTGACAGAGTTTTTTGAAGAAGTAAAAAAGAGGATTGATGAGGGCAGAGTGGGTCTACATGGTCTTCAGTAAGGCGTTCGATAAGGTTCCCCATGGGAGACTGATTAGCAAGGTTAGGTCTCATGGAATACAAGCCATTTGGATACAGAACTGGCTCAAAGTAGAAGACAGAGGGTGGTGGTGGAGGGTTGTTTATCAGAGTGGAGACCTGTGACCAGTGGAGTGCCACAAGGATTGGTGCTGGGTCCTCTACTTTTTGCTATTTACATAAATGATTTGGATGCGAGCATAAAAGGTACAGTTAGTAGGTTTGTAGATGACACCAAAATTGGAGGTGTCGTGGACAGTGAAGAGGGATACCTCAGATTACAACAGGATCTTGACTAGATGGGCCAATGGGCTGAGAAATGGCAGATGGAGTTTAATTCAGATAAATGCAAGGTGCTGCATTTTGGGAAAGCAAATCTTAGAAGGACTTATACACTTAATTGTAAGGTCTTAGGGAGTGTTGCTAAACAAAAAGGCCTTGGAGTGCAGGTCCATAGCTCCTTGAAAGTGGAGTCGCAGGTAGATAGGATAGTGAAGAAGGTGTTTGGTATGCTTTCCTTTATTGGTCAGAGTGTTGTGTACAGGAATTGGGAGGTCATGTTGTAGCTGTACAGGACATTGGTTAGGCCACTGTTGGAATATTGCATGCAATTCTGGTCTCCTTCCTATCGGAAAGATGTTGTGAAACTTGAAAGGGTTCAGAAAAGATTTACAAGGATGTTGCTAGGGTTGGAGGATTTGAGCTATTGGGAGAGGCTAAACAGGCTGGGGCTGTTTTCCCTGGAGCGTCAGAGGCTGAGGGGTGACCTTATAGAGGTTTACAAATTTATGAGAGACATGGATAGGATAAATAGACAAAGCTTTTTCCCTGATCGGGGAGTCCAGAACTAGAGGGCATAGGTATAGGGTGAGAGGGGAAAGCTATAAAAGAGACCTAAGGAGCAACTTTCTCACAGAGGGTGGTACTTGTATGGAATGAGCTGCCAGAGGAAGTGGTGGAGGCTGGTACAATTACAACATTTAAGAGGCATTTGGATGGGTATATGAATAGGAAGGGTTTGGAGGAATATGGGCCAGGTGCTGGCAGGTGGGACTAGATTGGGTTGGGATATTGGGTCAGCATGGACAGGTTGGACCGAAGGGTCTGTTTCCCTGCTGTACATCTCTATGACTCTATGACACTCGTAAGATTATTCTCCTTACCTTTACAAGTTGTTGCAATGCTGGAGGTCCCAGGATTGCGGATAAACCCTTTACCACAGTAACACTCATAGCTCCCAATTGTGTTGCGACATATTGCAGATGGATCACATTGTGGCCATGTACACTCATTAATATCTGTGTAAACAGTGATGTTCATTAATGGCTGGATCACCATTTTCTCAAATTACAACCTAAGATACAGGAACATGAGCAGGGCACTCGGCCCATCAATCCCGCTCCACCATTCAATAGGTGACCCAATTGTGGCCTTGACTCCACTTTCCTGACAGGTCCTCATAATCCTTGTCAATTATTTTGCTGATCAAAAATCTACCGCATGCACCTTGAAATGAGAAACACAGAATTGAAGCAGGAGTAGGCCATTCAGCCATTCAAGCATGCTGTATCATTCCATATAATCATGGCTAATCATCCAACTGGCTTCTCTACACAGGGCATGCAGAGCCATGCAGCCATTAAGAAACTTAGAGGGCATGCCATGCAGGATATGGGGTAAGCTATTTAGGACTGAGATGAGGAGAATTCTCTTCACCCAGAGAGTGGGGAGTCTGTGGAATTTGCCACCACAGAAACCAGTCAAGGCCAAAACAATGTAGGATTTCAGAAAGGAGCTGGATATAGCATGTGGGACGAAAGAGAACAAAGGATATTAGTGAGGTTTGAGAAGATTTGTAGCTCAGGTTGAGGTTCTGGATGTAGGTTTGCTCGCTGAGCTGGAAGGTTCACTTCCAGACGTTTCACCACTATACTAGGTATCATCTTCAGTCGGCCTCCAGGTGAAGATGTTACCTAGTAGGGTGACGAAACATCTGGAAATGAACCTTCCAGCTCAGTGAGCAAACCTACATCCAGAACAAGGGATATGGAGGAAAAGCAGGAATATGCTACTAAGTCGGATGATCAGCCATGATCTTAGTAAATCTAGACACAGGCTTGAAGGGCCAAATGGCCTATTCCTGCTCCATGCTTCAATGATGACTGTGGCCTGCTGACAACCATGACAAGGTTCATTTCTTTCAGTCTATGCTGAATAGCAAACCCAGCAGAAGTAACATGAGCAAAATACTGTTGATGCTGGAAATTTGAAAGGAAGTCAGAAAGTGCTGGAGAAATTCTGTCAGCATCTGTGAAGAGAGAAAGCAAATTAACATTTCAAGTCTAACATGCCTCTTCCTCAGATGAATCATGAGGCTGGTGTGTGGGACTGATAGGAAAAAGTACAAAAAGCCAAGGTACTGTAACGCAGGGATACTGTGGGCATCTCGATAAAGCTCGCAGTAAATGTGCAGTATAACAGTGAGCAAACATCCTGGTGCAGTCCATGTGTCCCTGAACACCCTTGAGTGTCCTTGCTGTGGCATTACATTGATGTGTGCTGGAACATTTCTGAAATGCAGAAGTAAGTGGATCAGAGAGGTTCAAAGGAGTTCTTCGAGGTTTGTGCATGTTGGCTGTCAATGTACATGGATGTAATGATTTGGTGGTGCCGGTGTTGGACTGGGGTGTAAAAAATTAAAAATCACACAACAATAGGTTTTAGTCCAACAAATTTATTTGGAAGCATTAGCTTTGGGAGCGCTGCTCCTCCATCAGGTGGTTATGGTGTATAAGATCCTAAGACACAGAATTTATAGCAAAAGTTTACAATATGATGTATCTGAAATTATATTTTGAAAGAGACCTGGATTGTTTGTTAAGTCTTCTTGTGTTTTAGAATGATCATGTTGGTTTCAGTTCTTCCATATGTATATCCCAGAACTTTTTTAAAGTTACATTCTCAAGTGAACTTTAACAATAGGTGCCATGTCAGCCCAGATAATGCACTGAAGGTCTGAGGTGCCCTGTGTGAGGCTGTCTGTGTCCCAATGTTCAGACTGATTCTACTTCTAAAAAAGGGAATCCCTTGGTGACAATTTCATCCTTTACCATCAGCCGCACCCACAAGGTAGAGCAAAACATCACCCAATCACAACGCAATGCCATCCATGCTCTCAAAGCCAATCACAACATTGTCATCAAACCAGCAGACAAAGGAGGAGCCATCGTCATTCAGAACAGAACAGATAGCTGCAAGGAAGTGTACCGACAACTGGACAACAAGGAACACCACAAGCAACTACCAGCCAATCCGACCAAAGAGCACACCTGTAAGCTAAACCTGTGAAGGAGCAGCATTCTAAAAACTAGTACTTCCAAATAAATCTGTTGGAATAACCTGGTGTTGTGTCCAGGGTCTGCTTGGTGGAGCAGGATGAAATGTGCTCACGTTTCTTCTTCCAGAAGATGGACAAAGAGAGCTCTGTGCTCAGCAGCCTGAAGGAAGAAGATGGCTTGATAACGTCATCTCAGGCTGACGTCATGACAATCAGTAAATCCTTCTATGCCAGCCTATATGACGCGAAGCTGACCAACAGCGCGGCCTCCCAGTCATTCCTGTCCTCTATCACGGAGGTCTTAGATGGCAGAACGCGTGAGAGGCTGGACCAACCGCTGTCTCTGGACGAGCTAACCAAGGCACTCGAGTCCTTCCAAAAGAATAAAACTCTCGGAAGCCACAGCTTACCGGTCGAGCTCTATTCCACTCTGTGGGACTTGATTGGCCAGGACCTGCTGGAGGTGTATGTCAGTATGCTTCGGGCAGGTACCATGAGTGAATCCAAGAGGAAAGGCATCATCACCCTCACCTACAAGCGGAAGGGAGAAGAGGGAGGAACTCAAAAATTGAAGACCAATCTCACAGTTGAATGCGGATTACAAAATTCTGTCAAAGGTAATCGTCAACCGGGTCAGGTCTGCTCTGGGGTGGGTGATTCACCCTGACCAAACCTGTGCTGTGCCGGGCAGGAAGATTGCTGAGAGTCTCGCACTCCTCAGGGATAAGATCGCCTTCGTGCAGGACAAAGGGTTGGACGCCTGCCTGATCAGCCTGGATCAGGAGAAAGCCATTGACAGGATATCACACAGGTATATGAGAGATGTTCTTTCCAAAATAGGCTTTGGGGAGGGAATCTGCAATTGGATCAGACTGCTCTACACCAACATTGTCAGTGCAGTCTCAATCAATGGGTGGGAATCAGATAGCTTCCCAGTCAGATCTGGAATCAGGCAGGGCTGCCCTCTCTCTTCTGCCTTATTTGTGTGCTGCATAGAGCCATTTGCTGAGTCCATCAGGAAGGATGCAAGCCTGAGAGGGCTGACTATTCCTGGCAGCGGGAGGCTGCAGGTTAAGGCCTCCCTGTACATGGATGACGTCACCGTTTTCTGCTCGGATCCACTGTCCGTGCGCAGACTCATGTGCATCTGTGACCAGTTCGAAGGCCTCGGGGGCCAAGGTAAACCGAGGCAAGAGCGAGGCCATGCTCTTCGGGAACTGGGCCGACCAATCCTCGATCCCCTTCACCGTCAGGACCGACCACTTGAAGGTGCTAGGTATTTTGTTTGGGGGGGCTGGGGCATGCGCCAAGTCTTGGGAGGAGCGTATCAGCAAAGTGAGGCAGAAACTGGGCAGATGGAAGCTACGGTCGCTCTCCATTGCGGGATAAAACCTGGTCATCAGGTGTGAGCCACTGTCATTGCTATTATACGTGGCATAGGTCTGGCCTATTCCCAGAACCTGTGCCGCTGCAGTCACCCGGGCCATCTTCCAGTTTATATGGAGATCAAAGATAGACTGGGTCCGAAGGGACTCGCTGTACAAAGATCTGGGCAACGGGGGAAAAAATACACCCAATGCCACCCTCACCCTGATGGCCACCCTTGTGTGTGGCTACATCAAGCTGTGCGTGGATCCTCGGTACGCAAACACCAAGTGTCACTACGTACTGAGGTTCTACCTGACCCCGGTGTTGCGAAGGGTGGGCCTGGCCTCGCTGCCGCGGAACGCTCCGAGTAGTTGGACTGTTCCGTATCACCTGTCCTTCGTGGAGAAGTTTATGAAGAAAAACACCTTTGACCACATGTCCATCAGGAAGTGGTCAGCACGTAGTGTCCTCGAGACCCTTCGGGAAAAGAAGAGGGCGGATGCTATCGAGTGGTTCCCTGAGCAGACTGTCAAAGCCACTTGGCAGAATGCCTCATTGCCAGAACTTTCCAACAAGCACCAAGACATGGCTTGGCGGGTGGTGAAAAGGGCTCTGCCTATGAGATCCTTTATGCACGCCCGGACTCTCAGCCGCACCTTGCTGCCCTCGAAGTGGCTGCGGGGGTTGGGGGGGGGGCGAGACTGTCACACATCTCCTTCTGGAATGTGCCTATGCAGAGGAAGTCTGGAGAGGAATGCAGTAGTGTTTGTCGAGGTTTGTCCCGAGCAGCGCCGTGGCGCAGGACTTCGTGCTCTACGGCCTGTTCCCCGGGACGCACACCGAGACAAACATCAACTGTGCCTGGAGGATCATCAACTCGGTGAAGGATGCTCTCTGGGTGGTCCGAAACATGTTGATCTTCCAGCTGAAGAGTTGACCTCGATTGAGTGTTGCAGACTGGCACATTCCAAGGTCCAGTACTACGTGTTGAGGGATGCGCTGAAGCTTGGGGCAACTGCCGCCAAGGCACGGTGGGGAAAGACCACCGTGTAACATCTGCCTGCCTAAAGAAGGACAGGGGGCCCATGCAGTCATTTGGGCTCTGCTGATGCCTCAACTAAAAAAATGTAATTGTACAGACCTGTAAATAGGAATGATTACTCTGTTTCGGTAGGCAAAGAAATGGAATGTTTACATATGTATAGCATGTCCACTTGTATAGATCATCAAAGTATTTTATGAATAAAGTATATTTTTGAAATAAAAAAAAACTTGTGTGATTTTTAGGTTTGTACATGAATGTGAGGTGCATTTAGCTAGTAAGATATTGGTGCCTGGTGGCCGATAGAGGGGTCCTTCACATTCAGTGGCGAGCTGTAGTCACCAGGCCCTGTTCTGACTTCTGTATCGAGCATTCCTGACATCAAGCTTGTTTGGTGCATTTGGTCTAATAGGAAGCTGAATATTGATGAGGTGAGTAATGCTGTTAACCAGCTACAATCCCTCTTCATTCTCAATCCATTCTGCCTGAGTGGGAAACTCGTCTCGCAGCGTGGCAAACACATGGTCCTGACATCAAAATACACATCGCCCAACCCCATGTCCAATGCTGCCACATAGCTCACTACAGCCAATCTGGCCCAGACCTTTATAAAACTCCCCCTCCTCTCCTTTTGTTCTGCCTGTGGATATAGTCCCACAGAATCCTCATGAGATAATTCCTTCATCCCAGGAATGAGCCTCATGAATGTTCCTCCAATCGCTTCCAATTCTAAATATATCCTCTAATAACCTGCATACAGAAAACTAGATGTGCTCTCTCTCAGGCCCTGTATATCTCTTGCAGGATGCCTTACTTTTATACTCCATTCCACTTGTCATAAAGGCCACTTTCTTTTACTTTAAAATATAAAAAATGAAGGCTTGTGCAGACAGCCCATCATTGTTCACGATTGTGACACTCATTGCTGCAGGGCATTCGTGCGGGTAAGACTGTGGGGAATAAGTGTAAGAAATTGGTGTGGGATATAGATATGAGGTATGGCTGTGCGCCATGTGAGAATGGCATGGATGTAGGGAAAGGATGTGAGGCATGGATGTGGGACATCGGTGTTTGATATTCAACCATGCTGCAAGATACAAATACTGCAGCCCCCTGTTAGTCTGTTTGAGAGTCTTGGAAACCAATGGGGAATGACCTGATAATTGTCTTCAATCATGCAACAGTCTTCTGACTTTGCTTAACACTTACCCACGCAGTGATGTTGTTTGTGATATAAATAACCTGGCGAACAAGGCTGAGTCTGGCATAGTCTCTGAATGCAGTACACCACTAGGAGAAAAAAAATGAAGTATTTTAAAATTTTGTTCCTCAGTTGTCTTTGTTCCCTGCCCTGAAAGAGTTTACTTATTCTCCAATCCTTCACCCATTCCCCATGCACAGGCCCATCAACTTTTCAACCAGCAGTGATTGGGATGGAACTGGGTTTGGTTGAAACGATGAGGTCCCACGACTGAGGTCCCACTACATTGTCTGAGTTTAATACATGTGCATATGGACCCAGACTGGGTACAGTTGGCCTGTCACTTTCCCTGAACACCACTGTGAAACCAGTTGATCCTCTACAACAATCCAAATACTTCCATGTGGACAACTTACCTGAAGCTAAATGTCAAATTAAGAGTCATAATGAGGTCAGTTTCCCCATTTACAAGATTTGATTCCTCCAAGTGACCTGACTGATAAAATCCATTGGCCTCGATTTGAATTAACACCCACTCCAACCCACCTCTACCATTGGGTAGGGAAGAGTCAGGTGAGTAATTCTTTAAATATCAACCTCCTATCCATTGTGTTGCTGGGCGATGTAATAATAACAGTGGCAATTCAGAGTGTGGACAAAGTTCCCACCAATAACAAAGAGGGAGCTGCTTAAGACACAGTTGCAATGTACTGACATCACTGGTGCCGTGTTGCAGCGTAAATATAAAGTAGCTGGAGACCTTGTGATCTGCTGCCCTGTGGGATCAAGTTTTAAAAGGCGCTAAATGATGGACCGGAGATGGATTTTCAAAATTCGAGTCACCTAACTCCTTCTCTGGCTCTTTCCTGCATTGGGGACTGAACTCTAATTGTGATTAATCATGTGAAGTGTGTATATCTTCTATTTAAACAATATGACAAGGGTTTCTGTTCCTGCTGCAGCCAGTGAGCTCCAGATCTTCATCACCCTGTGGTTGCAAAGATTTATTGGTCACCTTCATTCTAATTGGATTGTCTTATGAGCAAAGGTTAAACAGGTTAGCCTTACTGCAGTTTAGACAAATGAGAGGTGATCTCATTGAATCATAAGGGACTTGACAGGGTAAATACTGAGAGGATGTCTCCCCTGATGGGAGAGTCTAGGATCAGAGGGCAGAATCTCAGAATAATGGAGCACCAATTTAAGACTGGTGTGAGGAGCAATTTCTTTTCTCACAGTGTGATACATCTTGGAACTACTTGCAGAGTCCTTAGAAAGTTAAAGTTACCATTACCTTACCAGAGAGCTGCTCTCTCATTAGACAGAGATGACTGGTGGTGGTTTAACCTGAGAGTCACCTCAGGTAAGGAGAGAGGAAACATCCTTTGTGGTAACCTCAGCCAGTGTGGAAATTGAACCCATGCTGCTGACATCACTCTGCAGCACAAATCAGCTGTCTCACCAACTGAGCTAACTGACCTCCTAAAGCTGTACATGATAATCTAGCTGAGGCTTAATCAGTGTTTTATCCCTTTGATCTAAATGATAATGTCCCTTGAAGGTTATCTTTAGTGAACGCACCAGGCGACGAAGGGAATCTGGTCAGCATGGACAAGTTGGACTGAAGGGTCTGATTCCATGCTGTACATCTATATGACTCTATGACTGTGACATTGCTCATCCATACGTCTTGTCTGTTTATCGCTGTCTACCGGCCTGTTTACAGTGACTATGCAGAATCAATAACATTTCTCAAAATGAGGAAGATAAGTTTGTTCTGCGAATTCTTATGTTTCCTGCCTTGCTGATCAGAATCTGAAAGCAGTATTGTAAAAGCATAATGAAAGAATTGTCTGCGCTAATGACAAAAAAAAATGATCCAGACTTTTGTTCCTGTGGCAAATACAGGTAATCATGGATTACAGAGGGTTCAAGTAGGGGAGTGTCGTGACAGAAAACGGAAGAGCAGGAGGTGGCATCGGTGAAAATGCAGTCAGTTGGTCTGTTTTCAACAGAGAAAGGAGACCAGGATGGGAGAGAGGCGCAGGGGAACGGGTTATTAGAGATGATAGAGCAAAGGAAGATATCGGTTTGGATTGGACGTGAAGAGAGAGCACAGTGAAGAGAGGGAAGATGTAATGTCAGAAGATAGAATTGGGAGTGAGAACAGGAGAGAAACAGGGAGAATGCAGAGGAAGGATAGTGAGGACAGAGAAGTCAGGGTCAGGAAGAGATTAGATTAGATTACTTAGATTAGATTACTTACAGTGTGGAAACAGGCCCTTCGGCCCAACAAGTCCACACTGACCCGCCGAAGCGCAACCCACCCATACCCCTACATTTACCCCTTACCTAACACTACGGGCAATTTAGCATGGCCAATTCACCTGACCCGCACACCTTTGGATTGTGGGAGGAAACCGGAGCACCCGGAGGAAACTCACGCAGACACGGGGAGAACGTGCAAACTCCACACAGACTGTCGCCTGAGTTGGGAATTGAACCCGGGTCTCAAGCGCTGTGAGGCAGCAGTGCTAACCACTGTGCCACCATGCCGCCCACAAATGTTCGAGGGGACGAGAGAGGATAGGTTTGCAAAGGGTGAGCAGGAGGGAAGGCAGAAGAAAGAGGAGACAGACATGGGATGAGAAAGAATGGAAGATGAAAGATGATAAGAGGGGAGAAGAGCAATCAGAAAAATAATTAATAAAACTTTTTACCCAGAAACGGCAAGCCAGAGCTGATTTTCATGTCAACAGTACTGTTTTCCTCAGGTGCTGTAATTGCTGCACTGTATTGGCACCGAATGAGAAATACGGTCTCTGTATTATTTTTCATTTGTGATGATCTAATCAGCAGAAGGAGGAAGTTAAATAATTTCCTGGTGGCCCTGGTCAAGACCAGAAAAAGAAAACTCATTTTTATTGAAGTAATCTGACTGTAGTCATTTCAACAGAGGCCGTATCAGGACCAACAAAAACAGGACCTTTTCTCAAGGTTTGGGGCTTCAGGAATGAATATCCTGCCCCGGGATTAGGAGCTACATTAGCAGCCACAATTTTCTAGAGACCACATTAACTGCAGCACTGCCCTAGTCATAATAACGATTCCCTTGGTATTAGCAACCTCAACTAAGACATCATAAATCAATGGTTAAATTTCATCCAAACTGAGGGACACTACTTTCACGAACCCCAACAGGCTCCAATTGGACGTTAATGCACCTTCAGCATAAGATTTGAATAAAAGTCCTGAAAATCTTAATAGAGCATTTTTATCGCTAACCTTGATATTGCAGAACTGATATTCTGTCATGAAAGGTATTGAGGTAGTTCTGGTGAGAGCTCCTGGAATTATGGCATAACCCTGACCAGAGAAGCCATTGAACTAATCACTGAACTATTTTACGTTAATCCAGCTTCCTCTTAAATACAGCTATATTTAACTATTCCTTATGGTTGCAAGTTTCACTTTCTCAACAAGCCATTTCTCTTGAAATCTCAACTGCATTTATTTGTGGTCATTTGTATTTATGTCCCTTCAGTTGATTTTTGCAGAGTCCACTTGATGAAAAAAAAAGTTAAAAATCACACAACACCAGGTTATATCCAACAGGTTTATTTGGAAGCACTAGCTTTCGCAGCGCTCCAAAAGCTAGTCCTTCCAAATAAACCTGTTGGACTATAACCTGGTGCTGTGTGATTTTTAGCTTTGTACACTCCAGTCCAACACTGGCACCTTCACATCATGATAAAATAAAGCGTAATGAAACCTCCAGCAGCAGATGGCGATGGTGAGGGAGAGCAGCTGGAGCAGTCAAAAAAAAGGGTGTCTCTGAGGAGAAGGCAGAATAGATTTGAACATTCGAGCAATTGCAATTGCACACAACTGATCCTGCTAAGCACGCAACTACTTTGCAGACAGGCACTTTGTACTTGCTGGATTGGCAACTTTCAAGCAGGGAAGTATGTAACGTGTGATGATGGTCAGGCAGAGCCACTGGAACAGTTGGTCGGACCCTTTCTGGAAAAAAGAATGTTTCTGGGAGAAGGATTTCTCAATGGGAAAAGGAGCAGACAGTCAAAAGCTTCCTGAACCCAATTATAAATATCTCTTTGTTTAACCTTAATTTTCCCTTAATGATTATGAAGACTTAATGCCAGTGGAATAAAGGATCATTGTTTAATGATCTTGTGACTGGCCATGTATTCAAATCTCATGTTACAATAGGTGACTATCAAGCTCTGCTTCCTCCATCTTGGAGGGAAGAGCTCTAACCTATTCAGTCTTTCAGTCTGTAATTAAACAACATTAAGGTTCAATGTTGTCATCCAGCTGTTAGAAAATTAGTTCTAATTGGGAAATCATTAAGACTGTAATTGCTTCGCCCAGCACTTGGTGATGAGATACAACAATCGGGTGAATTAACATCAATCTCACCCGAGTCAGAAAAATATTTTTTTCATAATGAGACCAATGCCTACATTAAACATCAAACTGAATGAGATGACAGAGTGTGATAGCGTCAAGGAGATTTACTCTGTACCTAGCCTGCAGTTATTCCTGAGATGGATCTAATACCAGATACTACGAGATAGAGTTTTGTCCGTCTCCGACAACAAGAGGAGATGAGTTGAGTTGCTCATCACATGGTGTTTTAATGATGATCAGAACCCTGAACATTTATAAACATTTCTTACTTGTAATTCCAAAATATATTGTTTGTCGGAGGATGCCAGCTACAGAAAACCTGCAGATTTAAATTCCGTGACTATCTGACAGAGTCCTATGTGAAACTAATGGACTGATGTGCATGTAAGTTGGCAGGAGAAAGTGAGGACTGCAGATGCTAGAGTGTCAGAGTTGAGAGTCTGATGCTGGAAAGGTGAATCAACATTTTGGGTATAAGCCCTTCAGTGGAAAAATGGGAGGCATGGGGTGAAGCAGAGAAGGGAGCTGAGAGATAAATGGGAGTGTGGGGGTGAGAGTGGGGTGGAGGTGGGGGGAAGATAGCTGGGAAGCTAACAGTTTCATCTTGGAAACCCCTGGATGACCTTAGTGGAGTCCCTTTGCTCGGGACAAGCACTCTTGCTCCCCATAATAATGTGCCATCCTCTATGTTGATCTACTCTCACGGGTCAAGAAAAGTTTCAGTTTCTGGTTGTGATGGCCCTTTTGCTTCCCCCATCACCACCGGCTCCTTGAGTTTTTCCAGGATGGAATCTTTTTGTGTCCACAGTCTGATATTGTCAGTGGTGATCTGAAGGTGTTCAAAACGTTTAAAACCAGAACTGATTCTCCGAATGGCAGCACCACTGGTGGTGTATCTGCCAGTGGGAAGCGGCTCTTGGCATCCACATTTCCCACTTGCCTCCCAGGCAGTATTCCAACTTGTAATGGTAGAGTTCAGCACTGATTTCAACCTGAAGCCGTGGGCAGCATAGCCATGTTCTTTTTAAGTAGCCTGAGTAGGGATTTGTGGTCTATCACAAGCTTACATCCGTACAGGTATTGGTGAAACTTTCTCACACCATAGATAACTACCATTTCGTTCTTCAACTTTCCTTCTCTATCTGCATGTACCTTCATTTGGCATCAGCCAAAGTCCGGGAAGCATACTGTTGGGGATGGAAATACATTATGAAGTGGGTGACTCGCTTGTAGCAGTCCAATTTAGGTAAGTATTCGGGCCACAAAAACCTTGAGTTATTGACTGGTTTATTCATGAGCTCACAGGGCAATATTCATGAGCTCACAGGGAGAGGCAAGTCGACCAAATGGTCACATGTCACTCTTGACAAGCGACAGAGAGTTGTGTGATTATATAGGTTACAATCGTTTAATAATTAGCAAACTGTTAATTGCAGGATAATGAGCAAGCTAGGCACCTTGCCCAGTCATTAGTTGCAGGCATGTAATGGCTGGACAGTATCGGTTAGAAGCTGATAAGCAGGTGCTAGTATACGATAGGTCTTTCCAAAAAGAAGAATAGCACCTTGCAAGGAGAGAATTTGTTTATCAGGCATCAGTACAGCTACAAGGCCAACTGTCTTCGCTGGGCATGGGAAACACAGGCTTTTAATGAGCAGACACTCAGATGAGATTCAAAATGCTTTCCAGGCGTTTAATATGTAACAAAGTGGCTGCCCCAAATTTAACAATTATCCCATAATTTCTTCCTTTTTTCAATTCACCAAATCAGGAGGGCAGTTCAGAGGAACCAGCAAAAGGAGGAACATAGCCAGACTGAGGGGCATTGTCGGGTGGTGGGGGCTTAGAGTCGCCCAGATAACTGTCAGAATCAGGGTTACCACGCTCAAGAGGGTAAGATTCAGAGGAATCATTCAATGGTGGGGAATGTCAGAAACGGGATTCCGAACAAGTTGGGAAGAGGTTGGGATAATTGGCATCATAAGGGTGCTGAAAGGGGCACAACATTGTTTCAAAAAAATGATGATAGGTGCAAGCTGAACAAAAGCAGCAACAAGAACCACAAGGCCCTGGAGGAGAGCGGAAGCCCAAGAGTCAAGCCACCCATGCATCCGGGTCCAAAGGTCCCAACATGGAGTAGCGTCATGAGGAAGGAGGCCATCTTGCAGATTTGGGCTGCAATGTTGGTAAAGTTCTCCCTGGAATCAGGGATGTAGGTACAACAGTCAGAGCTGATAAGGGCACAAGTGTCTCCTTTCTAAGCTAACAGGTATTCGAGGGACATTCGATTTTGCAGAGCAACAGTATGGATAGCAACCATCTCTGCACTGAGCTGGTCAAAAGTCAAAGATAATAAATGCAGGGTGCTGCATTTTGGGAAAGCAAGTTTTAGCAAGACTTATACACTTAATTGTAAGGACCAAGGGAGTGTTGCTGAACAAAGAGGCCTTACAGTGCAGGTTCATAGCTCCTTGAAAGTAGAGTCGCAGGTAGGTAGAATAGTGAAGAATGCGTTTGGTATGCTTTCCTTTATTGGTCAGAATGTTGAGTACAGGAGTTGGGAGGTCATGTTGCAGCTCTACAGGACATTGGTTAGGCCACTTTTGGAATACTGCGTGCAATTCTGGTCTCCTTCCTATTGGAAGGATGTTGTGAAACTTGAAAGGGTTCGGAAAAGATTTACAAAGATGTTGCCAGGGTTGGAGGATTTGAGCGATAGGGAAAGGTTGAATAGGCTGGAGTTATTTCCCTTAAGCGTCAGAGGCTGAGGGGTGACCTCATAGAGATTTATAAAATCATGAGGGACATGGATAGGGTGAATAGACAAGGTCTTTTCCCTGGGATGGGGGAGTCTGAGAGGGGAAAGATATAAAAGAGACTTAAGGGGCAACATTTTCACACAGAGGATAAAGCATGTGTGGAATGAGCTGCCATAGGAAGTGGTGGAGGCTAGTACAATTGCAACATTTAAAAGGCATCTGGATTGGTATATGAATAGGAAGGGTTTGGAGGGATATGGGCCAGGTGTTGGCAGGTGGGATGAGATTGGGGTGGGATATCTGGCCAGCATGAACAAATTGGACCGAAAGGTCTGTTTCAGTGCTGCACATCTCTATGACTCTATGTGGTACTGGCAATCTCTTCCAGAGTGGTAGTAATTCATCTTAACCTCAACCTCAAGCTGGAGGGTTGCATGGATGGGGAGGGGAGAAGATGATAAAAGACGTTGAAAAATTGTGAGCGTTCTCTTGATGCAAGAAGTCAGAGGTCTCGAAAGGCAAAGTGCGGGAGTGGTAAAGGAAAAGGACAACATAACCTAAATAACAGCTCCCAGTCCAGGAGGTAGGCAGCCAGGGGTAGGCCTTCTGGCCTCAATTGAAATAAGTGCCGAAGAATGCCAACAAATGGTTGCGTTGGGTTCCAGTCCAAATGGTGGAAAATCAGGAATTGATGTCCTATCGGAAAGATGTTATGAAACTTGAAAGGGTTCAGAAAAGATTTACAAGGATGTTGCCAGGGTTGGCGGATCTGAGCTACAGGGAGAGGCTGGGGCTGTTTTCCCTGGAGTGTCGGAAGCTGAGGGGTGACCTTATAGAGGTTTACAAAATTATGAGGGGCATAGATAGGATAAATAGGCAAAGTCTTTTCCCTGGGGGGAGTCCAGAACTAGAGGGCATAGATTTACGGTGAGAGGGGAAAGATATAAAAGAGATCTAAAGGGCAACTTTTTCATGCAGAGGGTGGTATGTGTATGGAATGAGCTGCCAGAGGATGTGGTGGAGGCTGGTACAATTGCAACATTTAAGAGGCATTTGGATGGGTATATGAATAGGAAGGGTTTGGAGGGATATGGGCTGGGTGCTGGCAGGTGGGGCTAGATTGTGTTGGGATACCTGGTCAGCATGGATGGGTTGGACCGAAAGGTCTGTTTCCATGCTGTACATCTCTATGACACTTTGATTGTCGGAAACTCTGAGGTTAAGTATGCTCTTGTCTGCAGTGAACTGGTAAGCAATTGAAGTAAGGAGGATGGAGTGAAGGCACGTACTGAAACCAGCCTGCCATCCAAGGGATGCTTGCTTTTAATGCAAATAGTTCCTAGAGGTGTAGTTGTAGTTGTGAGATTGGTAAGGAACAGGGAGGGGTGTGTGTGTGAGAGATTGCATTGAGGCTGGAACCAATTTTTAAATCTATCCACTGTATGTGTTGCTGATTGCCAGCGGAGGCGTGTACTATCCTTGTAAGACTGTGCGGTGCCCAGCCATTTAAGGAAACCAAAAGGTATGCGAAAAGTCGTCACAGCAGCAGAATGACCCTGATGCAGCCACCATTCAGTAGTGTCAGATTCATTAAATGGTATGGGTCTCTAGGAGATCCCTCTCTTGGAGTGGATAGGAATATGGGCACAAACCCAGTAGCTAGAGTGGTTGATCTTCTGTGCATAAAGGTAAGTCATGTAAAGAAAAGTGGTGAAGTGTACTTCCTATTTGTTACAGGCTATTAGGCTATCCATTGTGTCCCAGTCAAATATAGTGAAAGAAAGATGAGAAAGAGTGTAGTGAAAAGCAGAACGATCAGGCTGGGTCATTCATGGATGAAGGCTGAAGATGTGTCTCTTACTGGGTCTCTTGCATTGTGTCACGTGTGTCCACGTGGCCACTCCTTGACTTACACTGCTGAACAGGTGACCAGCAGGACGAGGAACAGGCTTTTCCATCTAGGTGAAAGTGGGGTTTGCAGATGCTGGAGATCAGAGTTGAGAATGTGTTGCTGGAAAAGCACAGCAGGTCAGGCAGCATCCAAGGTGCAGGAGAATTGACGTTTCAGGCCAGAACTCTTCATCAGGAATGAGAGTGGGAGCCTTGGGGTGCAGAGATAAATGGGAGGGCTGGGGAAGGTAACTAAGAGTGCGATAAGTGGATGGAGGTGGGGGTAAAGGTGATAGGTCAGATAGGAGGGTGGAGCAGAGAGGTGGGAAGGAAGATTGATAGATGGGACACGTCATGAGGACAGAGCTGAGCTGGAAGGTTGGAACTGGAGTAAGGTTGGGGGAGAAGAAATGAGGAAACTGGTGAAGTCCACGTTGATGCCCTGGGGCTGAAGGGTCCCGAGGTGGAACATAAGGCGTTCTTCCTCCAGGCGTCGGGTGGTGAGGGAGTGCGATGTAGGAGGCCCAGGACCTGCATGTTCTCGGCAGAGTGGGAGGGGGAATTTTAATTTAATTTTAATTTAAAAATAAATGTAAAATGTACACAATTTCCAACTCAGATCTATTATAATTACCAGGTCCTAGTCCCTTAATTAAAATCCCAGATTAGGTTCCTTCAGTAGTCCTGACCAGTCATTGCTCATTTACAATGCTATAGGCTGTGAAATGACTGCAGCTGCATAAAAGGTCTTGTCTACTCACAAAATATTTCTAATGCACGAGTAATGGCCGGATCCAAAGACACAGATATTAACCATAGGATATTAATTTTTGTTACAGGATTTTTCCACAACATAATGTTGAACTGAAACTTCAATTGTCAGTGAGGAAGGGAAATTGACATAGAATACAACTACGACTGTCACTCCATAATCACCAATCAGATGCAGCGGTCTGAAAATTAAGTGGAAGCAAATGTGTCTGAAACAAAAAATTAAATCTTCCAGTATCTTTTACTGAAAAGGTTTGGGATATTTTGGATCAATCTTTACACTTCCAGTTTAACAATATTTAAGTAAATTAAATAAAGTTCATGCAATTCCTCCACTCAATGAGCAAATGTTACAGTCTGAGATGATTTTCTCATGTCAGGTTTAGACTATAATTAAAAATTGAGCAGAGACCTACTCTCATTCTGGAACAGCATGATTCTGCACCTGAGGCCAGGATTCAGTGTTCCTGCTTTTACTGCCTTTCGTTCATTCTTTCATTAGTCCAACACGTAGGGGTGAAAGGAGTGAAACTGATCTTTGGCAGTGGCATGAAATTATGGATAATTGAGAGCATGTTTATACTGATGTCAAATAGTGCTGAATCTAAGGAGAAGACTTTTAAAAAAATATAATGCTGTCTTCCTCCATATTAAACTGATCTGAATTTCATGTTAGCATAAAAATTGATTAGTTAGAAATTGACAGTAGGGCAGTCATGGTTTGTAAGAAGAACAAAGGGGGGGGGGGGGGGGGCGGTGGTTAATATTTCATTTCATTATCACTGATGGTTCCTGAACCTTAAAAGAAATCACCTTAAATTCCCAAAATGCAAAGCAAATTCAAAACTGTCCTGGATCTTGTGCCCCAGGGAACAAAACACAAACTATTCAATCACCAACAAGTAAACATGCATTCAAACCAGATCACAAAGAGTTAACCTTTCCGCAAGTCAGAGGAGATGGGGAAGCGCTAAATGAATACTTTTCATCAGTATTCACACTGGAGAAAGACAATGTTGTCGAGGAGAATATTGAAATACAGGCTACTAGACTAGATGGGATTGAGGTTCACAATGTGGAGGTGTTAGCAATTTTGGGAAGAATGAAAATAGGTAAGTCCCCTGGTTGATGTGGTGTATATGTAAGGCGTTTTTTCAGTAAGGCGTTTGATAAGGTTCTCCACAATAGGCGATTGCACAGAATACAGAGGCACGAGATTGATGGTGATTCAGTGGTTTGGATCAGAAATTGGCTGGCTGAAAGAAGACAGAGGATAGTGGTTGATGGGAAAAATTCATCTTGGAGTTCAGTTACCAGTGGTGTACCACAAGGATCTGTTTTGGGTCCACTGCTGTTTGTCATTTTTATAAATGACCTGGATGAGGGCGTGTGGATTACAAAATTTGAGGATGACACGAAGTTCAGTAGACTTGTAGATAGTGCTGAAGGATGTTGTAGGTTACAGAGGGACATAGATAAGTCGCAGAACTGGGCTGAGAGGTGGAAAATGGAGTTTAATGAGGAGAAGTGTGAGGTGATTCACTTTGGAAGGAGTAACAGGAATGCAGAGTACTGAGCAAATGCTAAGCTTCTTGGGCAGTGTAGATGAGCAGAGAGATCTCGGTGTGCAGATACATAGATCCTTGCAAGTTACCACCCAGGTTGATAGGGTTGTTAAGAAAGCATATGGTGTGTCAGCTTTTATTGGTAGAGAGATTGAGTTTGGAACCATGAGGTCATGCTGCAACACAAAACCCTGGTGCAGATGCACTTGGAATATTGTGTACAATTCTGGTCACCACATTATAGGTAGGATGTGGAAGCTTTGGAAAAGGTTCAGAGGAGATTTACTGGAATGTTGCCTGGTATGGAGGGAAGGTCGTATGAGGAAAGGCTGAGGGACTTGAGGCTGTTTTTGTTAGAGAGAAGAAGACTGACAGGTGACTTAATTGAGACATACAAGATAATCAGAGGGTTAGATAGGTTGGACAGTGAGAGTCTTTTTCCTTGGATGGTGATGGCTAGCATGAGGGACATAGCTTTAAATTAAGGGATGATAGATATACGACAGATGTCAGAGGTAGTTTCTTTACTCAGAAAGTAGTAGGGGTGTGGAATACACTGCCTGCAACAGCAGTAGACCCGCCAAATCTAAGTGCATTTAAATGGTCATTGGACAGGCATATGGACGAGAATGGAATAGTGTAGGTTAAGTGGGCTTCAGATTGGTTTCACAGGTCGGCGCAACTTCGAGTGCTGAAGGGCCTGTTTTCCATTGTAATGTAATGTTCAATGTTCTATGTACCATTCTTCTTTGTTTCCCGACACTGAGCCAATTTTGGATCCAACTCACCACAATCCCCTGCTGAATTTCTCCAGCAATATCTGTTTTAGAACACAGAACATAGAGCAGTAGAGGCGCTTCATCCCTCGACGTTGTGCCGACCTTTTATCTTAATCTAAAATCAAACTAACCTTCATACCCTTTATTTTACTATCATCCATGTGCATATCCAAGAGTCGTTTAGTTGTCACTAATGTATCTGACTCTACTACCATTGCTGGCAGTGCATTACATACACCCACCACTCCCTGTCTAAAGAACCTACCTCTGACATCTCCCCTAAACCATCCTCCAATCACCTCAAAATTATGCCCCTTGTGATAGCCATTTCCACCCAGGGAAAAAGTTTCTGGCTATCCACTCTATCTCAGCCTCTCATCATCTTATACACCTCTATGAAATCACTTGTCATCCTTCTTCGCTCCAATGAGAAAAGCCCTAGTTCCTTCAACCTTTCTTCAAAAGACATGACCTTCAGTCCAGGCAGCATCCTGGTAAATCTACTCTGCACCCTCTCTAAAACTTCCACATCCTTCCTATTATGAGGTGACCAGAACTGAACACAATATTCCAAGTGTGGTCTAACCAGGGTTTTATAGAGCTGCAGTATAACCTCGCGGCTCTTAAACTCAATCCCCCTGCTCAAGGAAGCCAATACACCATTCACCTTCTTCACAACCCTATCAATTTGGGTGGCAACTTTGAGGGATCTATGGACAAGATCCCCCTGTTCCTTCACACTGCCAAGAATCCTCCCTTTAAACTCTGTAATCTGCATTCAAATTCAACCTTCCAAAATTAATCACTTCACATTTTTCAAGGTTGAATTTCATCTGCCACTTCTCAGCCCAGCTCTGCATTCTGTTAATGTCCTGTTGCAACCTACAACTGCCCTCCACATAATCCACCACTCCACCAACCGTTGTATCATCGGCAAACTAACAAACCCATCCTTCCACTTCCTCATCCAAATCATATATAAAAATCACAAAGAGAAGCAGTCCCAGAACAGATCCCTGCAGAACAATACTGCTCACCAAGCTCGAGGCTGAATACTTTCCACCTACTATTATCCTTTCTTTTTTGAGGCAGTTAATCCAGTTTCCGGACATCCAAATTTCCCTGTATCCCATGCTTCCTTACTTTTTGAATGAACTTACCATGAGGAATATTATCAAACACCTTGCTAAAATCCATGTCCCCCACATCCACTGCTCGACTTGCATCAATGTGTTTTGTCACATCCTCAAAGAATTCAATCAGGCTTGTAAGACATGACCTGGCCCTCACAAAGTCATGCTAACAATCTCAAATCAAACTGTGCTTTTTCAAATAATCATAATTCCTGTCTCTCAGAATCCGCTCCAATAATTTGCCTACCACCGATGTAAGACTGATTTATGTAATTCCCTGAATTATCCCTATTCCCTTGCTTGAACAGAAAATAATATTTGCCATCTTCCAATCATCTGGTATTACTCCAGCAGACAGTGAGAATGCAAAGATTATCACCAAAGGCACAGCAATCTCTTCCCTTGCTTCCCGTACAAACCTTGGGTATATCCCGTCTGGCCCAGGGGACTTACCTATCTTCATGTTTTTCAAAATTGCCAGAACATCCTCCTTCTTGTCCTCACAAACAACAAGGTCCCTCTCAGTCCTGAATACTGAAGCAAAGTATTCATTAAGGACCTCCCCCAACCTCCTCCAACTCTAGGCACAAGTTCCCTCCACTGATTGGCCCTATATCCTCTTGTTCCTCACATTAGTGTAGAACGTCTTGGGGTTTTCATTAATCCTACACACCAAGGTTTTTTCATGCCCCTTTCTCACTCTTCGAAGTCCATTCTTCAGTTTCTTCCTAGTTGCCTTATAACCCTCTCAAACCCGGTCTGACCCTTGCTTCCTTATTCTTAAGGTAAGCTTCCTTCTTCATCTTGACAAGATGTTCTGCATGACTTCATCCTGCCATGCCTTCCTTGCCTCAGTGGGACTAACCTATCTAGCACTCACAGCAAGTGCTTCCGAAACAACCTCCACATTTCTGTCCTGCAATTTCCCTGAGAATGTCTGTTCCCAATTTATGCTCCACAGTTCCTGTCAAGTAGCATTATAATTCCCCCTGCCCCCAGTTAAATACTTTCCCAAAACATCTGTTCCTATCCATGTCCACGACCACAGTAAAGGTCATGGAGTTGTGATCACTATAACGAAAATGCTCTCCCACCGAGAGATCTGACACATGTCCTAGTTCGTTGCTAAGCACCAAATCCAATATGGCCTCCCCTCTAGCTGTCTTATCGATATATTGAGTCAGAAGCCCTTCTGGACATATCTGACAATTTAAGACATCCTGAACACAGGCAGCAAGCAGTCAACACAACTTTCAGGACTCTCAATCCTGTCCACAGAGAACCCGGCACCAGGCAATCAACATAACATTCAGGACCCTCAATCATGGCCACAGAGAACAGGATCTATTCCCTTGATTGCAACCACATTTCTTTGCTTATCCTCACTGCAGTCCCCACTCATTCACACAGAGTAAGAATTTCAAACCTATTTGACAAACATGTTAGGCTGAGGCTTTTTCAGCTCTACCTCCTGGATTTCTTTACCTGTCTTCCTCATAGTCATTCATTCCAGTCCCTAAGGACCAAATTTAAGTTAGTTAATCTAAAGGGTGTTACTACATCCTGAAACACAACAAGCAGATAATTCTCCCCCTTCCTGATGTGTCACAGCATTCAAAACTCTGACTGTAGCTCATCAGTGACTCTGAGCTTGGAGTTCCTCAAGGAACCAACACCTGCTTCAGATGTGGTCATGATTAATCGCAAAGGGGTCCACCAACTTCAGCATCATGCAGTTACAACATGTTGCCTAATCCAGCAATACTATCTTAATTTGTTATGTGATGATACTATGGCTTTAAGGGGTGTATTTTGTCCTTTTTTGGTTTGAAGAGAGGAACTGAACTATCTATTGAAAGCACATAATGGAAACAGCTTGTGAGGTCGTGGGGTCTTTTTTTAAAATGAGAACAGAAGCAGCCTGAATGGGTGGGACAAACTTGCAACAGGACCAGGATTTTTGGTTTTAATTTTCAGTATTAGCAGTTACTGAGGTCTTGAAGTTAGATGTAGTAGCTTTTTTATTCCTATTTCAGTGACAGCTAAAAGCTGGGAGTTCTCTTCTTGCTGTTGGAGTTGCATGTGAGACAATCTGTTTTTTCTGACTTTGCCTTTGTCAAAGGTATGTTTATGGAATTTATTACATTGGAACAGTTACTCTTCTGTAGTTAAATAATCTGTAATTCTGTGAAGATTGCCAGTGGAGTTGTTATTCCATTTTCTTCTGTCTTTTGTTGTATTTTATCTACAGTGTATGAATTAAGAGTGTTTTGCTTAACGTCGAGTAGTTTGACTAATCGAATTACAGTCTGGAATGCAACACCTTGCACTGACCTCGAAAATAAGAAAAAGTTAGGGTCAAGTCTATCTTCTGAATATATTTTGAGGGGATTTGGTCTGGTCCATAACAAATTTAGGGCTCTCATCAGGATCAAAATTTCTAATTCAGGTTTGGGTTTTGGATTGTTGGTGTTAAAGCCAGTGGATGGTGAATGGTATTTTTTTTTAGTTTGGGTGCTGAATTAAATTTGGTTGGTTTAAACAAGGTGTGCCTAGTGTAGTATTGCCTCCTTCAGTCACTAAGAGCTTCCTGACAGTGGAAGCAGTATCTTCAGGAATTTTACAGAAAGTAAGTAAGATAAAGCTTTTTAAATTAGTAAATAAGCTGAAGTTGGTGTTGCCTGTGACTGTGAGGAAATGGGAGAAAATTGTGGCAATTGTTCAGAATTTACAATTGCCAGAAATACCATCCGTATCCTTGGAAATGGCTAAAATGAAGCAGCTTGAACATGGAAAGGAAATGAAACAGTTGGACTTACAATTAAAAGTGGAGGGGAGAAAGAAAAGGAGTGGAAAACCTTAGCTGAAGAAAGGGAGAAAGAGAGAGGTATTGAACTTCAGAGGTTGGAAATGAACTCTCAAAATCAACTTAAAATGGTGGAGGTAGAGATGAAAAGTAGGAATAGTGATGAGGAAAGTGATGGGGAGCAATCCCATTGTAGCCAAGGTCCTGGTGGGGATCTGTTTAAATATGTCCAAGTATTGCCCAAGTTTGACGAAAATTATGTAGAAGCCTTTTTAATTCCTTTTGAGAAAGTGGTTAAACAAATGAAATGGCCGGTGACGACATGCGTATTGCTGATCCAAACAAAGTTGGCAGGTAGAACTAGTGAGGTATTTCCATCACCAGCAGGGGAGGTAGTTGGGGAGTACGATAGGGTTAACAAAAGCCATCTAAAGTGCATATAGCTAATACCAGAAACCTACAGAAAACATTTCAGGAATCTAAGGACAGAATCTGGTTAAACACACACTGAGTTTGAAAAGATTAAAGTAATTTTGATAAGTGGATACAGTGATTGAAAATAGATCAAACATATGATGCTTTCAGGGAGATGATTATTTTGGAAGAGTTCAAAAATTCATTTCCTGACGTCGTGAGAACTCATGTGGAAGAGCAGAGAGTTAAGAATGCAAAATTAGCAGCTGAAATGGCAGGTGATTAAGAATTTGAATCATAAATCAAAATTTGGTTTCCAACATCAATTTCAATCTGTGTGGGACAGAAATCGAGGAAGAGATGAATCCTCAGGTGTGAGGGAAAATGAGATCTCATTGAAGAAAGTGAAGATAGCCTAGCACAGGGTAAAAAGGAAACCCTTGGGGGGAAAACAAAGGCGTATTCACTGCCAAGGTGTATTCACTGCAATAAAGTTGGCCATAAAAAATCTGTGTTGGTGGTTTAGAGAAAGCACTGGGAAGACAGTCAATTAAACAAGATAAACCAGTGAGTTTTGATAAGGTGCTAAAAGAAGCTAAAAAGCTGCAAAAGAATGTACAACCTGATCAGGGGTTGGTTGAGAAGAAAGTGCCTCATCTCTTTAAACATGTATGCCAGGAGGAGCGAGTAAAGAAATTAACATTCTAAGCAATGTGAGAACAAGTCAATTTTTAATAGTGAAAGCTGATGTAATTCAAAAGGAGTATTGCCAGAAACGATGGTAATATGTGGAATTCATGGTAAAAAGAGCACTCTTCCATTATGTAAAGTGAAGTTGGACAGTCCATTGTTTTTTCCAGACTGAACTCTGATGTCCACAGATACTTGAAACTAAACAGCATAGACAGTCAGCTGTGAAAGCTCCTGCCTAATCAATCAGCTGTGCAGGTTCACTACTCCTTTCTTTTTTACCTCCCATGTGGTCCCTGTTCCCTCTCTTGTTTTATTGTACCGTGGTTTTGATTTTTTTTTCCCCAAGTTCCAAAAGAATAATTTGGATGTGAACACAGGAGGTATGGTTAGTACATTTGCAGCTAACACCAAAATTAGAAATGCAGTGGACAGCGAAGAAGGTTACCTCAGAATACAATGAGGATCGTGATCAGATGGGCCAATGGGCTGAGGAGTGGCAGAGTTTAATTTAGATAAATGTGAGGTGCTGCGTTTTGGAAAACCAAATCAGGGCAGGACTTATATACTTAATCGTAACGTCCCTAGGAGCTTACCATTAAGTGTATAAGTCCTGCTAAGATAAGTATGCTTGCCTTTATTTGTCAATACATTCAGTACAGGAGTTGGAAGGTCATGTTACGGCTGTACAGGACATTGGTTAGGCCACTTTTGGAATAATGCGTGAAATTCTGTACTCCCTGCAATAGGAAGAATGTTGTGAAACTTGAAAGGGTTTAGAAAGGATTTACATGGATGTTGCCAGGATTGGAGGGTTTGAGCTATAGGGAGAGGTTGAATATGTTGGGGCCTATTCCTTGGAGTGTCAGAGGCTGAGGGGTGACCTTATAGAGGTTTATAAAACCATAAAGGGCATGGATACGGTAAAGTGACAAGGTCTTTTCCTCAGAGTGGGGGAGTCCATAACTAGAGGGCATAACTTTAAGGTGAGAGGGGAAAGATTTTAAAGAGATCTAAGGGGCAACATTTTCACGCAGAAGGCGGTGCCTATATGAAAGGAGCTGCCAGAGAAAATGTTGGAGGATGGTACAATTACAACATTTAAAAGGCCTCTGGGTGGGTCTGTGAATAGGAAGGATTTAGAGGGATTTGAGTCAAATGTTGGCAAATGAGATTAGATTTAATTGGGATATCTGGTCAGCATGGACGAATTGGACCAAAGGGTCTGTTTCTGTGCTGTACATCTTCCTGACTTTATGATTTGATGAATGTAACAGCTTATAAAACAGTAATCACTGCTCCAAGAATTTGAGGAAATCAGCTCCAACAGTGAAAAAAATCTCAAAACTGGAGCAGCTTTTACAAACACAAGTTTCTCCCATCCTCCATCTTGGATTATCCAGAAACCCTGGGATGGTTGGAAAGAGGGAAGCCTTCATAAATGAGATAACAAGAGTTCAACGGAAGTATGTGCCCATTAGGCTGAAGGACAAGGCTGGAAGACGTAGGAATGCTGGATGACTAGACAAATTGAGGTTGTGGTCAAGAAGAAGCATATGTCATGTACAGACAGCTGGGATTGAGTGAATCCATAGAGGAGTAGAAGGGCATTAGAAGTATATGTAAGAGGGAAATCAGGAGGGAATAAAGGGGACATCAGATAGGTTGGAGAAATAGAGTGAAGGAGAATCCAAAGGATTTGAATAAATATATTAAGGGTAACTAGGGAAAGAATGGGGCCATTAAAGGTCATCAATACCATCTATGTGTGGAACCGCAGGAAATGGGTGAGATACTAAATGAGTATTTTTCATCAGTATTTACTGTTGAGAACAATATGGAAGGATATTGGTCAGAACATTGAGTATAGGAGTTGGGAGGTTCTGCTGTGGTTGTAGACACTTTTGGAATACTGTGTTCAATTCTGGTCAAGATTCAGAAAAGACTGACAAGGATATCACCAGGTTTGGAGGGTTTGAGCTATAGGGAGAGGTTGAATAGGTTGGGGCTATTTTCTCTGGAGCATAAGAGGCTAAGGGGCGACATTATAGAGGTTTACAAAATCAGGAAAAGCATGGATATTGTGAACATTCAAGGTCTTTTCTGCAGGGTAGGGGATTCCAAAACTGGATGGCATAGGTTTAAGGTGAGGGGGTAAAGATTTAAAAGGGAGCTGTTATGGACCAGGCCAGACTCCTTCAAAGCATTTCAACGAAGTATCCCAGACCCTAATTTTGTGAGTTGTTTTAAGCAGATGTACAGTGGATATTCCAGGAGAGATGCAGCTGGTCAAACCACTCAGTTGTAAACAAAACAGAATTTATTTACAAGATTGCTGAATGAAACACAAACAAAAGAGAACAGGATACTGGATGACTTAACCTATCCAAAAACCCACAGTTTATCCCAATCTAATGATGCTGTTCCCAATACTTGCAAAATCCCCATCAATACCCCCTGGCACAAAAGGTAACATCAAACCCAGGAGAGAAGCCAGGGAGAGAGGAAGATCAGCCTGGACCTGTGTCTTTGGAGTCCAGCAGCTTTTTTCAACTCTACTGTTTTTTCAACTAAAACCAAAGCAAACCAAACCAGAGTAAAGGTGAGCTGGGACAACCGGTCACTCCCCTTTCATTGTACAAGTGTTTTTTTAAACTTAAAAGCCTTTTGCCTGAGGCAGTATCTGTTAGCTACTATCAAGTTGGCCGTAAAACCAATCCAAACCCAGAGGTCTGTTACAACCTCTCTGAAAAAAAGCCGAGGACAACATAACATTGTTAAAGGAGCAGCATTGTCATACCTCCCCGCTTACAAAAAAACCAATATCCAAAGATGGCTTCATTTAAAAAACTCTTCATCCGAAATTGTTAGTATTCTACAACATACATATACATTACATTGACTACAAACATGCAAACATGCACAACACAACCACATTCTGTTTCAGTCTGTTTTGCTCCTGCCGCCGAATACCTGTTTCTCATTCAAGCTTCGGTGTTATTGAAGGTGTAGGCGTTATCTTTAAGAAAGACAAGAAGTTGGCACTAACTTAGAGAGGCAGAGAGTGTGCTGAAATAATTTAAAATGTAACATTTGACTGTGAAACCAATAGTGCAGATGAGATGCCATGATACAAAAAAAACAAATTAAAATTTGGCTAATCAGTTTAAATTAAGCCCAGATACCAAAATCCAATCAGATTTGGCCAATCAGTTTAAATTAAGCCCCAGATACCAAAATCCAATCAAATTTGAATTTAGTATTTTGAGAACATCAAACCAGTGAAATGATCTGTTATTTTGGGGTATAAAACCAAACATTTTGAACTGTTAGGGGGAGAATTGCCAAGAAAACCAACAAGTAGGGTAGCACAGTAGCTCAGTGGTTAGCACTGCTGCCTCACAGCACCAATCAAATTCAAATTTGGCCAATCAGTTTAAATTATGCCCCAGATACCAAAATCCAATCAAATTTGAATTTACTATTTTGACAACATCAAACCAATGAAATGATCTGTTGTTTTGGGGTATAAAACCAAACATTTTGAACAGTTAGGGGGAGAATTGCCAAGAAAACCAACAAGTAGGGTGACTCAGTAGTTAGCACTGCTGCCTTACAGTGCCAGGGTCCAGGTTCGATTCCAGCCTCAGGCAACTGTGGGAGTTTGCAGACTCTCCCCATGTCTGCGTGGGTTTCCTCCGGGTGCTCTGGTTTCCTCCCACAGTCCAAAGATGTGCAGGTCAGGTGAATTGGTCATGCTAAATTGCCCATAGTGTTAGGTGCATTGGTCAGAGAGAAATGGTTCTGGGTGGGTTACTCTTCGGAGGGTCGATGTGAACTGGTTGGGCTATAGGGCCTGTTTCCACACTGTAGGAAATCTAATCTAATCAAGTATAGACTGCTAGCTGAATAGCTCTCTGAAAGGTACTTGTTCATATGAAAGACCTATGAAGCATAATACTGAAGAAAAGATGACAGAGGAAAATATACAGAGGAAGATACAAAGAGAAGATTGAACAGCTTGCTGGTTTTAGAATTTGAATATTTTTTGTACATCTTAATCGGGGTTTTTCTCAGACCAGTATTGTAGAGTGGGGAGTAAAAGGTTGAAGAGAAAGAAGTTTTATATACTTGTTTAATTTTTTTGGACTTAATGAATAAAATTGTTAATTTTTACTTTAAATAGTGACTTCTGGGGATAGTTCTTTGCCTCTGAAATTTAACAGATTACAGCGTGGGGTGAACTTCTCTGTGTGTCGGGTTTAAATTAGCAGAAGGGTCTACCCCACGTTGTAACAATTGGCAATCACGACATGGAACATAGACATAGAAAGCAGATGGAGATACAAGAGATTTATTTCTGTGGCTGAAAATCTGTCTCCAGTGAGATTCCACAAGGCTCTTACTATTTTAGTATGCATTATTGATTTGGACTTAAACAGAAAAGGCATGATTAAATTTGAAGATGACATAAAAATTGGTGATTATGGTAAGTAATGAGGAGGCTAGCTATAAATTGCAGGAGTATATCAATGAACTGGACAGCGGGGCAGACCTGTGGCAAAAGGACTTTAATCCAGAAAGTTGTAAGGCAATACAATTGGGAGAGACTAACAAGGCACGCGATTATAAACAGTCAGATCCTGGAAGGTGCTGAAGTTTGAAAGGAAAAAGCACAGCAGACCTTGTTTTGAGTATCACAGGTCTCTGAAGATAGCAGGGCAAGTAGATAAGGTGGCTAAGAAGGCATGTGGGTCATATCCCTTTATTACCCACGACAGCACACAAGACCAAAGAGGTCAAATTGTGACTGTATACCATGCTGGTTAGGCCACAAATACAGTACTACATGTGGTTCTGGTTTTCACATTGCAGGAAGGATGTAATTACTTGGGAGACAGTGGGAAGGAGACTCTCAACGATGTGACCTCATCTGGAGGGTCTGAACTTTGAGGGAGGACTGGAGAGGCTGGGCTTGTTTTCCTTGGAGCAGCAAAGGTTGAGAGATGACCTGATAGAGGTGCATCAGATTATGTGAGGCATAGGTAAGGTGGATAGAAAGGTGCTTTTTTCCCATTAGTAGAGAGGTCAGTTACCAGTGGGCATAGATTTAGAAGGCTAAGAGAAGAGTTGAGGAGCAATGTTTTTTACTCAGAGGTTGTTGGGCATCCAGAACTTACTGCCTGAAAGGGTGGTTAAGTTAAAACTCCTGTAACATTGAAGTAGTATTTAATATTCACTTGCATCGTTGTTACCACAAGGGCATTGGGCCAAGCACTGGAAAATGGGATTAACGTAGTCAGAACTGTGTTGACTGGGTGGACACAATGGGTTGGAAGGCTCCTTCTGTGCTATATGTGTATGAGACGATGACCTATGATGAACAGAGATAGTTGGAGCATAAATATCAGTCGAGACTAGCTGGGTGAAATGGTCTGTATCTGCACAGAACTTTATATTTAATTTTACGTGACATGATGGATCTTTGTGTCTTTTACTGAAATTAAATGGGTTCAGGTTGCAAGCTTTGTTTAAATATTCATCAGACTGTTGGCAGTGGGAATTATAGGACAGTCACTTTGTCACACAGCTAATATCTGACTCACACCCAAACTTATCCTTTCCTGTTTCACAAATATAGCATGAGTTGGAGAACCTCTGGTACCTCCAGCTGTAATGGAGACAGTCTTACCTGGCAACTGGAAACACAGTAGATCACAAAAATAAAGAGGCTATAGAGAGTGCTGATGACAGTGAATAGGTAGGAAAGGAAGACAGTGCTCTTGTTGATATTAAATATCCCAAAGATCCAAGTGCATCCCTGGACAAACAACCATGCAGTTGCCTTAAGGGTCAGGCTCCTGTCCAATAGGCGCAAAACAAAAGTATATTCATGTCAATCCATCTCATCATAATGAAGAAAAAGGCACCCATTTGTACATGGTCTGTCACTACGTCAGGATGCCGCAAGAGCATAGCAGCCAGTGAAAAGCATTTGCAATGTTGGCACTTTTGTGATGTTGGAAACATGTGATGTTGGAAACATGTTGGAAACACATAGATCTATGTGTTTGTTTATGGCATTGTGGTTGGAATGCCAGGCCTCTAGGAATTCTCTGGCATGTCTTTGCTTAGCCTGTCCCAGGATAGATGTGTTGTCCCAGTCGAAATGGTGTTTTTTTTTCATCCATGCAGGGCTACGAGGGAGAGAAGGTCGTGTCTTTTTATGGCTAGCTGGTGTTCGTGTATCCTGGTGGCTAACTTTCTTCCTGTTTGTGCTATGTAGTGTTTGTGGCAGTCCTTGCATGGAATTTTGTAGATGACGTTGGTTTTGTCCATGGGTTGTACTGGGTCTTTTAAGTTTGTTAGTTTTTGTTTGAGAGTGTTGGTGGGTTTGTATGCTACTAGGATTCCGAGGGGTCTTAGTAGTCTGGCTGTCATTTCTGAAACTTCTTTGATGTATGGTAAGGTGGTTAGGTGGGACAACACATCTATCCTGGGACAGGCTAAGCAAAGTCATATAAATAGAAAGCAGGAGACAACAGCTTCGCTTCACTTGGAGGTAGCTACTGATGATGTTACCTAGCCAGGTCATGAAACGTCTGGATATCAAACCTACAGCTCAGTGAGCAAACCTACACCCTAAACCTCAACCTGAGCTACAAATCTTCACAAACCTTGTAGAATGATATTTTCCGAAAGTCTCTGCACAGAATGCTGTCTGTCTAGCAATCCCAATTATTTGTCTTCCAATCCTTCTCCTTGTACTTAATGGTTGTTCATTACTGGGAGGTGGGCACAGCCAGTAAGGCCTGCACTTGTTGCCCATCCCTTCTTGCCCTGAGAAAGTGGTGGTGATATGTCTTCTTGATCTGCTGTCATCCAGCGGTTAAGGGTTGCTTAGGCAACTGAAACCAATATGTTCATTCTAAAAGACGAGAGACTAAACAAAAAATCCAGGTCTTTTTTAATATGTAATTTCAGTTACACCACACTGTAAACTTTTGCTACAAATTCTGTGTTTTACGGTCTAATATTTCACCTGATGAATGAGCAGCAGTCTGAAAGCTAGTGCTTCCAAATAAACCTGTAGGTCTATAACCTGGTGTTCTGTGATTTTTAAAAACTTTTTACAAGAGTTGTATTGATTGCATAGGACCCCTATGTAAAACAAGAAGTGGGAATCAGTATTTGTTAACAATAAATGGATGTGTCCACTAGATTTCCAGAGGCCATTCCATTACACAATATCACAGATAGCAGGATTGTAGAGAAGATACTCAAATTTTTCACTAGATATGGACTATCCACAGAGGTACAAGCAGATCAAGGGTCAGACTTCACGTCAAAAGTATTCAAGGAACTTATGGACAGCTTAGGAATAAAACAATTCAAATCTACTGTGTACCATCCAGAGTCACAGGGAGTGCTACAAACATGACATTAGACATTGAAGACCATGCTGAGAGCTTATACTCAAGACTATCATGATGATTGTGATAAAGGAATTCTGTTCATACTTTTGCAATCAGAGATGCACCAAATGAATCAACCAAATTCAGTCCATTTGAATTAGTTTTTGGGCATGAAGTGAGAGGACCACTCGAAGTGTTTAAGGGGAAGTTGGCGAGTCAGAATTCAGAGATTACATATTTGATATATGTGTCAAATTTTAGGGAATGGTTAAATAGAGTGAGGGAGCAGGCTCAAAAGCATTTAAACGTATCAGAGCATACAATGAAATAGGAAGCAGACAGGAAATCAAAACTTCGCAATTTTGCTATCGGAAATGAGGAGTCAGCGTTACTTCCAGTGATAGGTGAACCTTTAAAAGCAAGGTTTAGTGGACCTTATCAAGTTGAAAGGAGATTGAGTGAGGTGAACTATTTGATAAGGACTCAAGACAGCAAGAAATCTCAAGAGTGTGTCATGTGAATATGCTCACAAGATATTTTGATAGGGAAGGAAAGCCAAAGGAGACTGTATTACAGGTTACAACACCCCCGAGTATTCTGAATTAGACATTGATCAAATTAAACTGGACAATGAAGAAGTTGTCAAAAATTGGGATAAATTATTAAGTTACCTTCCAGAGGAAAATCGAAATGACCTGAAAGAGTTATCGATATCGCATGGGGAAATATGTGGAAATAAGCTGAGAAGTATTAACCTAATAATGCATAATGTAGATAAGCAACACCCTTATGGGCACAACCCTCTAAAGGTGGCACAGGTTCAAAAGGAAATTGAACGCATGCTCCAAGACGACATAATCGAAGTGAATTACAGTGACTAGAGCTCACACATAATAACAGTGCCAAAACTAGATAGTAACTAATGGTTATGTGTGGACTATTGCAAAATAAATACAGTTACAAAGACTGATGCATATCCAATTCCATGTTTGGAAAACTGTATAGAACAGAGGGTGGCATAGTGGCTCAGTGATTAGCACTATGCCCTCACAGCGCCAGGGACCCAGGTTCAATTCCAGCCTTCGGTGACTGCTTGCGTAGAGTTTGCACATTCTCCCTGTGCCTTCCTGGGTTTTCTCCTACAGTCCAAAGATGTGCAGGTTAGGTGAACTGGCCATGCCAAATTGCCTGTAGTGTTCAAGGATGTGTTAGTTAGGGGAAATGTAAGAGTAATAGAGTAGGGACATGGGTCTGGGTGGGATACTCTTCAGACAGTCAGTGTGGACTTGTTGGGCCAAATGGCCTATTTGCACAAGTATGGATTCTAGTCTATTCTATTCAGATGGGACAAGCAACTTATATTTCTAAACTGGACTTATTCAGACAATACTGGGCAGGTATCTTTGACCGAAAGAAGGAAGTCAATTTTGGCTTTCGTAATGCCGAATGGACTGTATCAATTTAAAGACATGCCGTTTGGTATGAAAAATGCATCAGCCACATTTCAAAGACTAACCAATAAGGTAATTGCTGGATGATGATATATTGATGACCTGATGATTTTTAGTCACACATGGAAGGAACGTTTATCAAGATTGTTCCATCGACGTCGGGAGGCAGGCTCAGTGATAAACCTGGTGAAAAGTGATTTTACCAAAGCCCAAGTCACCTTCCTGGGCCATGTTATAGGACATGGACAAATGGCCCCACAGGATGTCAAAACAAAGGTAACTGGGGAGTTTCCCACACCAATCGACAAAAAGAGCAGTATTACAATTCCTTAGAATGAGTGGATTCTATCAGAAATTCATACCAAATTTTAGCAGTATGGTTGTTCCACTCACTGAACTGCGAAACAAAGGCGAGAAGTTTCAGTGGATAGTGAACTGTCAGAAGGCATTTGACAGCCTGAAAGCTGTGTTAACCACTGTCCCAGTATTAGCCACACCTAATTACTCAAGTCATTCAAGGTAGCTATTGATGTGAGTGATGTAGGTATCGGTGCTGTGCTCTTAAAGGAAGATGATGAGAAGATAGAAAGACCTATCGGTATTTCTCCAGGAAATCAAACATTCATTGGCAGAAATATTCGACAGCTGAGAAGGAGACTTTGAGCTTGGTGTTGGCGTTACACATTTCAAAGCTTATGTTGCCAATAATGTCTCTGAGACAATCATATACACTGATCATAACCATTGAAATTTGTGGAGAAATTTAAGAACAAAAATGACAGACTCTTTAACTGGAGCTTGTTACAGATATTCAATTTGAAAATTGTCCATGTGGCAGGACGAGAAAATGTGTTTTCTGATGCATTGTCGAGACTTGAGTGAGAAAGGGAGGCATTTTGTGGCAGGAGTAAATGGACTGAAACAAAATGTTTGAATGTTTATAGTCAACAAAATATATATATGTCTTGTAGTGTAAGAGTAAGAGGTTTTAAAATGAAGCCATCTTTGGATATTGATGGTTCACTTTGTTTAATGGGGAGGTGTGATGATGCTGCTCCTTCAACAAGGTTATGTTGTCTTTGGTTCTTTATTCAGAGGGATTGTTAAGGCAGAGGTTCTGATATGTCTGGAAATATCAACCTGAAAAAGCTTTTAGGTGTTTTTTTAAACACTTGTCCAATGAAAAGGGGTGTGGCCAGTTCTCTCAGTTCAGGGTTTGGTTTGGTTTGGTTTTAGCAAGCTGTTTTGTTTGCAGCTCCTGGTCAAGTTTTAGCTTGGAACCCAGAGCAGCTGTTGGGGATCCAAAGAAGTCATTCCATGCTGATCCTTGCTCTCTCTCTGACATCTCTCCTTTAAGAACTTGTGTTTGATTTCACTTCTTTCTGCCAAGGGGGCGTTTATGGTATTTTGCAGGTATTTGGAACAGCACCATCAAGTTGTGATAGAGTCAACTGGGTTTTCAGATAGCTTGCTTTTGTAAATTTGGTTCTTTTCTTATTCGTCTTTCATTCTGTAGTCTGTAAATAAACTCTGTTTTGTTTAAAACCGAGTGGTTGAGTCAGCTGCGTAACTCTGAGAATATCCACTTATACCTATTTAACGCAACTCAAAATGTTAGGGCCTGGGCTACCTTTTTGAAATGTTTTGAGGGGGGTCTGACCTGGTCCATAACTGTTGCTTCCTGTGAGAGTAAATCAGTCATGTTGCAAGCACAACTGATTATCTTACAATGGTTGTTAGCATACCTACTAGCACACCCAGGCAGTCCATACAGCAGACAATTAAACAATGTTATGTATGAATTTCAGTGTGAGTGCAGAACCTGGTATTTGGCCAACAAATCCCAGCAAGTATCTGATTGAATCAAACAGGATGTTCCTTCCTAAATATAAACTGAAAGAACTGAGGATGCTCTAAATCAGAAACAAAACAGAAGTTGCTGAAAAAGCTCAGCATGTTGTTCTGAGGAAGGATCACCAAACCTGAAATGCTAACTGATTTCTCTTCACAGATACTGCCAGACCTGCTGAGTTATTCCAGCAACTTCTTTAGCATCTTCCTTCCATTGATTATAACAGGCCAAATATAGACCCCATCCATCCAACCTTCATATGCAAAAGCTGACCAGAACACCTGCTGATCTAGGTTATTCTGCAATTGGGCAGCAGTTGCTTAACAGTACTGAGGAATCTTAACTTCATGTCTGATGTGAAAGACAAACTCTCTGGCAGTGTATGCTTCCTCAGGACTGCAGTGGGATTGTCTGCCTTGATCTTGTGCTTGAAGCCTCTGCAGTGAGACATGAGCCCCAATCTTTTGCCTGACAGGCATTAAAATAACTTACTGAGGCTGAAAGGAGACAGTGCAAATGTTGAGTCACAGAATAGGAAGTAGAAACTTGTTCTCAATCAATATTCACACACAATCACTTTCCAACAGCAGATACTTTTGAATTTGGAAGGATGAGGGAGGAACTCATTGAAACTTACAGAATACTGAGAGTGGATATGGAGATGACATTTACACTAGTAGGTAGACTGGGACCCAAGGGCACAGCCTTGCAGTGAAAAGATGTTTTAGAACTGAAATGTGGAAACATTTCTTCAGCCAGAAGCTGCTGATTGTGGAACTCATTGCCACAGAATGGAACGTGAGTCATTGAGTGTTTTTAAGTCAGAGACAGGTAGATTCTTAAATAGTCAGGAGTTCAAAGGTTACAGGGAGAAGGCAGAAATGGCTTAATTCTGTTCCTTTATATTCTGGCCTTTTGTACAGAGGCAGGAAGCCAGAATGATATCAAATTCCTTAGCCCTGTTTCTGTAGAAATGTGATAATCAAATGTGATCTCAGAACTTCCTCAGCTCTATGACACAGTATTATTGACAATAATGTTTCTGCATATTCGTTAGAACAATTCTAGGAAATATTGTTTTGAAATTTTTAATCAGATGTCACCATTTTAACTGATACACTGCTTTAATTAAAGAACCAATTGGCTCAGAAACTAGAGACCATAAATCTGGAAATAAACCTTACCTTTGATTAAAAGACTCCCTCTGTGTCAACTTGACATTGAAAGGGTTAGCATTTGTACTGAGTAATACTTTACCGAAAGAGTCTTCTGAGATTGACTTTGTTCCTCCACTGGGCAAACTCAAAGCAACAGCCATTGCCGTATTCTCCAAGAGATTCAAGATGGTCACTGCTACATTTAACTACTGACTGTTGGTCTTGTTTTGTCGTCGTGAATTCCTATTGAGGAGACCATTTGTAAAGTTTGTGATGTTCTAGTGATAGGAAAAGAAATGGCTTCTTGAACTAACGGGTCTATTTTCTTTCCCTTCTTATATTCATTTTCTCTCATTTTTTTTCTCTCTGAACCACCTCTTTCCGCCTCGAATTCTTTGTTTTCTAACCTCCTTTTCCGACACCCCCGTCATTGAGATTGTCTTAGAATCTTTTTTTCCTCTCCCTTATTCCCCCTTCCCTATTTTCACCCTCCACCCCCATCCCCACTCCCCTGCCTGTGATGCGAATTATCTACTCCAACAAATCAGGTTAATAGCCCTCTCTTACTATTTGGTGAAGCATATTACAATGGCAGTGAACTGCAATTCACAAAAATAAACTTTGAAATTTAAAAAAAAGCAAAATAAGCATTTTCACAGAATCACAGAATTTTGACAGTGCCAAAGAGAACATTCAGCCCATTCTGCCCATACAAGTTCTGTTTCCTGGTGCCAATCTCTTGCCTTGTCCTCATTGCAAATTACCAGCATTTCTTGCCTTTGAACTGAGTGGCTACCCAAGCCCTTTCCAGAATGCAGCTCAGCATCAGTCCCATTGCTGTGGGTCCGCAGTCACATGTAGCCCATACTGTTTTACCACTGGCTCACATCACTCAGATCCTGCCCAATCTACAGTCTCTTTTTGAATGCTCCTACCTTTACAAATGGTCGCCTTTACACCAGCTTCACATGTTGAGTCATAGAGTCATTGAGATATACAGCATGGAAACAAACCCTTCGGTCCAACCCGTCCATGCCGACCAGATATCCCAACCAATCTAGTCCCATCTGCCAATACCCGGCCCATATCCCTCCAAACCCTTCTTATTCATATACCCATCCAAATGCCTCTTAAATGTTGTAATTGTACCAGCTTCCACCACTTCCTCTA
This sequence comes from Hemiscyllium ocellatum, assembly GCF_020745735.1. Lineage (NCBI taxonomy): Eukaryota > Metazoa > Chordata > Chondrichthyes > Orectolobiformes > Hemiscylliidae > Hemiscyllium > Hemiscyllium ocellatum. The sequence goes on along the minus strand of NC_083445.1, from coordinate 15,144,598 downwards.
GCAGCTCATTCCATACCCTTACCACCCTTGGTATGAAAACATTGCCCCTTAGGACTTTTTTATTTCTTTCCCCTCTCACCCTAAATCTATGCTCTCTAGTTCTGGACTCCCTGACCCCAGGGAAAAGACTTTGCCTATTTACCCTATCCATGCCACTTATAATTTTGTAAACCTCTGTAAGGACACCCCTCAGCCTCCGACGCTCCAGGGAAAACAGCCCCAGACTGTTTTCAGCCTCTCCCTACAGCTCAAATCCTCCAACCCTGGCAACATCCTTGTAAATCTTTTCTGAACCCTTTCAAGTTTCACAACATCTTTCCGATAGGAAGGAGACCAGAATTGCACACAATATTCTAACAGAGGCCTAACCAACGTCCTGTACAGCCGCAACCTTACCTCTCAACTTCTGTACTCAATACTCTGACCAATAAAAGAGAGCATACCAAAAGCTTTCTTCACTATCCTATCTACCTGCCACTCCACTTTCAAGGAGCTATGAACCTGTACTCCAAGGTCTCTTTGTTCAGCAACACTCCCTAGGACCTTACCATTAAGTGTACAAGTCCTGCTAAGATTTGCTTTCCCAAAATTCAGCTCCTCGCATTTATTTGAATTAAATTCCATCTGCCACTTCTCAGCCCATTGGCCCATCTGATCAAAATCCTGTTGCAATCTGAGGTAACCCTCTTCGCTGTCCATTACATCTCCAATCATCTACAAACCTACTAACTGTACCTTTTATGCTCGCATCCAAATAATTTATGTAAATAGCAAAAAGTAGAGGACCCAGCACCGCTGAAGAAGTGACAAAGTTCTGTATAGAGATCGTCCCACGTCACATGAGATGAGACGAGTCCTGTGACGAAAACTGGGTGCCAATGTCAACAAAATCAAGTATAAATGGGCAGCCGCAAACGTCCATGCCAGAGCAGCCAGTCCACAAGTGGAAGGGAACGGAGACTTTAATGCTTTTATTGCAGCGCTGGCGACGGCCTGTACAACCAAAATCACAATGTGTAAACAACAAGGTGAGACAGTGTCCCAGTACCTTACATGCCTCACTGAAGCCCATAACGCCCAGAGTGGACTGAGACCACCTGACGACAAAACGGCAGCAGAAATCACGCCATATGAAGCACACCTGAGGAACAGCTTCATCAATGGAATGAAGGATGAAATAGCGAAAAAGGTAAAAGATACATGTGTCATCTGGGACAGGGGGAAGCTGAATTTGATACAACAGCATCTGAAACATGCTGAAAAATTGCTTACCCAAAAGAAGGAAAAGTGGAAACTAAAGATGGAACAGCAAGCACATAAGCTCAGCTTACTCGCATGCAGATGGTCACCCAGCAGTTGGAGGGAGGTGCTGCGGAGAAAGAGAGAGGAAGAGGCGTTGGCAGAGGTAGATCTGGCGGGTGCTTTGTTTGTGGAGCAATGAACCACTGGGCGAGACAGTGCCCACACAGAGAGCCTGAACTGACCCTGGAGGCTGTACAGCAGGGTGACTGACAGGGGAAGGCTGAGGTGGAAGTGGGCAGCCCACGAGGTACAGGAAAGCCTCTTTCCTTTATGCTTGGCAACTAAGACTCACTTATGCTAATCTCTTCTACTAACCTTACAGGCACTGAGACATGTCCCACCTCTATTTTGAGCGCTGAGATTGCGAAGTGTGGACAATATGTCCAATATAACAACGATGCGTATAAGTCGATGCCTACCTCTATGTTATATGTGGAAGGTTCACCTGTTACCTTTATGGTAGATACAGGGGCAACATATTCAGTCCTTAAATTAGGCCAGTTCAGAGAGTCAATGTCAATCAAGATGAGTGGAATGTTCCTGAACTCAATGGGTGCATCAGGAGTCATCCTACGAGAGAGATTTACTGTGTCCTTGTAGAGCACAATACCTGTTAAAACCCGAGGCTATAAAAGGAATTACTCTAGTCTTTGAATTCCTTCTAAAGGCTGGAGTGATAATCCCCTGTGAGAACCCCCATTTTTCCAGTCAAAAAAACAAGCATTCCAGGTGAACCGGAGGAATGGAGGTTTGTTCAAGATCTGCAGGCAGTCAGTAGCACTGTTGTCCCGCAAGCCCCAAATGTTCTGAACCCCTATATTATATTAGCTCAAATTCCATCAGACAGTAAATGGTTCACTGTTGTGGATTTAGCAAATGCCTTCTTTAGTGTACTGGTACACCCAGATATTCAATTCTGGATCACTTTTTCATTCAAAGGGAAATCATATGCCTTCACGCGACTTTGTCAAGGTTACAGTGAGTCCCCCACCATATATAATGAGGCTTTACCCAGGAGTCTGGAGACTCTTGTTTTAACCTCGGGATCAGCGCTTCTGCAGTATTCTTACTGCTTCCCGAGCAAAAGACAACACAGCAGCATGTTGGCTGAGATACAATACCGTGTTTTTGGAGATGTCTAACATTATAATACAGCGATATAACATCCTTAACCCTGCTAGCCTTCTCCTCACAGAAGGAGACGGACACTCACATGATTGTGTCGCAGTAACTAATGAAATTTGCAGCCCCAGACCAGATTTGCAGGATTCACCACTTCAGAATCCGGATATGGAGTTTTTTGTGGATGGGTCAGCATTCAGGAGCAAGGAGACAGGCCAGAACTGTGTTGAATAAGCTGTAGTGACTACCTATGAGGTAGTCAAAATGAGATCACTCCCTTCTCATCTGTCAGCGCAAGCAGAGGAGCTGGTTGCCTTGACTGAAGCATGTACATTGGCTAAGGGAAAGACAGTGAATACTTACACCTGTAGCAGATATGCATTCAGGGTTGTACGTGATTTTGGAACTCTGTGGAAACACAGGGGCTTCTTGACCTCCTCCGGAAAGCCCATCACACACCGTGGCCTGATTTCTGATCTCCTGGAAGCGGTCCTATTGCCCAAATCAATTTCTGTGTGTAAATGTGAAGCCCACACAAAAAATGATTCTAATGCAAGGGCAGACTCAGCAGCAAGAACGGCAGCCCAGCAGCCGTCAAGTGATCAGATTGACGTGTATGACAAACATTTGTACCCCATCAGCAGATGTACGGGAATTACAGTCACATGCCACACCGGAAGATATGCGTGAATGGACAAAAGCAGGATCCAGTGTGAGGGAAGGAGTACGGTGTGGCCCCAATGGTAAACCCTGTATACTACAGGGTTTATTTCCATTTATTATTTCCATTCTATGCCAAACTGACACATGGTAAGGACCATGTATCAAAAGGAGGTACACTAAGGGATTTACTTGTTACTCCCAGAAGTGTTGTGAACGATGTGTTATCTGTGCCACTAATAATGTGGGGAATACAGATGAGTCAGGCACCACACTCCCAACCCCAAAGCCCTTTGAACATTTACAGATGTATTTTCTTGAACTAACACACAGCGAAGGGAAAAGGTATTGTCTGGTAATAGTTGATATGTTTTCCAAATAGATTGAAGTGTTCCCCACATCTAAACAGGGTGCCAGTGCAGTAGCCAAGGCTCTGCTAACTGAAATAATCCCGAGATGGGGCATCCCTGAAAGGCTCAGTAGCGACAACGGGACACCATTTGTCAATAATGTCCTACAGCAGATCAGTGATTATTTGGGAATAAACATGCCTACAATCCAGCGAGCGGTGGGGCAGTGGAAAGAGAAAATTGCTACCCTAAAAAAAATTTAAATTGACAACATGTTGGGAGGAACTAGGGGTGGCATGGACAAAGGCACTTCCAATTGTGCTGATGTATATGAGATCTAGGAGGAGAGGAAGAGCTAATCTTAGCCCGTTTCAGATTTTGTTTGGTAGGCCGCCCAACACAGGAATTGGCCCAAGACCTAAGGTAAGAAAAATAACAGTCCGCTGTGAGGATGAGATGTTGTATAAAACTCTCTACACCTTTATCTCAAATGCAGAATCATGTGAAAGCAGCACTACCCCAACCAGCAGGAGGGAAGCTGCACGATCTAGAACCTGGAGACTGGATAGTGGTGAAAGACTTCAGGAGGAAAAACTGGAAGGCGAAGGGGTGGCTAGGACCATTTCAAGTGCACCTCACAACACAGACAGCTGTTAAGATCGCTGAATTTTACTTATCTGGCTCTGTATTTTTTTAAAATCTGGCTTTTTTTTTGGTTGTTGTCTTTGTTGTCATGACAAAAAGGAGGAAAATGTAATGGAAAATTATCAAATTTTACAGTTACTGTGAAATTTGAAAGAGAATGCTTTTCTAAAATGTAATGCTATGCTGAGCTTTGTAAACAATACTTTGATGAGGGTTTGCAGACAGTTAATTTCTGTTTGAACTTTGTAAATATTCAACTTGACTTTGCGACAGTCGAATTCAGCGAAAGCTGAAGAACTGTTATGTCCAAGACCAGGGGATGAGAGAATAACAACTTGAATTTTCCCAGTCTTTGCCCTTGAGAGTGTGATAAGAAACAGTATAAGACAAGTATCTGAATTATGCTCAAGTACCTCTTGCATAAAGCATTTTGCCAAGTGCAGAGAGTCCCTATGCAAAAGCCTGTAGTAAAATTTTTCTTTGCTCGTGCTAGCATTTGAGTCGGGTTGATTTAATTTCTACGACAGTGACATCTGGTTCTATTTCTCTGGAGTTCACGGCATCAGTTTCATGGCACCTTGTTGGTATGGGATGTGTAGACAATTACCTCCTGAAGAAAGAAATAAAGACTGAAAATTATATCGCACCTTTCATTCCCTTTGGACATTTAAAAATGCTTTACAACTAATTTTTAAAAGATTTATCTGTTAATGGGGAATGGGTGTCACTGATTAGGCCAGTGTTTATTATTCATTGCCCATACCTAATTGCCCTGAACTTTTTCCTTGAATTCTTGCAGTCCATCTCATGTAGATTCCTTTTAAATCTTTCCTCTCTCATCTTAAACCTATGCCCTCTGGTTTTGAACTCCCCCATCCTGAGAAAAAGACGTTCTCCGGGACACCTGCATTAATCACCCCACTGCCCCGTGGCCAAACATTTCAACTCCCCCTCCCACTCTGCCAAGGATATGCGGGTCCTCAGCCTCCTCCACCACCATTCCCTTATCACCTGACAACTGGAGGAAGAATGCCTCATCTTCTGCCTCAGGACCCTTCAATCCCAGGCATCAATGTGGACTTCACCAGTTTCCACATTTCTCCTCCCCCCACCTTACCCCAGTTCCAACCTTCCAGCTCAGCACCGTCCTCATGACCTGTCCCACCTGTTAATCTTCCTTCCCGTCTATCTGCTCCACTCTCCACTCTGACCTATGACCTTTACTCCCACCTCCATCCACCTACTGCACTCTCAGCTACCTTTTCCATAGCCCCACCACCCTCCCATTTATCTCTCCACCCCTGAGGCTCCCAGTCTCATTCCTGATGAAGGGCTTTTGCCCGAAATGTCGATTTTCTTGTTCCTCGGATGCTTTTCCAGCACCACTCTAATCTTGACTCTAATCTCCAGCATCTGCAGTACCCACTTCTGCCTACCTTGTCTATTCATCCTATACATGCCCCTCATGATTTTATAAACCTCTATAAGGTCACTCCTCAGTTCTGACGCTCCAGGGAAAATAGTCCTAGCCTGTTCAGCCTCTCCATATACCTCAAACCCTCCAACCCTGATAACATCCTTGTAACTCTTTTCTGAACCCTTTCAAGTTTCATAACATCCTACCTATAGCAGGGAGATGAGAATTACATGCAGTATTCAAATAGTGGCCTCACCAATATCCTGTATAGCCACAACATGACTTCCCAGCTCCAATATTCAATGTATTGACCAATAAAGCTGAAAAATGTGTTGCTGGAAAAGCGCAGCAAGTCAGGCAGCATCCAAGGAGCAGGAGAATCGATGTTTCGGGCATAAGCCCTTCTTCAGGAATGAGACTGGGAGCCTCAGGGGCCTCAGGGACCAATAAAGGCAAGCAAACCAAACGCTTTCTTCACTATCTTATCTACCTGTGATTCCACATTCAAGAACTATGAACATTCACTCCAAGGTCTCTTTGTTTAGCAACAGTCCCAGGACCTTACCATTAAATATATAAGTTCTGCCCTGATTGCCCTTGCCAAAATGCAGCATCTCACACTTATCTAAATCAAACTTCATCGATCATTCCTTGGCCCATTTGTTCAAGATCCTATTGTACTCCGAGGTAAATTTCTTTGCTATTCACTACATCTCCAATTTTAGTGTTATCTACAAACTTACTAACCATACCTCCTCTGTTCATATCCAAATCATTTATAAGAATGATGAAAAGTGTGAACCCAACACAGATTTATGTGGCACGCTGCAGGTCACAGGCCTCCAGTCTGAAAAGCTATCCTCTGTCTTCTATCTTCAAGCTATTTCTGTATCCAAATGGCCAGTTCTCCCTCTATTCTGTGTGAGCTAACCTTGCTAACCAGTCTTTCTTGAGGAACCTTGTTGAATACCTTACTGAAGTCCATATAGATCACGTCCACCGCTCTGCCCTCATCAATCCTCTTTGTTACTTCTTCAAACAACTCAAATCAAGTTTATGAGAGGCAATTTCCCAAACGCAAAGCCATGTTGATTGTTCTTAATCAGTCCTTATCTTTCCAAATACATGGAAATCCTGTCCCTCAGGATTCCCTCCAACAACGTATCTACCACAGATGTCAGACTAATTTGTACGGTCAATAGTTCCCTGGTTTTTTTCTTACCACCTTTCTTAAATGGTGGCACCATGTTAGCCAATCCCAATGCTCCAGCACCTTGCCCTTGGCTATCGATGATATAAATATCTTAGCAAGGGGCCCAGCGAAATCTTCCCTACCTATGAGCAGAGTTCTGAGGTATACCTGATCAGGTCCTGGGATTTATCCACTTTCATGCATTTCAAGACATCCAACATCTCCTGCTCTGTAATATGGACATTTTTCAAAACGTTACCATCTATTTCCACACATTCTATATCTTCCACGTCCTTCTCCACAGCAAACACTGGTACAAAATACCTCCTATCTTCTACAGTTCCAAACATAGGTGGCCTTGCTGATTTATAAGGGCCCCATTCTCTCCCGAGTTACCCTTTCCTCCTTAATTTATTTGTAGAATTCCTTTGGAATCTCCTTAATCCTATTTGCCCAGGTTATTTCATGTCCCCTCCATGCCCTCCTGATTTTCCTCTTAAGTATACTCCTGCTGTTTTTATACTCTTCTTGGGATTCATTCGATCTCTGCTGTTCATACTTGCCATATGCATCCTCCTTATTCTTGACCAAAATCTCAAATTCTCTGGTCATCCAGCATTCTCTACACCTACCAGCCTTACCCTTCACCCTCACAGGTACATACTGCCTGTGGACTCTCATTCTCTCATTTTCGAAGGCCTCCTATTTTCCAGCCATCCCTTTACCTGCAAATATCTGTCCCCAGTCAACTTTTGAAAGTTCTAACTCATGCTGTCAAATTTAGCCTTTATCCAGTGTAGAGCTTTAACTTTTATGTCCGGTCTCTCCTTTTCCATCACTATTCGAAAACTAATTGAATTATGATCACTGGCCCCAACGTGCTTCCCCACTGACACCTCAGTCACCTGCCCTGTCTTATTTCTCAACAGTAGGTCAAGGTGATCATCCCTTTCTTATTTCTCAGTGCCATCCAAATAACTTCCCTGGATGTATTCCTAGAAATATTCTCCCTAAATACAGACATAATGTTATCCTTAATCAAAAGCTTCAGCCCCTCTCTTCTCTTGCTCCCCGTTCGATTCTTCCTGCAGCATCTATACCTTAGAACATAAAGCTGCCAGTCCTGACCATCCCTGATCCACACCTTCTGTAATTGCTATGCTATCCCAATCCTATGTTGCCAACCATACCCTAGGTTTGGGACTGGAGCTGATTGGGAGCAAACAGAGAGCAGTCTAGGAAGATAAGAGATATGAATACTTACCTCGGGGGATTTGGGGCCTTCACTTTGAGACCAGAATTGAATGACAGCAAACAGAAAGCTGCCTGGGAAGCTAGGAGTTTCTGATTCTGAGGGGGAAACTGAAAACTGACGTCAGAGGAGGGCTGCGATTTGATTGGCTAACAAGGGGGTCTGCTAAACTTGAATCTGTGTTAAATTGAATCTTGTTAATTTATTTGTTACAACTTGCATAAGCACAGATACAAAAACAGTTAAATAACAAATTCAAAACTAATTAAATAAGGCTGGAGGTTCAGGTGATGTGATGTTCCTGCATGATGTGGGAGCTGGTGGACCCCATTGTGGTTCCCAGTGACCATGTCTGTAGTAAATTTTGGTTGCTGGAAAAACTCCACTCAGAGTCGATGAGCTAGAGTCTGAGCTTCAAGCAGTGCTTCAAACATTGCCCATGAGGGTCATGGAAAGTTACCTGGATGCTGTGCAGGTGACAGTCATACCCCTCAGACTAACTAACTCAAATTCAGGCAGTGGTCAGAAACAGGAGGGTGTGGCTGTGAATGAAAGTGGTTGGAAAGTGTGGTGCTGGAAAAGCGCAGCAGGCCAGGCAGCATCCGAGGAGCAGGAGAATCAATGTTTTGGACATAAGCCCTTCTTCAGGGAGAATGTGAGTGAAAGCGGGGCAGGTAGAGGGATCCAGGAGGTAGAGTTGCAGGAGCCTCAGGTCCTGTCCTTGTCCAACAGGTCCAAGAGTTTTGCTCCTTTTAGGGAGCAGGGAGGATGAGCCGACTGACCGCACAACTGTGGTGCAGGGAGCCATTCAAGTGGGGGAGAGAAGAGAAATGTTGTTGTAAGTGGGGATAGAATAGTTAGAGGCATAGACACTGTTCTTTGTGACTGGGATTGAAAGTTCCGAAGGTTGTGTTCCCTGCCTGGTGCTCGGGTTCAGGATATCTCTCCTGGGCTGCAGAGGAACTTGGAGTGGGAAGGTAAAGATCCAGTGGCCATGGTCCAGCTAGGTACCGATGACACTGATAAAACTAGGGCAGAGGTTCCGCTAAGGGAGTATGAACAGCTAGGAGCTAAATTAAAAAGCAGAACCAAAAATGGTAATGATCTCTGGATTACAACCTGATCCACTAGGTAATTGGCAGAGGGTCAATAAGATTAAGCAGGTAAATTGTGGCTCAAAGATTGGTGTGGGAGAAATGGGTTTGAATTCATGGGGCATTGACACCAGGACTGGGTAAGAAGGAGTCCGATTGGCCAGTTTTCATCTGGATCATGCTGGCGAATTGCATAACTGGGGCTATAGACAGGGCTTTAAACTTAATGTGGTGGGAGGGGGGGGATTTAGTTATAGGGGAAATTAGAAAACACCCTGAATTAAAGGCACAGGAAAGAGTACAGAACTCAGGAGAGATTATTAAAATCTCCAGCATAAATAAGACACAGTGTATGAAAAGGTTTAGCAATCAAACTTCAAGCCCACTGGACGAACAAATGACAATGAGAAGAGGGATGGTTAATACAGGACTGAAGGTGTTATATCTAAATACACACAATATAGGAATAAGGTAAATGAGCTTGTGGCGCAGAACGAAATTGGCAAATATGACATGGTGGGCATTTTAGAGACATGGCTGCAAAGGGCTCAGGGCTCGGAGCTGTATATTCAAGGATATGCATCCGATTGAAAAGAAAGGTAGGCGGGCAAAGGTGGTGGGTTGCCTTCTTAATAAGAAATGAAATTAAATCAGAAGTAAGAAACAAAGACGGGTCAGATAGAGTAGAATTTGTGGGTAGAATTGAGGAACTGCCGAGGGAAATAAACATTGTTATAGTTATGTACAGGACTCCAAACAGTAGGCAGGAGCTGGGGCACAAAATACACCAGAACATAGAAAAGATGTGTAGGAAAGGCAATGTTAAAGTGATATAGGGAATTTCAATATGCAGGTGGACTGGGAAAGTGAGATTGGCAGTGGATTACAAGAAAAGGAATTTGTGGAATTTCTACAAGATGGCTTTTTGGAGCAGCTTATGGTGGAGCCCACTAGGGAACAATACTGGATTTAGTGTTGTGCAATGAGGCAGACTTGATAAGGAAGCTTAAGGTGAAGGACCCTAAGGAGGCAATGATCATAATATGATTGAATTTAATCTGCAATTTAATAGGGGGAAGATAGAATCAGAGGTAATGGTATTACAGCTGAATAAAGGCAACTACAGAGGCATGAGGGAGGAGCTAGGTAGAATTGACTGGGAGAGGAACCTAGCAGAAAAGACAGTGGAACAGCAATGGCAGGAGTTTCTGGGAGTCAACTCAGGAGACACAGCAGAAATTCATCCCAAGCAAAATGAAACATGGTACAGGGAGGATGAGGCAACCATGGCTGACAAGGAAAGTCAGGGATAGCACAAAAGCAAAAGAGAAAGCATATAATGTGGCGAAGGGTAGTGATAAACCAGTAGATTAGGAAGCTTAAAAAGACCAACAGAGGGCAACAAAGAAAAGAAATAAAGAGGGTAAAGATTAGATATGAGCGTAAGCTAGCCAGTAATATAAAGGAAGACTGTAAAAGTTTCTTTATATATAAAATGACAAAAGAGAGGCAAAAGTGGACATTGGACCACTGGAAAATGATGCTGGAGAGATAGTAGTGGGGAACAAGGAAATGGTGAAGGAACTGAATATTTACTTCACGAGAGTCTTCACAGTGGAAGACACGAGTAATATCTCAAATATTCAAGAACGTGAAGGGGCAGAGCTGAATATGGTGGCCATCACCAAGGAGAAGGTGCTAGTAAAACTGAATGGCCTGAAGTTGGATAAATCACCTGGACCAGGTGGACTACACCCCAGAGTTCGAAGAGATATAACTGAAGAGATAGTGGAGGCTTTGGGTGAACTTTCAGGAATTGCTAGAATCAGTGAGGGTCTCAGAGGACTGGAAAATCACTAACATGACACTCCTGCATACAAGGCAAAAGATGGAAAATTACAGACCGATTAGCTTCACCTCGATTGTGGGTAAGATCCTGGAATTCATTGTGAAGGATGAGATTTCTCAATATGTGGAAGCGTATGGTAAAATTGGGCAGAGTCAGCATGGTTTCACCAAGGGGAGGTCGTGCCTGACAAATCAGCTACAATTCTCTGAGGTTAGACCACGGAGAGCCAACGGATGTTATCTACCTGGACTTCAAGAAGGCCTTTGACAAGGTGTTGCACAGAAGACTACTGAGTAAGGTAAGGGCCCATGGTGTTAGAGGCAAGGTGCTAGCATGGCAGAAAGCAGAGAGTGGGGGTAAAAGTGTCCTTCGGGTAAAAAATGAGGTTTGCAGATGCTGGAGATCACAGTTGAAAATGTGTTGCTGGTTAAAGCACAGCGGGTTAGGCAGCATCCAAGGAATAGGAAATTCGACGTTTCGAGCACAAGCCCTTCATCAGGAATGAGGAGAATGAGGCTAAGATAAAAGGTAGGGAGGAGGGACTTGGGGGAGGGGCGATGGAGATGTGATAGGTGGAAGGAGGTCAAGGTGAGGGTGATAGGCCAGAGTGGGGTGGGGGCGGAGAGGTTAGGAAGAAGATTGCAGGTTAGGAGGGTGGTGCTGAGTTGAGGGAACCAACTGAGACAAGGTGGGGGGAGGGGAAATGAGGAAACTGGAGAAATCTGAGTTCATCTAAGGGATGTCTCAGTCGGTTATCCACCTATCACATCTCCATCGCCCCTCCCCCCAGTCCCTCCTCCCAACCTTTTATCTTAGCCTGCCTGGCACCCTCTCCTCATTCCTGATGAAGGGCTTGTGCCCGAAACGTCGAATTTCCTATTCCTTGGATGCTGCCTAACCCGCTGTGCTTTAACCAGCAACACATTTTCAACAATAAAAGTGTCCTTCTCAGGAAGGCAGCAGGTGACAAGTGGTGTTCTGCAAGGCTCAGTGTCGGGGCCACAACTTTTCACTTTATTTATTAATGATCTAGATGAATGATTCGAGGGCATTCTGACTGTTTCCAGATGATACAAGGATAGGTAGAGGGGCAGATAGCATTGAAGAGGAGTCATAGAGATGTACAGCACAGAAGCAGACCCTTCGGTCCAGCTCGTTCATGCCGACCAGATATTCCAACCCAATGTAGTCCCACCTGCCAGTACCCAGCCCATTTCCCTCCAAACCCTTCTTATTCATATACCCATCCAAATGCCTTATAAATGTTGCAAATGTTTTAAATGCCACTTCCTTTGGCAGCTCATTCCATACACGCACCACTCTCTGCGTGAAAAAGTTGTCCCTTAGGTCTCTTTTATAGGGAGACTGTAGAAAGATTTGGACAGATTAGGAGAGTAGGCAAAGAAGTGTCAGATGGAGCACAATGTGGGAAAGTGCAACATCATACACTTTGTTAGCAAGAATAGACGCATGGACTATTTCTAAATGGGGAGAAAATTCTGAAGTCTGAAGTGCAAAGAGACTTGGGAGTTTTAGTCCAGGATCCTCTCAAGGTAACCTTGCAGGTAGAGTCAGTAGTTAGGAAGGCAAATACATTGATGGCATTTATTTTGAGATGACTTGAATATAAAAGTGGAGATATACTTTTGAGGCTCCATAAGGCATTGGTCAGACCACATTTGGTATACTGTGCACAGGTTTGAGCTTCATTTCTCAGGAAGGGTGTACTGGCCCTAGAGCAAGTTCAGAAGAGATTCACAGGAATGGTCCCAAGAATGAAAAGCTTAACATATGAGGTACATTTGAGGACTCTGGATCTATACTCAATGGAGTATAGGAGGATGAGGGGGGACCTAATTGAAACATACAGAATACTGAATGGCCTGGACAGAGTAGATGTTAGGAAGATGTTTTCATTGGTTGGAGAGATTGGGACTTAAGGGCACAGTCTTACAGTAAAGGGACAACCTTTTAGATTGGAGATAAGGAGAAACATCTTCAGCCAGACAGTGGTGCATCTATGGAATTCCTTGTCACAGAAGGCTGTGGAGGCCAGGTCATTGGGCATATTTATAACTGAGATAAGCATGCTCTTGAGTATCAAGAAGATAAAGGGTTACAGGGAGAAAGCGGGAGAATGAGATTGAGAAACTTATCAGCCTTGATTGAATGGCGGAGCAGCTTAATGGGCTGAATGGCCTAATTTCAGTTCCTATTTACCAGCCTTATCTGTTAGGCCTCTTGCATTGAAATAAATGCAATTTAATTTATGAGTCCTACCCTGTTTTCTACTTGATTCTTTCTGCCCTGTTTGACTTACTCTTTTCCTGACTCAGACTGATCAATTTCTTCTCTATCTCCCTGGGTCCCAGCCTCCCCTTACTAGTTTCAGCAAATCTCTCCACTAGTACATTAGTCTCCTTCTAACTCAGGTGCAATCCATCCTTATATAGGTCTTATACAGGTCACTTCTAATCCAGAAGACATTCCAATGATCCAAAAATTTGAATCCTTCTCCCCGTACAAACTCCTCAGCCACACATTCATTTGCTCTATTTTCTTATTCCTTCTCTCATTAGCTTGTGGCACTGGGAGTAATTCAGATGTTACTGCCCTCAAGGACCTACTTTTTAAATTCCTGCCTAACTTCCAATATTCTCTCCTCAGAAACTCGCCCTTTTCACATCAGATATCATTAGTTCCAATGTGTACAACGACCTCCTGCTGATCCCACTCCCCTTGGACAACATTCTGCTCCCTCTCTAAGATACCTTTGGTTCTGGCTCCAGGGAGGCAACACACCATTCTGATGAATCACTGTTAGCTGCAGAATAGTATATCTGTGCCTGTAATTAGAGGGTCCCCTATCACAATCGATCATTTGCAACCTGGCATACCTTTCATTACATTAAAAACCTGGCTGTCAGTTCTACATATCCCTGAAAGTCCATCACCTCCTACATTTTCCAAAACAGCATACTTGTTTCAGATGGGGATAGCCACACGAGACTCCGGTATGACCTGCCCCCTTCTCCTTCAGGTCACCTATTTACCAGACTACATCTTTGGTTTATCTCTCTCGCTGCAACTGCTATCCATCACACCCTCTTGTTCCTGTAAATTCCTCATTGCCACTAACTGTGGCTCTAACAGATCCATGTGATCCAATAGGATTTGCAACCAAACACACTTCCTGCAGACATAATCATCAATAACATGGAAACTCTCCCTAATCTTCCACATCCAACAGGAACAGCACGACAGTCTACTAAAAGTCGTCTTTGCACTTTAACAATCTATAGACCCAGAAAATAGCATAGACTTACTGCTCTAAATCATTGCTCTGGACTAATTTAGTACCTTTGTTTTTATATTTTAAAGTTTACTTAAGAGACAGATTTCAATAACAACTACAATAAAAAACCCACTATACTCATTATTGTAGATTTACAAAAGAAAACCACTAAGGTTACACTTTAAAAAGCCACTTAGCTGGTCTTCTGCTATGAGTTCCTACACACAGGTTTCTCCAAGGTCAGCTGTGAATTTCGCTGTTTGTTCATTTTTCCTTGAATGAACTCTGATGTCCACAAATGCTTGAAAACAAACAGCAACGGCTGCACTTGTGCAGATTCACTGTTGGATCAGACAGCAGTGTAGTTTTCTTTCTCAGTTTGAATCACTGCCCTTTGTCTGTCTTCCTTTTTAAAGTGCCGTTATTTTATTAGACTTATTAGAATCCCTACAGTGTGGAAACAGGCCCTTCGGCCCAACAGGTCCACACTGAACCCTCTGAAGAGTAACCCACCCAGACTCATTCCCCTACATTTACCCCTGACTCATAGACCCACACTATGAGCAAATTAGCATGGCCAATTCACCTAACCTGCGCATCTTTGGACTGCGGGAGGAAACTGGTGCACCCGGCGAAAACACACACAGACACGGAAGAACATGCAAACTCCACACAGACAGTCGCCCAAGGCTGGAATTCAAACTGCTAGGAATAGTCACCCCTCTCAGGCTCACATCCTTCTTATGGACTTGGCAAATGGCTGTATGCAGCACACAAACAAGGCAGGAGAGAGAGGACAGCCCTGCCTGACTCCAGGTCTGACTGGGGAGCTATCTGATCCCACCCATTGATTGAGACTGCACTGACAATGTTGGTGATGATCCAATTACAGATTCCCTGTTGTGGTTCTGTTCGCCGAGCTGGGAGTTTTTGTTGCAAACATTTCATCCCCTTTCCAGGTGACATCTTCAGTGCTTGGGAGCCTCCTGTGAAGCGCTTCTGTGCTGATTCCTCCGACATTTATAGTGGTTTGAATCTGCCGCTTCCGGTTGTCAGTTGCTGTCCGCTGCAGTGGCCGGTATATTGGGTCTAGGTCGATGTGTCTGTTGATAGAATTTGTGGATGAGTGCCATGCCTCTCGGAATTTCCTGGCTGTTCTCTGTTCGGCCTGCCCTATAATAGTGGTGTTGTCCTAATCGAATTCGTGTTGTTTGTCATCTGAGTGTATGGCTACTAGGGATAGCTGGTCGTGTCGTTTCGTGGCTAGTTGGTGTTCATGGATGTGGGTTGTTAGCTGTCTTCCTGTTTGTCCTATGTAGTGTTTTGTGCAGTCCTTGCATGGGATTTTGTACACGACGTTAGTTTTGCTCATGCTGGGTATCGGGTCCTTTGTCCTGGTGAGTTGTTGTCTGAGGGTGGCTGTTGGTTTATGTGCTGTTATGAGTCCTAGTGGTCGCAGCAGTCTGGCTGTCAGTTCAGAAATTCTCCTGATGTATGGGAGTGTGGCCAGTCCTTTGGGTTGTGGCATGTCCTCATTTCGTTGTCTTTCCTTAAGGCATCTGTTGATGAAATTGCGCGGGTATCCATTCTTGGTGAATACCTTGTATAGGTGCAGCGGACAGCAACTGACAACCAGAAGCGGCAGATTCAAACCAGTATAAATGCCGGAGGAATCAGCACAGAAGCGCTTCACAGGAGGCTCCCAAGCACTGAAGATGTCACCTAGAAAGGGGACGAAACGTTTGCAACAAAAACTCCCAGCTCAGCGAACAGAACCACAACAATGAGCACCCGAGCTACAAATCTTCTCACAAACTTTGAACAGATTCCCTCCACAAAGCCCATTTTGGAGAGAACATCCCTCATATATGTATGCGATATCCTGTCAAAGTCTTTCTCCTGGTCCAGGCTGATGAGGCAGGTGTCCACCCCCCTGTACTGCACATAGGCAATCGTATCCCTGAGGAGTGCGAGACTCTCAGTGACCTTACTGCCTGGTACAGCACAGGTTTGGTCAGGTTGAATCACCCAGAGCAGATCTGATCCGGTTGGCGATGACCTTTGATGAGATTTTGTAATCTGTCTTTAATAGTGAAATTGGTCTCCAATTTCTAATTTCCTCCCTCTCCCCCTTCTGCTTGTAGATGAGGCTGATGATGCCTTTCCTCATGGTACCTGCCAGAAGCATACTGACATACATCTCCAGCAGGTCCTGGCCAATCAAGTCCCAAAGAGCAGAATAGAGCTCGACCGGTAAGCCGTCACTTCTGGGAGTTTTATTCTTTTTGAAGGACTTGAGGGCCTTGGTCAGCTCATCCAGAGATAACAGCTGGTCCAGCCTCTCCCGTGTTCTGTCATCTAAGACCTCCGTGATAGAGGACAGGAACGATTGGGAAGCCATGCTGTCGGTTGGCTTTGAGTCATACAGATTAGCATTGAAGGATTTGCTGATCCTCATGACGTCAGCCTGAGATGACGTTACCGAGCCATCTTCTTCCTTCAAGCTGCTGAGTACGGAGCTTTCTTTGTGCACCTTCTAAAGAAGAAACGTGAGAATATAACAGGTAAAGCTAAAAGAAAGGCAAGGAATGGGAGTTGGTTCACAATCTGAAGATATTTAACTCAATATTCAGCCCAGAAGGCTGTAATATGCTGGATCTGAAGATCAGATGTTGTCCCTCCAGTATGCACTGTGATTCACTGGAGCACTGCAACATGCTGAGGACAGATATGTCAGCAACAGATCACGCTTGGGATAATAGTGCAGATCATGGAATTGGAAATCAATAAAAAGTCTCTAATTAAGAGTTCTAATGACCAATGAAACTTTTGCTGACTGTCAAGAAGAATCTATTTGATTCACTGATGTCCTTTAGGGGAGGAAACTGCCATCCTTATCTGTTCTGGCCCACATGCGACTCGAGACTCAGTGCAATTTGGTTGACTCTTAACTGTTTTCTGGGCAGTTGGGGATGGGCAATAAATGTTGGCCCAGCCAGTAACGCTCTTATCTTCCTAAACCTGGTAGCATCTCAGAATTAGAGGAGACTTGGGCTTGTGATATTTCTTAATTAAATCCATCAACTTTTGAAAGGTTTTAGCATCTGGTGTCTCAGGGAAAGTTAGGCTTCGAATAACCGAAAAACCTGCAGGTCCACAAGCTGCCAGAAGAATTACTCATTGTTTTTCATCTATCCCTATGTCATTTGTCCAGAATAAATAACGCATTAATTCCACATACTGGGCACTGTTTTCATCTGTAGGAATGGCTGTGTCAAGCTTTCCAAATAGTGGCATGATGCCAGAAATACTGACTGCAACTCAAAGACAACTGTTGCAAGGAAATCTCTTCAGGGGTGTGTTTTTCTCTCACTGCCACTGAAATAACTCCACAAGGCAGGTATCTCATCACCAAGTCACCCTTTATTTGCATGTGCATAATACATGACACTGACAGAGCTAGCTCACAGACGGCTCCGTGAATAAACAGAACCCCTTAGACTGCAATCAGTGAATTCAAATTCTATGCCATCTATGTGGCTGACCTCAAAAAAGACTTCAGAAGGTCAGAGACAGACTTGTGAAGTGCATTGTGCAATTTCGTTCTCAGAAGTGGGAAATGATTAATTAAGAATGAAGGGAGACGATTTGAATGAAATGGTTATACTTTAGAGGGAAGCAGGAACAGAGACATCTGATGATATGCATAAAGGATGTGCTGTCGAAGTCAAGAGTTAAAATTAGGCCTTCCTTTTCGAAAATAGGCTTTACAGAGAGAAGCAAGAAATTTATGCCTCGACACTGTTTAATACAGTATATCACCCTGGGCACCATTCTTTGAGAAGAATGCCTTTGAAAGGGTGCAGAGATTTTGTAGGGTGGCGCAAAGGGTGAGGGACTTCAGGTTTTGTGGATAGATTGCATAGAAATCCATCCCAGGTGTGAGAAGGTTAACCTGTGATTCAATGAAATTGGTCAAAGCAATGCCATGTTTTCATAAAAGTAATTAACTGACACTCCTGCTTTTGCAAGTAAATCATAGGATGGAAATACGGATCTAAGAAGATTCTGGTCAGATTCTAACTGGAGCACAGCATTTTTTTTGTTCTTTTATGGATGTGGGTGTCACTGGCTCAGCCCAGCATATATTATACATCCCTGATTACCCTTGAACTAAGTGGATTGATAGGTCCCTTTCAGAGGTCAATTAAGAGTCAACTGGTTAGCACTGCTGACTCACAGCACCAGGGACCCAGGTTTGATTCCAGTCTTGGGTAATTGTGTCTGTGTCGAGTTTGCTCAAAAAGGAAAGCAACTTTAGCCTATTCAATCTTTCTTCACAGTTACAATTTTCAAATCCTGGTAACAATCTTGTAACTATATTCTATCGAGCAACCGCATCCTCCCTGTAAAGCAGTGGCCTGAAGTGTACACAAACCCCAGCTGTGATCTAACCAGTGTCATTTAGCTGTAACTGAATCAGTTCCAACATTATATCCCTGCTCTTGTGTCAATATCTTGCTCAAAGAAGGAAAACCTCCCCTTTTCTACCACCTTATCTCCATCCTGCTTCCCTGAGGAACCTGGAGACATAAACTCAGGGTCTCTCACTTCCTTTACTCCTCTCAGTGCTCTCCCTCCCAGTTATTACCTATTCCCTTGCTTTGTTTACCCTCCCTAATGCATCACCTCACACTTCTCAGGATCGAATTCCATTTGTCAAGATTCTGTCACCTCAACCAAACCATTGATACGATCCTGAAGGTGACAGCCATTCCCTTCATTATCAATTGCCCTTCCAATTGTTGTGCCATTTACAAATTTCCCAATTATGCCTCCCGCATTTAAGTCTAAATGATTAACATATACCACGAAAAGCATGAGCCCTGTGGAACACCACTGAAATCCATTCACAAATAACATCCATTCACTATTACTCTTTGTTTCCTATCACTGAGCCATTTTCAGATTCAATTCACCTCAATCCTCTGCTGAATGTTTCCAGCAATTTCTGTTTTAATTTGAGACATCCTGAACCCGAGCACCAGGCAGGCAACATAACCTTCAGGACTTCCATTCCCGGCGACAGAGAACAGGGTCTATTCCCCTGTCTGCACTATCCTCGATTATAACCACATGTCACTTTCTCTCTTCTCTTGAATGGAGCCCTGCACCACAGTGCTGTGGTCATTTTGCTTATCCTCACTACACTCCCCATTCTCATCCACAAGGAGCAAGCATCTCAAATCTGTTAGACAAGCTCAGGGGCTGAGGCTTCTTCAGCATTATCTCCCGGATTGCTCACACCTTCCATTCCCTAACTACTGAACAAATTTGAGTTAGTTATTCTAAGGGTGTGGCTCTTTTCTGAAACACAATAAGCAGGCAATTCTTCCTCTCTCAGATGTGTCACAGTGTTCAAAGATCAGGCTCTAGCTCCTCAACTGATTTCTCAAGTAATCAAAACTTGCTACAGATGTGGTCGCAATAAACCACAATGGCTGTCCACCAACTCCAACATAATGCAGTTACAACACATCACCTGACCTAGCATCTTCATTTTAATTACTTAGTACTTAGTTTTAAAAGTTTCATATTGCTCTTTCAATTTGTAACCTGTAAATGTTTTCCTGATTTACCTTCATTGATAACTTATCATTGATAGAAGGCCCTGATGCTGGGCTTCAATTTATTCTGTTAAAAATAACCAAGAAACTATGAGCCAAAAAAGGCAAGCAAAAAGCACCTCTTCCCCTCTGCACTGAATTCCCACAGTGCCTCCAAATATCCCAAACTATAAACTCACTCGGGTTCCTTTATTTGCATTCTGAAATGAATTTGCAAAGCCAGAGAGCAAGGAAGTCTGTGAACTGACACCACTGAGTAAGGCAGTAATTTCATTGTAAGTTGGGTCTAACAACAGTTTATTTAAACATGTCACGAGGTGTGACAGCAAACAGAATCTATTTCACACCAACATTGTCAATCATCTCCATTGTAGCTCAATCTCATGGTTTGTCCATATAGAGCATAAAATGAAATCTCGTTTGCTCACAAATATTACTCAATACACCTAGAAGAGTAATAACCGTAACAATAAACTTTATTAAAATACAATTGGTGAAGAATTATAATTAACTATTAAACTGTCCAGGAAATTTCATGAACCTCTTCTTTTGCAAATATGGTTTCATTGCAATTTTAAATCCGGTTAATCAACATTTCCACTTCAAATTTTAATCTGAGAAAAACATGTTCCGGTGATAAACAAATCCAGAAAGCAGTGTGGAAGACCAGTATCTATAACACACCTTGTTATCATTCAGCTTGCATACAAGTCAGTAACATGGAGCTAAAGCAAACAATTCAGAAAACCAAATGTGGCTGTCGTTAGCACTGAATCAACCAAGGTAGGGTGGGAATATGAGCATTATTCTCAATACCATCAATGTGTACATATGTGAGTATCTTGTGTGTATCTGTTATATCTATGTCTCTGATGGCTGTGTATGTGGTTTGTTATATGTATGTGACTGTGTGTGTGGATATTGTTTACGTATACATGCCTATACGACCGCACACGCACGTGTGTGTGAGTCTGTGGGAGCTTACCATTGAAGCCCATATCCCATGAAAGAATGAAGAAAAAGCAACAACTTGTGTGATGAAACAAAATAACTTGCCTGGCAAAGCTTGAAAAGCTAACAAAAAACAAAGCCAACTTTTTAAACAATGCACACGCTGTACTCACAGACAGACAGAGATAGAGACACAGACACACAAACCAAGGAAGGTCTTATCGCTGTCACCTCTGGAGTCCTCAGGAGGGTTACGATGTGTTAGTCTAGTTAAGAAAATAAATGAGGATCTTTTATTACTTGCCCCTGTTCAATTCGGTAGATATTTAAGAAAGACACAATTGGCCTGAAATCCCTCGGGTTGCAATGATGATTGCTATGTTCGGGCACATGGTGCCCAAAGATGCCTGCTGGGGTTTGCAGGGTCAATGGGAGATCATAAGATGTGGGAACAGAGGTAGGTCATTCAGCCCATCAAGGAGGACATCTCAGCAGCAGAGGTTAGGTTGGCACTGCCATGTTTTGGCAGGGGAGCACATCTGCCCAGTCTGTTGGAAACGTTTGTTCCATCTTGACATGTGAAGTTGAAGGGCCCAAGATCTTTGTACTGAACATGCTTCCCTGTAACTCCTGAGCAAATAGTTTATTTTGCATTAACATGTAGCTCACTACATCAATGAGAGGGAGACGAAGAAGGTGTGGCAAGGCATAAATACTCTTGTGGTGGACACTAACCCTCCCACTTACTGAGGTACCAGTTCACCACTTTGAATCTGGGACACCCCACGCTGGTCTAGGAGCAGGAGATCAAAGATTGGAGTCTCTACACTGCAATGAAGGGATAAGGGCTGAGTGTAAGAAAATCAAGGAAAGAATGGAGAATGAGAGGGAGCTAGATTGATCCAGTTTTCAGATATCACCCTCAAACCTTCCCACAACTGCCCACCACACTGAACTGACCACACTCCCTCCAGGGCCCACCTTTCCCTTGCTACTTTTGGAAACAGTGAAGTCCCAGGAGCCATTGGTTTTGAGCTGAGATTACACAGGAGTTCAGTGGAATTCCCAAGGAATTTTATTCCTAACTTGATAGGATCAGGCAATGGGCTAGCAGCATGACTCTATTGCCCTTCATTATATTGACTTCACTCCTTTCCCACATTGTTTGGTGGAGATAGTGATGGTCATGGGAATGCCACTAGACCCAGAGGCTAATTTTCCACAGACAAGGGTTTCAATCCCACCATGACATCTCTGTAAATGGCAGGTGAGGAACCAGGATATGCTCCTGTGGACACTGGGAAGCAAAGTGAAAGCACGTCGTTCTGAATCTGAGCATCGTTCCACAAGAGAAGGTGAACAACCATCACCTCACTGTCCTCCACCTGCACATATCCTGTGGATACATACACGTCCTGAGCTCAGACAGACAGCTGGGAACTTGGATTAAACAGTCTAAGGTATTTGATGTTTCTGCAAAGGTGCTATCTTGAAAAGACCATAGATGGGACATTGGAGTGGTCCAAAATGCAATTCACTAACACATATTTTCATGGGCAAGGTCAAATGAGGGAACAAACCCAAACCTATCCCCAATAGTTGCATGTGATATCCCCAATAGTTGCATAACCCAATGAGCTCCCACACACATGATGTGTCATTGTCACTTTGGGAATGATGGGGAGTGATGTCTCTTTCAGTGTTCACCGTGTGAAATGAGCCAAATAATGGGATGTTAATACATGGCCACAGGTCTCAGGCTTTCTACACTGTAGCATTCAAGGCACAGGCTATGTCTTGGGATTACCCTGTGTTTTGTATATTAGTACAGGAATTAGACTCAACAGATACTTTCAAGTAAATGGAATCCATTTAGCTCATTTGTATTATATTTATATACCACAAAAATATTACCTCAGTTTTGAGCAATATAAATTTAAAAGCTCAATACATGTTGATTTGGTTTGATGAATATAGATGTAAGATAAATATTAGTTTCTAAGAGATTAAGGCTGCCTTATGAGGAAGGATTGAGCAGGTTGCACCTGCACAATTGGAGTTGAAAAGAAAGGTCTGCACTCTCATTGAAATACAATCTCTGAGGGGGTCTTGACAGGGTAAACACAGTGAAGATATTTCTCTCATGGGAGCACCTAGAATGAGGCAGCAGAGTTTCAGAATAAAGGTCTCCCAATTTAGACAGAGATGAGAAGGTGTTTCTTCTCTCAGAGGGTCATTGCTGTTTGAAATTCTCACCCCTCAGAGGCCAGAGGAGGCTGGGCCACAGAAAGCATCCAAGGCCGGAGTTGACTGATTTTTGATGGACTAAGGGGTCAATGCTTATGGGGGACCGGCTAAAAGGTGGAGTTCAGAGCAGGATCAAAGGATGGAGAAGCCTATTTCTGTACACTCTTATACTCATGTTGAAGATTGTGATGATCTTATAACATAAGATTAGAGCATTTTAAAATAAACATATTATCTTGTGGTATTAATATTTATCATAAGAATAATGTCTGTCCTTTTGTTTCTGGCTGAAGTAATTTACATATGATATTTAATTGAATATTGAATGCACACAGATTAATTCCATTTAGTAGGGAAAAAAGCAGAAAACTACTTATACATTCTCTATGTTCCCTTTAATTCAGATTTTTTAGGAAAGACAAGTGGGTGGTAATGGATTGGTGGGTGAGGAGGGACAGAGTATAGTATTCCTGGGGTAAGGTGTCTGGGGTCCATGGGATCTTTACCCTGCCTATAGTGTTCCATAGTTGGAAAGTTTAACCACAGCTTATGAGCCAATGTCATTGCACATCAATTGTCTTTTGAAGCCTCACTTCTTACCTCGAGAGAACTCATTTGAACATCTGAAGTGTTGCTGGTTGAGTATGTTCTTGACTTGATGAACCATTTCCGAACTTCATCCCTCACCTTCAAAAAAATGAGGACAATTAAGTCAGTCACAAGAGATTGGGTTAAGCCTGTGGAGAATCCTGGTTAGACCCAGCTCACACAACTGTGAACATTTCTGGTCTCCACAGTGTCAAACAAATCTTGGTGAAGGGGCAAAGATAAAAATTAACTAGAATGGCATCTGAACTGAAGGGCTAAGCAGGAAACATTGAACAGGTAGGGCCTGGTTTCCCCAGAATAGGGGAGGATGAAGGGTGACTGTTGAGTGAAGGGAATTGTACTTTTATTCATGGAATAGCTACAGAACATGTGCCCAAGGAGCTATGTCATTGTCATGGGACTGGAACCTGACTGTAAAGTTCTGGAAGATTCCTCTCTTCTCTTGCATATACTTATCTTTATTGAGGCCTTTTAATGTACACTTGCAAGATTGCAAACTTGATTTTACGACAATGACTGCAAATCTGTTTCCAGTGAGGATCCACAGGGCTCTTGCTGTTTTAGTGTACATTATTGATGTGGACTGAAATAAATGAGGCATAATCAAGAAATTTGGATCTGACATGAAAATTGGTGATGCGGTTAGTAATGTGCAGCTGTAAACAGAAGGAGGATAACAATGGACTGGACAGCTGGGCAGAATTCAAAAGGAATTTAACCCATTAAAGTGTGTGGTAATACAGATGGGGAGGACTACCAAAACAAGAGATTATAAATAGTAGGAAGCTGGAAGGTGCTAAAGATCAAAAAGAAAGAAACACAGAAAATGTTGGAGAAATTCAACAGGTCCACCAGCATCTGTGAAAAAAGAAAGAGAGTTAATGTTTCAATGTCCAGTCTGATACTTACTTAGAACTTCAGAAGATGAGAGAGACGTTGTTGTAGGTAAGCACAGGGTCTCTGAAGATAGCAGGGCAAGTGGACAAGATAGTGAAGAAGGGAAATGGGAGATGTGCCTTTATTAGCCAAGACATAATACAAGACCAAGGAGGTCATGTTGGAGCTGTATAAAGCACTAGTTAGATCACAAAGTCGTAGTGCATGTCATTCTGGTTTGCACATTGCAGAAAGGTTGTGATTGCACTAAAGATGGTGGAGCAGAGATTCACGAGAATGTGACCTCAGATGGAAGGTCTGAACTTTGAGGAAAGGCTCAAAAGGTTTTCCTTAGAGCAGCAAAGGCTGAGAGGGGACCTGAAAGAGGTGCCTCAGATTATGTGGGTCAAAGGTCAGTGGATAAGAAGGTGCTTCTTCCCATTAGTAGAGAGGTCAGTTACCAGGGAGTAAAGAATTAGAAGGTGAAGAGGAGAGTTGGAGAGAATGTTTTTTTACTTGGAGGATGATGGGAATCCAGGACTTACTGCCTGAAATGATGGTTGAGTTAGAAACTGTCATAACATTGAAACGGCATTTAATATTCACTTGCTTTGCTGCAGCCACCAGGGCACTGGGTCAAACACTGGAAAATGGGATCAATGTAGTCAGAACTTTGTTGACTGGGTGGACATGATGGGTTGGATGGTCTCCTTCTGTGCAATATGTGTCTATGAGACTATGAGCTATGATGAACAGAGATAGATGGAGCATAAATATCAGTACAAACTAGCTAGGCTAAATGGTCTGTACCTGCACAGAACTTTATATTTAATTATATGTGGCATGATGCATCTTTGTGTCTTTTACTGAAATTAAATGGCTCCAGGTTGCTAACTTCTATTAAATATTTATCAGACTGCTGGCAGTGAGAGTTACTGAACAGTCACTTTGTAATACAGCTAATATCTGACCCACACCCAGTTCTGAAAATGTGTTGCTGGTTAAAGCACAACAGGTTAGGCAGCATCCAAGGAACAGGAAATTTGACATTTCGGGCCAGAGCCCTTCATCAGGAATGAAGGGCTCTGGCCTGAAACGTCGAATTTCCTGTTCCTTGGATGCTGCCTAACCTGCTGTGCTTTAACCAGCAACACATTTTCAGCTCTGATCTCCAGCATCTGCAGACCTCACTTTTTACCCACACCCAGTTCCACTGGTCAACTTCTCCTTTCCTGTTTCACAAATATAACATGATTTGGAGAGTCTCTGGTGCCTCCACCTGTAATGGAGACTGTCTTACCTGGCGATTGGAAACACAGTAGATTACGAAAATAAAGAGGCCCTGGAGAGTGTTGATGACAGTGAATATGTAGGAGAGGAAGAAGGTGCTCTTGTTGATATTAAATATCCCAAAGATCCAAGTGCATCCCAGGACAAACAAACGTGCAGTTGCCTTAAGAGTCAGGGTCCTGTTGAAAAGGGACAAAATAAAAGATTATTCATGTTAATCCATCCCATCATAATGTAGAAAAAGGCACCCATTTGTACTCTGCCTTTCACAACTGCAGGTTGTTACAAAGGGCATAGGCAGGCAGGAGGCTGGAAGAACACAGCATGTCAGGCAGAAACAGGAGGTGGAGAAGCTGACATGTTGGGGTAACATTCTTCAGGACTGGGGTGGGTGTGGGGGGAGCTGCAGATAAAGGGGGGTGGTAGGGGGAGGGTGATGAAGTGGGGAAAGATGAAGCTAGGTAGAGGGTATGACTTGGTTGGTCATTGGGAGGAATAAATCCGGTTGGTTGCAGGGAGCAGTGGAATGGATGGGGAGGGGCTGGGAAAAGATTCGGAGGATGGAGAGAAACGTTATTTGAATTTGAAGAACTCAATGTTGAGTCCTCAGGGCTGTCGGCTGACCAAGTGAAAGATGAGGTGTTGTTCCTCCAATTTGCAGTGTGGTTCATTATGGCAATGGAGGAGGCCAAGGATGGTCATGTCGCAGTGGTTAGGGGAATCGAAAGGGGGGTGACTGGGAGGTCTGGTTGGCCCCTGTGGGCCTGGCTGCAATGCTCGACAAACCACTTACTAATGCCGTCTGGATTGTTGTGTTCTTTCAGCCTCCTACCTGTCTACTTTAGATTCCAGCATCTGTAGTTTTTTTCTCTAACAAAGAGCATATCAGCCAATGAAAAATGTTTGCAGTGTTGACACTGTTGTGATGTGGGAAACATGGCAGCCAGTTTGCATGCAGGAGGCTTCTGTCAGTAGCACTGTGATAGTCTTCATTTGGTCCTGTTATCTGAGAGATAATTATTGGCCAGGACACGAGGGATATGTTTTGTTCTATTTGTGTATTGGGTTCTTTTACATCCAGCTGAGAGAGCAGATTAAGCTTCAGTTTGATGCCTCATCTGAACGTGGGTATTTTAGACAGTGAAGTAGTCCATCTGCACGGCACTGGTGTCTAACTGCAGTTCTGCACCTTCCAGCTTTCAATATGAAGGTAGAATGGAGCATGCAGAGAAATATTGTTGCAGCCACCACTGGGTGGGACTGAATCATGATATGATCTGCAGGCAGTGGGCCAAGAACTTTCTACTTGGTACTTACGTGGTGTCTTTAATCTTTGACACATTCACATCACGTGTGGACAAATGATGCCTCAGTAAACAGAGTGTCCAGACATACAACACCATATTCACCTGGAGAGGGAGAGAAACAAAATTTGGGAAGCAAAGACAGCATAATGTCTTTGAAATTCCCAGTGCACAGAATGCTCTGTTTAACAATCCCAATTATATGTCTTCCAATCTTTCTCCTTGCGCTTAATGGTTGTTTGTTGTTGGGAAGCGGGCATGGCTGGCCCGGCCAACACACGTTGCTCATCCCTAATTGCACCCGAGAAGGCAGTGATGAGCTACCCTCTTGAAACGCTATAGTCTGTCTGGTGTGTTAAATATCAGAGATTAATAGTTGCTTCAACAGAGTCCAGCCAAACACCTTTCTGATTTAATTGAACTGATACACCGGTGACTCAAACCATACTGCTAACTTCATCTCTACAATACAGCCTGGGAAGGGGGAGGTGATGGCATAGTGGCATTGTCACATACAGAGACCCAGAAAGTGGCTTGGTGTCAAATCCCACTCAGGTACATAGTAAATCCTGTTGACTATCATTAAAAATAGAGTCCCATCGGCGTATCACAACATGCTTAGATGTTGATTAAAATATTTATACTGAGTCAAGTTCTCATCCGCCATCGGAATGTTGCTGAGAAAGAGCTTTTTATCTATTTGATAAATTGAATGTGTGTTAGGATGGTGTAGTTCAGTTGGTTGGGCAGCTGGTTTGAGGTACAGAGTTACACAAACAGTGTGGGTTCAATCCCACATCTGCTAAAGTTACTGTGAAGGTCCAATCAGATTAAACTCTTGCCCCCTCACCTGAGGTTTGGTGATCTTCACACCTCCATTAGTTATCTCTCTCTCTCCCTCACGAGAGAGCAACTCTATGGTCTGGTAAAACTTTGACAACTTTACCTTTATAACTAAGTGTCTTGTTTAGGTGGTTAAGAGTCAGTAGCACTCACACTTTCTAGATTCAAATCTAGGCCAGACCAATAAGTTTGACAGATCTCCGCCTTGACGTACATGTGTGAACAGGACAATACGAGTTTCTGATCGTTATTACTGAACTGATTTTATCCCAGATTTACTAATTGGGTTAATTTAAGGTCCCCCAATTGCCTTGCTGAGATTTGAATTTTAGTTCCTCTCACACCTTCTTTGCTCTATGGCTTTGCCTACACCTCCTTTTCTCCCTCCTGTTGTCTAAAACTCCTCTCTTCTCTGTATCTTGTGTACATAAATTTGGGCTGATATCCTGATGTCTTTTTGTCTGTCTCTCTGTCTCTCCTGAACAAGGCCTAGTGCCTGAAGAGGTCCCATATGGTTACCTTAGTGAATATTCAGAAGTGAGGAAACACCAGAAAGACACATACCACAATCACAAGGCAGACTGGCCCTTGGAAACTCCATCGAAAGCCCCACTCTAGGCTCAGCCAGCAGCTGTAAGAATCAAATAAATCATTACAGCATGTCATCCAGCCATTGAAGTACCTTTGCAGTGTTGTCGCTATTGTCATATAGAAAACACAGAAACCAGTTTGTGCACAGCAAGATCCCACATGTGATGGTTGTAGCATATGGGGTCTATGTATGATATGTAAATGAGACACAGTATACATCATCTCAGGAAGTGTAAGGATCTCACATGATATAACCACGGTCTTGCTGTTGACTACAGCTTGGTGGCAAGATAAAGTCTCCATTATTTGTTGTTACTTTTGGTTACATTCATAAATATTAATCTTTTGCACGCGGCCTCAGTAGACACTGTGGGTATTTGTCAACACAACAAGATCAAGAATATTATAAAGTAGGAACAACTGACAATGTTACAACAATGACCAGGTATTAATGATTTAATGTTTTAATGAGATTAGTTCAGAGGAGACCCCAGCTTGAGGACTTTAGGGAGATCTCCCCCACCCCTTCTCCAGTCTGTCATCAGAAGTCAATGAAAATAAAATCAAAGAGATGTGTAGGGGTTGCTTACTTATTTTATATTCATTCCAGACAGTCAGGGCCTAGTTATCAATGGGGTCACTAGAGAGTGAGGAATAATGAGATTTTTGATGCTGAAAATGCTGCCCTCAAACATCTGAGTAACAGTAAATTCAAAAGATTTGGAGTCAAAGCTATAACACGACGACAGCTAGAGCACTCCTGTGTATGTTTTGGCTGCTTTAAGAAAGAATGTGTATTGTCTATTCAACCTGCTCAGAGATATTATTACATTTTTACACATAGACGGATCTTGAGGTCCTCTAACACAGACGTCTTAAGGAAGGTTTGAGGAAGACAGTCTGGCAACTGGTGATGTGCAAACAAAATCTTGTGAAGTGAGAGAAAAACATTTTCTCACAGCATCTCAAGCGCACAACATGCTTACACAGTGGCACCCTGCAATATAGGGGAAGGCTGCATTCCTGGAGGTGGGGTCAGTTGAGGTAATCAAGCAAGCATCCATGATTTTGCTTGGATGTAATGGTGTGAATGGATATAGGGAAAAGGCAGAAGATTAGGGTTAGGGTTGGGGTAAAATAGCTGGACTAGGTAAGCGAATCAAACTCAACAACAGAGGCACATTACGTAATAGAGTCCTACCATCACACAGCATGGTAACAGACCCTTCAATTTAACCAGTCCATGCCGAACATAATCCCAAACTAAACTAGTCCCACTTTCCTGCTCCTGACTCATATCCTTCCGAACATTTCCTGTTCATGTATCCATTCAAGTGTCTTATAGACATTGCAATTGTACCTGCATCCACTACTCCCTCTGGAAGTTCACTCCACAGTCGAACCACACTCTTTGTAAAAAATTTGCCTCATGTCTTTTTTAAATCTCTCACTTTAAAAATGTGCCCCATTATTGACATTCCCCATGTCAGGGAAAAGACAATTACCATCAACTCTATTTACACCTCACTTTATTTTATAAACTTCAGAATGGAACTGGACTGGATCATAAACACTGATTAGATAATAAAGCTGAACTAGATAATAAAAGCCGATTGATAATGGAGCTAATGTGGTCACTATATGCTCTATGGCCTCCTTCTGCACTGTGATTCTGTGAATTAGTTTCTGGGATGACAGGGTTCTCCTTTGGTAAGGCTGAGTAAAGTTTAAAAAAGGTATTTCAAGAAAATGTTCGTTTAGTCATGAGATGTAACCACTGTCTTTTGCCATAAAAACCCACCTGGTTCACTGATGCACCTCTGGGGAATCTGTTCCCCTTACACATTCTGGTCGACACATGACTCCAGATCCACAGCAATGTCGGTGACTCTTAGCTGCCCTCTGGACAGTTAGAGATGGACAATAAATGCTGGCAGAGCCAGCAATGTCCACATCACATTAAAAATAAACATTCAGAAGAATGAAACATTGAAACATACGAGATTCTGAAACAGCCCGTCAAAGTAGATACAGTGGCTTGACACAGCAAGTGACTCCTTTGGTGCTGTTCATTCTGTAATGTCAATTAAACATAAATTTACTCACTCTTTTTCTGATCCGTAGCCATAGGGACGGATTGCTGCTGATATAATTACAATCAGTGCAGACACAGCATAGCCAGAGGAATACAGGTATCTCCGTCTGATGATGTATGAGTGGGCAAACCTTGTGACTGTGAGGTGTCTGCACACAATGAAAACCTGCAAAGCATCCAGGAACGTCCAGGCAAAGACAGTTAGAAAGAAGTAATGTAGGCATCCTGCAACCAGGGCACACACCACCTGGAGGGAAGATCAGAGTAATTGGTTAGGCTTCAGCAGTGAGCAAAAACACACAGCAACAAAGACAGACAGAGAGAAACACAGGCAGACACACAAACACGATAAACACAAAGGCTAACACTCTGAAGGCAGACATAACATAAAGATATAAAGACACAGACAGACAGAAACACATACGGAATAACAGACAGATCACCTAAACAGAAATACAGGTAAACTCACTGAGAGATAAACACAGACACAGGAGACACACAGGCAGAAACACTTGGACAGAGGCACACATAGATAACACCCACAGGCAGAGAGAGACACTGTGTAAAACACACACACAACACAGGCAGCAACATACAGAAATAAATACTCAGATAATACAGTCAGAGAGAGACACAGTGATACACACACAGATAATAAATTCAGAGAAACACAGAGATAAAGACACAGACATGGGCAGAGATACAAATACAGACAGTTATAGAAACAGGCAGAGACAGACAAATACACAATACACACATTCACAGTCAAAAGCAAGGATTTATGTAATCTATCACAAGATGGAATGGTTTGCCTAACATACGATGAACGGCTGAGGATGCTGGGATTGTATTCGTTAGAGTTTATAAGGTTGAGGGAGATCCAATAGAAACTTACAAGATATTGCATGGTTTAGAAAGGGTGGATGTTGAGAAATTGTTTTCATCAGGCAGGGATACTAGGACTCATGGGCACAGCCTTAGAATTAGAGGTGGTCAATTCAGAACAGAAATGAGAGAGCCAGAGAGTGGTGGGCCTGTGGAGCGCAGTGGAGGCCAGGATGTTAAATGTCTTCAAGGCAGAGATTGATAAATTCTTAATCTCGCAAGGAATTAAGGGCTACGGGGAGAGTGCGAGTAAGTGGCATTGAAATGCCCATCAGCCATGACTGAATGGCGGAGTGGACACAATGGGCCAAATGGCCTTACTTCCACTCCTACTTCTTATAGACTTAAGATTTGAGATGTAATTTAGACTATAATGATGAGGCAAAGTCTGTTGATTTTAAAGATCATAGGACTTTCAGCAGGGCCCGAACCTCCTATTAAATTGCCAAAAGACAGAGCTGCAAATGTGTTGCTGGTCAAAGCACAGCAGGTTAGGCAGCATCTCAGGAATAGAGAATTCAACGTTTCGAGCATAAGTAAAGACAGAGGCAGATGAAGTTATGGAAAGTTATGTTGGTCAGTGGGAGGTGCTGTCCTGAGGTGAAGTTAAAATGATAGACAGTAGGAAAACAGCCTTACATTACAGAAGGATATAGATAGACTGATCAGATATTTCAGTTATGAATAAACATTCCACAGACTGATGTTGTTTTCCTTGGAGAAGAGGAAACTAACAGAGGATATGATTGCAATGTTTAACATTATGAAGTAGAGGTGCCGGTGTTGGACATGGGTGGAATAAGTTAAAAATCACTCAACACCACGTTGTAGTCCAACAGGCTTATTTGAAAGTACAAGTTTTGGAGCACTGCCCCTTTGTCAGGTAACTGATAGGGTAGGATCATAGGACACAGAATTTATAGTAAAAGATCGAACGTCACACAACTGATCCGATGTATTGAACAAACCTAGGTTGCTGTTAAGTCTTTAATCACTTAAAATGGGGAGGCAGGTTTCGATTGAGGGCATCCTTCAGCACCTTCAGGTGTCTGTCGTGTTCATCCTTATCTGAATAGATCCTGTGTGTGTGTAGGACTTGTCTGTAGGGGATGGCTGTTTTAATATGTTCAGGGTGTGCCTTATGATCCTGCCCCACTAATTATCTGATGAAGGAGCAGCACTCTGAAAGCTTGTACTTGCAAATAAAGCTGTTGGACTATAACCTGGTGTTGTGTGATTTTTAATATTATGAAGGCAGAGATAGAGTAGGCAGGAAGAAATTTTTCACCTTGTGGAACGGATCAATGACCAAGGAGCACAGATTTAAGGTAAGGGGCAGGAGGTATAGAAGAGCTGTAAGGAAAACCTTTTTCACTCAGAGGGTAGTGGGAATCTGGAGCTCACTGCCTGTGATGTTGGGAAAGACAGAAACTCTCATAATATTCAACAAGTATTTCGATGTGCATTTGTGATGCCAACGCATACAAGGCTTTGAGCCAAGGGGTGGAAAATGGGATTAGAATGTTTAGGTAGTTATTTTTGACTGGTGTAGACACAATGGGCTGAAGAGCATTTTTTTTCCGGTATAGATTCCTATGAATCTAACTGTGTTATTCCAAATCTTATTGTACATCTTAATGATGACAGCAAATGGAATTCCATTCACAATCCCATCTAGAGTTGCACAGGATAGAGACTGAGATCTGGTAGTGAAGGACTTAGGGCTGGGCACCACTTCCCAGAAATTCATCAGAACCTCTTCAGAACCCCAATTCTGGAGTCACCGTGGAATGGATACTGGGGCAATGCGTGAGCTGGTGTTAATGTCCCTCCCATGGAGACTCCTCTGTGGTCCCAATTCATTGTGGCATACAAGACCATTGCCAAAACTGATGAAGCAACTGATCAGCCAATCTCCAGGGCACGTCTCTGTTCCTTCAAATGTCTGACTTCTTCTTCTGGGAAGAAAGGACTGGCAGAAATTTGGAGCCAGGCAGTGGATAAGCACTCTTTTGACTGACCAGCAACCCACTGGGAGCCCACCACAGATATTACATGAAATAGAATACCACATTCCCTAGCGACTCTGTCTGAATATATCAGCAAGGGCAGGGCACTGGGGCAACCCTTCTCTTTCCTCATAAGTTTCATTCTTTCACAAGGCAGGGGAGGCAAGATTAGAAGGAATGTAGATCCAGACCTTCTGTAGGACACTCTAAAACTGTGACTGCGACCATCTAGAAGGACAAGGGCAGCAGATATAAGGGAACTCCAGCACCACCTGCAAGGTGCCACCAACCCCACACCATCCTGACTTGGAAATATGTTGCTGTTTCTTCACTGATGCTCAGTCAAAATCTTCCCTAACGGCACAGTGTGTGTGTTTCCACAGCACACAAACTACAGCAGTTCTTGAAGGCAGCTGATCACCAGCCTCTTTAGGACAACGTCCAATGATCTAATGAGAGAAAGTGAGGATTAAGTGTCAAGACCAGAGTAAGGAAAGTGAAGAGTGAGTTCGGCCAGATTGAGAGTGGATCATTTCAGAAATCAGTGATGTACAAAGATTTCCATGAGTGTCCAAGGCAAAATAAAGTTTTTTTTCTGTTAAATTAGCTGTCTGATAAATTAACTAGCGCTGCAGGATTATGAAGAAGCACCCCACATATGAGGGAACATTTGGAGTGAATTGAACTGTTAAAGTTGAAGGTTGGAGACTGAATTGGAAGGGACTGAAAGTAAGGTCATGGTGTGACATCTACGAATCTTTGATTGCGATAAGTGGACAGCTCAGGGAGATGGTAGAGGTCGAGGGTCCTGTGGCGTGGGTGAGAAGCCTGGGTACGGATGTCTGATTCAGGGAGGTGGTCAAAGGGTTGGCTTTCTCACCTTGTTTGTCACATGGATTCCTGTCAGGAAGATGAGCTGTGCTAGGAAGAGGTTGATACTCAGATGTTTGTACACGATGATGCTGGCCTTTTGGATGGAGCGGCACTTGGTGAACACGACAATGGAGGCGGCAAGGCACAGCAGGGATACTACGAGCCCAATAGTGGAGATCAGCAGCAAGGACCAGTCTTCCTGCAGCAACGACAAAGAGGGAATCACATGCTGGGGGGAGGGGGCAGCTGTTTGGATGCTCTCACAGAATTATGTTGGGTGTACAGCACAGAAACAGGCCATTCAGCCCATCCGGCCACCACTGATGTTCATGCTTAATCGAAACCTACCTCTATATCTTGACATCTTATTCTATCAACATGAGAAACTTCTATTCCTTTCTCTCTCGTGTTCATCTAGCTTTCTCAGAAATGCATCCACACTATTCACCTCAGTCATTCTATATGGTAATGAGATTCATATTCTAAATATTCTCTCCATAAAGAGGCTTGTCCTGAATTTCTCACTTTCTCAGCATTGCTCAGGGGAATATGGGCATCACTAACATGTTCACCTGATGTTGCCCACCCATAATTGCCCTTTAGAGGCAGTTAAAAGTCAACCAAATTGATTGTGGGTCTGGAATCACAGACTGGGCAAGGCTGGCAGATTTCCTTCCCCAAAGGACATCAGTGAACCAGACAGGATTTTTTTTACAGCAATGGTCACCTTCACTGAGACTAGTTTTCAATTCTATTATTTTATTAATTATATTCAAATTCCGCCAGATGCCCCAGTGAGATTTAAACCCATGGAGGCAGAATATTAGCTCGGGCTTCTGGATAATGAATCCACTCACATGACCATAAATATAAAGAAATTAAGTCATCATGGTCTTACCAGAGCACAGGGCTGCTCTCTCATTAAAGAGAGAGAGAGAGAGATAGAGAAATGACTGGTGGTGGTTTAACCTGAGGGTCAATCCACCTCAGGTAAGGGGAGAGGGTGTGAAAGACAGCCCTTCACGGTAATCTCTGCCAGTGCAAGAATTAAACCCACTCTATTGGTGTCACTCTGCATCACAAACAAGCCATCCAAGGTAACTAACCCCACACCACGAATATACAGACATATAAAAACCCAAGTAAGGAACAGGAGTAGGCCATTTGGCCCCTCAAGCCGTTTTCGCTATTTAATATGATCACCGCAGATCTGATAGTAACCTGAACTCTGCATTCTGGTGACCTTTTACCTTCTATTTTATCAAGAATCTATTCACCTCTGCCTGAAAATATTAAAAAATTTTTCTTCCGCACACTTTTGAGGAACAGACTTATGGGCCTCTGATACAAAAGACTTGGGTTTCATGGTGGCAGTGGTTAGCACTACAGCCTCATAGCGTCAGGAACCCGAGTTCAATTCCAAATTACCATGGTGAATGCAGAATTATGGGGTGGGTGTAGACTTGATGGGCCAAATGGCCTCTTTCTGCAATGTAGTGATTCTCGTCTTTGACTTTGCTTTTATCTCTGACTTAAATGGGTAACCCATTATTTTTAAGCAGTGACCCCTAATTCTAGATACAAGAAGGGGTATCCTCTCCACATCACCCTGTCAAGAGCCTTTAGGATCTAAAATGTTTCAATCAAGGTACCTCTTACTGTTCTAAACTCCAGCAGACACAAACCTCAACTGTCCAATGTTTCCTGCTGAGACTATTCATCTATTCTAGCTATTAGTCTGGTAAAATAAAATAATGTGGATGCTAGAGATCTGAAACAAATAAACACAGTAATTGCAAGAGAAACTCAACAGGTCTGGCAGCTTCTGTGGAATGAAAAACAAAACCGGTGTTTCAAGTCCAGTGACTTGCCACCCAGTAAACCTTCTCTGAACTGAATCATAGACATTTACTTCCTTCCTTAGGTAGGGAAACCAATACTGCCCACAATACTCCAGATGACAGTGTGAGGGAGCAGCTTCGATTGTGCGGCTGTTCCTGAGATTACTGGCTTACTTTAAGATTCATCATAGTTTTATTACAATTATTATATTTCATGAATGTAAGATTTTAATTCATTTTGTACTTTTTGTACTTTTCAAAATGAACCTCTTTTGTGAGCTTTGCAGAGGTCTACAGTGAACGGCTCAAGCTTTCTTTATTCAAACTTCATAAGCTTAAAATATCCATATGCATTTTAAGCAGACTTTCTTTTAAAACTGCGAGTTTTTGTTTTGAATAGCTGAACAATTCCTTTTTAAAAGAGTTTGCTTTCATTTTGGGGGTTCCTGCATGTGGTTGGTTCTGGAGAATTTCTTTTTTACCCAAAGAATTTATTGAAGAGGAGTTATTTTAACTCAGTTAATCAGCCATTGATTCATTTCATTTAAGATTTATACATTTGATTTTTTTTTTGCACTTTAACATTACATTCTAAAGGCAATTAAAGGTAGTTTATTTTACATGTAAGGGGTTATTCAAAGTTGTTTTTTTTTATTCTTCATTTCATAGGATCCCTACAGTGTGGAAACAGGCCCTTCAGCCTAACAAATCCACATTGACCCTCTGAACAGTCACCCACCCAAAAACATTCTCCTACCCTATGCCTCTACATTTACCCTGTACTAATGCACCTCATCTACATATCCCTGAATGTTACAGGCTATTTAGCTCAATGTTAGGGATTTCGGATGCCATAGAAAGGGAGGGAAGATAGGAGTGGCAGTGGCGTTTTTGATTAAAGAAAACATTACTGCTGTAACTAGTGAGGATATTTCTGAAAAATTGTACAGTGAAAACATATGGGCAGAAATGAGGAATAAGAAAGGAAACATCACTTTAATGGGATTGTACTGTAGCATCAACACACACCCCCCTCCCACCAATCACCTCACCCCCTTCACACTGCTGTCCCTCCCCTGTAGTCCGAGAGCAATTGAAAAAAAATATGTAGGGAGATTGCAGATATAAGATTGCAACAAAGGGGATTTTAATGTTCCAAACTTTGACTGGGACTAACATAGTGTTCAAGGTTTGGATGGTGAAGAATTTGTCAAATGTGTTCAAGGAAATTTTCTTTATCAAGATGTGGATTCTCTGATCAGCAAAGGAGCAAAACATGACCATCTTTTGGGCAATAAAGCTGAGCAGGTGACTGAAGTAAAAGTAGGGGAACACTTTGGGTCTACTGATCATAATTCTTCGAGTTTCAAAATGGTTATGGAAAAGGATAAGCCTGTCATAAAAGTTTTTAATTGGAGGAATGCAAATGTTCATGGTATGAGACAAGAACTTTAAACAGTTGATTGGAATACACTGTTTACAGGTAAAATGACATCTGACAAGTGGAAGGCTTTCCAGAATGTGATGACGAAAGTTCGGAGGCATTCTGTTCATTCTACACTGAATGATAAGGCTGGTGAGATTAAGGAACAATGGGCGTATAAAGATATTGAGGTTCAAGACAAGAATAAAAGAGAATTTTACGTTAGATATAGACAACTGGGTTCAAATAAATCTTTTAATCAATAGAAAGAGTGTATGAAGAAGGAAATCTGTAAAGCAATGAGATAGCATTGGCAGTTAAAGTTAAGGATAATCCAAAGAGGTTATACTAGTACATTGAGTAAGAGAGTGTCTAGAAAGTGGGTAGGGGCTCCTTAAAGATTCAGGAAGTCATCTTTGTGTGAACCCCAGGACATAGGAGAACTACTAAATTAATATTTCCTGTCACTTTTTGCTGTGGAGAAAGCAGGGAAATAAATAATAATGTTTTAAAAACAGTTCACATTACAGAAAAGGAAATTCTGGAGGATATAGAGATTTTCAAGGTCGATCAACCTCCAGGACCTAATCTAACGTATCCCAGAACGCTGTGGGAAGTAAGGGAGGAAATTGTGAGGTGCCTTGTAGAAATATTTGCATGATCCATAATTAGCAGTGAAGGTGCCTGATGGCTGGAGGGTGACTAAAATTGCACCTGTGTTTAAGAAAAGTTGTAAGGAGAAACTGGGGAACTACAGAACTTTGAGTCTGACTTTGGTTGTTGGTAGTATGTTGGAGGAGATTTTTAAATATAGGGTTGATTGACATTAGAGAGGCAAAAATTGATGAGGGATAGTCAGCATGGGGTTGTGCAAGGAAAGAAACTTCCAACAAGATTGATGAGGTCAAAGCAGTTGACATTATTTACTTGGACTTTTGTAAAGCCTTTGACAGGGATCTGTACAGTAGAGTACTTAGTAAAGTTAGGGTCACATGGGATTCAGGGAGAGCTTGCCAATTGGATATCTAATTGCCTTAACGGGTGGAGACAGAGGGGTGGTGGTGGGTTGTTTTTAGGACAGGACACCTGTCACCAGCCGTGTTTCACAGGGATCGGTTCTGAGTCCTCTTTTGTTTGTCATTTAAATAAATGATTTGGATGAAAATGCAGAAGGCATGGTTAGTAAGTTTGTGCCTACTATGGTGATATAGTAGGCAGTGAAGGTTTTCTCAGCTTACAAAGTAATCTTGATCAAGTGGGCTAATGGGCTGACAAATGGCAGTTGAAGTTCAATTTGGATAAATGTTTTGGCACAACAAACAGGGCAGGCCTTGGATAATTAATGGTTGGACCTTGGATACTGTTCTAACAGAAGGGCCCAGAGGTTCAGGTACATAATTCCTTCAAGTTCGCATCACAGGTAGACATGGTGGTTAAAAAGGATTGAGCATGCTTGCCTTCATCGCTCTGTCCTTTGGATATAGGAGTTGGCAAGTCAAATTGAGGTTGTACAAGGTTGTACAAGGAATTAATGAGACCTTTTTTGGAGTATGATGTTCAGTTCTGGTCACCCAGTTATAGGAAGGATATTATTCAGCAAGAAAGGGTAATGATGAGATTTACTGGGATGTTGCTGGGTATAGGAAAGTTTGAGTTTAAAGAAAGGCTGGATAGGCTGTGACATTTTTCACTGGAGTGTAGGAGGTTCAGCGGTGATCTGAAAGAGGGATATAGATCAGATTAATAGTAGTTGTCTCTTCCATAGGATGGGGGGATTTCAAGACTGGGGGCATATTTTTAAGGTGAGAGATTTATATAGACATAGAGGTTGGTTTGCATGTGGAATGAACTTTCTGAGGAAGTGGTGGCTATAGGCACAGTCACAAGACACTTAAATACGTTCAGGAATAGGAAAGGTCGGAGGAATATGGGCCAGAAGCAGGCAGCTGGAGCTAGTTTAATTTGGGAGTGTGTTTGGACTGAAGAGTCTGTTTTGGTGCTGTATGACTCTATGACTCTATGTAAACTCACTGGTGTCTTGTATAACTAAAACATAATCTCTATACCTTTGTATTCAATTCCCTCACATTACATGATAACATTCTATTAGTTTTCCTTAATACTAGCCGTAGCTGCATAACAGCCTTTTGTGATTCATGTTCCTCTACATCTCGGAGCTACGCAACCTTTCACCATTTAAATAATAATTTTATTTGTAATTCTTCCTGACAGAATAGACAATTTCACATTTTCTCACATTACACTCCATTTGCAAGATCCTCATCCATTCACTTTATTTATATGCATTCAGAACTTCTACATTCTGATGTAATCAACATTTCTACTTTTTTTTGTGCCATTGGCAAATTTAGCTACCCCATATCTTCAACCTTTTCATCTAAGACATTGATATAAATTGTTAAAAGCTCAGGCGCCAGCACTGATCCCTGTGGTACACCACACATGACATCTTGCTAACACATTTTATGTTAACTCTTGTTAGCCAGTCAATCTTCTATCCATGCCAATATATTAACCCCTACACCATGAAAGTTCATTTGCTGCAATAACCTTTAACATGACACCTTATCAAATGCTTATTGAAATCTAAGTACACTACATCTGCCACTTTAACCACAACAGATATTACTTTATTGAACAATTCCAATAAATTGGCTAAATATGATTTCTGTTTCACAAAATCGTGTTGACTCTGCCTGATTATTTTGTATTTTTCTGAGTCCTGCTCTGGCATCTTTAATAATAGCTTCTCATATCCCCTCAAACAGATGTTAAATCAACTGGCTTTTGTTTTCCTGCTTTCTGCCTCCCCCCTTTTTTGAATAAAGGTGTTATATTCACTGTGCTAAACAGGATTCATATCAGAATCAAAACTTGAACTGTTTCTCTCTCTGTAGATGTTACCAGACTTGCTGAGTTTCTCCAGCATTCTCTGCATTTGTTTCATATTTCCATTTTTTCAGTGTTTTACTTTTACTTGAGTTAAATTGAAATGGGAGAAGGTGAGGACTGCAGACTGGAGTTCAGAGTCAAAAAGTGTGGTGCTGGAAAAGCATAGCTGGTCAGGCAGCATCCAAGGAGCAGGACAATCAACGTTCTGGGCATAAGCCTTTCATCAGGAATGTGAGGGGATGGGTGCTGAGGGATAAATAGGAGGGTGCCTTCCCCCCAGCCCCAGCTGCATCCTCCTATTTATCTCTCAGGTCCATCCTCCCTCTCCCACATTCCTGATGAAGGGCTTATGCTTTCTTGACCTGCAATCTTCTTCCCGACCTCTCAGCCCCCACCCTCTCTCCGGCCTATTACCCTCACCTTAATCTCCTTCCACCTATCGCATTCCCAATGCCCCTCCCCCAAGTCCCTCCTCCCTACCTTTTATCATAGCCTGCTTATGCCCGAAATGTCGATTCTCCTGCTCCTTGGATGCTGCCTAACCTGCTGTGCTTTTCCAGCAATACATTTTTCAGCTAATGCCTGAAACGTCAATACTCCTGCTCCTTAGATGCTGCCTGACTTGCTGTGCCTTTCCAGCGCCACATTTTTTAACTTAAATTCAAATGGATCTTTCCCAAAATGCTGCAATGTTTGAAAATTAGAACTAATGGATTAGATATCTCACTAAGCACTTTTTTACAGTAACCAGCTCCTCCTATTGAATCTTAACATAAAACAACATCATATTTATGGTCGCTCAGTCTGATCTCTGCCACATGATTTGTACCAGGGACTGTGACAGATTGGGTGGCACTGTGAGCTGCAGCTAATGCCAGTCAGGGTATTAATTTCAGGGGT
This sequence comes from Hemiscyllium ocellatum, assembly GCF_020745735.1. Classification (NCBI taxonomy): domain Eukaryota; kingdom Metazoa; phylum Chordata; class Chondrichthyes; order Orectolobiformes; family Hemiscylliidae; genus Hemiscyllium; species Hemiscyllium ocellatum. Next base: position 15,103,143 of record NC_083445.1, on the reverse strand, counting down.
ACACAGGTTCAATTGCCAGAACCACTGAGATCACCATGAAGAACCTGCCTCCTCAAGCTCCCCCCTTGCCTGGGACATGGTCATCCCCAGGTTACACTCATTGCCAGTCATCTCTTTTAAATAACTTCATGGTCCTCTGGAAACTTTCACTCATGTAAAACAATGACAATCAATTCTGAAAGAAGAGTCATACTGGAATTGAAATGTTAACTCTGTTTCTGTGTCTCCAGAATTCACCAGATCTGCTGAGTTTCTCTAGCAATCTCTGTTTTGAGTTCAGACATCCAGCATCCATAGTATTTTAATTCAGTGGTGTTATTATACATCGCTGGGGTAGGTGAGATTTCAAACTAGGTCTCTTGACTCAGGGCAGGGCCATTACTACTGTACCATAACCTGTTTCACACTTTGTTCATCTATTAATTATCAGTGATTCTAGTAATAACCAGTGATGTTGCTTTTGGGATAAATATTGATGTTGGGTTAACTCCACTGTTTTCCTTCAAAATAACACCATGTGATCTTTCACATCTGAATTCGTTGTTCTGCTGGCTGTCGAGGGGCCACTTTCTCAGGCCATTCCCTGGGGTCACTCTTTGGGGTCAGACTCTAGATCACTTTGGGGTGTCAGTGGTCACTCTTTGGGGTCATATTGGGTCTTAGTCTGGGTCACTCTCTGAAATCACAGTCTGACTCACTCTGTGCTGTTTCAGGACTCTGTGGACTCACTCACTAGATCACTCAGTCGTCTCTAATGGAGTCGCTTTCCTGCTCTCTGGCACCCTTGGGTGTTATTCTGAGTCTCCGGCTTCATCTCATCTCATTCTTGTGTGTCTGATTCCTGACTCTCTGATTCTCTTGATCTCTGCTTTCTGACTGTTACACTTTTCTGTTTCCTCTGTCTCTGGGTTTACTTCCCACTTTGACCGGAGTTTGAACAATGTTTTACCTCGATCTCAACTGGAGACATTAAAATAGCAAAGCTCGTCAGATGGTTACATTGGCATATTACGTTGCTTCCATTGGAACTAATCAGGAAGCAGCCCTCAGACGACCAGAAACTTCCCTCTTCTGTTCTCTTTAAATAAACGCAGTCGGCCTTCTCGTGATCTTTGATATCCTGCATGAAGGAACAAACCTCGTTAAACAGTGTGCACCTACCACAGATTTAAATATCCCCAGCTCTCTGAACTGCAGCCATACAGAAAGCAACCAGACAATGAGGACACAGTAACCTCCTCGAGACAGGAACTTAAAACGTAAGAACATGTTTCATACCATTATGGAAGCAAAATCTCCCTCTACACTGTCCCCATCAAAAACCTTCCAGATAGGGAGTATAGGGTTAAATACAGAGTAAGTCTTTCTCCACACTGCCCCATAAAACATCACAGGACACAGACATACAGGATTAGATACAGAGCAACGCTCCCTCTATGCTGTCCCAGTCAAAGACTCCCAGGAAAGCAACAGCACCGGGTTAGACATAGGTAAAAGAGTTCTCTATGCTGTCCAATTGTTCATCTTGAACCATTGCAGTTCCTGTTGCATGACAAGCCTGAAAGTCACCCTTACAAACCTGGTTGAGTTTCAGTGTAAAATTGACCATTTCTGTCAGGTTGTGGCTGGCTGCTTTGTTACTGATTCTGGCTGTTACCACTTTGGAGTTTAACCAGCCTGTTCCTTCAGTTGCTTCCAACTGCTTGATGCCATCTTTATGGATCTCGCTGTTCAAAATGGATTCCATGTCGCTGAATACAAAGAAGGAGACTGCAGCAAAGTCTGGGGGAGCAAAGTGATTTGGACTTTGGGTGAGTGTCAAGTCATCTGAAATAATTTGGCAACAGCAGTTGATCTAGCTATAAATCTAATTCCACAGCTCATTGTGTCCACTCCAATGATGGATTGTAGAATTGATCCAAATGTTAAAGCAAGGCAATTTTAAATATTGCAAAAAAAAACGTATGAGTTGCTTAGCAGCACAGAAGCTGGATATGGCTGAACAAGTAGAAATATTCAGAGGTTTATGCCTTGCACTCATCAGGACAGAATTGCAAGAATACCAAATCTCAGAGGAAACAATAGTTTGTACTGCATGGGAAGAGGTGGGAAAGTTTCTACCAGCATTGATTTATTGCCACAAGAGCTCACAAGCATATATGTGGACTTTAATTTAGACAGCACCTTTCATTATATCAGGATTTCCAAAAACACTCTGCAGCCAATTAAATACTTTTGAAGTACAGTCATTGGAATCACGTCAGCCAATATATGCAGAAATTTCAACAAACACCAATGAGATAATGAGCAGGTAACCTATATTCAGTAAATATCAATTCATGTGATAAACTAATGCTGTGATGAACTTATCACTTACTGACAAGTTATAGAATATTACAAATGCGACTTGGGTGTTGGATGTGACTGCTAGTTTTATGCACTTTATGCACAAATATATAGATTAAATTACTCAGAGACAGACTTTATTCATAGTGAGTGAAACTGGATGTCTCCCCAGTTGGGAACTGCCTTTACAATAGGAGCTCTCTCTCTCTCTGAACATCACAGAGCTTCCACATAGAGGGAGACACAGACTAATGATGATCTACTTCTGGAGATACAATACTAACAGCTAAATTACACATATTTAATCCTGTACCTCTCACTGACACACTAACAGTGTGTTTACCCTTGTAGTGCTTTTTACTTCGAGCCAAATACCTTATTTGATGATCCTTCCACAATATAATCCCTCCCCACTGATATTGCCCCTTCCCCTTTTATCCTTCTCTCTCTCGTCGAAATGCCTAATAACCAGAAACGTTAAGCTGCCAATCCTGTCCATCCTTCAGTGAAATAATAGCATGATGTCAAACTCCCACCTGCCTGTCTGTGCCCTCAATGTATCTGTCTGTCTTATTCTTCAGTCTCCTTGCATCAAAATATATTCCACTTGGCGTTGCTGAACTGTTTTCGTTGCTGTCTGGGTCCTTTCCTAAGCAGCCAGTTTCCTCGACCTTCCAGACTCACCCAATAATATTTTAATCCCCTTAAATCTCCCCTTGTTCAAAAGCTGCTTGTCAGGATCCCATCTCCTTGCCAATCTAATTTAAATTCACCATTAAAAGCATTAGCAGACCCCTCCCATAAACAGTCTCCATGCCTCAAGAATCTAAAGCCCTCCCTCCTCCATCAGTTCTCCAGTCATCTGCTTGATCCTTCAATTCTTATACTCACGGGGTAACTGTGTGCCATTGGGAAGAACCCAGAGATTACTATCTTGAAGTCTTGCTTTTCAGTTTCTTACCTAACCCCTAAAGTCTGTTTGCATGACTCATTTTTTTTCTTCCAATGCCATTGGTCCTGATGTGGATCATGATCTCTGGCGGATCATCCTCCCTTCAGAATTCCTTTCAGCCATTTCATGACATCCTTGACCCAGGCACTCAGGAGAAGATGTGTCATCTGGAATCCTGTCTCCAGCCACAAAGCATCTGTGTGCTCCCTTACTAGCAAATCCCTGACCACTAATAACCTTTCACACTTCTTTAGTCCTCACCCCATCTCAGCCGTCAAACAGCTGACTACCCACAGTGCAATGGTGTTGACTCTAACTGGCCTCCACAGAAGAATTCCCACTCTCACCGTTTCTCAAGACCAAGATACAATTTTAAAGCCAAATGCACAACTCAAAGCACATGAGGAATGTTTGGGAATTCTGGGTTTATATTTGATAAAGTTAAGAAGGATGAGGGGTGATCTAATTAAAACTTACAGAATATTGAATGGCATGGACAAAACAGATGTTGGGAAGAAGTTTGCATTGGTAGGAGAGACTACTTCTGGAGATACAACACTTACAGAAAAATTACACATATTTAATCCTGTACCTCTCACTGATATACCAACAGTGTGTCCTACAGCATATGCTTAGAGTAAAGGGAAGTCCTTTTAGAAGGAGATCAGGAGAAACTTCTTTGGCCAGAATCTATGGAATTCATTGCCACAGAAGGAGTCCAGGTCATTGAGTATATTTAAGACTGAGATTGATAAATTCTTGAGTATCAAGGGGATCAAGGGTTATGGAGACAAAGCAGGAGAATGGGGTTGAGAAACCTATCAGCCATGATGGAATGACAGAGAAGACTCAATGGGCCTAATGTCTGCTCCCATGTCTCATCGTCTTATTGAGCAGGAATAGACCATTCAGCCCATTGAAACATATCTCTCAGTCAATAGATTTGCAGCTGACCTAATTATGACCTTAACTCCACTTTCCAGCCTGTCTCCTCCTCATCCCCCAATGACCTTTGACAATCAAACCTCTGTCCTTAAGTAATGACCCACCTCCACTTTTCATTGGAGAAGGGAAATCTAAAAACTAATGATCATCTGAGAGAAGAGACACCTCATCCACTCCCTTCTCAATGGGAGACCTGCGGCCCCTAGTTCGAGATGAATGGGGTTAGTTTGCCCAGTTTATTTTATTCATTCCCAGGATGAGGGTGTCATTGTCTAGGTCTTCATTTTTTGCTTATCCCTCATTGCTCAAGGACATTTAAGAGTGAAAAACACATTGCTATGTGTCTGCAGTAACATGAAGACCAGATCAGGGAAGGAGGGCAGTTTTCTTCCTTGTAAGAGATGAGTGAACCAGATGGGTTTTTCCCCAACAATCAACAATAGATTCAGGTCACCATCAGACTCTTAATTCCAAATCTTTATTGGAGTCAAATTCCACCATTTGTCAGGGCAAGATTGAACTCGGCTCCACAGAACATTACCTGGGTCTCTGGATTAACAACCCGGCAATAATACCACCAGGCCAATGGATCCCACAGTTGGTTGGATGCAGAGTAATGTCAACAATGTAGATTTAATTACTGCATTAACTGAGGTTATCATGAATGTCATTCCTTCTCAATCTCTCCCCTTGTCTAAGGTGTGATGACTCACAATTTCAAACAGCAGCTGTCACTTCGCTCTAATAAGACAGTTAGCCTGTGGTCTGGTAGGACAATGATGACATTATCTTTAGTTCTCGATTTCCCTACAAGGGGAATCGGTCTGTCCAGTCAAGTCCCTACATGTTTCAGAATTATTACCGCTCATTCTTCTGTGCTCCAATGAGGATTGATCTATCTCCTCAGGAGACAAACTCCCTGAAGGGAAAGAAGGAAGAGAGGAGAAACTATTTTAAACACACAGTGTTGGAAAATACAAATTTGGTTGCAAAAGAAACTAAACATTTACCAGAGTTCTTTGCTCCCATGACCGTTCTCCAGTTTATCTCCATGGTGTTATTCTGGATCTCGATTCTTGCCAAGTCACCTGGCATATTTTGATTACCAAACACCTGGATCTTGCCAGCTAAAATTAAATATAAGTCCTTGTGAAGGATGCAGTGCCTTTGGAAACCCCATGCCTCTTTCTCTCTCACAGATTTACATGTCTTTGATGTTATTTCATGATTCATTCTGAGCGTACCTAGATACTCATAGCCTCCCTGCATTGTCATTCTGCACTTTGCCCCCTCAGCCTGAGACAGTAAGCTCATTATTTCTGAAGGAGAATCATCTCAGATTCGAAGCATAAACTCTTTCTCACTTCACAAAACCTACTGAGTTTCTCCAGCACTCTCTGTGTTTGTTGTCGAACATATCCCTTTGTTTGTGGGGAATGTATCACTGTCCACGAATGTATGTTGCTTCTCGCTCAAGTAAATGAGCTACGTTGCAAGGCCAACTCACTATCTTACAATGGTTATTGGCATAACTATTAGCACATTCTGGACATTTTACCCAGCAGCCAATGGAACAATGTTATGTTTGAATTTCAATGTCGGTGTAGAATTTGGCATATAGCCTACACATCTCAGCAAGTAGTTGATTGAATCAAACAGGATGTTCCTCCTATTGATGATACAGACCTCACCCAAATAGCTTACATTTGCAAAACCCAAAACAAAATGTCTATTGCTCAATGTGATTCTGCAATTGGGCAGCAGTTGCTTAACAGTCTCAAGGAATCTTGACTTCATGTTTTATATGAAAGTCTCTGGCAGTGTAATGCTCCCTCAGTACTGTTGTGGATACGTCCTCCTCAATCCTGTGTCAGTAAGACACAAGACCCCGATCTTCCGACTATGAGGCATTAAAATTACCCACTGAGACCCAGAAGAAACAGTGCAAACGCTGAGCACAGCACAGATAGAAACCTGCTCTCAATCAAGATTCACACACCATCACTTGCCCAACAATTGACACTGTTGAATTCGAAAGGATGAGGGGTGAGATCATTGAAACTTCCTGAATCCTGAGAGCACGAGATAGAGTGGGTGGCATGGTGGCTCAGTGGTTAGCATTGCTGCTTCGCAGCGCCAGGGACACGCATTTGATTCCACCCTTGGGCACTGTCTGTATGGGCACTGTCTGTATGGAATACGCATTCTCCCCGGGTGAAAGTGAGTTTCCATTGGGTTCTTTGATTAGATTAGATTACTTACAGTGTGGAAACATGCCCTTCGGCCCAACAAGTCCACACCGACCCGCTGAAGCGCAACCTATCCATACCCCTATATTTACCCCTTACCTAACACTCCGGGAAATTTAGTATGGCCAATTCACCTGACCCGCACATCTTTGGACTGTGGGAGGAAACCGGAGCACCCGGAGGAAACTCACGCAGACACGGGGAGAACGTGCAAACTCCACACAGTCAGTCGCCTGAGTCGGGAATTGAACCCGGGTCTCAGGCGCTGTGAGGCAGCAGTGCTAACCACTGTGCCACCGTGCCGCCCACACCTTTGATTTCCTCCCACAGTCCAAAGGTGTGCCAGTTAAGTGGATTGGCCTGTAGTCTTTAGGGATGTGTAGATCAGGTATATTAGTCATGGAGAATGCAGGGTTACAGGGAAAGGGTAAGGGTTGAATCTAGTTCAGATGTTCTTAGAACATAGAACAATACAGCGCAGAACAGGCCCTTCGGCCTTCGATGTTGGTGCCGAACAGAGGAGTGGTGTGGAATTGTTGGGCTGACTGGCCTGTTTCCACACTGAAGGGGTTATATGTATATGATTCTATGGAGCGGTGTGGAGAAGGTATTTTTACCAGTCAGAGAGACTTGGACCCGAGCACGCAGCCTCGGACTGAAGGGATGACCTTTTAGAACTGAAATGAGGAGGAATTTCTTCAGCCATAGAGTGGTGAATCTGCTCAACTCACTGACACAGATGGCTATGGAGGCTAAGTCATTGAGTATCTTTAAGTCAGAAATAAATAGATTCTAGAATAGTAAAGAGATCAAAATGTGATGATGCTGTCCCTTTAACAAGGTTATATTGTCCTTTTTTTTCTCAGAGCTGTCATAAATGCAGAGTTGCTGAGAAGTTTGGCTTCGATGGGTTTTAGGGCCAATTTGATTATACCGAATAGATACTGCCACAGGCAAAACACTTTCAAATTTAAAAACCCACTTGTACAATGAAAGGGGAGTAGCCAGTTTGGTTTAGTTTGGGTTTTAGCAGTCTGGCTGTTCTGGGAAAGCAGTCAGTCAGTTTTGAGGCTGTTGGTCCAAGAAACTGATAGATGGAAGAAGGTGTTCCATTCTGAATCTCTCTGCCATTTCTCTCTCTCCTGTGAGACCCTGCATCTGATTTTACTTTTTGTGCCAAGGGGTGTTAACGGAGATTGTAGCAAATAGTTGGAATAGCATCATTAAGTTGGAATAGTCTGTTGGGTTTTCAGATTGGTTAAGTTATTCTATATTCTGTTCTCTTTTGTTTATGTTTCATTTGGTAATCTTGCAAATTAACTCTGCTTGTTTAAAACTAAGCGGTTGGGCCATCTGCATCACTCCTGGAATATCCGCATTACACCTGCTTAAAACAACGAGCAAAGTTTCGCTCCAGGCTACTTTCTTGAAATGTTTGAAGGGGGTCTGGTCTGGTCTGTAACAAAAGGTTACAGGGAGAAGGCAGGAATGGCTTAATTCTGTTTCTATATCCTCTGGCCTCATGCACAGAAACAGGAACCTAGATTGATATCAATTTTCTTAGCCCTCGTTCTGTGGAAATGTAATTATCAAATATAATTTAGGAACTTGCTCAACCCTATGGCACAGCATCATGGACAATAATGTTTCTACATGTTTGTCAAAACAATTTTATGAAATATTGTTTGAAATATATAATCAGATGTCGCCATTTTAATTGACACATTTCCTTTAGTAAAGTGCCAATTGGCTTAGATAGTGCTGACCATAACCAGAAATAAACAACCTTTCCTTTTACTAAAAGATGCCCTCTGTGTCAATTTGACATCTCAAGGGTTAGCATTTATACTGAGTAATATTTTACCGAAAGAGTCTTCTGAGATTGACTTTGTTTCCCCTCTGGACAAATTCAAAGCAACAGCCATTGCCGTATTCTCTAAGAGATCCAAGATGGTTGCTGCTACATTTAACCGTTGAGTGGTCGTCATGTTCTGTAGCCGTGAATTCCTACTGAGGAGACCATTTGTAAAGTTTGTGATAGCCTAAGGATAGAAAGGAAAAGGCTTCTTGAACTAATGGGTCTGTTGTTTTCTCTTCTTATTTTCATTTTCTCTCATTCCCTTTCTCTCTGAACCATCTTCTCCTCCTTCCTCCTCAATTTCTTTTGTTTTCTGTCTTCCGTCTCCCACACTCCCTTCACTGTGATTGTCTTGGAACCTTCCTTTCCTCTCGCTTGCTCCCTGTTTCTAGCTTCCACCCCCTTCTGCCTGTAACTTTCAATTATCTGCCTCAATAAATTAGAGTAACGCTCTTCTCTCTTACTATTTGCTGAAAGATTTCACAACAGCAGTGAGTGGCAATTTGAAATAAAAGGAACAGCCACAGTAAACATTTTCATAGAATCACAGAACTTTGACAATGCCAAAAGAGGAAATTCAGCATCACATCTGTTACCTGGAGCCAATCTCCTGTCTTGACCGTATTGCAAATTACCATTATTTGTTACCTTTCAACTGAAAGGCTTCCTAAGCCCATTCCAGAATGCAGCTCAGCATCAATCCCACTGATGTGGGCCTGCAATCATATGGAGCCCACGCTGTTTTACCATTGGCACACATCACCCAGATCCTGCCTAACTTTCAATCTGTAATTTGAATGCTTCTGCCTTTACAATGGTCCTCTTTATACCAGCTTTACACATTGGTTCGTCCACTATGCCTGGAGGTTCTTATGGGCTATGCAATGAACGTACATGACATATCCATTAAATATGAACATCCCATTGAATATCAAACCCATATTCATATTAAAAGATCCATTCTCCCTTCAAAAGGGGGGAGTTTGTGAAGGGGCCATCAGCCTAGCATAAAGTATAGGCTTCTTTCCCCAAAGCATATAGATCATCACAAACAGAGGATTATGATACCAGTTCACATTAATCACATTGTTACTTCAAGCTTGATCAAAGAAATAGAGTTTAAGTTGTGTTTAAAAGTGGGGAATGAAATGCATTGTTGCCAAAATGGCTTGTGAGACATGAAATGATACCGACTGTTGTAAAGACCAAGCACGTTCATCAATGTCCTTTCAGGAAGGAGACATGCCACCTTCACCCGGTCTGGCCTACGTGATTCCAGACCCACAGCCATGTAGTTGACTCTTAACTGCCCCTGAACCATGGAATCCTACAGTATGGAAGAGGCCTTTCAGCCCATCGAGTCTGTACCACCTCAAAACATAGCCTCAATTTCAAGTCAATTGAGGAAGAGAAATCATTACTGATCTCGTCAACAATGCCCACCCTCCATGAAAGAGTAAGATATACAGAGAAAAGCAAGTCGAAGAGGATGCAAAGAGTCTGCAAAGGGATCCAGATCGGTAAAGGAAATTGGCAAAACAATTGGCAGATGGAGACTAATGTGGGAAAACATGTGATTGCCCACTTTGGCAGAAAGAATAAAAATTCAGAACATCATTTCAATAGAGAAATATCACGTGATGTCGCAGTATAAAGTGATCTCAATCCCCTCGTACATGAATCATACAAAGTTATTGTAATGGAAGGTGGCGATGTGGAGGGAGGGCGCTGAGCAAGGAAGCGATGCCATTTGTGCCAAGGCTGGAGGCAAAAGTGAGATTGGTATCTGGAGTAGTCAAACAGACCCTCTCTGGAAAAAAGAAGTCTCTTTGGGGAAAGGAGGCTGAATGAGAAGGAGCAGTCAGACAAAGTATTTCTCAACTCATTGTAAACCATAGGCTTCATTCCATGTAAATACTTCCTCAATTAACCTTAATTTCCCTTCACTTTTGTTGTGACTTGATGGCAATGGAATAAAGAATTAATGTCTCCAGATCTTTGGACCATCTTCGAATGTCATGTTACATGAGCAAGAAGATTCCCAACCCCTGTACTCAATGCTCTGACCAATAAAGGAAAGCATACCAAATGCCTTCTTCATGATCCTATTTACTTGTGATTCCACTTTGTAGGAGCTATGAACCTGCACACCAAGGTCTCTTTGTTCAGCAACACTCCCATATACACTTACCATTAAGTGTATAAGTCCCGCTAAGATTTACTTTCCCAAAATGCAGCACCTCGCATTTATCTAAATTAAACTCCATCTGCCACTCCTCAGCCCATTGGCCCATCTGATCAAGATCTCATTGTAATCTGAGGTAACCTTCTTCGCTTCCCACTATACCTCCAATTTTGGTGTCATCTACAAACTTAACTATACCTCCTATGTTCATATGCAAATCACTTTTATAAATGATGAAACGTAGTGGATCCAGCATCAATCCTAGTAACACTCCAATGGTCACAGGCCACCAGTCTGAAAAGCAACCCTCCACCACCATCCTCTGTCTTCTACCTTCAAGCCGGTTCTATATCCAAATGGCTAGTTCTCCCTGCATTCCACGAGATCTAACCTTGCTAACCAACCTCCCAAGGTAAACCTTGTCGAACGCCTTCCTGAATATAGATCATGTCAACAGCTCTGACCTCATCAATCCTCTTTATTACTTTTTCAAAAACTCAATCAAGTTTGTGAAACATGATTTCCCACACACAAAGCCATGTTGACTATACCTAACCAGTCCTTGACTTTCCAAATACATGTAAATCCTGTCCCTCAGGATTCCTTCCAATAACTTGCCCACTACCGGCGTCATGCTCGCCAGTCTATAGTTCCCTGGATTTTCCTTATCACCTTTCTTAAATAATGGTACCACATTAGCCAACCTCTAGTCATCTGGCACCTCACCTGTGTCTATCAATGGTACAAATATCTCAGTAAGCGGTCAAGAAATCACTTCCTTTGCTTCCCACAGAGTTCTAGGGTACACCTGATCAGGTCCTGGGGAGTTATCCACCTTTATCCATTTCAAGATATCTAGCACTTTGTCCTCTGTAATCTGGACATTTTTCAAGATATCACCATCTATTTTCCTACATTCAATATCTTCCATGTTCTTCTCCACAGTAAACACTGATGCAAATTACTCATTTAGTATCTCCCCATCTCCTGTGGCTCCACACAAAGGCTGCTTTGCTGATCTTTGAAGGGCCCTATTCGCTCTCTACTTACCCTTTTATCCTTAATGTATTTGTAAAAACCCTTTGGATTCTCCTTAACCCTTTGTGCCAAAGCTATCTCATGTCCCTTTTTTGCCCTCCTGATTCCCCTCTTAAGTATATTCCAACTGCCTTTATACTCTTCCAAGGACTCACTCGATTTTTCCTGTCTATACCTGACATATGCTTCCTTCTTTTTCTTAACCAAACTCCCAATTTCTCTAGTCATTCAGCATTTCCAATGCCTACCAGCCTTTACTTTCACCTGAACAGGCACATACGGTCTCTGGGCTCTCTTATCTCATTTCTGAAGGCTTCCCATTTTCCAGCCATCCTTTTTATGTGCAAACATGTGCCTCCAATCAGCTTTTGAAAGTTCTTGCCTAATACCGTCAAAATTAGCCTTCCTCCAATTTAGAACTTCAACTTATATATCTGGTTTATCCTTTTCCAACACAATGTTGAAACTAATAGAATTATGGTCGCTGGCCCCAAACTGCTCCCTCACTGACACCTCAGTCACCTGCCCTGCCTTATTTCCCAAGAGTAGGTCAAGTTTTGCACCTTCTCTAATAGGTACATCCACATACTGACTCAGAACATTTTCTCGTACACCCTTAACAAATTCCTCTCCATCTAAATTCTGAACACTATGGCAGTCGCAGTCTATGTTTGGAAAGTTAAAACCCCCTACTATAACCACCCTGTTATTTTTAGAGATAACTGAAATCTCTTCACAAATTTGTTTCTCAATTCCCTGTTAGCTATTAGGAGATCGATATTACAATCCCAATGAGGTGATCATCCCTTTCTTATTTCTTAGCTCACCCCCAAATACCTTCCCTGGATGCATTTCCAGGAATATACTCCCTAAGTACAGCTGTAATGCGGTCTCTTATCAAATACTCCTCCTCCTCGCTTGCTTCCCTTTCTATCCTTCCTGTAGCATTTGTATCCTCGAACAAGCTGCCAGTCCTGCCCATCTCTGAGCCACGTTCTTGTTATTGCTATGATATCCCAGTCCCATGTTCCTGATCATGCCCTGAGCTCATCTGCCTTCCCTGTTAGGCCTCTTGCATTTAAATAAATGCAGTTTAATTTATCAGTCCTATCTTGTTCTCTGGTTTGTTCCTGCCTGCTCTGACTGAGTGACTTGCTTCTTTTCTCAACTGTACCAGTCTCAGATTGATCTCTTTCCTCAGTATCTCCCTGGATCCCATCTCGCCTCCCTACTAGTTTAAATCTTCCAGAGCAGCTCTAGCAAATCTCCCTGCCAATATATTAGTCCCCTTCCAATTCAGGTTCAATTCATACTTCTTGTATAGATTCCAATGATCCAAAAATGTGAATCATTCTCCCATATACCAGCACCGGGAGTATACCAGATATTACTACCATCGAGGACATCTTTTCTAAATTCCTGCTGAACATTCTTTATTCTCCCTTCAGAATCTCATCCCTTTCTCTTCCTTGTTGTTGGTTCCAATGTATACAATGACCTCCTGCTGGGCCCTCTCCCCTTTGAGAACATTCTGCACCTCTCTGAGACATCCTTGATCCTGGCACCATGTAGGCAACACATCATTCTGATTTTTCACTGCTAGCCGCAGAAACATCTGTCTGTGTCCCTAACTAGAGAGTCCCCTAACACAATTGATCACTTGGAACCTGATGTATCCCTCATTGCATTAGAGCCATTCTTGATACCAGAAACTTGGCTGTTCATGCTCCATTCCCCTGAATGTTGATCACCCCCTACATTTTCCAAACAGCATACTTGTTTGAAATGGGGATAGCTACCGAAGACTCCTGTACTCCCCGCCTACCTCTTCTACCTTTCTTGGAGTTAATCCATCCATCTGACTGTATCTGCAGCTTTTCTCCCTTCCTATAACTGCCATCCATAACACCCCCAACTCCTGTAAATTCCTCATTACCTCCAACTGTTGCTCCAACTGATCCATTCAATCTGATAGGATTCACAATCAACATTTATTGCAGACATAAAATTCAGTAGACCTCTGCTCAAGTTCCACTTTCTCCAAAGATGCATAATAACATCTCTTAATTAGATAATTGGGAAAACTAGGTCAATTCTAAAAAAGAGAATTAAAAATTAAAGGGATTTACTGAAACTATAGATGGTTGAGCTTGTAGCTAATTGCTTGTACTGTTTCACGCTGTGTATAAATGTAGGTCTATGTTAAGATTTGCTCCAGTCTCATTCTTCACTGACTGGCTTTGTACAATAGAACACAGTACCAGAAGCATGTCACGATTGGAGAAAATAAAAACACTGAGCCTATAAAACCTTACCTGGATATCGTCTGTGATGCTGAAATTCTGACAGACTTTATCAAGTAAGTGGTGAGCTGATTCCATTACGAGGCAAGACTCATCACCCACACAGTTTGGCTAGACAATGGAACGAGACAAGAGTTTAAAATCCCCACTCTTATTGATAACCATCACTGAACAAGTCAACCTAGAAATCCATAAACCAACAGTCCGAAGAGCAAAAGCCTGGAGAATCAACTTTGTATTGTCTGAAAATAGAGGATGTGGCATTGCTTGTGTTGCTAATGGTAACGTTGGGATTGTACCAGATAGTGACGTATGGTTCTATCCCAGAGGAGAAAGTGAGGACTGTAGATGCTGGAGATCATAGTGGAGGGTGTGGTGCTGCAATAGCTCAGCGAGTCAGACAGCATCCAAGGAGCAGGAGAATTGATGTTTCTGGCATAAGCCATTCATCAGGAAAGGGCTGATGAAGGGCTTATGCCTAAAACATCACCTCTCCTGCTCGTCAGATGCTGCCTGACTGGCTGTGCTTTACCAGTGCCACACTCTTCAACTCTATCCCAAGGGAGTCCACAGCATCAGTGTTGGGGTACCTTGTTGATATGGGATGTGTGAACAAGTACCTTTTGAAGAAAGAAACAAACACAGAAAATATGTTGTATCCTTAATTCCCTTCAGACATTTAAAAACATTTTACAACTAATTGTTTAAAATTTATCTGTTTGTGCGAAGTAGGTGTCACTGATTAGAGTAGTATTTCTTATTCATTCCCCATTCCTAATTGCCTCTAGAAGGTGATAGTGAACTTCTTTCTTGAATTCTTGCAGTCCATCTAATGTAGGAGGCACCTGGAGTGCTGTTCATGGGGAAGGAGTGCAGTGTGTTCCAGTATTTGGACTCAGTTACAGCAAGGGAACTGCAATGTAATTCCATGTCAGGACGGTGTGTGATGTTTCCAGCTGTCAGCTGCCCCTGTCTCAGGGGTGACAATTTTCCAAGGTGCTGCTGTTGGATCCTTGGTGAGTGTTAATAGTACACTGTCCTCCCACTGTGTATCACTGGTGGAGGAAGAGAATATTGAAGGTGGTGGATGGAGAGCCAAAACAAAGGCTGCTCTCTTCTGAATGGTCTTATCCCCAGCCTCCTTTTCTTTATCTCTCAGCCCCTTTCGGCACCCGCCCACATTCCTGATGAAGAGCTTATGATTGAAAAATGGACTCTCCTGCTCTTTGGATGCTGTCTGCCTGGCTGTGCTTTCCCAGTGACACACTTTGTGACTCTGATCTCCAGTATCTGTAGTCCTCACTTTCTCCTCGGAAATATGGCAGCCAATGTTCACAGAGGAAGTTCCCAAAAACAACAACACCAAATAATCAGATAATGATAAACTGTTTAATGTTTCAATTGAGGGCTACATCTTGATTTAGACATGACTGGAACTCCCATATGCTTTCTCCACAGAAGCACCGCTGAGATCTTGGTTAAAAATCACACAACTGCAAGTTATTGTCCCAACAGGTTGATTTGGAATACTAGCTTAGCGCTCCGAAAGCCAGTACTTCCAAACAAACCTGTTGGACTATAACCTGGTGTTGTGTGATTTTTAACTTTGTTCTACTAGCCAAACACTGGCAGCTCTACATCACTGTGATATTAGTTCGACCTGAGGATGCACATGAGATATGGGTTTAACATCTCATTTGAAAGTTGAACCAATGGTCAAGAAAATTTGAACCAGCCTGGGGAAGATTGGCTTACCAACTAATGAAGTGGGGGATCAAGTTGGGGGGCTGTTGGGGGGTGGGAGGCGAGCATAAATTTGATAATTATTTAGTGGTTGAGTTGCCCTTATCAGAGCTGGGTATAAGCTTCCAAATGAAGTCTCTTTTCATTTGAACATTCTGACGCGAGGTAACAGTGAAGTGCTAGTTTGCTGTAAAAGTACCTGCTGAAAATGTTATTTTCTTTCGCTCAACCTTTTAAATCTACAATCTGTGACCATTATAATCATCCTGTAGCTATTCCAAATACATGCTCATGTTCAATCAAAAATCATGGGTACAAAGAAATGGACCCCATTAAGCAGATGGACCTTTACAGTGAGTCAGCTTGAGAATGGAACAATATGGGTCACGTACCTGTTCAAGGGTGGAATTGTTTGGCTTTTCTGGGTTGGGACAGTTGAGAGGTTGCACTGTAAAAATTAAAGTAGTTAAGAGATGCTTCAACATTTGTTCAAAACTTTTCATCAGGAGGGTTACACCTGAAATGTCGACTACTGCACCTCCTGATGCTGCCTGGCTTGCTGTGTTCTTCCAGGCTCCTGCCTGTCTCCCTTGGATTCCAGCATCAACAGTTTTTTTTTGTCTCTAACACAGTTCAAATCTTTGTCATCTTTCTATTATGGATTTTGGATGCCCATCTCACTGGGCAGATAGAGCCCAGTTTTGATATCTCAGCTAAAGGATGCTCCTCCAGTAGGACAGCACTCTCTCAGCACAACACTGAGGCTTGGCAGGGAAAGAGCATCAGATTAGATTACACTCTCAATTCCTGGCATGGTATTTCATACCAACGCCCTTCTGACCCTGAGTGGTAATAAATGAGCCAAACTGGCATATACGATAGTAACAAGCCTGCTGACATATTAGTCCGAATTATAGATTTTTGAAGATCAGTTTTTAGACATACATCAACTCCTGTAATTCTGTCAAAGCAGGACTTAGTACATGTGGGAAGACCCTGTAAATAAAATTTGCTTTACAGGGTCAGACTTGTGATTCTTGGCAAACAGCAACTAGAAATGAATTTAATTTGATTTCAGCTCCACAACCTTCCTAATATCCTAAAACTCCCACCATTGCCCGTTCTGACCCCCTCCTCCCCAGAACTGACCTCACAGTCATTGCCAGTTGGCTGAAATTCCTCAGACAAGGCCCCAAAGGTGAGGCCTCTGGCTCAAGTTCCCATGTTTCAGGCATCTATGGTCCATCAGGAAGCAACCTGTGCATCAGGAATCAAGGCCTCGTAATGAGTCCAAATTAATTTCTCCCCACAAATGTGCAGCATTAACCCTCCATAAGCACACCCACCCTAATCTCCAGTATCAATAATCATTTCCATGCAGCTCTCTGTGTCAATCATTGCCTTCACCTGTACAGGTCCCTTGTGTTTGTTCTGACACTGGCTGAAATCCTGCCGGACAGATACAGCGGTAACTCCCCAAGGAGTTATAGCAGATTGCGTTCTTGCCACACACATCTTCATTCTCACACTCATCCACATCTGCAGTGAAGACAAAAAGATGTTACAGCAACTGCTCCTAAACTGGACTGAACAGACTTGTACTATAGGGACTCCCACTGGAACAAAACCTGGTAATTTGGTGTTAATAATCTACACTACATAAAATTTCCAGCACAAAAATAGGACGTCGGTCCATTAGATGGATGGTGGTCTTGATGCTCCATCTAAGAGCCTCCTTCAACACTGTCTCACACTATCAACATAGCTTTCTATTCCTTTCTCCCCCGTGTACTCATCTACCTCACGCATTCATGCTCAACTATTCCATACCATAGCAAGCTCCACATTTTAACAATGTTTTGGAAAACAATTTCTCCTCAACTCTTCACTGGGTTTATTAGTAACTATTAAATATATATATTCTGTTTGTTTGAACTGACCCCCATCCTAAGCTGGATTCTGACCCAGCAACACTGAAGGAGTGCCAATATGTTTCTAAATCAGGATGGGGTTCAGCTCAGAGGGTACATTCCAGGTGGTAGACTTTAGTTTCATTGTATTTCCTTGTACGCAGATTGTGGACATTATCTGGGATTCCCTTGTGTCATTTCATAAAAGAACAGTGTAGAAGAGTGGACTGTTTGTTACGTTAACAGGTGCATGTTTGTAAAGTGTGTCTCTGTAAATAAATGCCTTTAAAGTGTGCAAATATTGGCTTCAGTTCTACATTCAAACACTTATCTTTCTGGAAAATTGCATTTGTAATTGCAATGGTCTCATATTCTTGTGCGTCTGGGTACTGGAGATGTGTGCATGATGTTTTGTCGAGCTGTGGTGGTGCACTTTGTAGATACTGCACATGGCACTGACGGTGGACCAATGGTGGATGCATGAATACTTAAGATTTTATCTGTGCGATTGATAACCAAAGCATTAGGTACTGCACTATGCTATGGTGTTCTAATGGAACACTGGATCAGCTGTAAAAGAGTGCCTTCTGTCTTGATGACTTATTTTCACTTTGTTTCATGTACACATCCTCCCCTTTAGGGAATAACTGGGAAGGTTTGAAAGGAGTAGCAAGCTGATTATGAGCTTCCCAACTTCAACATGTAGGCACAAATTACTGAGCTTCTCATCATAGATCAACCCCTACTCTCAGTAGGCACTCAGTGAAATTCCAGTGGAATCTCCAAGGCAAGTACATTACAAAGGACACCAAAACCATTAGATATGGCTATTAAAGGAGATGGAAGAGAGGTAGCTGGAGTTCAGATGCAGATGAACCATGATCTCACTGAATGAAGAGAATAGCAAGAAGCGTTTTGTTTTGAAACACACCATGTATCGCACAGTCTTGGTGGGCCATAGCACCTATTCCTGCACTGTATTATTCTTTATTCTTTATTTTCTTCAGTATTCCTCTAACTTTTCACTCGGACATGATTTGGACATTAGTCTCTAATTTCTTTTGAATCCAGGACCATCCTTGAGAACTGACAACCTTATCACAAACAAGAGATGCGTGCTCCGGGAAGGCAGATGAGTTCAAGACATGGTTAGGATATCACAGCAATTACAGAAACATGGCTCAGGGATGGGCAGGACTGGCAACTTAATGTTCCAGAATACAAATGCTACAGGAAGGATAGAATGGGAGACAAGAGAAGAGGGGGAGTGGTGTTTTTGATAAGGGATAGCATTGCAGCTGTGCTGAGGGAGGATATTCCTGGAAATACATCCAGGGAAGTTATTTGGGTGGGACTGAGAAATAAGATAGGGATGATCGCCTTATTGGAATTGTATTATAGACCTCCTAATAGTCAGAGGGAAATTAAAAAACAAACTTGTAAGGAGATCTCAGCTATCTGTAAGAACAATAGGGTCGTTATGGTAAGGGATTTTAACTTTCTAAACATAGACTGGGACTGCTATAATATTAAGGGTTTAGATGGAGAGGAACTTGTTAACTGTGTACAAGAACATTTTCTGATTCAATATGTGGGTGTACCTACTGGAGAAGGTGCAAAACTGGACCGAATCTTGGGAAATAAGGCAGGGCAGGTGACTGAGGTGTCAGTGGGGGAGCACTTTGATGCCAGTGACCATAATTCTATGAGATTTAAAATAGTGATGGAAAAGGATAGACTAGATATAAAAGTTGAAGTCCTAAATTGGAGAAAGGCCAATTTTGGCGGTATTTGAACTTTCTGATTGGGGCCAGATGTTCGTTGGTAAAGGGATGGCTGAAAAATGGGAAGCCTTCAGAAATGAGATAATGAGAATCGAGTGAATCCTTAGAAGAATATAAAGACAGGAGGAGTATACTTAGGAGGGAAACAGAGAGGGCAAAAAGAGGACATGAGATAGCTTTGGCAAATAAAATTAAGGAGAGTCCAAAAGGTTTTTCCAAATACATTAAGGACAAAAGGGTAACTAGAGAGAGAATAGGGCCCCTCAAAGATCAGCAAGGCGGCCTTTGTGTGGAGTATCAGAAAATGGGGGAGATACTAAATGAGTATTTTGCATCAGCATTTGCAGGGAAAAGGATATGGAAGATATAGACTGTAGGGTAATAGATGGTGACACCTTGCAAAATGTCCAGATTACAGAGGAGGAAGTCTTGAAATGCATAAAGGTGGATAAATTCCCAGGACCTGATCAGGTGTACCCTAGAACTCTGTGGGAAGCTAAAGAAGTGATTGCTGGGCCTCTTGCTGAAATATTTGTATCATCGATAGTCACAGGTGAGGTGCCGGAAGACTGGAGGTTGACTAACGTGGTGCCACCGTTTACGAAGGGTGGTAAGGATAAGCCAGGGAACTATAGACCCCAGTGAGCCTGACATCTGTGGTGGGCAAGTTGTTGGAGGGAACCCTGAGGGACAGGGTGTACATGTATTTGGAAAGGCACAGACTGATTAGGGATAGTCAACATGGCTCTGTGCGTGAGCAACCATGTCTCACAAACTTGACAGAGTTTTTTGAAGAAGTAAAAAAAGAGGATTGATGAGGGCAGAGTGGGAGATGTGTTCTACATGGTCTTCAGTAAGGCGTTCGATAAGGTTCCCCATGGGAGACTGATTAGCAAGGTTAGGTCTCATGGAATACAAGCCATTTGGATACAGAACTGGCTCAAAGTAGAAGACAGAGGGTGGTGGTGGAGGGTTGTTTTTCAGAGTGGAGGCCTGTGACCAGTGGAGTGCCACAAGGATTGGTGCTGGGTCCTCTACTTTTTGCTATTTACATAAATGATTTGGATGCGAGCATAAAAGGTACAGTTAGTAGGTTTGTAGATGACACCAAAATTGGAGGTGTCGTGGACAGTGAAGAGGGATACCTCAGATTACAACAGGATCTTGACTAGATGGGCCAATGGGCTGAGAAATGGCAGGTGGAGTTTAATTCAGATAAATGCAAGGTGCTGCATTTTGGGAAAGCAAATCTTAGAAGGACTTATACACTTAATTGTAAGGTCTTAGGGAGTGTTGCTAAACAAAAAGGCCTTGGAGTGCAGGTCCATAGCTCCTTGAAAGTGGAGTCGCAGGTAGATAGGATAGTGAAGAAGGTGTTTGGTATGCTTTCCTTTATTGGTCAGAGTGTTGTGTACAGGAATTGGGAGGTCATGTTGTAGCTGTACAGGACATTGGTTAGGCCACTGTTGGAATATTGCATGCAATTCTGGTCTCCTTCCTATCGGAAAGATGTTGTGAAACTTGAAAGGGTTCAGAAAAGATTTACAAGGATGTTGCTAGGGTTGGAGGATTTGAGCTATAGGGAGAGGCTAAACAGGCTGGGGCTGTTTTCCCTGGAGCGTCAGAGGCTGAGGGGTGACCTTAAAGAGGTTTACAAATTTATGAGAGACATGGATAGGATAAATAGACAAAGCTTTTTCCCTGATCGGGGAGTCCAGAACTAGAGGGCATAGGTATAGGGTGAGAGGGGAAAGCTATAAAAGAGACCTAAGGAGCAACTTTCTCACAGAGGGTGGTACTTGTATGGAATGAGCTGCCAGAGGAAGTGGTGGAGGCTGGTACAATTACAACATTTAAGAGGCATTTGGATGGGTATATGAATAGGAAGGGTTTGGAGGAATATGGGCCAGGTGCTGGCAGGTGGGACTAGATTGGGTTGGGATATTGGGTCGGCATGGACAGGTTGGACCGAAGGGTCTGTTTCCCTGCTGTACATCTCTATGACTCTATGACACTCGTAAGATTATTCTCCTTACCTTTACAAGTTGTTGCAATGCTGGAGGTCCCAGGATTGCGGATAAACCCTTTACCACAGTAACACTCATAGCTCCCAATTGTGTTGCGACATATTGCGGATGGATCACATTGTGGCCATGTACACTCATTAATATCTGTGTAAACAGTGATGTTCATTAATGGCTGGATCACCATTTTCTCAAATTACAACCTAAGATACAGGAACATGAGCAGGCACTCGGCCCATCAATCCTGCTCCACCATTCAATAGGTGACCCAATTGTGGCCTTGACTCCACTTTCCTGACAGGTCCTCATAATCCTTGTCAATTATTTTGCTGATCAAAAATCTACCGCATGCACCTTGAAATGAGAAACACAGAATTGAAGCAGGAGTAGGCCATTCAGCCATTCAAGCATGCTGTATCATTCCATATAATCATGGCTAATCATCCAACTGGCTTCTCTACACAGGGCATGCAGAGCCATGCAGCCATTAAGAAACTTAGAGGGCATGCCATGCAGGATATGGGGTAAGCTATTTAGGACTGAGATGAGGAGAATTCTCTTCACCCAGAGAGTGGGGAGTCTGTGGAATTTGCCACCACAGAAACCAGTCAAGGCCAAAACAATGTAGGATTTCAGAAAGGAGCTAGATATAGCATGTGGGACGAAAGAGAACAAAGGATATTAGTGAGGTTTGAGAAGATTTGTAGCTCAGGTTGAGGTTCTGGATGTAGGTTTGCTCGCTGAGCTGGAAGGTTCACTTCCAGACGTTTCACCACTATACTAGGTATCATCTTCAGTGGGCCTCCAGGTGAAGATGTTACCTAGTAGGGTGACGAAACATCTGGAAATGAACCTTCCAGCTCAGTGAGCAAACCTACATCCAGAACAAAGGATATGGAGGAAAAGCAGGAATATGCTACTAAGCCGGATGATCAGCCATGATGATCATCAGTTTAGTAAATCTAGACACAGGCTTGAAGGGCCAAATGGCCTATTCCTGCTCCATGCTTCAATGATGACTGTGGCCTGCTGACAACCATGACAAGGTTCATTTCTTTCAGTCTGTGCTGAATAGCAAACCCAGCAGAAGTAACATGAGCAAAATACTGTTGATGCTGGAAATTTGAAAGGAAGTCAGAAAGTGCTGGAGAAATTCTGTCAGCATCTGTGAAGAGAGAAAGCAAATTAACATTTCAAGTCTAACATGCCTCTTCCTCAGATGAATCATGAGGCTGGTGTGTGGGACTGATAGGAAAAAGTACAAAAAGCCAAGGTACTGTAACGCAGGGATACTGTGGGCATCTCGATAAAGCTCGCAGTAAATGTGCAGTATAACAGTGAGCAAACATCCTGGTGCAGTCCATGTGTCCCTGAACACCCTTGAGTGTCCTTGCTGTGGCATTACATTGATGTGTGCTGGAACATTTCTGAAATGCAGAAGTAAGTGGATCAGAGAGGTTCAAAGGAGTTCTTCGAGGTTTGAGCATGTTGGCTGTCAATGTACGTGGATGTAATGATTTGGTGGTGCCGGTGTTGGACCGGGGTGTAAAAAATTAAAAATCACACAACAATAGGTTTTATTCCAACAAATTTATTTGGAAGCATTAGCTTTGGGAGCGCTGCTCCTCCATCAGGTGGTTATGGTGTATAAGATCCTAAGACACAGAATTTATAGCAAAAGTTTACAATATGATATATCTGAAATTATATTTTGAAAGAGACCTGGATTGTTTGTTAAGTCTTCTTGTGTTTTAGAATGATCATGTTGGTTTCAGTTCTTCCATATGTATATCCCAGAACTTTTTTAAAGTTACATTCTCAAGTGGACTTGAGGTGCCATGTCAGCCCAGATAATGCACTGAAGGTCTGAGGTGCCCTGTGTGAGGCTGTCTGTGTCCCAATGTTCAGACTGATTCTATTTCTAAAAAAGGGAATCCCTTGGTGACAATTTCATCCTTTACCATCAGCCGCACCCACAAGGTAGAGCAAAACATCACCCAATCACAACGCAATGCCATCCATGCTCTCAAAGCCAATCACAACATTGTCATCAAACCAGCAGACAAAGGAGGAGCCATCGTCATTCAGAACAGAACAGATAGCTGCAAGGAAGTGTACCGACAACTGGACAACAAGGAACACCACAAGCAACTACCAGCCAATCCGACCAAAGAGCACACCTGTGAACTAAACCTGTGAAGGAGCAGCGTTCCGAAATCTAGTGCTTCCAAATAAATCTGTTGGACTATAACCTGGTGTTGTGTGATTTTTAGGTTTGTACATGAATGTGAGGTGCATTTAGCCAGTAAGATATTGATGCCTGGTGGCCGATATAGGGGTCCTTCACAGTCAGTGGCGAGCTGTAGTCACCAGGCTCTGTTCTGACTTCTGAATCGAGCATTCCTGACATCAAGCTTGTTTGGTGCATTTGGTCTAATAGGAAGCTGAATATTGATGAGGTGAGTAATGCTGTTAACCAGCTACAATCCCTCTTCATTCTCAATCCATTCTGCCTGAGTGGGAAACTCGTCTTGCAGCGTGGCAAACACATGGTCCTGACATCAAAATACACATCGCCCAACCCCATGTCCAATGCTGCCACATAGCTCACTACAGCCAATCTGGCCCAGACCTTTATAAAACTCCCCCTCCTCTCCTTTTGTTCTGCCTGTGGATATAGTCCCACACAATCCTCATGAGATAATGCCTTCATCCCAGGAATGAGTCTCATAAATGTTCCTCCAATCGCTTCCAATTCTAAATATATCACTCCTCCAATAACCTGCATACAGAAAACTAGATGTGCTCTCTCTCAGGCCCTGTATATCTCTTGCAGGATGCCTTACTTTTATACTCCATTCCACTTGTCATAAAGGCCACTTTCTTTTACTTTGAAATATAAAAATGAAGGCTTGTGCAGACAACCCATCATTGTTTACGATTGTGACACTCATTGCTGCAGGGCATTGGTGCGGGTAAGACTGTGGGGAATAAGTGTAAGAAATTGGTGTGGGATATAGATATGAGGTATGGCTGTGAGCCATATGGGAATGGCATGGATGTAGGGAAAGGATGTGAGGCATGGGTGTGGGACATAGGTGTTTGATATTCATCCATGTCGCAACTTACAGATACTGCAGCCTCCTCCTACTCTGGTTGAGAGGCTCGGAAACCAATGGGGAATGATCTGATAATAGTCTTCAATCATGCAACAATCTTCTGTCCTTGCTTAACACTTACCCTTGCAGCCATCTAGTTTGTGATATAAATAACCTGACCGACAAGATTGAGCCTGTTGCAGCCTCCAAATGCAGTAGACTACTAGAAGAAAAAAAAATGAAGCATTTAAAAATTTTGTTCCTCAGTTGTCTTTGTTCCCTGCCCTGAAAGAGTTTACTTATTCTCCAATCCTTCACCCATTCCCCATGCACAGACCCATCAACTTTTCAACCAGCAGTGATTGGGATGGAACTGGGTTTGGTTGGAACGATGAGGTCCAATGGCTGAGGTCCCATTACATTGTCTGAATTTGATACATGCGCATATGGACCCAGACTGGGTACAGTTGGCCTGTCACTTTCCCTGAACACCATTGTGAAACCAGTTAGCCCTCTACAACAATCCAGAAACTTCCACTTGGACATCTTAACTGAAGCTAAATGTCAAATAAAAACTCATAATGAGTTAAGTTTCAGCATTTACAAGATTTCATTCCTCCGAGTGACCTGGCTGACAAAATATATTGGCCTCGATTTGAATTAATCGCTGCCCCCCCCCCCACCCCCCACACACCCCCACCCCCACGCAGGGAAGAGTCAGGTGAGTAATGAATTTTTAAATATTGACCTCATATCCATAGTGTTGCTGGGCGATGTAATAATAACAGTGGCAATTCAGAATGTGGACAAGATTCTTACCAATAGTAAACAGGAAGCTTCTTAAGGCACAATTGCAATTTACTGACATCACTGGTGCTGTGGTGCAGCGTGAATATATAGTAGCTGGAGACCTTGTGATCTGCTGCCCTGTGGGGTCAAGTTTTAAATGACGCTAAATTTACATTAGATTCCTTACAGTGTGGAAAAAGGCCCCTCGGCCCAACTAGTCCACGCACACACTCCAAAGAGTAACCCACCCAGACCCTTTCCCCATATTTACCCCTGACTAATGCACCTAACTCTATGGACTAAACTCTAATTGTGATTAATTATGTGAAGTGTGTATATCTTCTATTTAAACAATGTGACAAGGGTTTCTGTTCCTGCTGCAGCCAGTGAGCTCCAGACCTTCATCACCCTGTGGTTGCAAAGATTTATTGGTCACCTTCATTCTAATTGGATTGTCTTATGAGCAAAGGTTAAACAGGTTAACCTTACTGCAGTTTAGACAAATGAGAGGTGACCTCATTGAATCATAAGGGACTTGACAGGGTAAATACTGAGAGGATGTCTCCCCTGATGGGAGAGTCTAGGATCAGAGGGCAGAATCTCAGAATAATGGAGCACCAATTTAAGACTGATGTGAGGAGCAATTTCTTCTCTCACAGTGTGATACATCTTGGAACTACTTGCAGAGTCCTTAGAAAGTTAAAGTTGCCATTACCTTACCAGACCAGAGAGCTGCTCTCTCATTAGACAGAGATGACTGGTGGTGGTTTAACCTGAAAGTCACCTCAGGTAAGGAGAGAGGAAACGTCCTTTGTGGTAACCTCAGCCAGTGTGGAAATTGAACCCATGCTGCTGACATCACTCTGCAGCACAAATCAGCTGTCTCACCAACTGACCTCCCAAAGCTGTACATGATAATCTAGCTGAGGCTTAATCAGTGTTTTATCCCTTTGATCCAAATGATAATGTCCCTTGAAGGTCATCTTTAGTGAATGCACCAGGCAACAAAGAGAATCTGGTCAGCACGGACAAGTTGGACCGAAGGGTCTGATTCTGTGCTGTACACCTATGTGACTATAACATTGCTAACCCATACATATGGTTTGTTTATCGCTGTCTACAGACCTGTTTACAGTGACTATGCAGAATCAACAACATTTCTCAAAAGGAGGATGACAAGTTTGTTCTGCGAATTCTTATGTTTCCTGCCTTGCTGATCAGAATCTGAAAGCAGTATTGTAAAAGCATAATGAAAGAATTGTCTGCGCTAATGACAAAAAACATTTATCCAGGCTTTTGTTCCTGTGGCAAAAACAGGTAGTCATGGATTACAGAGGGTTCAAGAAGGGGAGTGTCGTGACAGAAAACGGAAGAGCAAGAGGTGGCATCGGTGAGAATGCAATCATCGGTCTGTTTTCAACAAAGAAAGGAGACCAGGATGGGAGAGAGGCACAGGGGAAGGCGTTAGAAGAGATGATAGAGCAAAGGAAGATATCGGTTTGGATTGGATGTGAAGAGAGAGCACAGTGAAGAGAGGGAAGATGTAATGTCAGAAGATAGAATTGGGAGTGAGAACAGGAGAGAAACAGGGAGAATGCAGAGGAAAGATAGTGAGGACAGAGAAGTCAGGGTCAGGAAGCGATGTTCAAGGGGACGAGAGAGGATAGGCTTGCAAAGGGTGAGCAGGAGGGAAGGAGGAGACAGGCATAGGATGAGAAAAAATGGAAGGTGAAAGATGATAAGAGGTGAGAAGAGCAATCAGAAAAATAAATAATAAAACTTTTTACCCAGAAACGGCAAGCCAGAGCTGATTTTCATGTCAACAGTACTGTTTTCCTCAGGTGCTGTAATTGCTGCACTGTATTGGCACCGAATGAGAAATACGTTCTCTGTATTATTTTTCATTTGTGATGATCTAATCAGCAGGGGGAGGAACTTAAATAATTCCCTTGGGCCCTGATCAAGGGCCAGAAAAAGAAAACTCATTTTTATTGAAGTAATCTGACTGTAGTCATTTCAACAGAGGCCATATCAGGACCAACAAAAACAGGACCTTTTCTCAAGGTTTGGGGCTTCAGGAATGAATATCCTGCCCCGGGATTAGAAGCTACATTAGCAGCCACAATTTTCTAGAGACCACATTAACTGCAGCACTGCCCTAGTCATAATAACGATTCCCTTGGTATTAGCAACCTCAACTAAGACATCATAAATCAATAGTTAAGTTTCATCCAAACTGAGGGACACTCCTTAACAGACTCCAATTTGATGTTAATGCACCTTCAGCATGAGGTCTGAATAAAAGTCCTGAAAATTTTAAGAAAGCATTTTTATCGCTAACCTTGATATTGCAGAACTGATATTCTGTCATGAAAGGTATTGAGGTAGTTCTGGTGAGAGCTCCTGGAATTATGGCATAACCCTGACCAGAGAAGCCATTGAACTAATCACTGAACTATTTTACGTTAATCCAGCTTCCTCTTAAATACAGCTATATTTAACTATTCCTTATGGTTGCAAGTTTCACTTTCTCAACAAGCCATTTCTCTTGAAACCTCAACTGCATTTATTTGTGGTCATTTGTATTTATGTCCCTTCAGTTGATTTTTGCAGAGTCCACTTGATGAAAAGAAAAGTTAAAAATCACACAGCACCAGGTTATATCCAACAGGTTTATTTGGAAGCACTAGCTTTCGCAGCGCTCCAAAAGCTAGTCCTTCCAAATAAACCTGTTGGACTATAACCTGGTGCTGTGTGATTTTTAGCTTTGTACACTCCAGTCCAACACTGGCACCTTCACATCATGATAAAATAAAGCGTAATGAAACCTCCAGCAGCAGATGGCGATGGTGAGGGAGAGCAGCTGGAGCAGTCAAAAGAAAGGGTGTCTCTGAGGAGAAGGCAGAATAGATTTGAACATTCGAGCAATTGCAATTGCACACAACTGATCCTGCTAAGCACGCAACTACTTTGCAGATAGGCACTTTGTACTTGCTGGATTGGCAACTTTCAAGCAGGGAAGTATGTAACATGTGATGATGGTCAGGCAGAGCCACTGGAACAGTTGATCGAACCCTTTCTGGAAAAAAGAATGTTTCTGGGAGAAGGATTTCTCATTGGGAAAAGGAGCAGACAGTCAAAAGCTTCCTGAACCCAATGCCCACCCCAGGCTTCATTTGTTATAAATATCTCCTTGTTTAACCTTAAATTTTCCCTTAACGATTATAATAACTTAATGCCAGTGGAATAAAGGATCATTGTTTCATGATCTTTGGACATGCCGTGTATTCAAATCTCATGTTACAATAGGCGACTATCAAGCTCTGCTTTCTCCATCTTGGAGGGAAGAGCTCTAACCTATTCAGTCTGTAATTAAACAAACTAATGGACTGATGTGCATGTAAGTTGGCAGGAGAAAGTGAGGACTGCAGATGCTGGAGTGTCAGAGTTGAGAGTCTGATGCTGGAAAAACACAGCAGGCCAGGCAGCATCCAAGGAGCAGCAGAATCTACGTTTTGGGCATAAGCCCTTCATCGGAAATACGGGGGGCACATTGTGAAGTGGAGAAGGGAGCTGAGAGATAAATGGGAGCGTGGGGGTGAGAGTGGGGTGGAAGTGGGGGGAAGATAGCTGGGAAGCTAACATTTTCATCTTGGAAACCCCTGGATGACCTTAGTGGAGTCCCTTTGCTCGGGACAAGCACTCTTGCTCCCCATAATAATGTGCCATCCTCTATGTTGATCTACTCTCACTGGGTCAAGAAAAGTTTCAGTTTCTGGTTGTGATGGCCCTTTTGCTTCCCCCATCACCACCAGCTCCTTTAGTTTTTCCAGGATGGAATCTTTTTGTGTCCACAGTCTGATATTGTCAGTGGTGATCTGAAGGTGTTCAAAACGTTTAAAACCAGAACTGATTCTCCTAGTGGCAGCACCACTGGTGGTGTATCTGCCAGTGGGAAGCGGCTCATAGGATCCACATTTCCCACTTGGCCTCCCAGGCGGTATTCCAACTTGTAATGGTAGAGTTCAGCACTGAATTCAACCTGAAGCTGTGGGCAGCATAGCCATGTCCTTTTTAAGTAGCCTGAGTAGGGATTTGTGGTCCATCACAAGCTTACATCCGTACAGGTATTGGTGAAACTTTCTCACACCAAAGATAACCACCATTTCTTTCTTCAACTTTCCTTCTCTATCTGCATGTACCTTCGTTTGGCATCAGCCAAAGTCCAGGAAGCATACTGTTGGGGATGGAAATACATTATGAAGTGGGTGACTCGCTTGTAGCAGTCCAATTTAGGTAAGTATTCGGGCCACAAAAACCTTGAGTTATTGACTGGTTTATTCGTGAGCTCACAGGGCAATATTCATGAGCTCACAGGGAGAGGCAAGTCGACCAAATGGTCACATGTCACTCTTGATGAGCTACAGAGAGTTGTGTGATTATATAGGTTACAATCGTTTAATAATTAGCAAACTGTTAATTGCAGGATAATGAGCAAGCTAGGCACCTTGCCCAGTCATTAGTTGCAGGCATGTAATGGCTGGACAGTATCGGTTAGAAGCTGATAAGCAGGTGTTAGTATATAATAGGTCTTTCCAAAGAGAAGAATAGCGCCATGCAAGGAGAGAATTTGTTTATCAGGCATCAGTACAGCTGCAAGGCCAACTGTCTTCGCTGGGCATGGGAAACACAGGCTTTTAATGAGCAGACACTCAGAAGAGATTCAAAAATGGTTTCCAGGCTTTTAATATGTAACAAAGTGGCTGCCCCAAATTTAACAATTCTCCCACAATTCCTTCGTTTTTTCTTTTCACCAAATCAGGAGGGCAGTTCAGGAGGGATGTTAGGGGCTCAGTGGGTATCCTGGAATAAAATCCTCATCCCTATCAGTGTCATTCCCTTTGTCAAATAGAG
Organism: Hemiscyllium ocellatum; assembly: GCF_020745735.1. NCBI lineage: Eukaryota > Metazoa > Chordata > Chondrichthyes > Orectolobiformes > Hemiscylliidae > Hemiscyllium > Hemiscyllium ocellatum. Next base: position 15,073,005 of record NC_083445.1, on the reverse strand, counting down.
TCAGTATGCCAGACATAGGCTCAGGATTCCGAGTAGAATGTTAGTTCTTTTTTTACAGCGTTGTTGCTTTAACCGTTTTTTTAATATTCCTCAGCCTTAGTGGCCTTACACTGTTTCTTCTGTTCCCTTTGTTTTTCATCTACCCACCTCACAGCTATGAACATCTCTCAGCTTTTGGGAATTCCATCTGTCGTACATACCTCTATTCCCCTACCATATGGATAATTCCTTCAACTCGCCAATAAGGTATCTTTTCATTTAGTATTGGCTTTATCTTTTCATTCTTTAATTAATAATGAATTAATGAAGCCATGCTTCAAATTAACCATGAGGCAATGAAACATGTCACTGACAATGTGTAAAAGTATAAAGCCAATCGATCCTGCCAATTAGTTCTGATTATGTGGTTTTGGGCTAATACAATTGTTTGTTAAAATAATAACTAATATAATTATTATCTATAATTGAGAGGTGGAAACTGAACAAGTGGCTGAGATATCATCAATATAAACTGGAAATACATTTATTCCAGATCTAATTTTAAAATGTAAAATGTACACAATTTCCAACTCTGAGATCCATTATAATTATCAGGTTCTAGTCCCCTAATTAAAATCCCAGATTAGGTTCCTTCAGTAGTCCTGACCAGTCATTGCTCATTTACAATGCTATAGGCTGTGAAATGACTGCAGCTGCATAAAAGGTCTTGTCTACTCACAAAATATTTCTAATGCACGAGTAATGGCCGGATCCAAAGACACAGATATTAACCATAGGATATTAGTTTTTGTTACAGGATTTTTTCCACAACATAATGTTGAACTGAAACTTCAACTGTCAGTGAGGCAGGGAAATTGACATAGAATAAAACTACGACTGTCACTCCATAATCACCAATCAGATGCAGCAGTCTGAAAATTAAGTGGAAACAAATGAGTCTGAAATAAAAAATTTAATCTGCTGGTATCTTTTTCTGAAAACAATACTGTTGGTTTGGATATTTTGGATCAATCTAACTAAATTAAACAAAGTTCATTCAATTCCTCCACTCAGAGTAAATGTTACAGTCTGAGATGATTTCCTCATGTCAGGTTTAGATTATAATTAAAAATTGAGCAGAGATCTACTCTCATCCTGGAATAGCATGATTCTGCACCTGAGGCCAGGTTTAGTGCTTCTGCTTTTACTTTCTTTAGTCAAACTTATGGAGAAGGTGAGAGCAAGTTTATACTGATGTCAAATGGTGCAAAATCTAAGGAGAAGACTTTTTAAAAAAAGATTGTAATGTCGTCTTCCTCCATATTTAACTGATTTGAATTTGAATTGGCTTTCATGTAAGCATAAAAATTGATTAGTTAGAAATTGACAGTAGGGCAGTGATGATCAGTAAGAAGAACAAAGGGGGATAATATTTTATTTCATAATAACTGATGGTTCCTTAACTTTAAAAGAAATCATCTTAAATCCCAAAATGCAAAGCAAATTTAAAACTGTTCTGGATCTTGAGCTCCAGGGAACAAAATATAAACATTCAATCACCAACAAGCAAATGTGCATTCAAACCAGATCACAAAGGGTTAACCTTTCGGCAAGCTGCAGGGAAACGGTGTGAGTCAGTCTCTTTCTCGCCACACACATGAACATTTTCCAACTTTCTTCCTATCTCATTTTTAGCTTTTGTTTATTCCTTGCTTATAAGGGGAATAAGGCACTCACATTCCAGAACAGTCAAAGTTAGGGTGCTAGCCTCATACATCCTGGTTGTGACACACAGCTGCTTAACCAGGTGTGCAAAATCTAAATACCTCTCAGCCATTCCACTTGCAATTTAACAATGTTTTCAAGGCAAGTTGTTCGGCTTTGCATTAGTCCACAACCCAAGGGAAATACAAAAGAGTCTTCAATAGTTGCCCAATGTGTCCCGTTTGCCAAATTCATTAAAGTCTGGACATCTTGAAGCAAGTAACTATAATTACTGCAGATTTGTACTAGCCAATTAAAAATAATGTTGGGCACTTGAACGGATCGGGGGTATCTTGAAGCATGCCTCAGTGTGGGTCCAGGACTTACCAAATGGGGTTTCATCTGTCATAACCATGGGGCAAGCAAATTCCTTATTACTAATTTTGAAAAGCGTCAGATGCTTTCAGCAGCACTTTCCGTTCGGACACTAGGACCCCGTTGTGTACTCACACTAGTATCTTGTGGTCAAGTAGCGAGAGTTGTATCAGCTTTTCTAACAGCACTTTTGTCCCTGGCCAGGTTTCTGTTTTTTTTTGGATGCGGCAAACACAGCAACTGCCCTCTATATTTCATCACTCAAACAATATCGGCCGGTGGTCTGGCAGGACCAGGGTATCTCCTCCCTTACTCTTGATTCGAGCACATTTACCATGACACTTCTGTGTTTTCCTTGAAACAGCAACCAGACATGGGCGAGACAAGATTTACTTGTCCCCGGGGGCAGCCCTTCTCTTGCATTTAGAGTTTAGCAATCCCGTTATCCTGGAAGCAAAGAACAAACACCAAAACAAACAGAACAAAACCATAGACAAATCAGGACAAACAAACAAAGACAATACACAAACTGAGACCGACAACAAATATCGGTACCCAAGGTGAACGCTGCCAAATTAGTTATAAAAGTCCGGTGCAATCTCCTTCAACCCAATCTTGACTCAGCGTCTCATAATAGCTCCTTACTACAAGAGAACCCAGCTCCCTACTCATACCGCACCTGCACATTCACCAATGTCATTTACTGTATCTGTTGCTCCCGATGCGGTCTCCTCTACATTGGGGAGACTGGACGCCTTCTCGCAGAGCACTTTAGGGAACATCTCCGGGACACCTGCACCAATCAACCCCACTGCCCCATGGCCCAACATTTCAACTCCCTCTCCCACTCTGCCAAGGAGATGCAGGTCCTAGATCTCCTCCACGGCCACTCCCTCACCACCCGATGCCTGGAGGAAGAACGACTCACCTTCCGCCTCGGAACACTTCAGCCCAGGGCATCAATGTGGACTTCACCAGTTTCCTCATTTCCCCTCCCCCCACCTTACTCCAGCTCCAACCTTCCAGCACACCTTATGACCTGTCCTACCTGCCTATCTTCCTTCCAACCTATCCGCTCCACTCTCCACTCTGACCTATTACCTTCATCCCCACCCCCATCCATCTACTGTACTCTTGGCTCCCTTCACCCTGGCCCCACACTTTCCCACTTTTCTCTCCACCCTGGAGGCTCACTGCCTTCATTCTGGATGAAGGGCCTTTGTCCGAAACATCGATATTCCTGCTCCTTGGATGCTGCCTGACCTGCTGTGCTTTTCCAGCACCACTCTAATCTAGACTCTTAACTGTTTATACTCATGCCATTTGGTACGAAAAATTCACGAGCCACATTTCAAACACTAGGTAATAAAATCATTTTGGGATTACCCAACGGTGAGATATACATCGGCAATCTGGTGATTTCAGTCACACGTTGTAGGAACTTTTGAAGCATCCGTTGCATAACTTTGTCCCACTGAGACAGGCAAGGAACGGTAAGGTGAAGAAGCCTTGGATGACAGGAGCAGAGGAGCTTCTCGTCAAAACGAAGATGCTAGCTTACTTAAGATTGAGGAAACAAGGATCTGGCACAGATTTAGAGGATTACAGGGTAGCTACGAAAGAACTCAAAAATGGATTGAAGAAAGCCAGGAGCGGGCACAAAAAAGCTTTGGCAGGAAGGGTTAGGGAAAACCCAAAGGCATTCTACACGTATGTGAGGAATAAGAGAATGATCACAGAGAGGGTAGGGCTGATCAGGAACAGTGGAGGGAACTTGTGCCTCGAGTCTGAAGAGGTAAGGGAGGCCCTAAATGAATTTTTGCTTCACTATTCACTAGAGAGAGGGACCTTGTTGATAGTGAGAACACCGTGGACCAGGTTAATAGGCTTGAACAGATTGATATTAAGGAAGTGGATGTGCTGGAAATTCTGGGAAGCATTAAGATAGTACCCAGGGCCAGAGCAGGTATATTCAAGGTTTCTACAGGAAGCAAGGAATGAGATTGCTGCACCTCTAGCAATGACCTTTGCATCCTCACTCTCCACTGGAGTAGTACTGTCTGATTGGAGGAAGGCGAATGTTGTTCCTCTGTTCAAGAAAGGGATTAGGGAAATCCTTGGGAATTACAGACCAGTCAGTCTTATGTCTGTGGTAAGCAAGGTACTGGAAAGGATTCTGAGAGGTAAGATTTATGACTATTTGGAAAAACATAGTTTGATGAAAGATAGTCAGCATGACTTTGTGTGGGGCAGGTCATGCCTCACAAGTCTTATTGAGTTCTTTGAGGATGTGACAAGACAAGAAGACAAAGGTTGAGTGCTGGGTATGGTGTATTTGGATTTCAGTAAAGCATTTGATAAAGTTTCCTATGGGAGGCCTATTCAGAAAGTTAGGAGGTATAGGATACATGGAAATTTGGCTGTCTGGATACAGAATTGGCTGGCCAAAAGAAGACAGCGAGTGGTAGTGGATGGAAAATATTCCGCCTGGAGGTCACTGACCAATGGTGTCCTACAGGGATCTGTTCTTGGGCCTCTGCTCTTTGCAGTTTTTATCAATCACTTGGATTAAGAAGTGGAAGGGTGGGTTAGTAAATTTGCTGATGACACAAAGGTTGGTGGTGTTGTAGATAGTGTCAAGGGCTATTGCAGGCTACAAAATGACAATGACAGGATGCAGGGCTAGACTGTGAAGTGACAGATGGAGTTGAACCTGGAGAAATGTGAAGTGATTTATTTTGGAAGGTTGAATTTGAATGCTGAATACAGGATTAAAGACAGGATTTTTGGCAGTGTGGAGGAACGTCGTGATCTTGGTGTCCGTGTACATAGGTCCCTCAAAGTTGCCATCCAAGTTGATAGGGTTGTTCAGAAGGCGTATGGTGTTTTGATTTTCATTAACAAGAGGTTTGAGTTTAAGAACCATGAGGTTTGCTGCAGCTCTAAAAAATCTTGGTTAGACCACACTTGGAATAGTGTCCAGTTCTGGTCGCCGCAATATAGGAAGGATGTAGGTGCTTTAGAGAGGGTGCAAAGATTTACCAGGATGCTGCCTGAATTGGAGAGCTTGTCTTATGAAGAGAGGTTGAGTTAGTTCGGGCTTTTCACACTGGAGAGAAGAAGGAAGAGAGGTGACTTGATAGAGGTGTACAAGGTAATGACAGACATAGATAGAGTAGATAAATTTTCCCCAGGGCAGAAATGGCTGTCATGAGGGGTCAAGATTTTAAGATTTTTATAATTGATTAGAAGAAAGTGTAGGGGAGATGTCAGAGACAGGTTCTTTAAGCAGAGAGTGGTGTGTGCGTGGAATGCACTGCCAATGGTGGTAGTAGAGTCAGACACATTAGGACATTTAAGCAACTGCTGGACAAGCATGAATGGCAGTAAATTGAAGAGTGTGAAGGTTAAGTTGATCTTAGATTAAGATAAGTGCTCAACACAACATCGTGGGCCGAAGGGTCTGTACTGTACTGATCCAATTTCTTTATTCTATTGGAATTGTTTGATTGACTTCAGGAGGTGGTGATAAAGAGTGAGTTTGCAAAAGCCCAAGTCACATTTCTGAGTCATGTCATTGGACATGGAAAGATGGCCCTTCAGGATATGAAAGCAAAGATTATTGGGGAGTTTCCCATGACATCTACAAAAAGAGAAGTACTAAGATTCCTGGGATTGGGATTGATTTTTATCAGTAGTTCATACTGAATTTTAGCAATGTGGTTCCTCCACTGACTTGTTGAAGAAGTGCAGAAAATTTCAGTGGATGAAGGAATGCCAGAAGGCATTTGACAGCCTGAAAGCTGTGTTAACCACTGCCCCAGTGTTAACCACACTTAATTACACAAATCCATCCAATGAGAGTAATATGGGTGTCAGGGCTTTACTCTTGCAAGAAAATGACAAGAAGATAGAAAGACCTATTCAGTATTTTTCCAGGAAGCTGAATAATCAACAATAATCAGAAATATTCCACGATTGAACAGAAGACCTTGAGTTTGGTTCTGGCATTGCAGCATTTCAACATTTATATTGCAGTAATGTGTCTGAGATAATTGTATATATTGATGAAGATTCCTTAAAAGCTTTTGGAAATATTTAAGGATAAAAATTGCAGACTGTTTAGATACAGCTTATTATTGCAGCCATTCAATTTGAAAATTATATTTATGGCAGGACGAGAAAATGTAATTGCTGATGCATTGTCATGACTGGATTAAGGAAAACGGAGGTGTTCAGTGGCAGTAATACACATACTGAGCTGGAAAATAACAGTGAATATTTGCATGCTTAGAGTCAATGTAATGTATATGTATTGTGTAGTAATAGTGTAGGACTAAAGCTTTTTTAAAAATGAAGCCAACTTTGTTTATTGATGATTCACTTCTCTTTAAGGGGGCAGGTGTGACAATACTATGTCTTTAAGAGGTGTATTTTGTTCTGGATTTTATTATGAAGAGAGATTTTATGTCTGAGGTGCTAAACTGTCAATCTGAAATCCATAGTTTGTGAGGCCTTGGGTCTTTTTTTCAAAGTAGGAACAGTGGAAGCAGCTTGAATGGGTGGGGCCAGCTCCTGTAGAACCAAGATTTTTAGTGTTAGCTTTCAGTAGTAGCAGTTGCTGGTCTTGAAACTGGATGTGAAAGCTTTATCTTTCCTCTCTCAGTTACAGATAAAAGCTGAGAGTTCTATTTTAAGAATACAAACAGAATAGTTGGGGGTTGTATTTTAACACAATTTATGAATAAAGTCTGTTTTGCTTAATATCAAGTAGTTTGACCAATTGAATTGCATCTGGAACCAACACCTTCCACCTATCTTTAAAATAAGAAAAAGCTTAGGGTGTAGATGATCTTCTGAATATACTTTGAGTGGGTTTGGTCTGGTCTATAATATTTGGATCTTAATTTGACATTTAAAAGTTTTGTAATGATCTTTTAAGTTGTACGCTGTAAATGTTTCTCATTCAATATTTACATTCAATCTGAAAGTAATTTATAACAGATGCAAAGTCCCTGATCCTGGGCTTCAATTCATCCTTTTTGAAAAAACACTCTACAAACAGGAACCAGAAAAGACAAGCAAAAAGCACCTCTTCCCTTCTGCAATGAATTTTCACGCTGCCTCTAAAGTTCCAGAACTATAGACTCACTCGGCTGCATCTTACTCGGATTCCTTTAATTTACCATCATTGTCCATTTGTGTAAGACAGCGAATAAGACAAACTGCGAACTGACACAACTGAGTAAGGCAATGAGTTCAATACAGCTGGAGTCTAACAACAGGGTGTATTTAAACACGTCACTTGGTGTGACAGCAAACAGAATCTATTGTACACTGACATAACTATCAGCTCCATTGTAGCCCGCATCTCGCGGGGTCTCTATATGTAACATAAAATTAAAATGCACGTGAATACACCTATAACAGTAATAACAGTTAAAAAAAACTTTATTCAATTAAGATACAATTGGTTAAGAATTGTAATTAGTTATGAAACGGTTCAGAAAATTTCAAGAACTGGCTCTTTTGCAAACGTGCTATAATTTTAAACCCTGTTAATCAACATTTCCACTTCAATCATGAGTCTTCTAAAACATGTTTGGCATAAAACAAATCCAAAAAGCAAGGTTTAGTACCAATATCTATAATACACCATATTATCGTCAGCTTGCAAAGAGACATTGGAGTTAAAGCAAATAGGCAGTAGACCAAATGTGGTTGGCACTAGCGTCGAATCACCCAGGGTAGAGTGGGAACACAAGCATTATTCTCAATTCCTTCAATATGTACATATATGAGTGTCTTGTGTGTACATGTTATATCCATATTTCTGATGTGTATATGGTTTGTTATGAGACAATGTGTGCATGTGTCGATATCAATATATACATTTGGCTATGTGACTGAGCGTGTGTGACCTTACCGGTGAAGCCCATAGCTCATAAGAGAATAAAAACAATGATTCTGTGATGACTAAAAAAACCTGTCTTGCAAAGCTGGAAAAGCCAACAGAACACAAATGCAATTTTTTTTATTTAATTGCACATGTTGTAGTCACAGACAGAGAGAGACACACACTGAAACACAAACCAAAAACTCACTTGTTTCTGTCATCTTTCAAGTCCTCAGGGAGGTTATCTTCTGTTAGTCTAGTTGAGAAAATAAATGAGGATCTCTTATTACTTGGTCCTCTTTGATTTGGCTGATCTTTAAGAGACAAAAATGGCCTGTAACCCCTCGGGTACCAATGATGATTGTCATTCCTGGGCACATGGTGCCCAATGATTCCTGCTGGGGTTTGCAGGGTCAATGTGGGAAAAACCCACACTAATTGACGACCATAGGATGTAGGAGCAGAAGTAAGCCATTCAGCCCATCAAGGAGAGCATCTCAGCAGTAGAGGTTAGCTGGACACTGCCAATGTTTGGCAGGGGAGCATCAAAGCACATCTGCCCAGCCTGTGGAAATGTTTGTGCCCACTTGAGATGTGAAGTTGAAGGGCTCAAGAACTCTGTTTCAAATGTGCTTCTCTCTAACTCCTGAGCAAACAGTTTATTTTGCATTGACATGGAGCCCACTCCATCAGTGAGAGGGAGAGGAAGAAGGTGTGGTAAGGCATAAATACCCTTGTGGTGGAAACAGTTAAAAAGCACACAACACCAGGTTACAAACCAACGGGTTTGTTTGGAAGTACGAGCTTTTGAGATGCTGCCTTACTCAGTCGTGTCAGTTCAACAGGTGATTGAGAAACAGGACCATAAGACACAGAGTTTATAGCAAAAGGGTTACAGTGTCATGGATATATTAAACAAATTTAGATTAAGTCTTTCATCCTTTAGAATGGAATTTGCTAGTTTTGGTTCTTTCGTATGTAAATCCCAGAACTCCTTTTGAGTTACATTCTCAAGATAGCTTCAGCTTTTCTAACAGTAGGTGCCACCTCAGAGAATGCATTAAACATTTGAGGTTAAAGTCTGTCTATGTCCCAATGTTGAGTCAGATTGGTACTATTTCTAAAGTGGGACTTACAGAATCTTACATCAGCCTCTCTCAGATCAATGTAAACTCAGACTACAGTCCATATAAATATATCCTCATTTAATCTTAATTTCCCTTCACTTCTGTTATAACTTGATGCCAATGGAATAAAGCATTAATGTTTCATCATCTTTGTGTGTTAAAATCTCATTACAATAGCAAGAAAGTTCAGCAAGTAATTAACAAGGCTAACAGAATGTTAGCCCTAACATCAAACAATATGAAGGATAAAAAAGATGGGCATTTGTGCGACTGCATCTGAGCACTATTTAAATGACAATATTATGAAAGGGTTCCACTTACATCAGAAGTAATTCAAAGAATGTTCGCTCAGCTGATTCTTGGGAGAAAGTGGTTGCCTAACGTGGAAAGGTTAGGCACATTTGGACTTAGACGCATTGAAGGTTTAGAAGGACACACACACGTTCAACAATAGCTTCTTCCTTGCTGTGATTTGACTGATGAATTGATTCTTGAACTTTAAATAATGCTGATCTTGCTAATGCTGACCTTCATTCCTGATGAAGGGCTTTTGCCTGAAACATTGATTTTCCTGTTCCTCATATGCTGCCTGGCCTGCTGTGCTTTTCCAGCACCACTCTAATCTAGACTCTGATTTCCAGCATCTGCAGTCCTCACTTTTGCCTAATGTTGATCTTGCCTAGCTCACGCCCTGTGCCATGTAACCCATATGTCTCTGACCAAGTTTTATTTCACCCTATGATCTATATGTTCTTGCTTACTATGATCTGTCTGTACTGCTCGTAAAGAAAGCTTTTCTTTAGTACATGTAACAATAAATCGATCAGTCAAATCAAAAAGGCTTTTATTATGTTGGCTGCTTTCAGGCAGCGAGAATTACAAATGATTTGATCAATGGAAGGCTGGTTTAGTCCTTTGTGTTAATTGTTTACCAATTGTGTTTGATTATGTGCTGATGGAAAGCATGAATTGGGGTCTCAATTGAGTACATGGAAAGAGCCATTCAAGGGCCGTCTTGTGGCACAGTGGTAGTGTCCATACCCTTGTACTGAGAGAACTAGCTCCAGATCCCATCTACTCCAGAGTTATATTGTATTCCGAACAGGTTGATTTAAGAAAAAGGTCAATAAAAAAAACACTTAAAAACTTACAAGTTAGAGACATTCACTGAATCTATAGATGGTTGAGTTTGGAGGCATATGCTTGTATAGTTTTACTCTGTAAATAGATGTTGATCTATGTTAAGATTGGCTCTAGTATAATTCTTCACTGATTGGCTTTGCAGAGTAGAACACTGCACCAAAACCATGTCATTTTTGGAGCAAATAAAAACACTGATTCCTTACCTGGATACTGTGATGCCAAAATTCTGACAGACTTTTTCATGTAATCGTCGAGCTGATTCCATCACCCACAGAGTTTGGCTAGACAGTGGAATGAGACAATAGTTTAGAAGCACCCTTTCCCATTGATAACCATCACTGGACAATTTAACCTAGAAAATCCACCAAAGCAACAGTCCCAAGAGCAAAAGCCTTGAGAATCAACTTTGCATCATCTGAAAACAAGCGACATAACAATACTTGTGTCACTTGCGGTGATGCTGGGATTGTACCAGATAATGATGTCTGGATCTATCCCACAGGAGTTCACGGCATCAGTGTTGGGGCACCTTCTTGACCCTGGATGTGTGGGCAAGCACTCCCTGAAGAATGAAACAAAGACTGAAAATTATATCGCTTCCTTCATTCCCTTTACATTCCCTAATTTTTGAAAAAAAAGTATCTGTTCATGGGAAATGGGTGTCACTGGTGAGGCCAGTATTTATTATTTGTTGCCCATACCTAATTGCCCTCTAGAAGGCAATGGTTAACTGCTTTTTTTTTAAATCTTGCAGTCCACCTTGTGTAAGGGGTACCTGGAGTGCTGTTCATGGACAAGTGTTGCAGGGAACTCCAGGATTTGGACTAGGTCACAGCAAGGGAATTGTGATATTACCAGGCTTCAGCTGACCTTGTCCTTGTGTTGACAATTTTCCAAGGTTCTGCCATTGAAGCCTTGGTGATTTGGTTCCCTGCATCTTGTTAATAATGTATTGTACTCCCACTGTGTATTGGTGGAGGGAGAGAATATTGAAGGTGTTAGTTGGGGAGACTGAACTGTTTCTCGAGTGTTGTTAGTGCAACACTCACCCAGGCAGGTAAAGTGTATCCCACCACATCCCTTACTTGTGTTTTGTGGGTAGTGTGGGGAGACTGAGATGATGAACTACCCATGGCAGGACTGAACTGCTTGATAACCCCTGAACTTATATAGCTGGTCCAATTCAAGTTCTGGTCAATAGACTGGATCAATACCTGAGGAGTCAGGAATAGTGCAGAACATTGTGTGAATGTTTTTGCTTATGATGGAGGGATGTTTACTGATGAATAGCTGAAGATGGGTTGAGCTTAGGACAAACCCTGAGGAATCCCTGAAGAGATGTCTTTGAGCTGGATGACTGTCCTCCAACAATCACAAACATGTTCCTTTGTGCAAGTTAAACTCCAACCAGAGGGGAGTTCACCCTAATTCCAACTGGCATTCATTTTGCTAGAGCTCCTTGATGCCAAATTTGGTCAAATGTCGACTTTATGCCAAGGGCAGTCTCTCACCTCTGTAGCTGTTTTGTCCATGATATTGAATTTGTCACAGTCGGAACATAGGAAACGTGACACCCCAGTATGCACACAGGAACTTCCCATAAACAGCAATGCCAAGTAATTAGATAAACTCTTAACATTTCATATTGAGGACTAAATATTGACTTGGACATCACTGGAAGCTCCCTGTGCTTTCTCCACAGCAGTGCCACAGTAGATTAGCTTACATTCCCTACAGTAAGGAAACAGGCCATTCGGCCCAACAAGCCCACACCGACCCTCCGAAGAGTAACCCACCCAAACCCATTCCCCTACATTAACTCCTGACTAGTGCACCTAACACTATGGACAATTTAGTATGGCTAAGTCACCTGACCTGCACATCTTTGGATTGTGGTACGAAACCCACGTAGACACGGGGAGAATGCGCAAATTCCACACAGACAGTCGCCCGAGGCAGGAATCAAACCCAGGTCCCTGCCGCTGTGAGGCAGCAGTGCTAACCACTGAGCCACCATGCCACTGTGTAATCTTGGTTCTACCCAAGGTCACACATGGGATCTGGGTCTAACATCTCATTTGACAACCGAGCTTATGGTCAAGAAAATTTGAACTTGTCTGGGAACAGAGTGGCTTCACAGGTCTCTTTCCAATGAATGAGGCAGGGGATCAGGTTGTGGGATCAATAAATTATCAGAGCAATGGAAAAAACTTCCAAATGGGGTCTCTTTTGGCAATGTCTAAGGTAATATATTCAAACATTCTGATGCTAAATAACAGTGAAGTGCTAGTCTGCTGTGCAAGTATCTGCAGATTTTTAAAATGTTATTTTATTTTGATCATTACCTGTGACAATTAAAATCATGCTATAGCCATTTTAAATTCAGGCATATGTTAAATCAAATATCATGATTACAAAAAAATGAATCCCATTAGGCATAAGGACCTTTCCAATAAGTCAGTTTGGGGATGGAAAAACATAGGTCACACACTGTTGAAGGGTCTGTGAATGCTTCCCACCACACTGTAAAGGGTAGAATTGTTTGACTTTTCTGGTTTGGGACATTTGAGAGGTTGCACTGTAAAAATTAGAACAGTTAAGAAATCTTTCAACATTGGTGCTCAGTTCAAAACTCTGCCATCTTCCTACTATTGATTTCTGATGCTCCCTCACTGAGCAGATGGAGCCCAGTTTTATCATTTCATTTAAAGAATGCTCCTCCAACACTGCAGCACTCCATCAGCACAGCACTGGTGTTTGAGAGAGGTGGAGCATTTGCTTTGATTACACTCTCAAATCCCAGCATGGCATTTCATGCCAGTGCCCTTCTAACTCAGAATGCTAATAACCGAGCCAAGCTGATATTTACGATATCAACAAGCCTGCGTAGAGGCTAGTCTGAATTATAGCTTTTTTAGACATCCATTAACTCCTGACATTTTGTCAAAGAGGGACGTTAGCACCTTTTGGAAGACCCTCCAATTAAAACTTGTTCCACTGGGTCAGACTCGTGATTCTTGGCAATCAACAACTGATGATGAATTTAATTTCAGCTCCACAACCTTTCTGATATCCTGAAGCAACGACCATTGCCCAATCTGAACCCCTTCTTCCCAGAACTTACCTCGCAGTCATTGCCAGTTGCCCAAAATTCCTCAGCAGAGGCCCCAAAGGTGAGGTCTCATGTCCAATTTCCTCAGCCTTAGGCACCTTTGGTATATCAGGAAGCTACTGGTGCATCTAGGGTCTAAGCACAGCAATGGGCCAAATTCATTTCTACCCGCATATGTGTAGCCTGACCCTCAACAAGCCCATCCAAACCTCCAGTGCCAACGAACATTTCCATGCAGCTCTCTGTACCAATCATTGCCTTCGCCTGTATCGGTACCTTGTGTTTGTTCTGGCACTGGCTGAAGTCCTGCCTGACAGATACAGCGGTAACTCCCAAAGAAGTTATGACAAATTGCGTTCTTGTCACACGAGTCTTCATCCTCACACTCGTCCACATCAGCATGAAGAGAAAAAAAAGGTTATAGCAACTGCTCCAGAGCTGAACTGAACAGACTTGGACTACTCAGACTCCCACTTGAGCCAACAATTGGTGACTTGTTTTTAAAAATCTATATTACATAGAACTTGCAGCAGAGAAACAGGCTATTTGGTCCATTAGATAAATGGTGGTATTGATGCTCCACCTAAGAGCCCCTCCATCACTGTCTTACTGAATCAACATAATTTTCTAATCTTTTCTCCTTCATGTACTCAATTACCTCATGGATCGATGCTCAATTATTCCATGCTGTAGCAAGTTTCACATTTTAAGAATTCTGCGGCTGACATGGTTTCTACTCAATTCTTCATTGGGTTTATTAGGAACTACTAAATGTGTATGTCTTTTAGGTTTGAACCGACCCCCCAAGCTAGACTGGATTCTGACCCAGCAACATAGAAGAAATGGCAATATATTTCCATATTCACAGGGTGTACAGCTCAAAGGGTAAATTGCAGACTGTAGAATTCAGTTTAATTGTACTTTCTTGCATGTGGGTTGTGGACATTATCTGCGATTCACACATGCCATTTCATAAAAGAACAGAGTAGAAGAGTGGAGTGGTTGTTATGTTAACAGATGCATGTTTGTAAAGTGTATTTCTGTAAATTAATGCTTGTAAAAATGTGGAAAAATTGGCTTCAGTTCTATATTCAATCACTTAACTTTCTGAAAAATTGCAGTAGTATTTTCAAGAGTCTGATATTCATGTTCTCCTGGGTATTGGAGATGCATTGAAGTAGTTTTGTTAAGCTGTTGCAAGCATCTTGTAGATAGTGCACATGGCAATGACAGTGGAAGTATGAGTACTTAAGATTTTATCTGTGACATTGATAACCAAAGCCTTAGGTACTGCAGTTATGCTATGGTGTTCTAATTGGACCTCCTGTGAGTGAGTGCATTCTGTCTTGATCACTTATTTTCAGTTCTTTTCATGCACAGATCCTTCCCTTTAGGGAATAATTGGGAAGGTTTGAAAGGAACAGCAAACTGATTATTAGCTTCTATTAGCTTCCCAACTTCAATGTGTAGGCCCAAATTACTGAGCTTCTCATCATAGATTAACCCCTCCGCTCAGGAAGCACCCAGTGAAATTCCAGTGTGGAGTCGCCAAGGCAAGTACATCCTTCATCACAAAGGGCACCAAAACCATTAGGTATGGCTATGAAAGGAGATGGAACAGAGGTAGATGTTGGAGTACAGACACAGATCATGATCTCATCGAATGACAGTGATGTTTCTGGGGTTGAACAGTCTCCTCTTCTGCCTATAGGCAGCCTACTCTCAAGAAGGCGCAGAGCTCAGCATTTTGGCCATGGGTCCAGACTCAGATTCCAGGGAGGCAGCAGCAGTTTGGTATTCCAATGGACAATGGTTTTAATGAGAGCTTGACTGTGTTCAGGAGTGCACCAAGTTTAGAAATGGTGGCTGAGCCCTCAGGCTGGTAACATGGCATATTTGGATTCTGGGTCTTTCTCCAGACCCTCACTGGCACTACATATACAGAGTTTGGATTCTGTGGAAACCTCAGAACCAAAGAAATCCTTTAAAAATAAGCACACCAAACCTCTGTTTCAAAATGTCCAACATTATATTATCTCCTTCTGTTCTTAACATATTTAGAATATGTTAAAAAAAACTGCAAGGCAGAAATAGAATGGAGAGCCAGAGTTCTTCAATCAGGGTACAATTACCAGGGGACATAGGAAAAGTGGGGAACTTTAAAGGAGATGTGAGAGGTTAAGCTTTTTTTTACACCGAGGGTAGTAACAGCCTGGATTATACTGCCAGAGAAGGTCGTGGAGGCAGACATAATATCAAAGAGAGATATAGAGTATATGGAGGTGAAAAAGTTTTAAGTCTAAAAATGCATCATGTCTCTATGACACTATGTGTCACACAGTCTTGGGGGAGCCAAACGGCCTGGTCCCGTGCTGTACTATTATTTGTTTTCTTAATTATCCTTTTAATTTTACTCCCACATTTGACTTAGACATCAGTCTCCAATTTCTTTAGAGTTCAGGACCATCCTGGTGAACTGACAACCTTATCACAAACAGGAGATTAGTGATACCCATTTAATCGCTTGTAAGATTACCCTCCTTATCTTTACAAGTTGTTGCAATTATGGAGCTTCCAGTAATGGGGGTAAACCCTTTACCACAGTAACACTCATAGTTCCCAATTAAGTTGTGACATATTGCAGATGGATCACATGGTGACAGTATACACTCATCAAAGTCTATGTAAACAGTGATGTTTGTTAATGGCGGGATCACCATTTTGCTTTAATTAGAACCTCAGATAAAGGAGCATGAGCAGGGCCCTCAAGCCTGCTCCACCATTCAATAACTGGCCGGATTGTGGCCTTTACTCCACTTTTCTGTCTGTTCCTCACAACCCTCAACTCTTTTGTTGATCAAAATTCCATCTCATGTGCCTTGGATATAGAAACATAGCAAATAGGAGCAGGAGTAGGCCATTCAGCCCTTTTACATATGTTGTGTTATTCAATGGCTGAACATCTGATTGGCCTCTCTGCATAGGCCTTCAAGAGACATTAAACTTAGTGGGCATGTTGTGCAGGAAATTCTGAACAAAGCTTTCGCCCTTGATATTTTCTGTGCAGTTTTGGTCTCCTTATCTGATGAGGGGTGGCGATGTGAGCTGATTCATGGGATGGTGGGTCTGCTCTATGAGGAGAGGTTAAATCAATTTGGATTATATTCACTGGAGTTCATAAGAATGAAGAGGGCACCTCATTGAAACCTATAAAATTCCAATAGGACTAGGCGGGATAGATACAGGAAGGATATTCCCAAATCGCGGGAGAGTCCAGAATCAGAAATCATTGTTTAAGGATATGGGATAAAGCATTTAGGACTGAGATGAGGAGAATTCTCTTTACCCAGAGAGTGGTGAGTCTGTGGAATTTGTTGCCACAGAAACCAGTCAAGGCCAAAACATTGTAGGATTTCAGAAAGGTGCTGGATATAGTATGTGTGGCTCAAGGGATCAAAGGATATGGAGGAAAAGCAGGAAAATGCTGCTGAGTTGGATGGTCAGCCATGATCTTAATAAATATAGAAACAGGCTTGAAGGGCCGAATGGCCTCTTCCCATCCTGTTCTCTGTGTTTTGATGACTTGACTGTGGCCTGCTGAGAACCATGACAAGGTACTGAATAGCAATGTCAGGCAGAAGTAATGTGAGCAAAATACTGTGGATGCTGGCAATTTGAAAAGAAACTTAGGAATTGCTGGAAAAACCGAATTAACAATTCAAGCCCTAATCAACTCTTCTTCAAAATTAGTAGAAGCCAGGTATGTGGGACTGAGGGGTGAAGCACAAAAAGCCAAGGTAACATAAGGCAGGGATACAGTGGGCATCCTGGTAAGGCTCGCAGTGGGTGTGCACAATGACAGTGAGCAAACAGCCTGGAGATACAATCTGATCAATCTATGAACTGTGTGTCCCTGAGCACCCTTAGGTGTCCTTGCTGCAGCATTATAATGATCTGTGCTGGAGCAGTGTTCAAATGCAGAAGTAAGTGGATTGGAGATGTTCAAAGAGTTCTTTGAGGTTGGCACATTTTGGATGTCAATTTCCATGGATGTGAAGTACATTTGACCAGTGAGATATTGCTGCCTGGTGCCTGATAAGCAGGTCCTTCAGAGTAAGTGGTCAGGTGTAGTCACCAGGTAGAGGATAGTGAGGACTGCAGATGCTGGAGAGTCAGAGTAGATAGAATGTGGTGCTGGAAAAAGCACAGCAGGTCAGGCAGCATCTAAGGAGCAGGTAAGTTGATGTTTCGGACAGAATGTTGTTAAGAAAAGCAACAAGAGCTAGAGTGACTGGTGAGAATACAGCCATCCATCCGTTTTCAACACAGAAAGAAGAACAAGATGGGAAGGAGGTGCTGGGGAAGAGACTAGAAGAGGTAGGAGTTAAAGCAAAAGGGGAAAGTGGATAGGATGGGAGGAGGGGGAGAGCACTGGTGAGGAGAGGGGAGGTGAAGAGTCAGAAGACAGATTTGAGAGAGAGAACAAAAGACAAACAGCGAGAATGCAGAGAAAAGAGAGTGAGGACAGAGAACTTAGGGTTCGGAAGAAATGGTTGAGGGGAGGAAAGGATGGGCTTGCAGAATGTGAGCAGGAAAGAAGAGGAGAGGGGTGTGGAGGAAGAAAGAATGGAAGATGGAACATGATAAAGCAATCAGAAAAATACTTATTAAATACTTTTAGCCAGAAACGGCAAGCCACAGCTGATTTTCAAGTCAAAGGTACCGTTTTCCTCAGATGCTGGAAGTGCTGCACTATCTTGGCACTGAATATGAGAAATACATTCTCTGTATAAATTTTCATCTGTGATGATTCAATCAGCAGGGGCAGAAAATCAAAAACTTTCTTGTTGGTCTTGATCAAGACCAGAAAAACAAAGCGTATTTTTCTTCAGGTAACATGGATGCAGTCATTTCAACAGAGGCCAAATCAGGACTGACAGAAACAAGACTTTATCGCAAGGTTTGGGGTTTCAGGAATGAATACCCTTCCCCGGGATTAGGAGCTACGTTAGCAGCCACAGTTTTATAGAGACCACATTAACTACAGCACTGTCCGAGCCATAATGCCAATTCCCTTGAGATTAGCATCTACAACTATAATATCATAAATCAAGGGTTATGTTTCACCCAAACTGAGGTACATCAATTTCAAGAACACTGCTGGACTGCAATTTGATCTTAAAGCTCATTCGGCAGGCGGTTCTGAATAAAAATCCTGAATAAATTCTTTTTTTGCTAATCCTTGATATTTCGGTATTCTTTCATGGAAAGTATCAAGGTAATTGTGGTGGGAGCTCCTTGTATTGTGGTATATTCCTCTTCAGGAAAAGAGTAAGGCCATTGAATTAATCACTGAACTACTTCATGCTTATCCAGCCTCCTCTTAAATACAGCTATATTTAACTTTTCCTTGTGGTATAAGTTTCAGTTTCTCAACAAACTGTTTCTCCTGAAATCTCAGCTGCATTTAATTAGTTGTTATTTATACTTATGTCCATTGACTTGATTTTTGCAGTCTACTTGATATAAACGCCTTCATAATTTTAAACTGTAATGGAACCTCCATCAGCAGATGACAACAGTGACAGACAGCAGCTGGAGCAGTCAAACGGACCCTCTGTGGAAAGAAAGGGTCTCTCTGGGGGGAAAGGCATCTCTGTGGGAAGATGACAGACAGAAATGAGTCAGGCCAGGTGTCAGATCTCTCGGTGGGAAAGCATTTCGGTGACAGTGACCATAACTGCCCTCACCTTTACCATAGCCATGGAAAGGGATAACAAACAATATGGGAAGGTATTTAATTGGGAAGGGGAAATTATACTGCTGTTAGACAGGAGCTGTGAAGTTTAAATTGGGAACAATTGTTCTACAGGAAATGCACAACAGAAATGTGGAGGCTGTTTAAGGAGCACTTGTTGACAGTTTTGAATAACTTTGTCCCACTAAGACAGGCAGGAATACTAAGGTGAAGGAGCATTGGATGTCAAGAGCAGAGGAGTTTCTCATCAAAAGGAAGAAGGAAGCTTACTTAAGGTTGAGGAAGCCAGGATCTGACTCAGCTTAGAGGATTACAGGATAGCTACAAAATAACTCAAAAATGGATTGAAGAGAGCTAGTAGCAGGCACAAAGTAGCCTTGGTAGGAAGGGTTAGGGAGAATCCAAAGACGTTCTACACGGACGTGAGGAATAAGAGAATGATCAGAGAGAGGGAAGGGCCGATCAGGGATATTGGAGGGAACTTGTGCCTTGAATCTGAAGAGGCAAGAGTTAGAGCAAAGGATGAAAGTAGATAGAATGGGAGGAGAGGGGAGAGCACTGGTGAAGAGAAGGGAAGTGAGGAGAAAGAAGAGTTTTTTGCTTCAGTATTCATGACAGAGAGGGACTTGTTGATAGTGTGAACACTCTGGACAAGGTAATAGGCTTGAACAGATTGCTATTAAGGAAGGGGATGTGCTGGAAATTCTGGGAAGCATCATGGTAGACAAGGCCCCAGGGCCGGACCAGACAAAGAACACTAAACAGTACAGCACAGTACATGCCCGTCATCCTTCGATGTTTTAATGGCCTTTTATCCTACTCTTAAGATTAGACTAACCTACATACCTTTCATTGTACTAACTTCCGCGTGTATATCCAAGACTTGCTTAAATGTCCCTAATGCATCTGACTCTACTAGCACTGCTGGCAGTGCATTCCACACACCCTCCACTCTGAGTAAAGAACCTACTTCTGACATCTCCCCTAAACTTACCTCCAATTACCTTAAAATTATGCCCTCTCATGACAGATATTTCCACCATGTGGAAAATGTCTCTGGCTATCCACTCTATCTATGCCTCTCAACATCTTATGAAGTGACTTGTCATCCTACTTCGCTCCAATGAGAAAAGCCTTGACTCCCTCAATCTTTCTTCAGAAGACATGCCCTCCAGTCCAGGCAGCTTCTTGGTAAATCTCCTCTGCACCCTCTCTAAAACTTTCACATCTTTCCTATAATGTGGCAACCAGAACTGAACACAATATTCCTTGTGTGGTCGAACCAGGACTCGATAGAGCTGTAGCATAACCTCGCAGCTCTTAAACTCAATCCCCTGCTAATGAAAGCCAACACACTACATGTCTTCTTAACAACCCTATCAATTTGGGTTGCAACTTTGAGGGATCTATGGACATGGACCCCAAGATCCCTCTGTTCCTATACACTGCCAAGAATCATGCCTTTAACCTTGTATTCTGCTTTCAAATTCGATCTTCCAAAGAGAATCACTTCACACTTTTTCAGGTTGAACTCCATTTGCCACTTATCAGCCCAGTTCTGCATCCTATCAATGTCATGTTGCAACCTACAACAGCCCTCTACACTATCCACAACTCCACCAACCTTTGTGTCAGCGGCAAACTTACTAATCCACCTTTCCACTTCCTCATCCAAGTCATTTATAAAAGTCACAAAGAGCAGGGTCCCAAAACAGATCCCTGTGGAACACCAATGCTCACTTAGCTCCAGACTGGATACATTCACCACCATCCTCTGTCTTTTATGGGTCAGCCAATTCTGTATCCAGACAGCTTTTTTAATCTTTCTCCTTGCGCCTGAAAAATATGTCCCCCACATTTGAACTCCCCACCTCAGGGAAAAGACGTTTACTACTCACCTTATCTATGCCCTTCATGATGGTACAAAACCTTTGTAAGTCACCCCTCAACCTCCTATTTGTGCCTTTGACTATCCTTCACACTGAGCTTGCTCACCTCCACACTGGGCCTGCTGTCCCCCATAGAACGTGGATGATGTGAGTGACTTCAAAGAAACATTGACAACTTGGCTAAATTGGCAGACACCAATGTCTGACCATTTCACTTCATGTTTGCACTGACATGAAGTCAGTAGAATACAGAATCCCTGTTTCATGACTTGGGGCCATCCATGTGTTCAAATCTCATATTACATTTCTGATGTAGACATCAGGAGTTCACAACGTTCCAATTCTTGGGAGATGAAGTTGAAAGGTGCCTGGCCAGCATGGAGTGGATGGTCGGGGGAGCTGAAACTGTCTATGTTCATGAGGAGGGAGGCTGAAGCTCTATGGGATCATAGGAGATTCATCAATTTGCAGAGAGAATCAGATGTTTATGCCAAACCGAGGCAGAGGCTCCTCATGTGCATTCCTTTGACACAATGGAGGAAGGAAGCAGTCATCCTGGTCAGTACTTACCTGCCAATGAGTGAAAAACTGAACAACTAGGGGGAAGATTGGAAAAATGTGATGTTCAGTGCAGTATCTGCCAACACTGCAACAGTGCATGCATGCTTGTGTGGAAATGCGCATGTGCACAGTTCCACACCCTCTTATGTTGCTCCATCATGCACAAAGTGTGCACTGCAGATGTGTACAAAGCAGGAATGACATTGAAATGGGGATATGGGTGGAGAATAAAAGGAAATGAATAGTAGGGGAGGGAGAATAGACAGAGCTGGCGAACAGATGGAGTGAAATTAAGGAGGTGTTCTTCTATTTTCCTCCAGATACCCCATGCACTACCTGCCCAGTCTCCTCCCCCAACAGCACACCTCCCCTGATGCTCAGTTCCACGTAGAGCAGCTCACTCCTTTCCCATAATTCTGCCTGTACAGTTCAACCATAGGATGTACACTGCGACTTTACTCAGAAATCATTAGGATATCATATCAGTACAAAACTTTCCCATAAATACATAAACAGCTCTTATCATCTGCAAGTGGGCCTGGCAAAGGACAGCTGGAGTATCAAAATGTCATTTTTACAGGATGGGAACCATGCAAGGGCCTTCAGAAGCCGTAAAATTGGCTGCTGTTTCAAAAACCTCTGTATTTCCAGTTTGATTATTCAAAAATCAACACAGCTTCTGTTCTAACAAGCTTCTCCTCTCCTCTCCCCTCCCCGTGGCACTGAATACTCTACCTTTCAATTGCCTGTAAGCAATTCCCTGGCAATTACCCTACCAGGGAAAAGATTCACAGAAATATCAGGACAGGCAGTCAGAATGCTGGTCAACGATGTAGCATCTTGAAGTTGGACAAGGAATCTAGCAATGGAAAGTGGTTTAGGAAGAGAATTCTAGGGTCTCAGGCCTGGATGGAAGAATATCAGAGACAGGAGGAGACCATACAGTCCCTTGGGCCTATTCCATCACTCAATTACATTACAACTGATGTGCAACTTGACACTATCTACCTGTCTTCGTTCCGTAAACGTTAATGCATTTGCCTTAAAAATGTGTCAATCTATGCTTCCACATTTTCAGTTAAATTCCGCCCCAGAATCCACCACTCCGTCCAGTCTTCACAGCATGCACTAATATGCTATGGGAAGAGATGTTTCTTGATACCATCTCTTTATGGCCAGATTCTGATGTTAAAGCTTAGCTTTACATCGAACATTGAACAGCACAGCACAAGAGCAAGTCTATAGCCTACCATATCTGTGCTGACCATGATGCCGTTCTAAATGAATCCTATCTCCCTGCACATTGTCCATATCCCTCCATTTTCTGCCAGTTCATGTGTTTGTCAGAATGCCTCTTAAATGTTGCTTTCACGTTTACTTTTACCAGTTCCCCAGTCATGCGTTTCAGGTACCTATCATCCTCTGTGTAAAAGCTAAGCTCACACATCCCCCTTAAACTTTCACCTCCCATGTTAAACCTATAGTCTCTAGTATTTGACATTTCCACTTTGGGAAAGAGACTCCCATTATCCACGTCTCTCAAGATTTTACATAATTCTATCAGCTTGCCCTCAGCCTCTGAAACTATTATGAAAACAATCCAAGTTTGTCCAGTTTCTCCTTATAGCTAATATACTCCAATCCTGGCAACATCCTGGTAAATCTCTTCTGCACCCTGTCCAAAGCCTGCACATCCTTCCTCAAGTGTGGTAATCAGAACTGCACACAATACTTCACATGTGGCCTGACTGAAGTTTTATATAGCTGCAACATGACTTGCCAACTTTTATATTCAATGTCTCAATCGATGAATGCATGCATGCTACATACTTTCTTTACCATCTCATCCACTTGCCTTACCACTTTCAGGGAGCTATGGACTTGCACCCCAAAATCCATATCAATGCTCCTAAGTATATTGCCATTTACTATATACTTGATTTGACCTCCAAACATGCATCACCTCACACTTGTCCAAGTATCTCCATCTGCCATTTCTCCACTCAAATGTCCAACTGACTTATATCCTGCTGTATCCTTTGATAATCTTCTTCTCTATCTGCAACTTCACCTATTTTTAAGTCATCTTCAAACTGACTGCTCAGACCACCCACATTTTCATCTGAACCATTTATACATATTACAAACATCAGAGGTTCCAGCACCGATCCTTGAAAAACACTACTGGTCACAGATCTCCAGTCAGAAAAACACTCTGCCACAACTACCTTCTGTCTCCTATGACCCAGCCTATTTAGTATTCAACTCACCATGGATCCCCTGTGACTTAATCTTCTGGATCATCCTACCATGAGAAACCTTGTCAAATGCTTTAGTAAAGTCCATATAGACAACATCCACTGCCTTACCCTCATCAATTATCTTTGTTACTTTCTCAAAACTCAATCAAGAATGTGAGACGAGACGTCCTCCATGTAAACCCACATTGACTATGCATAATAATTTCTCTCCAAATGCGAATAAATACTGTCTCTAAGAATATTCTCCAATATCTTCCTTACTATTGACATAAGGCTTATCAGGCTCTAACTTTTTGGATTATCATTCTTTCCCCTCTTAAACAAAGGAGCAACTTTGTTATTCTCTAGTCCTTTGGGACCTTGTCTGTGGCTAAACAGGATACAAAGATCTCAGTTAAAGCCCCAGTAATTTCCTCCCTTGCCTGCTTCAGTATTCTGGGTTATCAACCTTAACGCTTGTCAAGGCACCTAACTCCTCTTCTTTCTTAATAACAACATGCCCTAGAACTTAACATACCCATCATCCATGCCTTTCTCATTGGTGATTACTGATGCAAAGTACTTCTCAAGGATCTCACCCACTTCCTCTGGCTCCACACGTTAATTCCCAACCTTGTGCTTGAGTGTATGACATTGTGAACTTCAGAATAACTGTTCATGGATTGGAAGAATTAACAAACTATTGCATATAGATTGAAATGAGCAGCAATAACTCTTTTTGGAATAAACTATTTCTTGAAATGAAAGGGATGAGAAACTGTCATAAAAGGACTTATAGCAACATGCAAATTAACCATTCCTGGGAAGGGGGAGTTACAGTAACAACATTAACAAGCTGTTTCCTGGGAGACAGGAGATAACACTGCTTGACAATTTGCTACCTTGTGACAAATGGACAATGAGACCTGCCAGCAGAAGCAATATTCTGTAGTAAAGGGATTAATTGCAGGGAAAAAAAAACTGTGTTTCAAGTAGACAACTAATGCCAAATGTAACAAGGAACAAAGGAGATATTTTTGATAAAAAGGCAAGCTTCAGATTTGAGGTCTGCAAAAAAGTAATTAATATTGGGGTGAAAGAATCTGAAGAACATCAATAATGCACACTACAAACTTTAAAGGCAGAAAATTATGTAAGAATCCAACACTGGAACAACTCAAAAGCAGAATTTCATGTAGGAGTTAGGAGGTCATTTTGCAGCTGTATAGGACATTGTTTAGGCCACTTTTGGAATATTGTGTGCAATTCTGGTCTCCTTCCTATAGGTAGGGTGATGTGAAACATGATAGGGTTCAGAAAAGATCTACAAGGATGTTGCCAGGGTTGGAGGATTTGAGCTATAGGGAGAGGCTGAATAGGTTGAGGCTGTCTTCCCTGGAGTGTCGGAGGCTGAGGGGTGACCTTATAGAGGTTTATAAAATTATGAGGGACATGGATTGGATAAAGTAGACAAAGTCTTTTCCCTGGGGTGGGGGAGTCCAGAACTAGAGGGTTTAGGGTGAGAGGAGAAGGATTTAAAAGGGATCTGTGGGACAAATCTTTTCATGTAGAAGACGTTGCATGTGTGGAATGAGCTGCCAGAGGAAGTGGTGGAGGCTGGTCCCAATACAACATTTAAAAGGCATCTGGATGGGTACATGAATAGGAAAGGTTTAGAGGGTATGGGACAAATGCTGGGAAATGGGACTAGATTAATTTAGGATATCTGGTCGGATTGGACAAGTTGTACCAGAGGGTCTGTTTCCATGCTGTACATCTCTATAGCTCCATAACAACACTGCAGAAGGAATCCTGGGACAGCTCCAGAAGACAGACTGTAGTTGGTTGAAGTCCTGGTTAGATTTCACCATTAATCGGTTAATAGCTGGATTGGGTTGGAAGCTTTTACTTGCTTACATGAGGATTCTCCTATTTGGTTGCTACATGTAATAACGTTTGAATTATTGTTTCAGTATTTGATCGTCTGTGAGATTTCTTAATAAGCAATTGAATTAAATGTAAGTTGTGTGATTTACCCACAAGTGGATCTACCCGTTCCCTACTTATCCTCTTGCTCTTCATATACATAGAAAATGCTTTGGGGTTCTCCTTAATCCTACTTGCCAAGGACATTTCATGGCCCTTCTAGTCCACTTGATTGATTGTTTAACTTGTTTTCTGCTTCAATGATACTTCTCAAGGGCCTTGCTTGATTCAGTTTGCTAAACCTTACACCACGCTTCCTTTTACTTTCTGACTAACCTTTTAACATCTCTTGCCAATAAAGGTCCCCAAATCTTGCCGTCCTTATCTTTCATCCTCACAGGAACATGTTGAACTCTGGTCAACTGGCTTTTAAAAGATTTCCACATATCAGATGTGGAGGAAGTGAGGACTGCAGATGCTGGAGATCAGAGTCAAGAGTGTGTTGCTGGAAAAGCATGACAGGTCAGGCAGCATCCGAGGAGCAGAAGAATTGACATTTTGGGCATAGGCCCTTCAACAGGACCACACTCTCGGGACATATCAGATGTGAATTTATCTTCAAACCCCGTGCCCAATCTAATTTCTCCAGTTTCTGCCCAATACTATTGTAATTAGCCTTCCCCAATTTAGCACTTTCCCCCCAAAGGCTGATGCTATCCTTACCCATAACTTTCTTATGACTTAAGAATTTATGATCACTGTTTCCAAAATGATCCCCCCACTGAAATTTTGATCACATGACCAGGCTCATTCCCTAACACAGGGTCTAGTATAACACCTTCCATATATTATTTCAAGAAACCCTCCTGGAAGCATCTAATAAATTTTGTCCCATCTAAGCCCCTGGCAATAAAGAAGCCCCAGCCAATATTGGGAAAGTTAATATCACCCACAACAACTCTTTTTTTTAAAAACTTTCCACAATTTGCTTACATGTCTGTCTCAAGATGGTGGCATTGGCATGGGAGGGAGTGTAAGGCTGCTGAGTCCATGCTATAGCAGTGCTTGATGCACAATGTCATTTTCTGCAGTGGAACTTGGTGCTAGAGTGGGGCTGCACTCTTTGTGCGGTATAAGGCTACGTTCAGTGAGGTCCCAGCACGGATTGCAGGCAAGATCCTGGCAAGATTGCTTGAAGGACCGCAATGCTGAACATTTAGTTCTTTATTTTTCTAATTTATTCCTAAACTTTTGTACCTAAGTACCTTGCATCAAAGATGGTGCAAAGGAATGCAATACTGAACATTTTAGTTCTTTATTTTCCTAATTTACTCTTAAAATGTTGTACCTAGGTACAATTGTACTTAGGATGGTACCATTAGCGGTAACTTTGTAAACTTTTCACTGCACTCACATGAGTACATGTGACAATAAACCTAATTCTAATTGTGTTCCTCCATCTCCTGCTGGCTATTAGGCGGCCTACAGTGGAACACTACACATACACACACACACATTTGTTGGGTGAATTTGTACTTGCAGAGTTACATTGTACTTTGCTCAAAAATTGCATGAATCTATGTAAGACTCTGTGAACTAATTTTTTAGATTAGAATCAGTCTAAACATTATGGTACAGACAACAGAACATAGGGGGCTAAACACCTTCAACATCTTATCTGGCCTAACACCAATTGTTACAGTTAACCTGAGAATATAACTTTTTAAAAAAGTTTTGTGATTTACATATGAAAGAAGTGAAACTGTCATGGTCAGTCTAACACATGAGACTTAACAAACAAAGTATTTTTCAATGTATAATTTCAGTTACATCACACTGTAAATGTTTGCTATAAATTCTGTGTCTTACAATTGTGTACTCCACAACCACCTGATGAAGGAGCAGCACTCCAAAAGCTAGTGTTTCCAATTAAACCTATTGGGCTATAACTTGGTGTTGTGTGATTTTTAACTTTGTACACCCCACTCCAACACCAGCATCTCTAAATCATGACTGCCTTACCTGTTATACTCTGCATTAAGATAAATACACTTCCAATAAATACATTCTTGCTGTGTTCATTTAACTGGTCTTGCCTGTTGTTCCTATTAGACTTTCTTGACTTAACCACTCCTTTCTACTCAAGCACTCCTCTTGCGAAGCTACTGCTCTGGTTCCCACCCCTCTGCTGCACTAATTTAAATCCTATTGAGTGGAACCAGCAAACATTCCTGCAAGGATATTAGTGCCCTTCAGTTTGGGTGTAACCTGCCCTGCTTGTACACTTCCCACTTGTGCTGGAAGAGATTCTAATGATCCAGATATCTGAAGTCCTCCCTCCTAGACCAACTCTTTAACTACACATTCAGCCATATTACCTTCCTTTTTCTGACCTCACTAGTACAAGGTAGACAGGCAGGAGGCTGGAAGAACACAGCGAGTCAGGCAGCATCAGGAGGTGCAAAAGTTGATGTTTCAGGTGCAACCCCTCTTCAGAACTGGGCGTAGGTGTGGGGGGAACTGCAGATAAAGGAGGAGGTGGGGGCAGGATGGGGAAGTGGGGATAGTTGAAGATAGGTGAAGGGTATGACCTGGTTGGTCAATGGGATGAATGAATCCGGTTGCTGGCAGGGAGCAGTGGCTGGGAGGGCCTGGAAAGGGAGTCAGGATATGAGGAGGGGAGTTATTTGAAATTGGAGAACTCAATGTTGAGTCCTCCGGGCTATAGGGTGCCCAGGCAGAAGATAAGGTTTTTGTTCCTCCAATAGATGCTGTGTTTTTTTTTTGGCAATGGAGGAGGCCGAGGAGGTCATGTCAGAAAGGGAGTGGTTGGGAAAATTGAAATGGGCAGTGATTGGGAAGTCTAGTTGGCCCTTGTGGACCCAGCTCCGATGCTTGGTGAGCCATTCCCAAGTTATGTTCGGTCTCCCTGACATAGAGAGGACCACATCGGGAGCACCTGATACAGTAAACTAGGTTGGAAGAGAGGCAGGTGAACCTATGTCTCACCTGGAAAGACTGTTTGGGGCCCTGGATGGAGGTAAGGGGTGTTGGTATACTGGCAGGTTTTAGATTAGATTGCTTACAGTGTGGAAACAGACCCTTCAGCCCAACAAGTCCACACCAACCCGCTGAAGCGCAACCCACCCACACCCATTCCCCTACATTTATTTACCCCTTTGCCTAATACTACGGGCAATTTAGCCTGGCCAATTCACCTAACCTGTACATTTTTGGACTGTGGGATGAAACCGGAGCACCCGGAGGAAACCCACGCAGACACGGGGAGAACGTGCAAACTCCACACAGTCAATCACCTGAGACGGGAATTAAACACGGGTCTCTGGCACTGTGAGGCAGCAGTGCTAACCACTGTGCCACCTGCATCTTTTCTGGTTACAGGGTAAGATACCTGGGGGTTTGGTGGTGGGGGTGGCATGAACCAAGGACTGTCAGAGAGAGTGGACACAGAAAGTAAACCTGAGATTACAACAGTCTTTCAACTTCCGACCTACTACTGAAGTTCCCTTTGCAGCACCTCATTTCTCTTTCTGCCTTTGTAATCAGTACCAGTATGAACCACAACCTCTGGCTGCTCACCCTCCCCTTTCAGAATGTCCTGTGCCTACTCAGAGACATCCATGACTTTGGCACCAAGGAGGCAAAGTACTATCCTGGAATCTCACTTGCAACCATAGGAATACTTTATCTCTCTGTGTAGCTCTTACTAGTGGTGTGACCAACTCAATCAATTACCTTTCCACACCATGATGATCTATAGTGAGTCCATTCACAGCTCCAACTGCTCCATGCAATGTATCAGGAGTTGCAACTAAACACACTTCCTGCATACATCATCACAATGGAATTGGAAAAGAATCATAGAATCCCTAATCCCTACATGGTGGAAGCAGGCCATTTGGTCCATTGAGTCCATAGCATCCCATTCAGACCTATCCCCCTACCGTATTCCTGTTAACCTGCATTTCCCATACTAATCCACCTACCCTGCACATTTTGGCACTTTGGAAGTGTTACTGATTTCCTACATACTGAAGGAAGAGCATTTCATAGGCTGGGTTTTCCTACAACTGTGAACCTTAGCAGCTACAAACAACAAACTATTCACAAACTTACCCACTACTAACCAACATCAGATTTCTCACTTTTGCTCTCTCTTCCTAAGAAACTATAAATCATAAAAATAAGTACTTTATCTCTGGGTATTGCTCACTCATTCTCCAGACCCGGTTCCCAGCAGCCAAGCCTACATCACCTATTGAAACCGAGGATTACCTCTGGAGCTTTGCCTCCTGATTCCCTCTGACTGACCTCGATCCAAACCCTACTCCTCAGGTATTTGGCCAGAAGGTCCTGCTGCTGTTTATTCCCAGGTCAGTTTTGCGGTACTCTCACGGCCATTCTGACTGACCTTTGTTTGATCCGGATTTCCACCACCACAGGAAATTATTTCTGCGTGTAAACAAAAGAATCAACCCTTTAACCATCCAAAAACAGTTAATAGAACTGAGAATATAGAATTCAGCCCTCGATGTGTCAGCTCTGATCTCCAGCATCTGCAGTCCTCACTTTCTCCTCGAAGATTTTAACCTACTGCGAATCCTCTTGCCAAGATCCGATTAACCTACATACGCTTCACTGTACTAACTTCCATGTGCCTATCCAAGACTCGCTTAAATGTCCCTAATGTATCTAACTCTACTGACAGTGCTGGTAGTGCATTCCAGGCACCCACCACTCTCTGAGTAAAGAACCTACTTCAGACATCTCCCTTAAACCTCCCTCCACTCACCTTAAAATTATGCTGCCATGGGAAAAAGTCTCTGGCTATCCACTCAATCTATGCCTCTCAACATCTTATGTACCTCTATAAAGTCACCTCTCATCCTTCTTCACTCCAACGAGAAAAGCTCTTACCTCCTTCAACCTTTCTTCAAAGCATATGCCTTCCAGTTCACACAGCATCCTGGTAAATCTCTTCTGCACCCTCTCCAAAGCTTCCACATCTTTCCTATAATGAGACAACCCGAACTGAACACAATATTCCAAGTGTGGTCTAACTCTAAATCTGCGAGCATAACATCACAGTTCTTAAACTCAATCTCCCTGCTAATGAAAGCCAACACACCATATGTCTTCTTAACAACATGGCTGGCAACTTTGAGGTATCTATGGACATGGACCTGAATATCCTTCTGTTCCTCCATACTGCCAAGTATCCTGACTTTAACCCTGTATTCTGCATTCAAATTTGACCTTCCAAAGTGAATCACTTCACACTTTTCCAGGTTGAACTCCATCTACCACTTCTCAGCCCAGTTCCGCATTCTGTCAATGTCTCTTTGAAATCTATAACAGCCCTCCACACTATCCACAACTCCACCAAACTTTCTGTCATCGGTAAACTTACTAACCCATTCTCCCACTTCCTCATCCAAATCATTAATAAAGATCACAAAGAGCAGGAGTCCCAGAACAAATCCCTGCAAAACACCACTGGTCATCAAACTCCAGGCTGAACACTTTCCATCTACCACCTCCCTCTGTCTTATATGGGCCAGCCATATCCAGAAAGACAACCTTCCCTGTGTCCCATGTCTTCTTATTTTCTGAATGAGCCTACTATGGGGGGCCTTATCAAACTCCTTGCTAAAATCCATATACACCACATCCACTGCTCTACCTTCACCAGTGTGTGTTGTCACATCCTCAAAGAATTCAGTAGGGCTTGTGAGGCATGATCTGCACCTCACAAAGCCATGCTAGCTATCTCTAATCAAACTATGATTTTCCAAGTAATCATAAATCTTGCCTCTCAGAATCCTCTCCGATAATTTGTCCACCACTGATAGAAGACTGTATGGTCTGTAATTCCCAGGATCATCTCAATTCCCTTTCCTGAATAAGCGAATAAAACTTGCCAACCGCCAATCATCTGGCACTACTCCATTGGACAGTGAGATGCAAAGATTATCGCCAAAGATGCAGCAATCTCTTCCCTCACTTCCTATAGTAACCTAGGGTATATCTCGTCTGGCCCAGGGAATTTATCTATACTTATGTTTTCCAAAATTTTCAGCACATCCTCCTTCCTAACAGCAAACTGTTGTAGCACTATCCTCTGAAACAACAAGGTCCCTCTCAGTAGTGAATACTGAAGCACTCCCCTACCTCCTCCAACTCCAAACGCAAGTTCCCTCCACTATCCCTGATTGGCCCTATCCGCACTCTCGCCATCTTCTTGTTCCTCACATAATTCCACCTGTCCAGGAGGTACGTAGAGAAGATTCATTAAAAATAATTTATTTGAGTGACTTTCCTCCTCATTCCAAGGCTAAGACAGAGACAGTGACATAGCCACTGGACAATAATCCAGCGATCCAAACAAATGTAATGTTCTAGGGACACAGGTGTATAGATGCTACCATGGCTAGTGAGATTTAAATTCAGTTAATAAACTCTGGTCTTTAAAGCTGGTCTCAGGATTATGGCAATCATCAAAAGTCATAGTGGCACATCTGGTTCATTAATATCCTGGAAGGAAAGAACTCTGCCATCTCTACTTGTATTGTTCAAAACATGACTCCAGACCAACAGCAATGTACTTTTTCCCCTTTAGTGGAGTCAGAGATAGGTTCTTTGGCCCAAACTGGTCCATTCTGACCAAAATGTCCGTCCGTATCTTAACTCCATTTCCCTTCACTTGGCCCCTGTCCTTTTAATCCTTTCCTATCCATATATTTGTCCAAATGCCCTTTAAATGCAGTTAATGTAATGACCTCAGTCACTTCCGCTGGCAGTTAATTTCATATCCATACCACTCCCCTATCTCTGCGTAAAAAAGCTGCCTCTCAGGTTTCCTTTTATTCTTTCCCCTCTATCCTTAAACTATGCCCACTCGTCCTCGATTTCCCAACCCTGGGAAAAAGACAGAATGCATTCTCCCTATCCATGCCTCTCATGATCTTATACCACCCTATAAGATCCCCTCTCAGTCTCCTATGCTCTTAAGTAAAAAGTCCCAGCTTGTCCAAATTCTCTCTATAACTCAGACCATTGAGTCCAGGCAACATCTTGTAAATTTTTTTCTGCACTCTTTCAGTTTAATAATATCTTTCCTATAGCAAGGTGACCAAAACTGAACACAATATTCCAAATGCGATCTCACCAATGTCCTGTACAACTGCAACATAACTTCCCAACTTCTATACTTAATGCCCTGACTGATGAAGGCTAGTGTGTCAAAAGTCTTCTTCACTACCTTGGCGGAAGTGAGGACTGCAGATGCTGGAGATTAGAGTCAAGATTAGAGTAGTGCTGGAGATGCACAGCAGGTCAGGCATCATCTGAGAAGCAGGAAAATCAATATTTCTGGCAGGAGCCCTTCATCAGGAATGAGATTGGAAGCCTCAGGGGTGAAGAGATAAATGGGAGGGAGTGGGGCTCGGGGAAAGATAGCAGAGGGTGCAATAGGTACATGGAGGTGGGAGTAAAGGTGATAGGTTGGACAGGAGGGTGAAGTGGATTGGTAGGAAGAAAGATTGGCAGATGGAACAGGTCATAAGGGTGGTGCTGAGCTGCAAGTTTGGAACTGGGATAAGGGTGTGTGTGTGTGTGTGTGTGTGTGTGTGTGTGTGTGTGTGTGTGTAGGAGGAGGTGAAATGAAGAAACTGATGAAGTAGTCCACATTGATGCCTTAGGGTTGAAGGGTTCTGAGGCGGAAGATGAAGCGTTCTTCCTCCAGGCGTCAGGTGGTGAGGGAGTGACGGTGGAGGGGGCACGGGACCTGTATATCCTCTGGAGTCACATATGGACCTGACAGTACTCCTATTGCAAAGCCAGTCAACTTTCTGAAGTCTGAAAATGTGTTGCTGGAAAAGCGCAGCAGGTCAGGCAGCATCCAAGAAACAGGAAATTCGACGTTTCAAGCATAAGCCCTTCATCAACTTTGAGGTCTATCCACTCCTCCAATTCTAGCTTTGTTCATGCCTTCATTGCTGGCTGTGCCGTTAGATCACAAGAAGAGTGAAGTATACAGAATCAGAGACAATCCATTGGTTTGGATCAGCAGTTATTAAGAACTGGAGACAGAGAAGGGCTACTTCAACAATAGGAACAGCAATACTGACTCAAATTAGCATAATATGTCCATTGGTATCCCCAAGGATCTGTATTAACATTCTCTGCCTTTCACTGTATTTGTAAATGACTGGAACAAAGGAACAGAAAGGTGTATATCTAGGTCTCCTGACAACACTAAGCTCAATGGCACAGTAAATATTGCAAATGGAAGCAGGAAGTTACAATGGGATAGCAATAGATTCCAATGAGTAGACAAAATGAGTGTGGTAAATTGAATCTGGCTAGGCAAAGTGTGAGGACATCCAAATTGGACCTAAGGAACATAGTACAAAGTATTCTTTAAGTGACAAGAAGTTGGGAATTGCCAAAGGCAGGAATTTAGAAATTCATTCACCGCAATCACAGAACAGAGAAAAAAAAATCCTCATGCCAAATCACCCACTACAAACTGACCAGTCAAATAGTAGCCTCTCTCTCAAAGAATGAATAGAATGGGGTTTGAGGTTTGTTACAGCTGCACAGGGGTCTGGTTAGTAAATATTGTTAATCTTTTCGTGGGATGGCAAGGCCAGCATTTATTGCCCATCCCTAATTGCTTTGTTCAGAGTCAATCACAAAGGAGAAAGATGGTGACACAGTGGTAATATCACTGGACAAATAATTGACACACATCTATGAATGGTCTGGCCATTCCCACCACATCAGCTGCTTGAATCTGAAATTCAATTGATCATCGCTAGAATTGAAAGCTAATCTTGGGAATGTTGACTAGGAAATTACCACTAGGAAATCCATCGAATTTACTGATATCCTTCAGGGAAGGACATCTGCTGTTCTTATCTGGTCTGCCCTACATATGTTTCCAAACCCACAGCAATGTGGTTAACTCTTCACTGCCCTCTGAAACGGATGAGCAAGTCTCTCAGTTCAAGGAAATTAGGTGTGGGCCACAAATGATGATCTCCTAGCAATGTCTACATATCACCAACAAGTTTTTTAAAAAATGTTTTGGAGATTGTGAGGATTGCAAGACTTGAGGCTATCAAGATACAGTGGTTTGGACGGCTGGAAGAGCTTACAGAGATGGGAGGGAGTTACAGGAGGAAGAATTGTAAGAACAGAAGAGGTTACAGGAAGGAAAGGATTATAAGGCTAGTGAAATTACAGGAAGGCAAGATAGAAACAGGGAAACATTGAACATAAGAGCAGGAGTAGGCCATTCAACACTTCGAGTCAAGTCTGCCATTCAATATGAGTATGGTTGATCATTAACCTCCATATCCTAATCCCACCCTCTTCCCATATCCCTTGATCTCTTTAGTCACAATTGCAATATCTACCTCCTTGAAACCAAATGATAGTTTGGCCTCAAGTTCTTTCTGTGGTGGTGAATTGCACAAGCTCTCTCTGCGAAAAAACTGACTTGGAGAGATTAAAACATTAACTGACTTGGAGAGATTCTTGCCTTATCTGGTTGAGTTGGAGGAAAGTTCACTGAGAATAAGCCAATTTAAAGCAAAGTCAGCTAGAAAGAAGCTGAGTTGCCAGACTTCTGTAGTACTGACTGTGTACATCAACCAATTTTTGCATCTTTATTTTGAGAATTTTTATTTTGAGAATAAACTCACATTGTTTTTATTAAGAGATCCAGTTGATAAATCTATTTGTTTAAAACCTGATAAATGTGAGTTATTTAGTTGGTAAAATCTGGGAGGGGCAGAAAAAAGTGATTTTATTTTGTGTTGTCATCCATGTTTCAGTGGAATTAGAGAGCGAGGAGTGAGTGTGAGAGTGAGGACAGCTTCAGCCTAAGTTGTTACAGGCTGTAGGGCTGGAAGTGGTCAGGGAGCAGTATTTGCAGCAACAACAGGGACCTTTTCTTCTCCAATTTGAATACGAGAGGGTTTTTATGCTGATGTGGTAGGCTGGATATTATTTATTGTCACAAATTGACAGAAAGCAAAGATCCACACCTCCAGAGATTCTAATCAGCATGTCCGCTGCGAAGGAGAACGTGAGGATAGAACCTGTCAGACTGGTTGTGTTTGAGGTGGACTGTCTTTGTGTCTGAACTGTCAGCATCTCTGAAGTGTGATAAATCAGGTGCTGCTTTCACTTGAAAAGACAAGTGTCTTTTTTTCAATGGAAACTCTGCCCTACTCAAGTTCAGTCGAGAGGGAGGTCACTGCTTCTCAGAGGAAGGTTGCAGGTGGATGCAGGAAACAGGAACTTATATTGCGCTGTTCACAACCTCAAGATGTCCTAAAATGTTTTTTGGCATTTAAAGCATACTAATGTTGTGATGTTGGAAACCACTGCACACACAGTAAGAGGAACACCAGGTTGATTCCTGGGTTGGCAGGACTGAAGTATCAAGACAGAAGGGATCTGTTAGGGCTATATTTCACTTGACTTTAGAAGAATGTAGGAGAAATCTCATAGACACCTTTAACATTCCAACAGGCCCAGATAGGGCGAATAGAAGAAGGATGTACCCAATGACCATGGATCCGAGGGGTCAGAGTTGTAGAGTACAGGGAAGGCCATTTAGGACTGAGATGAGGGGAAATGTCTTCATCCAGAGGCTGGTGATCCTGTTGAACTCTGCCACAGAAAATATTTGAGACAAAAACATTGAATATTTTCAAGGAGTTAAATATAGATCTGAGGGCTAAAGGGATCAAAAGGGATAGCCGTAATGTCACCCCCTCCTCCACTAACAGCCTGCAGCAGAATTTCTTCCACTCAGTCACCTGCAGGGTTGCCCCCTTTAGTGGAGATGCTTCTCCATGCTAGTCTGTAGGTCAACAAGTGGAATTAAACAATGGAGTCATAGGGCTCAAGACCCAAACATGGGGACAACAGGCACTGAGTGAGAACTCCACAAACACAACGATCCAACAGGAGGAGCGGCTCCAAGATTTGAGGTGTCTACTGCACCCACTTGCTTGTCTGTTTATAGTTCTGACCACCCTCGTAACGCCCCTCATGAGGTCCCTCAGAGTCACCAACTTGCCTCAGCTGTGCCCATCCTCTGCTGGTGGGTCTGCCAAAGCCTAAAAGCCAATGCCCTCTGATTGGGGAGCACTCCGAATCATAATGTACAGTAGAGGCCATTTAGTCCATTTGGGCTTTAACTCTAAAAATACACTAAAACCATACTCATGCCCATAGTATTCAATGTTATGGCACTTCAAATGCTCATCCAAATACTTTTTAAAGGCTGTAAGGCTTCTCATCTCAACTACCCTCCCAGTCCAAGCATTCCAAAATAGCATCACTCTCTGAGTCAAAGCCCTCGTCCTCAAATACCTTCTAAAACTCCTCGCTTTCACTTTAAAATTAAGCCCCCTTGTTATTGACCCTTCAGCTAAGGGGAGTAATTGTTTTTTATTCACGTTATGGCCCACACATCTCTATCACATCCCTCCTTTCAACCTTCAGTGTTCCAAAGAAAACAACCTAAACTTACCTAGCCGCTCTTCATCACTGAACTGCTCCATCCAGGTTACATCCTGGTGAACTGAAGGGTCACGAGGAGCTGGCCAGCCTGCCTCTGGACAAAATGCATGCTCAATGACTGGCCCTGGTACCTCGTAGGAGCAAAGTGACAGGTACACTCTGCTTGACGCAAAATACTCACAACCAAATGTCCCCTCAAGGGTTAACTGTTTCTTTCAGAGAATTCACCATTCATCATTCTCCTGGTTTATCATCAACTTGATCTGTGAATGGAAACTATGACAGAAAAACTAGTAACAAACTGAGCAGATGTTGCTCATTAGAGAAGAAGCTAGTAAATAGGTTCAGTGCAGCTCACTGAATCACAAAGCAAAGGCAACAGGTCAGGGCATCTTTCAACCTCAGCACTGGCTCTGAATGTCCCCATACTCTCAGCCAACAGAAGCTTTGTTGTTAAATGTCAGAGGCTCTTTCTTTGGGCTGAAATGAAGCTTAATTAGGCCTGCTGACTCCTCCCCCTTATCCGTGGAAGTACATCAAATGTATAAATCTCTGCTTCGTCCCCTCTACCTTGGCACTCACACAGAAATCAGTCTCAACTGGATGATTGTTTCCACTTCTCCCTCTGGAAGGTGAAAAGCATTAGCCGTCAAGATGTGTAGGGGTTTGGCTGCATTGCCCAGTACTTGCATTGAGAGGTATGTCGCCTTTTCCTTTTATCTCTTCAGCTACAGTTGTCAGTTTGCACAGACAATTTTTGCATTGGTTCATGGGTATGAATGGTTGATGTAACTGGTTCATGGGCATGAATGGTTCGTACAATTGGTATGATTAGTTGACACAGTCAATGTTAGTGCACAGTTGCTGCATTGTTCAGTTGGTACCAATGGTTGGTACAGTTGATATGAATGACAGCAACAACTGGTACCAACCACCAGTTGGCAAAGACAGGTGTTTGTTAGCTCAAAAGTAGAATGCTGAGCTTCACCACATAAGATCATGGATTCAACTCCCATATCAACAGGACATGAATAGATTATCCAGATTGACCATCTGGTGTAATACTGAGCAAGTACTGCACTGTTAAGAGTCAGACAGCATCAAAACTGACTCTTCAGTCCAGCCAATCTAGGCTGATCATCATTCCAAACTAAACAAGTCCCACCTGCCTGCACTTCACCCATATCCCACAAAACATTTCTTATTCATGTTGCTTATCCAATGTTTTTTAAATGTATCTGTACCTGCATCCACTATTTCCTCTGACAGTTCATTGAACACAAGAACCACTCTCTGTATAAAAAGGTTGTCCTTGTGTCTTTTTTAAAGTCTTCCTCCTCTGAAAATATTTCTCCTTTTAAAAATATGCATTTGAAATTCCCCCACTCTAGGGAAAAGACGTCTGCCATTCACCTTATTTATACCACTCATGATTTTCTAAAACTCTATTAGGTCATTCCTCAACCTCCCATGCTCCAGTGAAAAGCGTCCCAGCTTATCCAGTCTCTCCATGCAATGCGAACCTTCCATTCCTGGCAACATCCAAGTAAATCTTTTCTGAACCCTCTCCAGCTTGACTACATCCCTCCTATAACAGGGTGAGCAGAAACTGGACCTAGTATTCTAGAAGAGGATTTACCAATGTCGTGTACAACCTTAACATGACATCCCAACTCCTCCACTCGAAGGTTTGATCAATGAAGACAAGTGTGTTAAATGCCTTCTTGACATATGATGTAAACTTTAAAGAATTAAGTATCTGAACTCTTATGTCTCTCTGTTTTACAACACAACCCAAAGCCCAACTTTTTGTGAGGGAGTGAGTGTGCATGTGAATGAGTGAGTGTTTATATGAAGGCATTTGTGAAACTGTGAGGGAATGAAAACTTGTTCTTGTATTTGAGTGAGGGACATTAGTGAGTGCCTCAGAGGTTTGTGTAAGATTGTGAAATTCTGTGAGATAGTGAGTTTGTAATACTTTACAAGTATATGTTTGTGAGACTAAGGTGCCATATTTTAATTGAAATCCAGTCTGCCCTCTCAAAAGAACATAAACAATTCCATAGTCCTGCTTTCAGAAACAGCAGGATAGTTGTCCTGGGTGTCCCGGTACAATGTTTCATCCTCAACTCCAATAATCAGGGTAAATTATCTGGTCATTTATCTTCTAAGGTTGTCATGGGACCCTACCGTGCACAAATCAGTAGTCCTACGTTGTTTGTGTCAATGAACCGTGCAAGAAACAGGGGGATGTGACAGTAATTGTGAATGTATGGTAACATGTGATCATTGTTCTACCCTCCCCCAACACCCCCCCCCCCCCCCCCCCGCCACTCTGCCACCCCAGGTGCCAATCCCATCTCTTCTAAGGTTCTGCCTCTCCCAGAGGTAAAGCTCCCTTCATCTTCTGAACAGATGACTTCTCCTGGAAATACAGCTCTTTCCAGCAGGGAACCTCGACATCAACCACTGAGAGGAGAGAGCTGACTCAACTCAGTGATGCTCCTTAAAGCTGCATAACTAACCCACGGATATATTTTGACATACCTCTGTTCCAGGGCCAAAGAGATGAAAGTTCACCTGGGACAATTTCTGCACAAATCGAAAGCCATTGGTGACTTTGACAATCTTTCTCCTGTCAAACAAGACAAAGTTACAAAAATCGCCAAGTGAGTGTAAATGTTACTATCTCAGACACACGTACATTCAGAAACACATGTGCAGGCCTGTATGTACATACAGGAGAAAGTGAGGTCTGCAGATGCTGGAGATCAGAGCTGAAAATGTGTTGCTGGAAAAGCGCAGCAGGTCAGGCAGCATCCAAGGAACAGGAAATTCGACGTTTCGGGCATAAGCCCTTCATCAGGATGATGATGAAGAGCTTATGCCCGAAATGTCGAATTTCCTGTTCCTTGGATGCTGCCTGACCTGCTGCACTTTTCCAGCAACACATTTTCAGCTCTGTATGTAGATACACTCTCTCACACAAATACGTGCACAAAAAGACACACAAAATAAGACACAGACACAGACACAAACACACATAGAAGGGCACACTCAAACACATATACATATACAAGCAGACTCCCTTGAGGGGCTACTGTCAGACCAATAGAGGATTAAAGGACGGTTTCTTTTCTATTGACTAACCTAGGCCTTGAGTCCAGATCCACTGCTCCACTGGAGTCTCTGACCTTATCGACTGGGATCAAACTCTGGGTTTGTCTGATTCAGGCATACACTGGCTAAACAGGAATGATTGCGCCCACAGGTCAGTTCCAGTTAGACCTCCTGCTGCACAATTAGGGATTTTCCCACAGAAGTTACCTGGGTAGAGTTGTGCTGATAACTGAGTGAAGAAATCCAGTGCTGGACAACAGCACTCTCCCTCCCTCAAGTTATTACAAGCTTAAGGACTGCAACAATCCTTGCTTCAGTGGCTAAAAATAAGATACCAAAGTTAACATATTCTCAGTCTCATCTTCATTTTCAATCCCCAGACCCAGTGCTGAGGACACACTCCAAGGAGGTCAGCTCTTCGAGAAGCTCCTGGCTAACAAACGTAAGCATCGATTTTACGAGTTCCACTGTTTATCACCAAAAGCATAGTAGTCCTTTCAATTTCCCATCCACATGCCCTATAATTCCAATGAAATCCTTGTTGAATGTGTTCTTTGTTCAAACAGAAGATTTGCACTTTCCTCTCTTGGGCTGACATATTGGCCTTGGGGTGGGTGCATCACATTGTCCCCAGAAACAAATACCAGGCCTTCAATAGATAAGTTGCAATGACAGGCTGTATGAGCTGGGTTTGCATCCCCTTGAATATAGATAATGGAGATGGTCATATGATTGAGAGGTTTTTAAACATTCAGTGGACTTGCCAGCAAGGATAGTTTGGAAACCTTCAGCTGGAAAATCAAAAATGAAGCAGGGTGTAACTTCGCATTTGAGGTGGTCCAACTGCGGGAAACATAGAAAGCACTCTTCCGTGAAATGTAAAAGTCTTTGCCTTAAAACGCTGGGGTGACCATTAAAGCTTTCAAGAGTGAGATTAATAGAGTTCTTCTGGGTACACATATCAAGGAACAAAGTTGGAAAAGTAGTTGAGGTGCAGATCAACCGTGATTGAATTCAATGATAGTGCACATTCAAGGTGCTGAATGGCCTCCTCCTGTTCCTAATTTCTCCCTCACCAGCCCTTTATATACAGCCTATTCATGATACTCCTTATATCAAATGTACATTGTGGATGTGCATTATTGTTACTAGAGGTCAGGAAGAGAAGGAACAGTCTTAGAGAGATGGTAATAGCAGCTAATCAGAGGAGGGCTGGGAATGGAATCTTACACCCAGTGAGGGGTTGCTGTTAGAAATAAGGATAAGGGAGGAGGAGAAGCATTCGCATTGCCTTCGATGTAACCAAATTCCCAAAAGCAGGGACACAAGACAGTTATCGAACAGAATTTGGTGCTGAACCTGAAAAAGAGATATCAGGATATAGAACATAAAACATTACAACGCAGGCCCTTGATGTTGCTCCGCCCTGAAAAACCAATCTAAAGCCCATCTAACGTACACTATTCCATTCTCATCCATATGTCTATCTAATGAACATTTAAATGCCTGTAAGGTTGGTGAGTCTACAACTATTGCAGGCAGTGCACTCCACAACCCTACTATTCTCTGAGTGAAGAAACTACCTCTGACATCTGTCCTATATATAAATCACCCCTCAATATGAAGCTATGCTCCCTCGTGCTATCCATCACCATCCTCGGAAAAAGGTTTCTACTGTTCACCCAAACTAACCTCTGATTATC
The DNA here is from genome assembly GCF_020745735.1 of Hemiscyllium ocellatum. NCBI lineage: Eukaryota > Metazoa > Chordata > Chondrichthyes > Orectolobiformes > Hemiscylliidae > Hemiscyllium > Hemiscyllium ocellatum. The sequence continues at coordinate 15,030,907 of NC_083445.1, read as the reverse complement.
TTATATATCTCCACTCATTCACCTCTCAACCTTCGTCTAATGAAAACAGCCTCAAGTCCCTCAACCTTTCCTCGTAAGACTTTCCCTCCATACCAGGCAACATTCTAGTAAATCTCTTCTGAACCCATTCGAAAGCTTCCATATCCTTCCTATAATGCAGTGACCAGAACTGTACATAATACTTCAAGTGTGGCCGCACAAGAGTTTTGTACAGCTGCAGCATGACCTCATGGTTCCAAAACTCGATCCGTCTCCCAATAAAAGCTAACTCTCTGTACGCCTCCTTAACAGCCCGATCAACCTGAGTGGCAACTTTGATGGATCTAAGTACATGGACACAGAGATCTCGCTGCTTATCCACACAACCAAGAATCTTACCATTCGCCCAGTACTTTGCACTCCTGTTACTCCTTCCAAAGTGAATCACCTCACATTTTGCTGCATTAAACTGCATTTGCCATCTCTGGGCCCAATTCTGCAACTTATCTATATCCCTCTGTAACCTACAACACCCTTTGACACTATCCACAACTCCACCGACCTTAGGATTATCTGTAAATTTACTAACCCACCCTTCGATGCCCTCATCCAGGTCATTTATAAAAATGACAAACAGCAGTGGACCCAAAACACCACTAGTAACTGAACTCCAGAATGAACATTTCCCATCAACCACCACCCTCTGTCTTCTTTCATCTAACCAATTTCTGATCCAAACTGCTAAATCACCCTCAATCCCACGCCTCCGTATTTGTGCAATAGCCTACCATGGGGAACCTGGTCAAATGCCTTACTGAAATCCATATACATTAATAGTACATCAACAGCTTTACCCTCATCCACCTGTTTGGCCACCTTCTCAAAGGTCAAAAAGGTTTGTGAGGCACAACCTATCCCTCACAAAATGTGTTGTCTATCCCTAATCAACTTATTCCTCTCTAGATGATTATAAATCCTATCTGTAATTTAGATTAGATTACATAGTGTGGAAACAGGTCCATCGGTCCAACAAGTCCACACCGACCCGCTGAAGCACAACTCACCCACACCCATTCCCCTACATTTACCCCTTCACCTAACACTATGGGCAATTTAGCATGGCCAATTCACCTAACCTGCACATTTTTGGACTGTGGAAAGAAACCAGAGTACCTGGAGGAAACCCACGCAGACACAGGGAGAGTGTGCAAACTCCACACAGTCAGTCACCTGAGGTGGGAATTGAACCCTGGTCTCTGCCGTTGTGAGGCAGCAGTGCTAAGCACTGTGCCACCGTGCTGCCTCTCTTTTAACCTTTTCCAACACTTTACCCACAACCGAAGTAAGGCTCACTGGTCTATATTTACCAGGATTGTCTCTACTCCCCAATCTTGAACAAGGGAATAATCTGTAGATAATGACGACAAAAAAGTCAAAGCCGACAATCACCTCCCTGGCTTCCCAGAAAATCCAAGGATAAATCTCATCCGGCCCAGGTTATTTATCTATTTTCACACTTCCCAGAATTTCTAACACCTCCTCCTCGTGAACATTAATCCCATCTGGTTGAGTGACCTGTTCCTCAGTATTCTCCTCGACAACGTTGTCATCAGTGTGAATACTGATGAAAAATATTCATTTAGCACTTCCCTTTCTCCTCTGACCCCACGCATAACTTCCCACTACTGTCCTTAATTGGCCCTATCTTGCTCTAGTCATTGTGTTACCCCTTATATATTTAGAAAAAGCTTTATGGTTTTCCTTGATCCTATCCGCCAACTTCTTATGTCCTCTCCTCGCTCGTCTTAGCTCTCTCTTTAGGTCTTTCCTGGTTACCTGGTAACTCTCAATTGCTCTGAGCCTTCACATCTCATCCTAACATAAGCCTCTTTCTCTTGACAAGAGATTTAACTTCCTTAGTAAACCATGGCTCTTGCACTCAACCACATTCTCCCTGTCTGACAGGTACATACTTATCAAAGACACACAGTAGCTGTTCCTTTCTATTGCACCTATTCCCTGCATTTCCTTCTCCATCCTATGCATCCTAAATCGTGTCTAATCGCATTGTAATTGCCTTTCCTCCAGCTGTGGCTCTTGTCCTCCGGTGTATTCATATCCTTTTCAATCGCTAAAGTAAACAGTAACCACAATTCAGTTATATCACCAAAGTGCTCACCTCCCTCCAAATCTAACAACTGGCAGGGTTCATTACCCAGTATCAAATCTAATGTGGCCTCGCCCCTTGTTGGCCTATCTACATACTGTGTCAGGAAACCTTCCTGCACACATTGGACAAAAACTGACCCATCTGAAGTACTTGAACAATAATATTCCCAGTCAATATTTGGGGAGTTGAAGTCCCCCATAGTAACTACACTGTCACTGTCGTTCCTATCGAGAATCAGCTTTGCTATCCTTTCCTCTACATCTCTGGAACTATTCCGAGGCCGAAAGAAAACTCCCAACAGGGTGACCTCCCCCTTCCTATTTCTAATCTCAGCCCATACTACTTCAGTTGACAAGTCCTCAAATGTCCTTTCTGCAGCCATAATACTGTCCTTGACTAACAATGCCACACCCCCACCTCTTTTACCATCTTCTCTGTTCTTACTGAGACATCTAAATACTAAACCTGCAACAACCATTCCTGTCCCTGCTCTACCCATGTCTCTGAAATGGCCATAACATCAAAATCCCAGGTACCAACCCATGCTGCTAGTTCACCCATCTTATTCCTTATTCCCACCGATATAGAGTCATAGAGTTGTACAGCACGGAAACAGACCCTTCATTCAACTCATCCATGCCAACCAGATTTCCCAACCCAATCTGTTCCCACCTGCTCGCACCCGGCCCATATCCTGCCAAACCCTTCCTCTTCATATATCCATCCAGATGCCCTTTAAATGTTGCAATTGTACTCACCTCCACTACTTCCCTCTGGCAACTCATTCCATACACATACCACCGTCTGCATGAAAAAGTTGCCCCTTAAGTCTCTTTTACATCTTTCTCCTCTCACCCTTTGCCCTCAAGCTCTGGACTCCCACAACCCCAGGGAGAAAACTTTGTTTATTTATCCTATCCATGCCCTCATGATTTTATAAAGCTCTATTAACATCACCTCCCAGCCTCTGATGCTCCAGGGAAAACAGTGCCAGCCTATTCAACCTCTCTCTATAGCTCAAATCCCCCAATCTTGGCAACTTCTTTGTAAATCATTTCTGACAAGATTTTGCTAAGGGTCTTCAAGGTGTTGTGAGGTGATGTACATATACCTTGATAGGGGCATATTTCAAACTGCTATCACTGTACATCACTTGATATATAATCTGATGGCTTTGTGGAAGGCAATAGTACTCATAGGTCAGAGACAGCTAAAGTACCCATGTGTGGAGTTATATAGCATATTTATACATGTCTATACATTTACCCTTATCATGAGCTGACATTTCAATTTATCAGTCTTTGTTGTATGATTGGGATCATTAGGATAAGTAAAAAAAACACAACAAAGGGAGAAGGGAGAGATTGAGAGAATTAGGAAAGACATTCCAGAGTTTAGGATCTAATCAACTCAAGGCACATGACCACCAGTCATTTTCTGGGATTCCGTTGTTCATTTGTGTGACATGGATATCACCGGCTGGGCTAGTATTTATTTCCTATGGCTAGTAGACCTGGAGAAAGGTGATGGTGAGCTGCATTTCTACTGGAAGGTGCTGGTGGAGGAGTCTTGGTATGGTGCCATTGGTATTGCATTTGTCTCCTTCCCTGCTAGATAGGGGATGGACGAGAGGCCAGAATTAGAGAAAGACTGGAAGAACAGGGAGACAAACAGATGGGAAGCTGGAGGTGAACTAGTCAAGAAGTGGGAAAGGGTTTTTAAACAAAGCATTGAATGAAATGACTGAGAATAGTGTTGTCATTCCAGATGGTGTGGCTGCGTTCCGTGCATTTCTTTGCTCTGAATTCAGCGAGGAGAACATTGACTTCTGGCTTGCCTGTGAAGATTACAAGAACACAAAGACCAGCTCCAAACTCATGCTCAAAGCCCAGAAGATTTACGATGATTTTGTCAAAGTCCAGGCACCAAAGGAGGTAAAATGTACAACCCCTGGGAAAGGAGGTGGGGAGAAATGTTTAAATGCCCCCTAAATATTTTTCATGGTTTGGGTCATCTCTCTCAATCCATTTTAAAAATCAGAAATGATATGAAATCTCTACAAGTGGTCTGTAATTCTATCTTTAATTTAGAGTTTACAGCACTTTTCTATGGTGATCGCAATACAGAAGAGCATTTAAGTATCATCTATTGATATGCAATGATGTTACCTTCACTGTGTAAAATGATGTTACCTTCACTGTGTTACCATTGATCAGAAACTGAACCGGTCTAGCTTTTTAAGTGCTATAGCTATAAAAGCAGGTCCGAGGTTGGGAATTCTAGTGGGCAACTCATTTCCTGACTTCCCAAAGTCTATTCACCATCAACAAGGCACAAGTCAGGAGTGTAATAGAATACTCTCCATTTGACTGGAAGTGTTTAGCTCCAACAAAACTCAAGAAGCTTCACACCAAATCAAAGCAGCCCACTTCAGTGGCACTACTAACTTCAACACTCACTTCATTCACTCGTAATGCACAGTGGCAGCAGTGAGTACCATCAACAAGATACACTGCAGCAACTTGCCAAGACTCTCCCACGAACCTCCTTCTCCTCTGACCAGTTCCCCCTAGAAGGACAAGGGTAGCAGATGCATGGGAACACACTAAGTCCCACACCATCCTGACTTGGAATATATCATAGTCACTGGGTTAAAATCCTGGAACTCCCTTCCCAACAGCAATCTGTGTCCCTGCAATCCAGGTTTGTAACAGTTGAAGAAGGCAGCTCACCATCACCTTCCTGGGGGCAATAGGGATGGGCAATCAATGCTGCCCCAGCTACTAACATCCATATCCCATGAATACATTTTAAAAATCTAGTCTGCATATTCCAGTGCAATCACATTCCAGTGTTTTCATAGTCCAATTCTAACTCACTTCTGTTTCATCTGCAACCGTGCCCAGTATTTTCAGACTTTTCCTTTGTCTAATTTCCTCCCTCAGTGCGTATGATTCTCTCTTGACTGATCAACTCATCATAACCTGGGGGAGCACAGAGATATCTCCATAAAAACTGATCGTCATTGCCTCATGTAACCCTTGCATTACTCGCCCCTAACCATTGTGCTCGCTTCTTTCTTTTGATGGATTATTTCCTCTATTTCAGGTGAACCTTGACTCACTGACCAGAGTAATCGTGACCAGAAACTTGACCAATCCCAACAACTCCTGCTTCCAAGTGGCCCAGGAGAGAACGTACAGTTTGATGGAGAAAGATTCCTTTCCCAGGTTCCTGAAGTCAAACGCATTCTTTGATTTGCTTAAATACATATAGAAGTGAGATGTCCTGCCGTGGGTTCGATCCTTCTGTGTCTCAAGTCATTCAGCATTTCACTTTTCAGGCACTTGCTCTAGTTTTAGCCAATTACTGCAGATATCATTTGCTTAGTTTCAGCAAACTATGTAGATGCCTCAGTAGCCATTTTGAGATGCCCAGGCCTGCCATCCCAGGGGGAATGTTGTGAGATTGAGAGATAATTGTGACCCAATCCTGTCCTGTCTTAGATTCAAGGAAGGTTAAAGGATTTTTTTTTAAATGTGCAGTCGATGCAATTAAACCCAGGAAACACAACCACAATCACTTTGCATGCACCATTTGCAAAAATTGATGACAAGCTTGCGGTCTGTCTGTTAGTTCTTTTCCCGAGCTTTCGCACACAAAATGCAAATTGCACACACCAACTTCTGCAAACTGTTAAACTTTATTAAAGCTTGTACAAGCTAGGTAACCTCTCTGATACTCTTCGCGGGCATGCCAAGTCGAGTCAAAAGAGAGACCCCAAATAAAGAAAATACATCCCCTTTATACAAGTCAGTTGGCAATGTTACAGATGCTCTGGCCATTCCCTCATTGTCACATGCCACTCAAGACAATCCCAAGTCACTCACAACCACATGTTACCCTAGGTACAATGGCAGGATGAGATCATCCATGGAGATAATGCAAATGCTAATGCCCTAATCCTGCATTCGTTATGCAGCCAATTTCCTGACTCAGTGTTTCTGCAAGACAATACAGATGCTGCATACTTAGCTTCATGGGATGGCCAGAAAGCATTGCTGAATGGAAGAGATTGAATGATAGTTTAACTTGACAATAGCAAGGGAGAGCTGAAAATGTGTTTCTGGAAAAGCACAGCAGGTCAGGCAGCATCCAAGGAACAGGAAATTCAATATTTCGGGCATAAGCCCTTCATCATCATCATCATCCTGTGCAGTCCTCACTTTCTCCTCAATAGCAAGGGAGAGTAATGGCAAATAACCATCTAATTGGAATGGAGGTCACTTGCATTCCTTCATGACTGTCATCCCCACCCAAGGACAGTGCAGGTTAACCCTTTAATATTAATGTCCAGAGAGATAGTCCCATTTAATGTTTAAAATTACATGTCGATGTAGTTAAATAAAGTGAGCATTGCAATGACTTTAATTGACTGATATTGGTAATAGTCATTGAGACTTTGAAAGATAATGTTGGGAACAGTGCCGAAAAGGATTCAGAACTGGCCCCATTGGCCTCACCAACCTGGAATTGATTTCAATATCACTTAACTAACATCTGTCTGCAGAAATGAGGCCAAGCTTCCTGTTGCCTGCAGCTTCAACACGTAACTGTGTTCCCTGGCCAATATCTCTGTCTCAGACTTACTGTAGGGGTCCAGCTCAACACACTTGAAGAACAGCATCTGGACTCAATCTCGAGTTCAATAATTTTATGAACTTAATCCCCACACTCCGAGCCTTGTTTTCACATGGACTGCTACCATTGCTAATAATTCCTTGTAAGCCATTAATGGTCTCCATCAGGAGCTACTGATTATCCCAGGTTACCTTTTTACCTCTACTATTGTTTTCTCTCTCAATCTGAGCTCCATCTCCACCTAAGGTTGCTTCCTACAACACCAACCGTCCTTTTGGGTTTTATTTAGCGTTTTTCAGAGGGATTGGAGGTCATGTTGAACTAAGGAGGTTGGTCTGTCGGTGGCCGTCGCCAACCGTTCAGTTGCTAGTCTTCAATCATTGGCTGGTTATGATGTCATTCCATCGAAACTATCTCCAGATTGGTTGGTGATTTCCTCACGCGCCACTCCCCCTCCTCCCCCCGCCCGCCGGTGAAATAACGGACATTCCCTCAGGTTGGGAGTGGTGGACAAAATGGCTGCCATGTACCCATTCCCGCCATTTTGGCATCACGTGGAAGTTGCTGAGGTAAAGTGCCCTCCATTTCGAGGCCCCCCGGTCTTCGCGGTTTGACCTGTGCGTCGGTTCGCTAACGGGCGTGGTCGAAGCCGAGGGTGAGTGACGGCGTCGAGAGACACTTCGCAGGTCACGTTAGCTTCGTTTACACCAGCAGCCCACCCGTTAGCAATGCGCTCTCTCTCTCACTTTGGGGGAATGGCGTGAGATTTCGAGGAATAATTTCTACCCAGCCCCGTCCCTGACGGGGAAATCAAAGTTTGAAGGGTTTTTGAAAAAAAAAGTGTCAACCAGATCAATGCGTAAAACAATTTTATTGTAGAGAGCATATTTTGGAACATGTTCTTCAAGAGCTATAATGCTGTTGATTGCGGAATAAATACTGCATGCTGATCTCTGTGTGGACACCATTGGGAAACAGTGAGTCTTCAACCCTGATTAACAATATCCAGATTCATGTAACAAAACGTAGAGAGGCTGGGAATAAACCTTGAATAGGACTACACATCCTGAATAGAACTATTTGGAATCACCAGTGTAAGGTATCCGGTTAAAATTGTATAGAATAAGGGAACAGGTGTTGCTTCTGCAAAAACTTGCATCATAAAATTAGGCTGCACATGCAAATACTAAACAATGAGAAGCGAAAACAGGTAGAATTACCTATGACTAATAGGGCAACCGTGTAGCGGGATGTACCAGTAACAGGAGAATAGTGTACTAGTCGCAGGAGGGATGTGGCCAATGGTTGGAATTTAGTTTGGCAGGATGATCACACGAAGACAGCAAACTATGCCAGGATAGTCACATATAAGGAATGGGATAAATAAGAGTAAGACGCGAAAGGCTTAGAGTAATGGGAGAAGTAAACAGAGGTGGAGTGAAGCTAGAGCTTGTGATAGACTACGCGCTACAGCAAAAGTAACCAATGGGGTGAAAGGGGAGGACTGAGAGACGCAGCTGAACTGCATAAATCAGAATGTAACCCTCAGATCGAGGTGCTTACTCGTTAGGCACCCGTTCTTGCAAATATGTATCAATAAAATTTGCTGCTTCAGAATTTGACTCGGACTGAAATTTATTAATATGTGAGTTTTGTTTCTCACAATCAGCTTTTGAAATGCTGCTTCATCTTCAGGCTGTTAAAGATAAACCTGTTGGATTATAACCTGGTGTTGTGTGATTTGTTTTTTAAACTTTGTCCACCCAAATCCAACACTAGCATCTCCAAATCAGGAATAGGACTACACTTTGGTACTCTCTTGAGTATCCACACATGACTAAGGTGGCATGCGTAAACTATAGTTTAAATCCCAATCCACACACCCGAGTTCTATACTATCACTCTCACCACAAGTGTGTTAATATCTTGTCAATTGCACTGTTGACTTTGTTCATATCTTTATTGAAGTTAAAAGAAATTGAAAGTTTGTATTAATTGGCAAGTCATGTTGCAGCTGTATATAACTTTAGGCCGCATTTTGGGATATTGCTTGCATTCCTGGTCGCCACACTACCAGAAAGGTGTGGAAGCTTTGGAGTGGCTGTGGAAAGAGTTTACCAAGTTGTTTTCTGGTTGGAGGGTATTAGCTATGAAGAGAGATTGGGCAAATTTGAAATCTTCTCACTTGAACATCAGAGGATGTGAGGTGACCCAGTAGAAGTTTACAAAATTATGAGAGGCATGGATAGGGATGGGATAGTCAGTCTTTTTCCCCAAGATAAAAATGTCAAATATCAATGGACATAAATTTAAAGGAGATGAGAGACAAGCTTTATGTGCAGAAGGTACTAAGTGCATGAAATGCATTGCCAGGGGTGGTGGATGCAATAACAGTATTTAAGAAGCATCTGGACAGACTCTCTGAGTAGGCAGGGAATAGAGGGATATGGACAGCTGAGAGGAAAAAGTGTTGTAGTTTAGAAAGGCATTGTGTTGGTGATGTCTCGGTGGATGGAAGGGCCTGTTACTGTGTTGTACTGTTCTTTGGACGTTTTGGTCTCTTTGAGCATACTTAATTAGGAGAGGGCTATTGTGGTATACTGGTTATGTCCCTACCAGTGAGCTAGGAGGCTACAGATCAAGTCCCACTAGCTCCAGCGATGTCATTACACATGTTATGGACCAGGCCAGACCCCCTCAAAATAGCCCAGACCCTAACTTTTTTTTCTGAATTTTAAAAGCAGATGTGAAATGGACATTCTAAGAGTGGTGCAGTCAATCAAACCACTCAACTTTTTTTAAACACTACAGTTGAAATACGAACAAAAGAAAATAATTTAGAATAGCATAACTATTTGAAAACTCAACCAACCCAATACTGCAACTTAACTAAGGAGCTGTTCCAATTTCCCATAACATTCCATAAACACACCCCTTTGCAAAAGTTAAATTCAAGCACAGGTTCTTACAGGTAGGAGAGATTTCAGAAAGAGAAGCCAGTCAGGAACCAAAGAGCAAAGAAAGTTTGCAGCCCAGGAACAGGCTCTTCAGCCCTCCTAGCCTCAGCTGATCCAAATGTACTGTCTAAACCTGTCGGTCAATTCCTAAGCATCTGTATCCCTCTACTCCCCTCCTAATTGTGCATTTATCCAGGCGAATCTTAAATGAATCTACTGTGCCTGCCTCAACCGCCTTTGCTGGCAACCCGTTCAACTGCCCCGGTGACCACCACACACACAACCGCTTCCACGATCGCCGACGGACCCGCGACCCACGCGGCCACCGGGAATGACCACCACTCCTCCGTCGCCGCAACCATTTCCGCCCCTCCGGTTGCCGTCGGCGCAGCCACTTCCGCCCCCACTGACATCACTAACCTGCAGGAGCACAAATCCTCAGGTTTCCCCACCCCCACGCCGTCTTTCGTCACTACGCGTAACCCCGCCCCCACGCAAACCTTCGTCACCACACATAACCCCGACCCCACTCCGTCTTTCGTCACTTCACGTAACCCCGCCCCCACGCTTATTTCCGTCACGACGCATGACCCCGCCCCCACATCGAGCAACGTCACCACGTCTAACTCCGCCCCTACTTCGATCTCTGTCCCCGCCCCCAGCTCCAGTCCCACACCAGGTCCTAGCTCCCAGCCTTGCCGGATTTTCACCATCCCTCCAGATCTCCCCCTCTCTGAGGATGAAAGATCAGTCCTCAGCAGGGGCCTCACCTTCATTCCCCTACGCCCTCGGATTAATGAGTTCAACACGCGGCGAGATATTGAACAATTCTTCTGCCACCTTCGCCTCCGTGCCTACTTTCACAACCAAGACTCCCGCCCACCCTCTGACGACCCCTTCTCCCGCCTCCAACACACCCCATCCACCTGGACACCCCGTGCTGGCCTCCTACCCGCCCTCGGCCTCTTTATAGCCAACTGCCGCCGTGACATTAACCGACTCAACCTGTCCACCCCTCTCACCCACTCCAACCTCTCACCCTCAGAACGTGCAGCCCTCCACTCCCTCCGCTCCAATCCCAACCTCACCATCAAACCCGCAGACAAGGGAGGCACGGTGGTAGTTTGGCGCACTGACCTGTATACCGCTGAAGCCAAACGCCAGTTCGCGGACGCCTCCTCTTATCGCCCCCTTGACCACGACCCCACCTCCCACCACCAAACCATCATCTCCCAGACCATCCAGGACCTCATCACCTCAGGGGATCTCCCATCCACCGCCTCCAACCTCATAGTCCCACAACCCCGCACCGCCCGTTTCTACCTGCTGACCAAAATCCACAAACCTGCCTGCCCCGGCCGACCCATTGTCTCAGCCTGCTCCTGCCCCACCGAACTCATCTCCCAATACCTCGACACGGTCCTGTCCCCTTTAGTCCAAGAACTCCCCACCTACGTTCGGGACACCACCCACGCCCTCCACCTCCTCCAGGATTTTCGCTTCCCCGGTCCCCAACGCCTTATTTTCACTATGGACATCCAGTCCCTGTACACCTCCATCCCCCATCACGAAGGACTCAAAGCCCTCCACTTCTTCCTTTCCCGCCGCACCAACCTGTACCCTTCCACTGACACCCTCCTTCGACTGACTGAACTGGTCCTCACCCTGAATAACTTCTCTTTGCAATCCTCCCACTTCCTCCAAACTAAAGGAGTTGCCATGGGCACCCGCATGGGCCCCAGCTATGCCTGCCTCTTCATAGGATATGTGGAACAGTCCATCTTCCGCAACTACACTGGCACCACCCCCCACCTTTTCCTCCGCTACATCGATGACTGTATCGGCGCTGCCTCGTGCTCCCACGAGGAGGTTGAACAGTTCATCAACTTTACTAACACCTTCCATCCCGACCTGAAATTCACCTGGACTGTCTCAGACTCCTCCCTCCCCTTCCTAGACCTTTCCATTTCTATCTCGGGCGACCGACTCAACACAGACATCTATTATAAACCGACTGACTCCCACAGCTACCTGGACTACACCTCCTCCCACCCTGCCCCCTGTAAAAACGCCATCCCATATTCCCAATTCCTTCGTCTCCGCCGCATCTGCTCCCAGGAGGACCAATTCCAACACCGCACAGCCCAGATGGCCTCCTTCTTCAAGGACCGCAGATTCCCCCCAGACGTGATCGACGATGCCCTCCACCACATCTCCTCCACTTCCCGCTCCTCCGCCCTTGAGCCCCGTTCCTCCAACCGCCACCAAGACAGAACCCCACTGGTTCTCACCTACCACCCCACCAACCTCCGCATACAACGTATCATCCGCCGCCATTTCCGCCACCTCCAAACGGACCCCACCACCAAGGATATATTTCCCTCCCCTCCCCTATCAGCGTTCCGCAAGGACCACTCCCTTCGTGACTCCCTCGTCAGATCCACACCCCCCACCAACCCAACCTCCACCCCCGGCACCTTCCCCTGCAACCGCAGGAAATGTAAAACTTGCGCCCACACCTCCACACTCACTTCCCTCCAAGGCCCCAAGGGATCCTTCCATATCCGCCACAAGTTCACCTGTACCTCCACACACATCATCTATTGCATCTGCTGCACCCGATGTGGCCTCCTCTATATTGGTGAGACAGGCCGCTTACTTGCGGAACGCTTCAGAGAACACCTCCGGGCCGCCCGAACCAACCAACCCAATCACCCCGTGGCTCAACACTTTAACTCTCCCTCCCACTCCACCGAGGACATGCAGGTCCTTGGACTCCTCCACCGGCAGAACACAACAACACAACGGCTGGAGGAGGAGCGCCTCATCTTCCGCCTGGGAACCCTCCAACCACAAGGTATGAATTCAGATTTCTCCAGTTTCCTCATTTCCCCTCCCCCCACCTTGTCTCAGTCAGTTCCCTCAACTCAGCACCGCCCTCCTAACCTGCAATCCTCTTCCTGACCTCTCCGCCCCCACCCCACTCCGGCCTATCACCCTCACCTTGACCTCCTTCCACCTATCCCACCTCCATCGCCCCTCCCCCTAGTCCCTCCTCCCTACCTTTTATCTTAGCCTGCTTGGCTCTCTCTCTTATTCCTGATGAAGGGCGTATGCTCGAAACGTCGAATTCTCTATTCCTGAGATGCTGCCTGGCCTGCTGTGCTTTGACCAGCAACACATTTGCAGCTGTGATCTCCAGCATCTGCAGACCTCATTTTTTTACCCGTTCCAAACGCCCACCACCCTCTGTGTAAAGTATTTGCTGCGTGTATCCCCCTGAAACTTTCCACCTCTCACCTTGAAAGCATGACCTCTTGTTATTGAATCCCTCACCCTGGGAAAAAGCTTGTCTCTATCCACCCTGTTTATACCCTTCATGATTTTATAAACTTCAATCTCCTTTTTTCTAATGAAAATAAGCCTAACCTACTCAACCTTTCTTCATAGCTCTCACTTGAAGAAGCAATACCTTCCATACCAGGCAACATCCTTGTAAACCTTCTCTGCACCCTCTCCAAAACGTCCACATCCTTTTGGTAATGTGGCGACCAGAACTGTACACAGTATTCTAACTGCGGCCGAACCAATGTCTTGTACAATGTTAACATGACTTGCCAGTTCTTATACTCAGTACTCCATCCAATGAAGGCGAGCATACTATATGCCTTCTTGACCATTCTATCCACCTGTGCAGCAACCGCCAGGGTACAATGGACCTGCACTCCCAGATCTCTCTGCATTTCAAGAATCTCCCTTCAACTACTACTCTGCGTCTCCTGTTGCTCACCCAGTTCTTTATCTACCTAGCTAGAACACCCTGCACGCCATATGACCTCACTTTCTCCATTAGTCTACCATGGGGAACCTTATCAAATGCCAAACGAAAGTCCATGTATATGACATCAACAGCCCTTCCTTCATCTATCAACTTGGTCACTTCCTCAAAGAACTCTATTAAGTCGGTAAGGCACGATCTCCCCTGCACAAAACCATGTTGCCTATCACTGATAAGCCCATTCTTTTATAAATATAAATAGATCCTAATCCTCAGTACCTTCTCCAGCAATTGTCCCACCACCGACGTCAGGCTCACTGGTCTGTAGTTACCCAGAATATCCCTACTACCCTTCCTGTACAGGGGGGACAACATGAGCAACCCTCCAGTCCTCCGGCAACTCATCTGTATTTAAGGATGCCACAAAGATATCTGTCAGGATCCCAGGTATTTCCTCTCTCGCCGTCCTCAGTAACCTGGGATAGATCCCATCCGGTCCTGGGGATTTTTCCACCTTAATAACATCTAGCCTACCCAGCACATCTTCCCTACTTATGTCAACATAATCCAGACTCATCAAGCTTCTGTCTCTAATCTGACGCAAAATAATCATTCAGAATCTCACCCATTCTCTGAGGTTTGACACACAGCCTTCTTTCGTTATCCTTTAGTGGACCAATCCTTTCTCTAGTTACCCGCTTGCTTCTTATATAAGACTAAAATGCTTTGGGATTCTCCTCAATTCTGCTTGCTAAAGCTATTTCATGACCTCTTTTAGCCCGCTTGATTCCTTGTTCAAGATTGTCCTACTCTTCCGGTATTCTTCCAGGGCCCATTCTGTTCTTAGCTGCCTCGACCTTCTGTATGCTTCCCTTTTCCTCTTGGCTAGTTGTATAATTTCTCCTGTCATCCACAGTTCACAAATCTCATGATGATGAATTTTGGAACCTTTCTCCACCGCAGCAGCTTCTGACTGTTTAGCTATAGTTTGATATAGCTAAACCAAACTAGAAAAAACCTGAGCTGGGAGAACTGGCCACTCCCCTGCCATTGTTAAAATAGATTTATTCCCAGATATTTCAGCACCTCTGCCTTTACAACCTCTCTTTAAAAAAAAACCCAAGGACAAAATAACCTTGTTAAACAGACAGCATCATCATACTTCCCCCATTAAAAAATGAATCATCAAGTGGAAAGCAAATGCCAATGTAGAGTTGTTGGCTGAACATCCCATTAGAGCATGGATCCTTCTATATACCCGCACCATTGATCTTACTATATGTCACATCATTAACCAAATGAGCTCTACCTAAATATTTCCTGCCATTTACTTCACTGGGATCTCAGGATAAGACCAATTACCTAAACTTCGCCTTTTCACGATCCTGATGGTCACCATATCAACAGCAATGCATTTGTTGGCTAACAGTCAATCTCTGAGAGCAATAAGTCCACAGCAGATCCAGGCATGATGTAAGGAAAACTCTCTGCAATGGGAGTGTTTCAGGACCCAGTGCAGAAGCTTGTTGATGAATCAAAGTGGGGGATTCTCAGCAGCCGCCTGAAGGGATAGTGTCCTGACACTTCCAGGGAAGGCATGGTATACGGCACCACAGTTTGTTTGAAAACATGGAACAAAGGGCCTAGTTCAGAACAGGCAACCAGCCCTCTCCACTCATCCTTCCATCCATCTTCTCCCCCCCCCCAAACTCCACACCCTCCACTTCTACAATTCCCTCTGCCCTTCCCCCACCTTCCATCACCTCTCACCAGTTCCTCCTCCACCCCTCCCAACTCTGCATCACAACTCTGCCACTCTATCTTCTCCCCACCCTGGGCCATCCTGCCCAGACTATAACTCTGGCAGAGGTGAGAAGGCAAGCAGAGTTAGGATTGGACTATCTCACCACTCAGCTGATGAAGTGCCTCTCTCAGCTCCAAGCTCACAACATCTGGCAGCAGAGGACACAGCCCCTCATTCACACATCAAGTCTCCAACTGGTCATTTACTGTAGCCTGAAATATAATTCACATGCACCTCATCTACTTTCTTTCCATTCAATGTCAATATTGAGTTGGTTTTTGCTGTAAATCCAGTGGAGGTGGAGCATTATGTTCATTCTACGGTACCAATCATTGGATGGATATGAGTTCAACTGTCAACTGGGGTCATTTATGTTTAATTATTGTTGGAATAAGATCAGTCTTATTAATAATAATTATGAAACTTTGTGATTGACATAAAAGCCTCATCAGGTTCGCTACTTAATAGAACTCTTTAAAATCCTGAGAGGCATGCGTAGTTTGGATAGTCTAAGTCTTTTTTGGAAATTTGAAATACTAGAGTACATAGGTTTAAGGTGAGAGGAGAGAGGGTTAAGGAAGATGTGCGAGGCAAACTCCTTGCATGCAGAAAGGTAGGTAGCTGGAACTCACTGCCAGGGGAGCTGGTAGAAGCAGAGATGATAGCAACATTTAAGAGATATTTAGACAGAGACACAAACAGGCAGGAAATAGAGAGACACTTGCCATGTGCAGGTAGATAGGATTAGTTTAGAATGGTATCATGGTTGACACAGGCATGGTGTGTTCCTATGCTGTGCCGTGCTGTTCTCTGTCCTTTGGGGAGGAAATCTACCATCCTTACATGGTTTAGATGACATAGGAGACCAGCTAAACAGCAGTGACCAATGGGAGAACCCAGAAGCAGGGGACTCTGTTTGAAAATAAGAGGTCACCTATTCAAGATTTAGACAAGAACAATGTTTCTAAGTCAGCAAAGCATGATTTCTTGAAAGATGTCAAATGTCTACTTCTGTTCCTGAGTTGAATGTTTGTCTTTGCTACCTTCTGAAAAGCCCAAAGCACTTTTGAAGTCCTGAGGGTGCAGCTACACCAGATGAACTGCAGTGATCCAAGAAAGGAACTCACTTATCGTCTTACGGTCAGGGAGATGTACACAGCAGAAACAGAGCCTTCAGTCCAACTCGTTAATGATGACCAGATATCCTAAATTAATCTAGTCCCATTTGCCAGCATTTGGTCCATGTCCCTCTAAACCCTTCCTATTCATATACCCATCCAGCTGCCTTTTTAATATTGTAATTGTACCAGCCTCCACCACTTTCTCTGACAGCTCACTTCATATATGTGCCACCCTCCGCATGAAAAAGTTACCCCTTAGATCCCTTTTAAATCTTGCCCCTCACACCTTAAACCTGTGCCCTCTAGTTTTGGACTCCCCTACCCACGGGAATAGACCATACCTATGCCCCTCATGATTTTATAAACCTCTATAAGGTCACCCCTCAGCCCCAGCCTATTCAGCCTCTCCCTGTAGCTCAAATCCGCCAACCCTGGCAATATCCTTATAAGTCATTTCTGAACCCTCTTAAATTTTGCAACATCCTTCCGATAGAATGGAGACCAGAATTTCACACAATGTTCCAAAAGTGGCCTAACCAATGTCCTTTACAGCTGCAACATGACCCCACCCCAACTCCTGTACTCAATACTCTGACCAATAAAGGAAAGCATACCAAATGCCTTCTTCACTATCCTATCTACCTGCGACTCCACTATCAAGGAACTATAAACCTGCACTCCAAATTCTTTGTTCAGCAAAACTCCCAGGACCTTACCAATAAGTGTATAAGTCCTACTCTGATTTGCCTTTCCAAACTGCAGCACCTCACAACACATCCTTGTAAATGTTTTCTGAATTGTTTTCAAGTTTTAATTATCAAGGGGATAATAATCTTGCCTCCGCCACACAGACTGAAGGTCTGTTTCCATGCTGTATGACTCAAAAAGAAACTAGAATTGAGGAGATGCTTTGAATTGCAATGGGAAATGTGAACCTTGGGCATAAAATAGATGCCACTGGATTAGAGCAGGAGCAAGGGAAGTCTCCCAAAAAAAACTGTCAGAAAGGCCCGGAGGGCCAGTGTCATGAGCAAAGAATTATTTTATTAACCAATTAGAAACATTAAAATAACCCTGGTTTTAATATGTCCCGCAGGGCTTGGATTCATCGATTGACACTTATTGACATTGTGGTGTGCATCCCAGAGACAGCTGTATACGCCCTGTCAAGTAAATTAATTCGTCACACGGCAAAAACTGATGCCTTATTCTTGTTACACTGCAGGGTGCTTAGTTTGAATAAGAGTTGTGTAAATGATGCGGAACTGAAAATGTGTTGCTGGTTAAATCACAGCAGGTCAGGCAGCATCCAACGAACAGGAAATTCGACGTTTCGGGACAGAGCCCTTCATCAGGAATGAGGAGAGTGTGCCAGGCAGGCTAAGATAAAAGGTAGGGAGGAGGGACTTGGGGGAGGGGCGATGGAGATGTGATAGGTGGAAGGAGGTCAAGGTGAGGGTGATAGGCCGGAGTGGGGTGGGGGCGGAGAGGTCAGGAAGAAGATTGCAGGTTAGGAGGGTGGTGCTGAGTTGAGGGAACCGACTGAGACAAGGAGGGGGGAGGGGAAATGAGGAAACTGGAGAAATCTGAGTTCATTCCTTGTGGTTGGAGGGTTCCCAGGCGGAAGATGAGGCGCTCTTCCTCCAACCGTCGTGTTGTTATGTTCTGGCGATGGAGGAGTCCAAGGACCTGCATGTCTTCGGTGGAGTGGGAGGGAGAGTTAAAGTGTTGAGCCACGGGGTGGTTGGGTTGGTTGGTCCCAGAGGTGTTGAAGCGTTCCGCAAGTAGGCGGCCCGTCTCCCCAATATAGAGGAGGCCACATCGGGTGCAGCGGATGCAATAGATGGTGTGTGTGGAGGTGCAGGTGAATTTGTGGTGGATATGGAAGGATCCCTTGGGGCCTTGGAGAGAAGTAAGGGAGGAGGTGTGGGTGCAAGTTTTACATTTCCTGCGGTTGCAGGGGAAGGTGCCGGGAGTGGAGGTTGGGTTGGTGGGAGTCACGAAGGGAGTGGTCTTTGCGGAACGCTGATAGGGGAGGGGAGGGAAATATATCCCTGGTGGTGGGGTCCGTTTGGAGGTGGTGGAAATGACGGCGGATGATACGCTGTATATGGAGGTTGGTGGGGTGGTAGGTGAGAAGCAGTGGGGTTCTGTCTTGGTGGCGGTTGGAGGAGCGGGGCTCAAGGGTGGAGGAGCGGGAAGTGGAGGAGATGCGGTGGAGGGCATCGTCGATCATGTCTGGGGGGGAATCTGCAGTCCTTGAAGAAGGAGGCCATCTGGGCTGTACGGTATTGGAACTGGTCCTCCTGGGCGCAGATGCGGCGGAGACGAAGGAATTGGGAATATGGGATGGCGTTTTTACAGGGGGCAGGGTGGGAGGAGGTGTAGTCCAGGTAGCTGTGGGAGTCAGTCGGTTTATAGTAGATGTCTGTGTTGAGTCGGTCGCCCGAGATAGAAATAGAAAGGTCTAGGAAGGGGAGGGAGGAGTCTGAGACAGTCCAGGTGAATTTGAGGTCGGGATGGAAGGTGTTGGTAAAGTTGATGAACTGTTCAACCTCCTCGTGGGAGCACGAGGCAGCGCCGATACAGTCATCGATGTAGCGGAGGAAAAGGTGGGGGGTGGTGCCAGTGTAGCTGCGGAAGCTGGACTGTTCCACATATCCTACGAAGAGACAGGCATAGCTGGAGCCCATGCGGGTGGACAGGCATAGCTGGGGCCTATGCGGGTGGACAGGCATAGCTGGAGCCCATGCGGGTGGACAGGCATAGCTGGGGCCCATGCGGGTGCCCATCTCATTAAAGAGCAGACCAAACTGGCTAAGGAACTGAAAGCAGATAGTTGTGGTGAACATCTTCGAGTAAAAAGTGAGGTCTGCAGATGCTGGAGATCACAGCTGCAAATGTGTTGCTGGTCAAAGCACAGCAGGCCAGGCAGCATCTCAGGAATAGAGAATTCGACGTTTCGAGCATAAGCCCTTCATCAGGAATAAGAGAGAGAGAGAGCCAAGCAGGCTAAGATAAAGGGTAGGGAGGAGGGACTGGGGGGAGGGGCGATGGAGGTGGGATAGGTGGAAGGAGGTCAAGGTGAGGGTGATAGGCCGGAGTGGAGTGGGGGCGGAGAGGTCAGGAAGAGGATTGCAGGTTAGGAGGGCGGTGCTGAGTTGAGGGAACCGACTGAGACAAGGTGGGGGGAGGGGAAATGAGGAAACTGGAGAAATCTGAATTCATATCTTGTGGTTGGAGGGTTCCCAGGCGGAAGATGAGGCGCTCCTCCTCCAGCCGTTGTGTTGTTGTGTTCTGCCGGTGGAGGAGTCCAAGGACCTGCATGTCCTCGGTGGAGTGGGAGGGAGAGTTAAAGTGTTGAGCCACGGGGTGATTGGGTTGGTTGGTTCGGGCGGCCCGGAGGTGTTCTCTGAAGCGTTCCGCAAGTAAGCGGCCTGTTTCACCAATATAGAGGAGGCCACATCGGGTGCAGCGGATGCAATAGATGATGTGTGTGGAGGTACAGGTGAACTTGTGGCGGATATGGAAGGATCCCTTGGGGCCTTGGAGGGAAGTGAGTGTGGAGGTGTGGGCGCAAGTTTTACATTTCCTGCGGTTGCAGGGGAAGGTGCCGGGGGTGGAGGTTGGGTTGGTGGGGGGTGTGGATCTGACGAGGGAGTCACGAAGGGAGTGGTCCTTGCGGAACGCTGATAGGGGAGGGGAGGGAAATATATCCTTGGTGGTGGGGTCCGTTTGGAGGTGGCGGAAATGGCGGCGGATGATACGTTGTATGCGGAGGTTGGTGGGGTGGTAGGTGAGAACCAGTGGGGTTCTGTCTTGGTGGCGGTTGGAGGAGCGGGGCTCAAGGGCGGAGGAGCGGGAAGTGGAGGAGATGCGGTGGAGGGCATCATCGATCACGTCTGGGGGGAATCTGCGGTCCTTGAAGAAGGAGCCCATCTGGGCTGTGCGGTGTTGGAATTGGTCCTCCTGGGAGCAGATGCGGCGGAGACGAAGGAATTGGGAATATGGGATGGCATTTTTACAGGGGGCAGGGTGGGAGGAGGTGTAGTCCAGGTAGCTGTGGGAGTCAGTCGGTTTATAATAGATGTCTGTGTTGAGTCGGTCGCCCGAGATAGAAATGGAGAGGTCTCGGAAGGGGAGGGAAGAGTCTGAGATGGTCCAGGTGAATTTCAGGTCGGGATGGAAGGTGTTAGTAAAGTTGATGAACTGTTCAACCTCCTCGTGGGAGCACGAGGCAGCGCCAATACAGTCATCGATGTAGTGGAGGAAAAGGTGGGGGGTGGTGCCAGTGTAGTTGCGGAAGATGGACTGTTCCACATATCCTACGAAGAGGCAGGCATAGCTGGGGCCCATGCGGGTGCCCATGGCAACTCCTTTAGTTTGGAGGAAGTGGGAGGATTGAAAAGAGAAGTTATTCAGGGTGAGGACCAGTTCAGTCAGTCGAAGGAGGGTGTCAGTGGAAGGGTACTGGTTGGTGCGGCGGGAAAGGAAGAAGCGGAGGGCTTTGAGTCCTTCATGATGGGGGATGGAGGTGTACAGGGACTGGATGTCCATAGTGAAAATAAGGCGTTGGGGACCGGGGAAGCGAAAATCCTGGAGGAGGTGGAGGGCGTGGGTGGTGTCCCGAACGTAGGTGGGGAGTTCTTGGACTAAAGGGGACAGGACCGTGTCGAGGTATTGGGAGATGAGTTCGGTGGGGCAGGAGCAGGCTGAGACAATGGGTCGGCCGGGGCAGGCAGGTTTGTGGATTTTGGGCAGGAGGTAGAAACGGGCGGTGCGGGGTTGTGGGACTGTGAGGTTGGAGGCGGTGGATGGGAGATCCCCCGAGGTGATGAGGTCCTGGATGGTCTGGGAGATGATGGTTTGGTGGTGGGAGGTGGGGTCGTGGTCAAGGGGGCGATAAGAGGAGGCGTCCGCGAGCTGGCGTTTGGCTTCAGCGGTATACAGGTCAGTGCGCCAAACTACCACCGCGCCTCCCTTGTCTGCGGGTTTGATGGTGAGGTTGGGATTGGAGCGGAGGGAGTGGAGGGCTGCACGTTCTGAGGGTGAGAGGTTGGAGTGGGTAAGAGGGGTGGACAGGTTGAGTCGGTTAATGTCACGGCGGCAGTTGGCTATAAAGAGGTCGAGGGCGGGTAGGAGGCCAGCATGGGGTGTCCAGGTGGATGGGGTGTGTTGGAGGCGGGAGAAGGGGTCGTCAGAGGGTGGGCGGGAGTCTTGGTTGTGAAAGTGGGCACGGAGGCGAAGGCGGCGGAAGAATTGCTCAATATCTCGGCGCGTGTTGAACTCATTAATCCGAGGGCGTAGGGGAATGAAGGTGAGGCCCCTGCTGAGGACTGATCTTTCATCCTCTGAGAGGGGGAGGTCTGGAGGGATGGTGAAGATCCGGCAAGGCTGGGAGCTAGGACCTGGTGTAGGACTGGAGCTGGGGGCGGGGTTAGGGGCGGGGACAGAGATCGAAGTAGGGGTGGAGTTAGACGTGGTGACGTTGCTCGACGTGGGGGCGGGGTCATGCGTCGTGACGGAAATAAGCGTGGGGGCGGGGTTACGTGAAGTGACGAAAGACGGAGTGGGGTCGGGGTTATGTGTGGTGACGAAGGTTTGCGTGGGGGCGGGGTTACGCGTAGTCACGTAAGGCGGCGTGGGGGTGGGGAAACCTGAGGATTTGTGCTCCTGCAGGTTAGTGATGTCAGTGGGGGCGGAAGTGGCTGCGCCGACGGCAACCGGAGGGGCGGAAATGGTTGCGGCGACGGAGGCGTGGTGGTCATTCCCGGTGGCCGCGTGGGTCACGGGTCCGTCGGCGATCGTGGAAGCGGTTGTGTGTGTGGTGGTCACCGGGGCAGTTATTGGGGCGGCGATCGCGGGGGCTCCGAGGTCGGTGGGGGCGGAAGTGACGTCACGGTCGGCAGCGGCCTTTGCTGCCGCGGGCGCTGTGGAGGCCACATGTGTAATGGCGTCCGACAGGCCTGTGGAAGGTTCTGGACTAGTTGAGGGGCCACGAGTGTGGGGGTAAACAGCCAGCTTGCCCACTGAAGCTAAAAATACTGTGGTTTTGGAATCAGCGTTCTTGTTATCATATGCTGAAGAGCTGGGCAGAAAAATTGTGGGCGCCATGAAACTTCGACATACAGCAAACAATGAGGAAGGTAGTTAGGCTGAGACTGTGTGTCATTGGACTGTTGCCTCTAGACTTCAAATCAGAGTTTCAGGTTTAAAGTCATGGGAACACGGATTCAGATCTCACCACAATATAATTTAAATACAATTAAGAAATCTGTATAGAGTTTCATAGAATGAGAGATGATCTCATTGAAACTAACAAAAGTCTTAAAGGAATGGACAGGATAGACACAGTTCCAGCATTATACTCATGCTTTTGTGTGAAAACCTTCTCCTCAGAAGGGAAGCTGCCCCCATGCCTTCTTGACCACCCTATCTCCCTGTCCTGCCACCTTCATGGACCTAGGGATATGCACTTCCTTTACCCCTCTCAGTGCCCTCCCATTTATTATCTATTCCCTTGCTTTGTTTGCCCTCTCCAAATTCACAACCTCACACTTTTCCGGATTGAATTCCATTTGTCAAGATTCTGTCACCTCAACCAAACCATTGATGCAATCCTGCAGGTCATAGCCATTCTCTTCACTATCAACTGCCTTGCCAATTGTTGTGTCATTTACAAATTTCCCAATTATGCTTCCCACATTTAAGTCTAAATGATTAACATATACCACAAGAAGCATGAGACCTAACACTGAGTCCCAAGGAACACCATTGAAATCCATTCACGAAAAACATTCATTCATCATTACTCTTTGTTTTCCATCACTGTACCAATTTTAGATACAATCCACCACAATCCCTGCTGAATTTTTCTGGCAGTTTCCGTTTTGTTTGAGATATCCTGAACCTGGGCACTAAGCAGGCAACATAGTCTTCAGGACACTGAATTCTGGCCACAGAGTCTTTCTTATTCATTCATGGGATAAGGGTGTCACTGGGTAGGCCATGATTTACTGCCTTCCCTTGCCCAGAGGACAGTTAACAGTCAACTACATTACTGTGGGTCTAGAGTCACATCTGGGCCAGACCAGCTCAGGATGGCAGTTTCCTTCCTTAAAGGACATTAGTGAGTCAGATGGGTTTTTCCCAACAATTGGCAATGGATTAGTGGTCATCATTAGACTCTTAATTCCAGAATGATATTGAATTCAAATTCCACTATCTGCTGTGGTGGGATTTGAACTCAGAGTTCCCAGAACATTACCTGAGTCTCTGGATTAATAATGCAGCAATAATACCAACAGGTCATCATCTCTCCTCAAGACCAGGGTTTATTCCCCTGACTGTACTGACCTCAATTACAACAATGTTTCTCTTTCACCCCCTTTCTCTTCACACGGTCACAATCACCAAATCCTGGGTTTGAACCCGGATCTCTGGCATTGTGAGGCAGCAGTGCTAACCAGTTGACACTTAGCTGCCCTCTAAAATGGGCCTAGCAAGCCACTTACTTCAAAAGAATTAGGGATGTACAGTAAATGCTGGGTCTAGCCAGTGATGCCTACGTCTCACGAAAGAACAAAAAAATGCAGTGCTCCAATTAGAATCTGACCATAACTTGGTATGCCAAATCATCTTAGATTCATATTTCCATCCTCTACCACAGTGCTATAGTCAGTTTGCTTCTCCTCACTGCAGTCCCCACTCTCACCCACACACAGCAAGAATCTCAAATCGGTTAGACAAGCTGAGGCTTCTTCAGCACTACCTCCCAGATACCTCTACCTGCCTCATAATGGATGCAAAGCCACTGATTGTGTGCTTGAATTTATCATATTTCTTCAAAAACCTACAAACTGTTGTCATTTTTGGCTCATAAAAAGCATCTCTTCCTCTCTGCACCAAATTTCCATGCTGCCTCTAAAGTTCCCAAGCTTTATAGTCACTTGAGTTGTGACTTTGGACGTGATCTCTCCTTCCTAAGTATGCAAAGCTTATTGATCGTAGGTGAGGAATTTCGGCTGATTCCCTTATCCAAATTTCAGGCTCTCCGCTGACTTGAATGCTTGCATGATTGGGACTTAAACCCAGAGTCAGCAGCCTGAGATAACGCAACACAGGAGCATTGTTTTGTATTTTTCCAACTGTGTGTGCAAATAGAATTTGAAAAATGTGTGCCTTCATAACAATGTGCCTCACATTGAAAGCGAATGTCAGACCACAGCAACTTCTTAAGAACTACAAATACAGACACAAGTTCTCAAACCTTGTGTGCCTGATGTTCAGTAAACTCACCACAAACCAAACATTGGAATCTGAATCAGAATCTTATTGAAACATGGAGGATCCTGAGGAGAATTGGTAAGGCTGGGAGCTGAAAGGATGTTTTCCCCTGTGAGAGACTAAAACAAGAGGATGCATAAAACTGAAGGCTTCCCACTTAAGATGGAGTTGAAGAGAAAGTCTTTCTCTCATGATTATAAGTAAATAGAACTCTCTTGTCCAAGGGACAATTCATTAGATTACTTACAGTGTGGAAACAGGCCCTTCGGCCCAACAAGTCCACACCGACCCGCCGAAGCGCAACCCACCCATACATATACCCCTTACCTAACACTACGGGCAATTTAGCATGGCCAATTCACCTGACCCGCACATCTTTGTGACTGTGGGAGGAAACCGGAGCACCCGGAGGAAACCCACGCAGACACGGGGAGAACGTGCAAACTCCACACAGTCAGTCGCCTGAGGCGGGAATTGAACCCAGGTCCCTGGCGCTGTGAGGCAGCAGTGCTAACCACTGTGCCACCGTGCCGCCCACAATGTCGTTGGGTATGTTCAAGGTTGAGATGAATAGATAATGGCTGACAGAAGGATAAATGAGTATTGGGGGCACGGCTGGGAAATGGACTGTAGACCACAATCAGATAAACCATGATCTTATTGAATGGTAAAGAAGGTGCAATAGCCCATCTCCTGCTCCTAATTCATATTTTTATATCTGAATTCAACAGGGAGACGCCAATCATCAAAAATAAACCTAGACAATGAATGCAGAACCAGCTGCTACTTGAGGTTTGGCAGCCGATGTGGTTTTTATAAAAGTATTTACTGAGAGGCTGTGTGTCAGCATTGGGCAATTTGAATCTGCATGCAATAACATGAGCAAGTACATCTCTCACTGAAACATCTGCTTGGAACATTCTTGAAATTAAAACAAAAAACAGCTTTCTGATGTGAGAATTTGTGTATGTATTTGTAGTTCTTAAGAAGTCGCTGTGGTCTGACATTCGCTTTCAATGTGAGGCACATTGTTATGAAGGCACACATTTTTCAAATTCTATTTGTACACACAGTTGGTAAAATACAAAACAATGCTCCTGTGTTGCGTTATCTCAGGCTGCTGACTCTGGGTTTAAGTCCCAAGCATGCAAGCATTCAAGTTAGCAGGGGTAGGCCATTCAATAAAATAGCCATTTAATAAAATCATGGTTGATCTGATGGTGACCTCCACTTTCCTTCCCACCCTGACAGCCTTTGACATTGTTGTTAGTCAAGAATCTATCTACCTCTGTCTTACTCAATCCTGCTGCCTCCATTGCCTTCTGGGAAAAAACTTCCAAAATCTCACAATCATTGGAGAGAAACAAGTTCACTTGATCTCTGTCTTAAATAGATGACTCCCTCCAAGCCATTTGCCATCTTGACTTGGAAATTGATGGCTGTTCCTTCAGTGTTCCTCAGTCAAAATCCTAGAATTCCCTTCCTAAAGGCATTGCAGGTCTACCTGCAGCACGTAGACGGCAGTGGTTCCATCTCTAGGGCAATTAGGGACAGGCACTAAATGTTGCTGTGGTCAGCGATGCCTTTGCCCCACATGCACATAAAGAAAAAGCCAATTTATACAGAGCAAGATTGCACAATTGCAACAGACTGGTTCAAAATACAATCCGTGTCTTCATTGAGGTGGCAATAAATGAGCAGTTATCGCCTTTAGCAGCAGCTAGCAGAAGCTCAAACTTCAATTTAGGGAGTCTTATACATAATTCAAATTCTACCTCATGTTCCCTATGCCCTTAAGCACATGAATTGGCAAGAATCATCGGCAAGCCAGTTCCCCTCCCTGTACAGGGCTTTGAGCTGATAAAACACACAAAAAATCTCTGTTTGTTATATGCTGATGGTGAGACATTGCTTCGTGTTGATCTTGGCACAAAATGCTCCTGATACCTCACTCTGACATGAACATCGCTTTGTAGCATGGCCCATTCGGGGGGAAGGGGCTCTCCTGTCAGGATTATTAGCCTGATCCAATTTACAGCCATTGGATGGGCACCACCTTGCAGCTTGGTGCCAGGGTAAAAGTGATCAATCCCAGTGGCTAAAGGGCAGAGGTGAGGAGTGGAATCAACAAAGGGGTGGGCGACATCGTGGAGTGAGATCGATGGAGTGTGATCTTAAGGGAATTACGATCATTGGGAGAGTGTGACTCAATGGGAGTTGAGTAGAAGACTGTTTTACTGTAGTGCAGTGTGACCATCATGTGGAGCTAGATGACTAGGGTGACTGTACTGCACAGTGACTGTAGGTTGGGGTGTGACTGTAGAGGTATGAGACTGTTGGGGTTGGCTGAGAGTGTGTCATTAAGAGAGGAGACTAGCAGAGAAGAAATGGGTTTGTAAGGAAAACACATCTTGGGTAATGAAATCACTAATGGAATGTAATCATAAAGGAATTGTGATCACATTGGAAACAAAACTGTAAGGGAGATGTAACTGTAGTTAAAGGTGATTGTACGGGGGGTGTGACTAATGAATATACGGACGATTATGGGAGGTGTGTGACTATCAACAGATGAGCGATTGTGACTAATGAAGCATGACTACAGTAGAGGTGGGGGTGGAGTAGTTTGTAGAAGAAACAGTAGTGTAGGGGTGTGTTATTGCAGGTGAGAATGTTCAAGGGGGATTGTGATGTGGAACTATTGGTGTTGGAATGGGGTGGACAAAGTTGGAATGGGGTGGAAGTACTAGTTTTTGGAGCACAGCTCCTTCATCAGCTGACAGTCTTGACTCAGACAATGCATTAAAGTTGTGGGGTTAGAGTCTGTCTGAGCCAGACTGCTTCTGTTTCCAAAGTAGGAATTTATACAACGTTACATGGATTGACGGCCTGCAGACTGTGTGCTTTTTGAACAAAATAGAATGTATCTGCAATTACAATTCTGCAAATGCAAATTCACTCCATATACTTGAGAGAGAGAGAGAGAGACAGTGCATGTGAGAGTATGTGTTTGTGTGTGTGCATGCTTGGTAAAGTATGTGCATGAATGTGATGGAGTAGAAGCCTGTGAGAGGGAGTGTGCATGGGTGTGAGTGTGGTGGGTGTATGTGTGTATCTGAGAGAAAGTGTATGTATGAGAGAGGGTCTGCGTGAGTGTGTGAGTATGTGAGCTTGTGTGGGTGTATTAGATTCACATGTACCGTGACGTGAACCCAATGTTCTGGTTGAGGCCATCCTCATGGGTACCAAAATTGGCTATCAGTTCCTGCTCGCCCACTCTGCATTGTTGCATATCCTGAAGTCTTCCTTGGAGGATAGTCACCCGAAGATCCGAGGCCGAATGTCCCTGACCACTGAAGTGTTCCCCGACTGGCAGGAAACATCCCTGTCTGGTGATTGTTGCGCAGTGTACATTTATCCGTTGTCGTAGCGTCTGCTTGGTCTTGTCAATGTTACATGTCTCAGGGCATCCTTGCATGCAGCGTATGAGATAGACAACAAGGGGGAAATTGTACTTTTTGGGGATGTGAGACTGTCAGTACAGTGATTTTAGCAGGCTGTGATTGTAAGGAGTGTGGCTGTGGGGGAGTGTTTCTGATTGTAAGGTCATAGAGTTATAGAGTCATAGAGATGTACAGTATGGAAACCGACCCTTCAGTTCAACCTGTCCATGCCGACCAGATATCCCAACCCAATCTCGTCCCACCTGCCAGCACCTGGCCCATATCCCTCCAAACCCTTCCTATTCATATACCCATTGAAATACCTCTTGTAAGGTGGTGTGACTGTGGGATGACTGTAGGGTGTGTGTGTGTGTGTGTGTGTGTGACATTAGGGTGGGTGTGACTGTTGGAGTGACAGTGTATGGTTCGACTGCAGTCTGGATGTGATTGGAAATGTGATTGTATGGAGGATATCTAGGTGGTGTTGTTATTGTAGGGGGGGAGTGGTTAAGTGGGGTTGTAATTGTAGGTTGGCTGCAATTTAGGTGACTGTTGTAACTATCCTATGGACATGACTGCAGAGGACATTGTGACTAGTGAGCTGTACAATGATGGAAGGCGGGAGTATGGGTTCAATTGTCGCAGGGAACCAGGCAACACAGAGGGGCAACCTTTTAATGGAACGGGTGATTTGTTGTTGGTTCTGTCTCAATGCATTGGGAAAAGTTGGAGTATAATGAAATACTCTTTGATAGACTGGCTGAGGGCTAATTGCCTATTCACCTCCATCTTTATTTATTCTATCAGAGCCTGCAGCCTGAGAGGGGCAGACTCACCCAGGGTTCCTGTTACAATTTGGATATTTTAGCCACGTCTCTCCTGTGTTTACTGCTAGGCAACAGTTTCCATAATAAACCCACATCCCTGAAGAAGTGAAACCTCTTCCTGGACTATGTTTAACAACTAACCAAGTAACAATTGTGGTTAATTCTTCTGTCTCCTCCCACCTTTAGAAGGCAGAATCTCTCTAAATTCTTCAATGTGAAAATTGCCTGGAGACGCCTCTGGTTTTTTTTATGTTTATCGGGAAAATGCAGTCAATTCAAACTTCTTAGGAAATTTTCAGCAGCGGGTCTCCCCGTTCAGGTTCCTGGAGTCAATTATGGGATCGGTCTAGCTGAAGGGATGGAAGGTTGCTCGATTGACTGACTGGCTGTGAGGAGAAAGTGAGGACTGCAGATGCTGGAGATCAGAGCTTAAATGTGTTGCTGGAAAAGCGCAGCAGGTCAGGCAGTATCCAAGGAGCAGGAGAATCGACATTTCGGGCATGAGCCCTTCTTTATTAAACGTGATTCCTGAAGAAGGGCTCATGCCCGAAATGTCGATTCTCCTGCTCCTTGGATGCTGTCTGACCTGACTGGCTGTGAGCCAAGGTGACCATTTTGTGCTTCGAGTCTCTAGGTCTCAGGAGCATCCAGATTCAGGGGAAGATGCAGGGAGCCCCAGTTTCACATGGGACATCGAGAGTGTGGTATTGGAAAAGCACAGCAGGTCAGGCATCATCCAAGGAGCAGGAGAATGGACGTTTCGGGCAAAAGCCCTTCATCAGGAATAAGGCTGTGAGCTGACGGGGTGGTGAGATAAATGGGAAGGGGGAATAGGGTTGGAGGGAAGGTAGCTGAGAGTGCGATAGGTGGATGAAGGCGGGGGTAATGGTGATGGGTCGGAAAGGAGAGTGCAGCGGATAGGTGGGAAGGAAGATGGACAGGTCATGAGGGCGGTGCTGAGTTAGAAGGTTGGAACTGGGATAAGGTGGGGGAAGGGGAAATGAGGAAACTGGTGAAACCCACATTAATCCCGTGTGGTTGGAGGGTCCCAAGGCAGAAGATGAGGCACCCTTCCTCCAGGCGTCGGGTATTTAGGGAGTAGCAATGGAGGACACCCAGGACTTGCATGTCATTGGCAGAGTGGGAAGGGAAGTTGGAATGTTCGGCCACAGGGCAAAGGGGTTGGTTGGTGCGGGTGTCCCAGAGGTGTTCTCTGAAGCGTTCTGTGAGTAGGTGTCCTGTCTCCCCAATGTAGAGGAAACCACTTCTGTATCCTTATACAGTAAATGACATGCGTGGAAGTGCAGGTAAAACCCTGATGGATGTGGAAGGCTCCTTTGGGGGCTTGGACAGAGGTGAGGGGGAGGTGTGGGCACAGGGTTTGCAATTCCTGCAGAGGCAGGGGAAGGTGCCAGGAGGGGAAGGGAGAGTAAATAATCTGTGGGCTATTTATTATCTGGCCTGATTTAAATTAAGCCAGCAAGCCACCAACCCCTTTCCACTGATGACAGACTGACCACATTTTTCAGTACTCAGAAAGGTTTTCAAAACATGAGTAGTGAAAAAGAAGGCATCAGTTTAGAGCAAGGAGGGTGTTAAATGAAGAAGTAACTCAGCAGTTGATGAAAAGTTTCACAACTAAGGTGACCAGATGTCGCAGATAGAAAATTGTCTATCCCAATTTTCCCTCACATGTCCCAGTTTTCAGTTTGTTTTAAACTGGTCTTGAAGGGGGAGAGGCATGCAAAAACTCCATGCATGCTTATTCCTTTCCTGTAAACACTCCCCCCCCCCCCGGCTGGCATTGAATTTTGCCCTACAGGACTGCACATGGCTCATCCCAGCCTCACAGCAACTAGGGACCTGGGTTCAATTCTACCCTCGGATGACTGTGTGGAGTTTGCACATTCTCCCTGTGTCTGCGTGGGTATCTGCCGGGTGCTCCGGTTTCTTTGGTCAGTCCAGAGATGTGCAGATCAGGTGGGTTGGCCATGCTAAATTGCCTGTGGTGTCCAGGAATGTGCAGGCCTGGTGGGTTAGCCATGGGGAATACAAGTTTAAGGGATAGGGTCACGTTTGGATGCTCTGCGAAGGGTCGGTATGGGCTAAATGGCCTGTTTCCACACTGTGGGGATTCAAGTCTATTCTAGACTTGAATCCCCACCCCCACACTGCCCCCTGAGATCTCCAAGAGTGTTATCACTACCTTATTTTCTTTGGTGCTAATGGTTCTATTGCTGATAATATCTTTCAAAGAAGCAGTGGAACAGAGTTACATTTAATTTTATCAGGACATTTTGTGGGTCATGTCGTCACATGACAACCCACCTTCAGCTGACTCTGCCCCAGAGCCTGCTAGTTGGCCTTCTACAGGGTCAGTCATCACTGAGCAAACCCCGCCCCCCCACCCCCAAAGGGCTGTTAAATTGGCCCCAGAACAGACTTTATAAAGTTCTACTTATTAATATTTTTCACAACCCCTAGCAATGCCCAAAGTACTTTGCAGGCGACGCGGTCAATTTTCTTTTTTCTCTTTTGGAAGTGCGATCATTGATACTGTTGGAATGGCATAGGGCCACCTGTGCACATCCCAAAATCAAACAAACCAACAGCTGCGGTGAAGGGGGTCCATACGATGGCCATAAAACCAGGAACAGCTCCCCTGAATTCCTCCTCAGAGAGGGTCTTGGTGCAGCACCTCCTCTGAGGGATGGCTTCCTCTGTCAGTGCAGCATTCTATCACAACAGCCTGATCTGTTCGGAACAAATCACAAGAGTAGGGTTTGTACCTGCAACCCTTTGAGATCTGAGGCAATGAGTTACCCATTGAGCCTCTTCTTGCACATATCGACCAGCTCTGAACTTCAGTGGGCCAAAGCTTGGTGAGATTTCTCTCATACTGCTCTACTCTGCTATCCAAAGTGTTCATTTACAGTGACTCCCTTCTGAATATTAAGGTCTTGACTTGTCAGGTCACACTGTGAATCTTTGCCTCATGTCCTATCATGAGGGAAACTAAATACAAACTCATATACGTGACTCGAGCTGCCACAGGAACAGGGAGGCAGCTGTTTAAACATGTAACAATATTCTCAAGCACCAGATAGTGTCAATGCTCAACTAACCTGGTAGCATAAAACTCATACAATGGGACATGATGTTTTTCACTAGCCTATTAATAACTCTTTCTAAATAATCTCTTAATTTCATTTTTAAAAGTTCTCTCAGCTAATGTGGGCATTGCTGGCTGGGCCAGCAGTTTTGCCCAACCCTAGTTGCCCCTTGAGAAAGTGGTGGTGAGCTGCCTTCTTGAACTGCTGCAGTCCATGTGCTTTGGATAGACCCACAATGCTGCTGGGTGGGGAGCTCTAGGATTTCAACCCTGTCTCAGTAATTACCTTATCTAGAAGAGATCCAGCAGACGGTACACTGTGAGTGGAATTTATTGAATCATGGAACATTTATAGTACAGGCCCAACTGACTCTCTGTCAGAGCAATTCAGCTGATCAGCCACCACCCCGCTGACCTCTTTCTCTGCAGCCCTGCAATTCCTCTTCTGTTCATGTGCTAGACTAATTCCCTTGTGAAAGGCTGGACAATCTGCCTCCATCATGTACTCAAACCATTCATTCCAGATCTTAACTGCTTACTACATTAGAGCTGAAAATGTGTTGCTGGAAAAGCGCAGCAGGTCAGGCAGCATCCAAGGTGCAGGAGATTCGATGTTTCGGGCATAAGACCTTCTTCAGGAATGAGGAGAGTGTGCCAGGCAGGCTAAGATAAAAGGTAGGGTGGAGAGACTTGGGGGAGGGGCGATGGAGATGTGATAGGTGGAAGGAGATCAAGGTGAGGGTGATAGGCCGGAGTGGGGTGGGGCGGAGAGGTCAGGAAGAAGATTGCAGGTTAGGAAGGTGGTGCTGAGTTCGAGGGATTTGAGTGAGACAAGGTGGGGGGAGGGGAAATGAGGAAACTGGAGAAATCTGAGTTCATCCCTTGTGGTTGGAGGGTTCCTAGGCAGAAGATGAGGCGCTCTTCCTCCAACCGTCGTGTTGTTATAGTCTGGCGATGGAGGAGTCCAAGGATCTGCATGTCCTTTTCAGCTCTGATCTCCAGCATCTGCAGACCTCACTTTCTCCTGCTTACTACATTAAACAAACTATGTCCTGATGTCGATGTAGGTTTATTTGCCAACCATCTCAACGTGATGTTCTCTGGTTTCAACCCTTCCCCCCAGTTGGAACAGAGATGTAATGCTCAGGCTCCATAAGGCTCCGGTCAGGCCATATCTGGAATATTGTGAGCAGTTTTGGGCCCTGTATCCAAGGGAAGACTTGGAGTGGTTCCAGACAAGGTGTACAAGAATGATTCCCGGGGATGAAAGTCTCGTCATATGAGAAGCGGTTGAGGATTCTGAGTCGATGGAGTTTAGAAGGATGAGGGAGAATCTTGATGAAACTTAAAGAATAATGAGAGGCCTGGACGGAGTCGGATGTGGAGAGGACGTTTCCATTAGAAGGAGAGACCAGGACCCAAGGGCACAGCCTCGGAGTGAAGGGACAATCCTTTAGAACTGAGATGAGGAGCAATTTCCTTAGCCAGATGATGGTGAATTTGTGGAACTCGTTGCCGCAGAGGACTATGGAGGCCAAGTCATTGAGTGCACTTAAGACAGAGAGAGATTCTTGATTAGTAAGGGGATCTAGGGTTTAGGGAAAAAGGTAGGAGAATGGGGTTAAGAAATATATCAGCTGTAATCGAATGGTAGAGCAGACTGCATTGGTCAAAGGAGTAGAATTTGGTCCCATGTCTTATGGTATTTATAGTTTCACTGTATCTCCTGTGTTGTTGCCTTCCATGGTTATCAAAACCTACATCTTCGGTCATCTGAGCCTTTCCATTTCTGAGAAGTTTAACTAACAAGGATTGATGCTTAATTAAATCTCAGCTCCTCCAATCTATCCACTTCATCCCTGGATGAAGAAGGATCTTCTAAAGAAGGGTCATAATCAGATTCAAAAGTTTAACTCTGCTTCTTTTTTCACAGAACCTGCCAAACCTGTTGAGTTTCTTCAGCATTTTCTGTTTTCTATTTAATTATCCTTCATCATATTACTGTGAATCTTTGCACTCTCATCAAATCCTTCTCCCCGGCAGTATGGAACCCAGAAATGAACGCCATCTTCCAAGTGACATTGAACAGAGTTTTATAGAGATTTAGAAATTGCTTACTTTTTTTCAACTCTGTGTCTCACCCGTGTCAAAGGCGCTTTGCTTTCAGTTCAAAAAAGTAGTAGACCTTACCTTTAGTAAAAAGGAGTATCTAATCCCATACTATTAAGGGAAACCAGCGAAGATTCACCAGACAGATTCCCTGGATGGCAGGACTGACATAAGAAGAAAGACTGGATCGACAGAGCTTATACTCGTTGGAATTTAGAAGAATAAGTGGGGGGATCTCATAGAAACATGTAAAATCCTGGTGGGACTGAACAGGCTAGGTGCGGGAAGAATCTTCCTGATGTTGGGGAAGTCCAGAACTAGGGGTCACAGTCTAGGAATAAGGAGTAAGTCATTCAGAACTGAGATGGGGATGGATTTCTTCACTCAGAGAGGTGTGAACCGGTGGAACTTTCTCCCACAGGAAGCTGTTGGGACCAGTTTGGTAAATATAATCAAGAGGGAGCTGGACTTGGCCCTTGCAGCTAAAGGGATCAAGGGGTATAGAGAGAAAGTCGGATTGGGATCAGCCATGATCATATTGAATGCGGGAGCAGGCTCGAAGGGCCTATTCCTGCACCTATGTTCTATGTTTTTCCTATGTCCCAATGCTGTTTGATGAAGACCGTGTGGAAAGAACTTTACTTTCTGTGTAAAAGAGTAGAGGGAGCTTTTATCTATCTAATCCTGTGTTGTATCTGTTCTGGGAGTGTCAGGTGACATTGTGTATGGAGCTTTATTCTGTTTCTAAGCCTATGCTGTTTGATCAAGACGGTTTTGAGGACGTTTTACTCTCTATTTAACCCTCTCCTGTCCCTGTCCTGGGTGTGTTTGATGCAGACAGTTTTGGGGCAGCATTATTTTCTTGCAGTACCAGCTCACAATTTTTTTTCCATTCTGCACTGATCACCTCCTCCTTCAGGACCAGCTGTCACATAATTCTTCTTTAATAATATGTCGGTGTCCTGTCGAAGTCTGTGCATAGAATTCAAGCTTTAGCTGCTGGCGTGAATACCAGACAAACAACATGTTTGAACATTTAGTTAAATAGTTACTTGACAAGTTTTGTCAATCCACAATCCCTGGTAAAGCAAGATGTATGTCCCTCCTTAGGCAAAACACAAACTATGCCACTCCCTGGGATCTTACACTGTCTCAAAACAGCCAGCCTATATTTCATGAAACCAACTCCATGTGTAGTATAGCAAAATACCAGAGGCACTAAGTTCAAATCCAGAGCCTACTTACTGTGTGGAAGAGCAGATTGTTTGTCACAGACTTCACACGTATTACAAATTCACAATCTCAGAATTATGGAACAACATAAACAAGATTTTCCGTGCCTTGTCTCTCCTTTTCACCTGCACATGCAGTTGCTGCACTGCCATTCAGCCAGTCGAATCTGTACCAGCTCTCCAAGTGAGCAGTTCACTTCATGTATTTCTCCAACACCCTCCCAAATCACCCAAGCAACCCTTCACATTTTACTTATAGAATCCCTACAGTGTGGAAATAGGCCATTCGGCCCAACAAGTCCAAACAGGCCATCAGAAGAGTATCCCACCCAGATCCATTCCCCTACCCTATTACTCTGCATTTCCCATGACTAATGCACCTAATTTACACATCTCTGAATACTATGGGCAATTTAGCATGACAAATTCACCTAATCTTCACATTTTTAGACTGTGGGAAGAAACTGGAGCACCTGGAGTAAACCCATGCAGACACAGGGAGACTGTGCAAACTCCTCACATAGTTGCCAAGGTTGGAATTGAATGTAGGTCCCTGGCGCTGTGCAGCAGCAGTGCTAACCACTGAGCCACCATGTCGCCCCATTTTCATGTTTCAGACGAATATTTCAATGTGAACCCACTTCACTGAAAATAGCCCAGGAATTTGGCTCCGAATGATATCAGCATGCTCTGGTACAGAGGGGTACATCAGTAACTCGTGCTGCAAAAAGGGGGTCATATTGGGGCTGGTGGTTCCTATATCTGACCTTCAGCATCAGAACAAGCAATCACCAATAGTATTTATCACGTTTAGGTGATAACACACTGCCCACTGGAGGTAGTGAGACCTCCCAGATCCCAGAAATCCCAAATTGTGAGACTTGAAAAAATACGAACCTGGGATATTTTCTTTTACTATTCACTCAAGAGGTGTGGCATCACTGGCAGGGCCAGTATTTATTACCTGTCCCTAGTTGCTCCTTCAGAAGGTGGTGGTGAGCTGCCTTCTTGAACCACTGCAGTCCATGTGCTGGAGGTGGCCCTACAATACCCTCATGGAAGTAATTCCAAGATTTTGTATCAGCAACAGTGAAGGAACGGCGATATATTTCCAAGTCAGGATGGTGAGTGGCTTGGAGGTGGTGTGCCCACTGTACCTGCTGCTCTTTTCGTTCTAGATGGAAGTGGTCGTGGGTTTGGAAGGTGCTGTCTGAGGAGCTTTGGTGAATTTCTGCCGTGCACCTTTTGGATTGTAGCACCGGCGGTAGAGGAAATGGATATTTGTGGATGTGATGCCAATCAGTGGGAGGGGCTGTTTTGTCCTGTGTGGTGTCAAGCTTCTTGAGTGTTATTGGAACTGTACCCATCAGGCAGGTGGGGAGTATTCACCACACTCCTTACTAGTGCCTTATAGGTGGACAGGATTTGGAGAGTCAGGGAGTGAGTTACATGCTGCAGGATTCCTCGCCTCTGACCTGCTTTGTAGCCACTCTGTTTATATTAGAATTAATTTTATCATCGCATATATTGGAATGAGTGCAGTGGCAAGTTTATAAGTCGCTACTTAACAGCTCTATCTTAAGAACAAAAGTACCTTTAGTACAACTCCTTCAGTTACAAGATCTTTAGAAAGTAGAGAAATGAAAAGTCCAGCATTGCAGAAATATGCTGGCACCTAGCCTGAATCTGCACGTGGCCTTGGCTTCAGACCACATGGGCTTTACCTGGAGGTTTGTGAGGGTGGAAGATCGCTCTGCAATCATGCCAAGACTGGGAGAGCAACCACGCTGAGGCCATGCCAGGCCAAGAGACTGCCACGTACTGCCGGAAGACCGCCACTCCAGGGGACCGTTATAGCAGGTCGAGAGGACCCATCGCCGTGTCTGCGCTGAGGCGGGGAGTCAATCAGAGGCCGGGAGAGAAGAAAAGAAAACACAGAGGCAAAAAAGAAAGGGCAGTGATCTGGCTGAAGCATCCTATTCTGTCACCATCTTGGACTGGAAAGGATTATTTATATGGTTGGCTGGAAAAGCACAGCAGGTCAGGTAGCATCCAAGGAGCAGGAAAATCGACATTTCGGGCATGAGCCCTTCTTCAGGAATCCCTTGAGACTTTTTAATAACCAGAGGATACATACTTCAGACATTTGGCAGGAAAGGACATGAAGTGAATTTTTTTTTAATGCAGCAGATTATAAACTGAAGCGCAGTGCCAGAAATAGCATTAGAAGCAGATTTAATGGGAACTCTCAAAAGGAACTGGATAAGTAATTGAAAAGCGTAATACTTGAAAGTGGTTGGGGAAGGAAGTGCAATAATCTGTAAGGCAGCCTGACCAGATGCTGCATTTGATAGGGATAGTTTTTAAATTAGGTCCCAAACATTTTTTTTTAAGAATTTTTATTTTTCTTTTTGGCCTGGGGCTGAACGGCCTGTTCCTATGCTGCATTTTTCTTTGTACTTTGAATGTCCACCTTGAATGCCTCGGTTGAACCTGTTTCTATCACATTTCCAGGCAATGCATTCCATACCCTAATTACTTGTTGAGTGAAAACATATTCTGGTCACATCATTCTTTTGCAAATCACCTCAACTCGTAAGTCCTGTCTCTTTCTGGTTCCTTTTACAAGCTGTGCACTCTGTCTAGGACAATTTTGAAAACTTCTATCAGATCTCCTGTAAGTTTCTTTCTCTCCAAGGGGGCCATTCCCAACTTCTTCAATATATCCTCATCACTGAATTCCTCATTCCTGGAATGTTCTTGTAAATTGCTTCTGCTTTCTCTCCAATGTATTTACATCTTTCCCACAATGTGGCATCCATAATTGTACATATGGCTTCAGCTGAGGTCTAACAAGTGTCTTGTACAAGTTCAACATCACCTCCTTACTTTTGTATCTATGCTGTATTAATAAAGCCATCTCTGGGCAAGACATTTATAGTCAGCAAGTCAGCACTTTCCATCAGACACATAGGTAACCTGAAGTGGTCCAGTCAGACCACATTTTGAGTATTATGAGCAATTTTGGGCCTCTCACCTCAGGAAGGATGTATTAGCCCCGGAGTGGATCCAGAGGAGGTTCACAAAAATGATCCCAGGAATGGAAGGCTTAACATACGAGAAACATTTGAGGATTCTGGGACTATAATCGATGAAGTTGAGAAGGCTGAGGGGGATCTGATTGAAATTTACAGAATACTGAATGGCCTGAACAGAGTGGACCTTGGGAAGATGTTGCCATTGGCAGAAGAGACTAGTACCTGAGGGCACAGCCTTAGAGTAAAGGGAACACCCTTTAGAATGGAGGTAAGGAGAAACTTCTTTAGCCAGAGAGTAGTGAACCTGTGGATTTCATTGCCAGAGAAAGTTGTGGAGGCCAGGTCATTGAGTATATTTAAGACAGAGATAGATAAGTTCTTGATTGCCAACAGAACCAAAGGCTATGAGTGGAAAGTGGGAGAACAGGGTTGAAAAACCTCTAGCCATGATCAAATGGTGAAGCGGACTCGATGGGCTAAATATTATAGTTTCTGCTCCTCTGGTCTTATGAAATCTCTGACACTGCATTAATAGTGATCTCCAGTTGTTGTTTTTGGCATCATGTAGCTTGAAATATGTTTGGACTATGCTACCTGGAGAGTCACTACAAAGCAATTTAAATTCATACAACATGACTACTTTATTGTCACTAAGCAAAATCTAAACTGAGACCCTGCCTGCATAATCATTATTTGTGAAATACTGCTTTGAAAAGAGGAAGAATGTAAATAATAATTACTGATTTAATCAAAGCATTCTC
Organism: Hemiscyllium ocellatum; assembly: GCF_020745735.1. Lineage (NCBI taxonomy): Eukaryota > Metazoa > Chordata > Chondrichthyes > Orectolobiformes > Hemiscylliidae > Hemiscyllium > Hemiscyllium ocellatum. The sequence goes on along the minus strand of NC_083445.1, from coordinate 14,991,649 downwards.
ACTCTTTGCACATATTTTAACTGCTCCAGCTTGAAACCAGTCATGACATGAAATGGGTTTGGTGTAGATTTGTTTCCAAGCCCAGCGATGAGGCAGTGCTTCGGTTAAACTAGCTGCAGACAAGCTTGTTCATTCCACATACATGCGACAAAGGGAGTTGTCCTTTAGCCAAAGGCTGATTAAGCCAGAGAAAGAGAGAATTTGAAAGAATGGAGCAGAAAGTGAAGAAAGAGAGAGTAAATAGTGGATGTAGTCAGTGGTATTTGTTTGGGATATTGTAACACTAAATAAGCCACTGCTGCTACTTGCAGCTACTGCAGCCAAGGGATTAGCCATCAGGGTACGCCAGGCATGTTTGTCTGGTTCATCTGCAACCACTGTGATAGCATCATCGAACTATGCTCAGCTCGAAACGTTTTCTGCTGTCTTGCACTTTGTCCTCAGAAAGGGATCTTCTCAGCTCTGATCTCACAGTCGAAATGCTCACACCTTCTTTCATGAAAGTCACTTCTTAAAGCTGTTTTTGTCCTCTTGCAATTCCTCTGTGAAAAGTATACCCCCATGGGCAAGAGGACCAGCACTCCCCATAATGGTCCAAGTGTGGTCCCACCACAGTCCTGTGTAATTAAAGTAAGACTACTTTGCTCCTGTACTTGTGATGTGTTGAAGGCTAAATACTGTTTGCTTTCTGAATTGCTTGCAGTCCTGGCATGCTAACTTTCTGTGATGTATGAACGAGGACACAAAGGTTCCTTTGGACATCAATACTTCCCAATCTCTCACCATTCAACTAATACTCTGCACTTTGTTTGCTCCTACCAAAGCGGATAATCTCAGGCATTATATTCTATCTGCTTGTCCAAATACCCTTGAAGCCTGTTTGCATCCTCCCCACAACACACCCCCTCCCTAGGTTTTGTATCAAGTGTAAATATTACAATTGGCCCCTCAATCCAAGTCATTGATACATGTTGTGAACTACTGGGGCCAAAGCAGTGAACCTTGCTGTATCCTCTGCTCACAGCTTGTCAACACAATAATATAACTGTTGCTAAGTATCGCAAGGTTTGTGAAGGTTTGTAGCTCAGGTTGAGGTTCAGGGTGTAGGTTTGCTCGCTGAGCTGTAGGTTTGATATCCAGACGTTTCATTACCTGGCTAGGTAACATCATCAGTGGCGACCTCCAAGTGAAGCGAAGTTATTGTCTCCTGATTTTTATTTATATCTTTCTCCTAGATGGGGTTCCTGGGGTTTGTTAGCCACCAGGATACATGAACACCAGCTAGCCACAAAAAGACACAACCCCCTCTCTCTCATAGCCCTACACACGGATGAAAAAAACCCACCATTTCAACTGGGACAACACATCTATCCTGTGACAGGCTAAGCAAAGACATGCCAGAGAATTCCTAGAGGCCTGGCACTCCAACCACAACGCCATAAACAAACACATAGATCTAGATGCCATTTATCAACCCCTCAGAAAACGAACCGGAAATGACATCACCACAAACCCCAGGAACCCCATCCAGGAGAAAGATATAAATAGAAAGCAGGAGACAACAGCTTCGCTTCACTTGGAGGTAGCCACTGATGATATTACCTAGCCAGGTAGTGAAATGTTTGGATATCAAACCTACAGCTCAGCGAGCAAACCTACACTCTATGTTGCTAAGTATGACAGGTATCTATGAAATGTATTTGTCTCACTCTAAAACGGTATGTTCCCCTGTCCAACCCTCCTGCTTGTGACTAGGATTATGCCTTTGTGATTTTCATATAAAAGTTGACAAAATGGTTCTGTAAGATCCTCAAAATATTGGTAAAAGTTCACAAGGTATAAGAAAATTTAGGAAAAAGTTCCCATGCCAAATGTGAGATTCTCGCAGATAGTCAACCCTTCATCCTCTCCTCTCCCCAACTACTTCCATTCCATCTGGCCTGTCAGCCCTTCCAGTCCCTCTCTCTGTTCATATTCCTCTCCTCCTTGACTGCCAACCTCCCCCCATTGCTGTGCAACACACACCCCTACCCCTTACTATTCTCTTCATTTCTCCTTCCCCCTTTACCTGTTCTTTCTTTCCCCCTCTCCCGTTGCCATTCCTGTCAACTGATGAGGTTACTTGAGATCTCTTGCCCCTGGCTGATATCAGTGTTGGTGTAAAGGTTCTGTCAAATAATTTCACCGTGAAATCATGCTGATCGCACCATGTTTATAGAAGTGCCTGAGCTAGTCATTAATATATATATATATATATATATCATCGACTGTCATGGGGTGAAGGCTTTAGCTGCTATCTAAACCTCTTGTCTTTGACCTGCCAATGCTATGGACTGGGGCTGTGTCTGGAATGTGAATTACTCCTTTGCGGTGAAGCAGGCAATGTGCAGACAGGTACAGCACATCCTTCCTGCTCTTCCCACGGGTGGGGTTCAGAGCAACCTTTTGCTTGTTCATCTCATTCAACAGGCTGGCTCTTGTCAAGTATGCAGCTCCTTAATAGATCACCCAACACCATCAGGCTGCAAGTGAGAGTAATATGAAGCACAACTGAACTGGAACCCGATTGTCATTGGATATTTGCACAAGTAGACATACATGCTCACTCACACATGGCACTTACACCCACAGAAACACGATCACACGTGCTCACTCATGCTCGCACTCTCGTGCTCTCTCTTGCACTCTAGCACTGCTTGCTCTCACACTGTCGTGTGCACTTTCTCCCTCCACGCACTCCCTCTCTCCTCTCTATTTTGTGTGTGCTTTTGCATTCTTTCTCTCGTAGACTTTCCAGCACACTGTCATACTCATGTGCATACTCTCTCACACACACTCGCTCATGCACTGTCTTACTCGCACTCTGTTGCACTATGTCGCTCAGGATCTGTCTTGTATGCTCTCTCTTTCTTGCTCGCTCTCTTGTTCTCTATCATGCACATACTCTGCCTGTCCCTCTCACTTTTGCACTCACTCTCGCACTCATGCACACATTTGCTCTCATGTGTGTTCTCTCTCTATCCCTCTCACTCACCTGCTCTCCCTCCCTCCCTCTTGCATAGGTTCTTGACGCCCCCCCCCCCTCTCGTTGGTACATCCTCCCTCCTCTCTCGCTGGTGTCCTGTCCCTCCCTCTTTCTCTCTCGCACTCTTCCTCCCTCCCATTTATTGCTTTCCTTCCCTGCCTCTCACTGACGCACTGTCCCTTCCTCTCCATCTCTCATGCACTCTCCCTTCCTCCCTCTCGCTGGCACACTCTCCCTCCCTCCACCTCATTCACATTCTCCTTCTGGTATGCTCTCTTCCCCCTCTCTCGTGCATGTGCATACTCTCTGTCTAGTGGGTCCACTCTCACCCACACTCTCTCACTCTCTCACTCTCTGTTGTGTGTTGCTGTCTCTCCCTTGCGGCTCTTGCACTGTCTCCGCAAACACCCTCTCCCGCACGCATCTGCCTCTCCCCCTTCTCTCTCTCTCGTGCATGCTCTCCCTCTCTCTTACATGTGCGCACTCTCTCCCCTGAGCCCACTCCCGCGCACACTCTCTGCTCATATAATCCTGCCTCTGAATAGTATCATTGTTTCTTCAATGTCACTGCTTTAAACTACTGAGGCTCTGTTTCTCACAGCACTGTGGGTGTCCTGACAACCCGAAGACTGCAATGGCTGAAGGAAGGCAACTCAATTTTTAGAGATGCACAATAAATGACGTCCACGTCCTCAGTATAAATCAAAGAAAGCCATGAGTATCAACCAATAAGTCACCCAATGATAAAATTTACACACACACACCATACTGAATGTGATGGAATTTGTGAAATTTACATAAAAGATTTTTCTTAAGACTTTGGATTTCAAACTAGTGGCAATAGACAATAGGTGCAGGAGTAGGCCATTTGGCCTTTCAAGCCTGCACTGCCATTCAATATGATCATAGCTGATCATTCCTAATTAGTATCCTGTTCCTGCCTTATCTCCATAACCCTTGATTCCACTATCTTTGAGAGCTCTATCCAACTCTTTCTTAAATGAATCCAGAGACTGAGCCTCCACTGCCCTCTGGGACAGAGCATTCCACACAGCCACCACTCTCTGGGTGAAGAAGTTTCTCCTCATCTCTGTCCTAAATGGTCTACCCCGTATTTTTAAGCTGTGTCCTCTGGCATATGGGTCTTGATCTATTTAGGTAATTAGGTTCGGTTTCTCCAGAACCGTGACTTTAAAACCATTACGTACCTCCTGGAATGTTAATGGATGTTTGTTTATATTGTAAGAGTTTATGACAGGAGAGGGAAAAACTTTGAAAGATATGAGCCTCCTTTTGGTTTAGAATAATCAAGAATTGACTTTAGCTTAGGTTTAGTAAATAAAGAAGTTATAGCTGGAGTAGTGAAACAGATTCCTCGAGGGGGAATTGATTTTACCTTGAGAAATGGTGCAGCAGGTTCAAAACTATTGGCTTCACTGAGACTGATGGAACAATTACATACTAGAAAAAAGATGATCTCTCATGCCATATTTTATTTTGGGATGATGCCCATGGGAAAAAGGAGTATAATACTGTTCATGGAAAGAACAATCACCCGATCTGAAATGTTTAGCTTATTCAAATTCCAGAAGAGGTGTGTTTGGTCAGAAGTCTGGAGGTTATTCGAAACATGACACACACACACACACACACACACACACACACACACACACACACACACACACACACTATTCACTTATGCACATATACATCCCACTCAGGCACACGTGCACACACACACACACACCAGTCACTTATACACATAAGTGCATGTGGACACACACCACTAACTTGCGCATATGCATGCACACACCACTCATTCTCATAGAAACACGCACAGTACTCATTGCCTCTCATATACATATGCACCATTCACTCTCTCAAACACCACTCATTCATTTAAGCACATACATGCATGTGCACATGCACCATTAACATGCACACACATGGAAATATACCACTCACTCTCATAGACACACACATACAATACTTTCTCACAGGCAGACACACAGACCGGTCTCACAGACACGCACCACTCCCTCACAGAAACACACACACACCACTAACTTACATAAACCACCCACTCACTCACTCACACATACACACACCACTCACACGCACGAGACCATACATACCACTGACTTACACAGAAATAACACACCACTCACTCAAAAATATGCACACACTCAATTCACTGACACACACTTGTGCACTCATGCACACCACTCACACACTGTTCACACATATACACTGCTAAAATGCGTACATCACTCACTCTCTCACACACACATATGTACACCGCTGTCTCACTCACATGCACGTACACTATACTCTCTCACATACACACAAGTACACCACTCACTCACACACACACACACGTACACTGCTCACTCACTCTCAGAGACACACACACCATTCACACACACACATACACATGTATACCACTCACTCACACACACACGTAACCGTTCACTCACACACACATACGTGTAACCGCTCACTTTCTCACGCACACGCACGCACGCTGCTCACTCACACACACACACATACACTTCTCACCCACACACACCTTCCCCAGTCACTGTCTCACGCTCACACACATGTACATTATTAATTCTATCACGCAGACACACCACACACACACACGTACACCGCTCACACACATGGACATTACTCACACATGTACACTACTCATTCTCTCACACTCTTACACATATACAGTGCTCACACTCTCACACACATACGTGCACAAACACTCTCAAACGCACACAAACCACTCACTGGCAAACACACCCACACTATTCACTTTCACAGACACACATACACACACCATGCACTCACAAACACACCATTCATCCTCACGCATCATTCATTCTCTCACACACACACCATTCAGTCTGTCTCACACGCCATTTACTCACATACACCATTCCCTCCACTCTCTTTACACATGCACCCTCTCTCTCTCTCTCTCTCTCTCTCACACACGCTCAATCACCCACACACTATTCACTTGGTCCCATGCACACACGTCGCGCGCTAGTGCACAGAGAGCACAACTGTCACTGTTGCTTTCTTATGGTTTCTTTTTTTTGAAAAGCTTGAAAGTATGTTACCACACCCTTAAAAAAGATCCTGTGATGGTAACAGTCAAAATTATTTCTCTGAGTTTGGTGCCTGAGGCTTCCATTCATAATAACATGCATTCTCTGTAAGTCACCTGAGGAGCTAACTTGTGAGAACAATAACATTCTTATTTCCCATTTACCAGGTGTTCCTTGAGCTGACATGTCTGGAAGTGCTCTGTGTCCCACACCAGATTGCTCATGTTAAAGAATTTCCTCTTCAGCTTTTATCGCTAGCCAACTCATCTGGACATGACCATACCTATTCAATGCACATCAAGAGCTGGCTATCCAAACTGTAGCTTCCTGACCACCCTGGAAACTGCTTGGAAGGTGAAATAACTCAGTGCGGGAAGATGTGGCATCACTTGCCAGGCATTCGGAGGACCTCTGTCACTTGCAAAGACAGCACACATGCAGCCACTACTGGAAAGGAGAGGGAGGTGTGGTATTAGATTTGGAGGAGTTGAGTGATTTGAAGGTTGTTGTGGGGCTGGAGGAGGATAGTGCAGCATTGCCTCAGGACTTTACTGAAGTGAGATTAATTAGCGGAGGTGAGGAGAGGGGCAACACACCCAGGAAGGTTTAATGTTGTGTGGAAGCTGGACTCTGCTTCTCCAAAAACACCTTCCAAATATGCGATGTTTCCCATCTGGAAGGACAAGAGCAGCAGATATATAGGAATGCCACCACCTGCAAGTTCCCTTCCAAACCACTCACTATTCTCACTTAGAAATACATTGTCATCCCTTCACAACCCCAGAATGATGTTATTGCTATTCTTGAGACTTGGTTGAGGGAAGGGCATGATTGGCAACTAAATATCCCAGGATATAGATACTTCAGGCAGGATAGAGAGGGAGGTAAAAGGGGTGGAGGAGTTTCATTACTGGTCAGAGAGGATATCAGAGCTGTGCTGAAGGAAAGCTGTACGGAGGACTCGAGTAATGAGACAACATGGACAGAGTTCAAAACTGGGAACGGTGCAATAACAATGCTGGGGCTGTACTACAGTGAGCATCAGATAGAGGTACAAATATGTAAATGGATTCTGGAAAGATATCGGAGCAACAGGATGATGGTGATAGGAGATTTTAATTTTCCCAATATTGACTGGGATTCACGTAGTTCTAGAGGACTAGTTGGAGCAGATTTGTAAGGAGCATCAGGAGGGTTTTCTAGAGCTGTATGTAAATAGACCAACTTGGGAAGGGGGCCAGACTGGACCTGGTGTTGGGAAATGAGCCCGGCCAAGTGGTTGAAGTTTCAGTAGGGGATTACTTTGGGAATAGTGATCACAATTCCATAAGTTTTAGGATACTCATGGACAATGATGAGAGTGGTCCTAAAGGAAAAGTGCTAAATTGGGGGGGAAGGCCAACTATAGCAGAATTCAGCAGGAGCTGGGAATGCGGATTGGGAGCAGCTGTTTGAAGGTAAATTCACATTTGATAAGGGGAGGCTTTTAAAGACAGGTTGGTTAGAGTCCAGGAGAGCCATGTCCCTGTGAAAATGAGGGATAGAAATGGCAAGATTATGGAACCATGGATGACAGGTGATATTGTGAGACTAGCTGAGATGAAAAAGGAAATGCACATAAGGTCTAGGTGACTGAAGACAGACCAAGCTTTGGAGAAATCAGGAAAGTGGGACCAATCTGAAATAAGGAACTAAGAGGGCTAAAAGGGGTCATGAAATATCTTTATGAAACAGGTTTTATTCGTATATAAGGAGCAAGAGGGAAACTAGAGAAAGGGTTGGTCCACTCCTGGACAAAGGAGGAAAGTTATGCATGGAGTCAGAGAAAATGGGTGAGATTCTTAATGAATACTTTGCATTGGTATTCACCGAGGAGAGGGGCATGATGGATGTTGAGGTTAGGGATTGATGTTTGATTACTCTCGGTCAAGTCGACATAAGGAGGAATGAAGCATTTAAGTATTCTAAAAGACATTAAGCTGGGCAAGTCCCCAGGTCTGGATGGGATCTCATAGAATCCCTTCGGCCCAACAAGTCCACAATGTCCCTCCAAAGAGCAAGTCAACCAGACCCACTTCCCATTTCCCTGACTAATGCATCTCACCTACACATCCCTGAACACTATGTGCAATTTAGCATAGTCAATTCACTTAACGTTTGAACTGTGGGAAGAAACTGAAGCATCTGGAGGAAACCCATGCAGACACGGGGAGAATGTACAAACTCCACACAGACAGTCACCCGAGACTCGAAGTGAACCCGGGTCCCTGGTGCTATTGAAGATCTCGATCCACCGGAAGGGTTTCTCGGTTCCGCAATCAGTCAATAAACACTAGCAATTTGGTCTGGTTCTGTAAGATTTCACACTTTAATTACTGCCAGGCACAGATTGTCCAGTGACATAGAGGTTAAACACTTCTCTGTCCCTAGGAGAAACTGCACATGGCTTAAGACAAAGACATTTTTGTACCTTTTTTGAGAGAAGTACATGGCATCATTACAGAGCGCGTTCAGACAATTACCAATCAATTCTAATGAAATGACTTTATTGACAGCAACTCAGCCCAATGGTATTTCCTGGGAACCAACCTTCCTTCCCACATCCAAACACCCTATCTCACAATTATTATTTGCACCTGCACTTGCAAGGTCAGTTAGAATGGCTAGTAATGTCTTATCTAGTCTAGTAGATTTGGAGATGCAGGTGTTGGACTGGAGTGTACAAAGTTAAAAATCACACAACACCAGGTTATAGTCCAACAGGTTTAATTGGAAGCACTAGCTGTCAGAGCGCCGCTCCTTCATCAGGTGGTTGGGAGCAGCACACCGAAAGCTAGCGTGCTTCCAATTAAACCTGTTGGACTATAATCTGGTGCTGTGTGATTTTTAACTTTATCTTCTCTAGTTATGCTATAAGAGAAGCATTGTCTGCCAATCTTTGTTGAGGCATACTATGCTTAGTTCAGGAATGCAGCTTTTAGTGAGGGTAAAAGCTATTTTATCCAGCTTTTAAGCAGAATTGTCAATTTGCAGCCTGGAAACCATTTTGTCATGCTATTTACATTAAGAAGCCAGTTTATTGCTGCCTATGTTAGTAAGCACGTGTATTAAATAATGTGTGCAGAATTCAGGTGAGACTTAATGTTTGACAGAGGAAACCTCAATCCCATTCCCAGGTAATTGGACAGGGAACAGTAGTCGGGAATAGTGCCCCTACAGCTACAGCACGGGAATGCGTATTTAATCAAGGACAAGGAAGTTGGTTGATTTACTTAGGCTGAAAAGGTAGTAACCAGGTTTAGTATAGATAATGGAGGGAGCTTCCCATTAAGAAGCAGATCTGTCTTGTGACTTCCCCGAACATATGTGTAGTCCATGGCTACAAATTATGGTTATCCTGAGCGCTTAGGGTGAAAGCTGCTCAATGAAAAGAGGTGGGTCTTTCGGTAAGAGATGAGGTTGTTGTCCCAGAATGTTTCCTTCCATCCCACAATTGGGTAGATAGAGGACCCATTAGAGGTCTCATAGTGCAGGTGGGTGCCATTACCCATTCCACAAAGGGCTTGGTTACCAGCAATAGACACATTCCTCCTCTAGGCATATGCACAATATGCGAGATCCTACAGGGGAGCAGTGGTGACTGGTACATTTGATCATAGTGCAGAGAATAGTCTTAGACACATTCATGTAAGTGCATCCCCATCCCTCACCATTGTAACAGTTGGGATAGCCTAACCTAGACTTACTAGAGGAAGTCCATTACAATAGAAGGTGGGGATAAATAATAGTCAAAAGAAATATTATGTCTGGTAAACGCCTTAGAAGCATTCCATACTCCTTCATTGCATTCGGGAGGGGGAAAGGGGTCAAAGAGTCTTTTGCTGATGTAAGGGCATAATAGACCACTTCATCCCAGCCAAATATTTTATTCTGACTCTGAAGAAACAGATTGTTAGTGAAATATAACATTTCCTGCTTTTCTCTTTTGCGGAGTGCAGATTTAGATCTATTTGCATTGGGGCACGGCTAACCAGGGCCACCCATAGCACAACGGAAATCAAACTGGCACACAACATCCTGACAGGGTAAAGACCATTTAGACTTGTTCTGGCATTGAACTGTCCAATCTTCTTGATGCAGTTGACCATTGCAACAGTCATTCTTGGTAACGTTCTATGCATCGAAGGAATAAGTCTCTCGGCCCACGAGGGCAGCTTTTCGGCATAAATAGTACACAGTCTCTCATTGCTCAGGGTCACACGGGTAAACGGTACCTCTTGAGCACCAATGCTGGCGATGGCGAGTCCACATAGCAGGGTAAGTTCGATCTTCATCGTGATGATCATTTCTGGAGCAACGATTAGGGTATTTAAAACAAGAAGAATTACTATTTGAACATGCAGCCATATCTTAGTTGTCTGATTCCACTTCCTCTCTCAGTTCCCCATCGTCTTCACCTCCATCATCTCCCCCCTTGGAAGAGGCTCGTATGATGACTTTGCAATGATGGAGGTGAACCCAGATGGAGCGCCTGGCGATCTTAACAGCAGTCAGCGTGGTGAGGAGGACTTGGAAGTCTCCTTCCCATTTGAGACTGTGGCGTGCTCAGTTCTTGATGTGAATGAAAGATCCTGTCAGGACAGGCTCTGACAGTGGGAACACTATCGACAGAGGGGAGTTTCTTGTGAGCAGCACAGACTTGGGAGTGAAGACCTCACAACATTTTCGTCAAGGAGAGGACATAGGAGGACCTGTCCTCAGTCATGTGGAGGAAGTGAATAGGGGAGGAGGCATCATTCCAAGGTGTGCGGAAAGCTCGACCATCGACAATTTCGGCTGGGGACTAGCGGGCTTTACTGCCAGGAGTGCAGTGTAAGTGGAACAATACCAGAGGCAATAACCTAACCCAGGAAGGACCTGCCTCAGAAGTCAAATTGGCAAGTTTAGTTTTCAGAATTTGATTACAATCCTCCACCTGCGGCCTGTGAGCGATAGGCACAAAGAAGTTGGCGGCAGATGCCGAAGTGAGAACATAACTCCTCGTCAATGTCGCCAATAAAATGAGGACCATTGTCAGAAGACAGGCAAAAAGAGAATACCAAATTGGGGAATAATCTCCTTAAGTAAGATATTTACAACAGTTTTGGCAGTAGCATTAGAAATGGGGTAAGCTTCAACCCATCGAGAAAAAAAATCAACAATAACCAAACGTACTTATAGTGTTGACACTTTTGTAACTCAATGACGTCAAGTTGGAGGGTTTGGAGGGGCCCTTCAGAGAGGGGTGTCTGTCCCACCAGGTAAGGCACACCCTTGCCCGGGTTGCACATTGGGCCATCTGCTGGAGGCGAGGGTGCCACCAGGTGGTCAAAAAGTGTCGAGGAAGTACTACAGTGTGGAGCATCATGGAGACAATTGCTTATCCATAAAGCAAGACCATCAGACATACAAACCTGTCCAGCCGGAGTGGTCCATAGTTTAGTAACAAGATTACAATAACAGCCGGCTTTGGACCACAACTGCCTTTCAGAATCAGAGGCATTTCCCCTGTAAGGTGACAACATCTTTCTTGGTTGCTATTAGTTTGTCTGAGGTTGACCCACTCTTGTCAGAGGTTTCAGTCTGGCTCAACACTTTAGGCACAATCATAAGATGGTCATGAGATGCATCTTTCGCAGCGTCATCAGCAGCATGTATACCAATGTCGACAGGGGATTAGCCAGTAGTGTGGGCGGCACATTTGATAACAGAAACCTGTTTTTGGAGCAGCGTAGATGGAATAATTCCAGAGGCAATAACCTAACCCAGGGAAGATCTGTCTCAGAAGTCAAGTTGGTGAGTTTAGTTTTCAGAATCTGGTTACAACGCTCTAGAAGCTCCACAGCCTGAGGGAAATAGGCACAATGAAGTTGGCAGCGGATGCCAAAGTGGTTAAAAGATCTGAGACAAGCTGGCGGTGGAAAAGGGAGTACCAGATGATGTCAAAAACCCTCTAGGGTTGCCCAATATCATGCACAATCCCAAAAGCATATCAGAAGTCGGTGTAAATGTTAGCATGAAGACATGCCCCAAGGACGCAGGCACGGATGAGGGCAAAAAGCTCAGCTTGTTGGGCAGAAAAGGGAGTCTCAAAGGCAGCAGACTCCAGGACAGCGTCATGGTAATCAACTATCACGTAGCCTGAAAGGCGAATACCTATATGGTCAGTAAAGGAACTACCATCAGTGAACACATTTATATTGGGGTCCAAGATAGGGGCGACAGAAAGATCTGGACGAATTTGGGATGTCCTCATTGATGAAGAGAAAACAATCGTGGTCAGGATCGGATAAGGGTGAAAGGGGATGTGCAAGGAAATCGGCAGGATTAATGGTGGTACGGTACTTAAAGGTCAATCGGGGATTATTGAGGAGGTAAACCTCATAACGGTTTTGGCGAGCAGTGGTCAATTGTCCCAGCATGGCGATGAGAACTGTAGATAACAATGTCCTGCTGAAGTGTGAGGTTGTCTGCAACTGAGCAACCTAAAGCAACTGAGTCAAGTTTAGAAGAGAAATAGGCAACCGGGCGATGTTGCTCCCCATGTAGTTGAGTGAGAACTCAGGAAGCGCAGTTATTTAGAATGGGTGCAGTACAGTTGGAAGGGTCTGTTATAGAGTGGTCTTCCCAAAGCTGGAACTTGTGGCAAGGCTTGCTTAAGTTCATCGAAGGCTTGCTTTGCCTCTGAGGAGAGGTCGAAGGTACCTTCATAGAAGGTAAATGGGGTCAACATCTTAATGAGGAGGGCAGGCACGGTGGGTGGCACAGTGGTTAGCACTGCTGCCTCACAGCGCCTGAGATCCGGGTTCAATTCCCAACTCAGGCGACTGACTGTGTGGAATTTGCACGTTCTCCCCGTGTTTGCGTGGGTTTCCTCCGGGTGCTCCGGTTTCCTCCCACAGTCCAAAGATGTGCGGGTCAGGTGAATTGGCCATGCTAAATTGACCGTAGTGTTAGGTAAGGGGTAAATGTAGGGGTAGGGTGGGTTGCACTTCGGCGGGTCGGTGTGGACTTGTTGGGCCGAAGGGCCTGTTTCCACACTGTAAGTAATCTAAGTAATCTAAGGCAGCGTTGGGAATCCATAGTCTGCAGATGTTGACCATGCCCAACCACTGGCGAATCTGTTTCACAGTTGTTGGGACTGGGAATTTGACAATAGGACTGATGCAGCTCTGGTTAAGAGAGCGTGAGTCAGCAGACAGGATGAAACCTAGGAACTTTATATGACGTTGTGCAATGGAAACCTTTTTTGGAGAGATTACATAGCCAAGGTGTTTCAGATAGTTGAGAAGGAGGGCGACATCAGAGCCGTTAGATTCTTCATCCAGACTGGCAACAAGGAGATCATCTACATATTGTATCAGTGCAGACCCACCTGTGAGGGTTAGAGACTGCAATTGTTTCTGTAAGGCCGGAGAGAAAAGGGTTGGAGAGTGTATGAAGCCTTGAGGTCGTCAAGTCCACGTCAGCTGGTGCCCATTAAAGGTAAAGGCGAATAGGTACTGACTGTCTTCATGAAGAGGCAGAGAGAAAAAGGCATGTTGCAGGTCAACAACAGCGCAAACTGTAGCATCTGATGGTACTGAGGCTAGAATATGAGCTGGATTTGAGACCAGGGCATGAAGAGGCTGCACAATGCTGTTGATAGCTCTTAAATCTTGAACCAGTCTATACTGATCTGGCTTGCCAGGTTTGGGGCAGCCATGATTGGAGTGTAACAGGGTGACTGGCAAGGGACCAGAATGCCTTGATGGAGAAAGTCATCAATTAAAACAGTAAGGCTTGGTATCGCTTGTTGGATAGTAGAATAACATTTGGTTTTAGAGCGATCTGAATGGGTTCACAATCCATGAGGATGTTTCGGCCCGTACATTAGGGTGGACTCAGTAAAGGATATCCTGACTTACATGGTGCCGGAGTGTGGCATTGTGAGAGGTAGGAGTTGGATAGTAGAGGATAGTCACCCCTCCTTGAAATGTTTGCAGCTGATAGCAGTGTGGGTAAGCCCTAGTGACTACACAGTGGACCAAGGGGCCCAGGTCCTTAGCATGGTGAGGTGGATTAACCATCCCAGTGATGTGAGGGTGTGAGGTGACTGCTTGTTTCCACAGGTGAAGGGGTATTTTAACGAAATCTCCTTCGCCTTCTGGGCTGGTGACCCGAGCCAAGATCTGTATGGACCATTCAGGACCAATCAAGTCTCTAAAGAAGTTTTCAAGAGATTTGTCTTGGCCTGTCCAATCATAAGCAAGGTTGATGTGACTTCCAGACCCTTGGGGGTGAGGATTTAAGGTCAAGTGACCACCATTGGGGTTTATTGGACACATACAGTTGGCATTCAACAGTTGAACACCATCAGGGGAACAGGCGAGTTTAACATGGAAGGCTCATAGCAGGTCTCATCCCATCAGATTGCAGGACAATGTGGTTGTGATCACAAAGTGGTGGTCCAAGGAATATCCTTGGAAATAGCCAGGGATTGGGTGCGAAAGTGGATATTTGTGAGTAATGTCTTTGTCTCTTTAGAGATTGGAAGGTTCACCGAGGACATTGAGGCCCCGTGTCAGTCAGAAAGGGATACCTTCTGTTTTCAACTTTACGTAAGACTGTGGATTCCTGCTTGTAAGACACAGACTATAAAGGAAAGTTACTTAGTCATTGGGAAAATGAGTTATTTCGCGAAAAATTAGTGACTCGTCCTCTGCCTCTTGCTTGTGGCAGAGGGTGATGTTTATGAGAGGCTTTCCCCCAGTTGTCATAGGGGTCCTGAGGGTAATTTCCATAAGTGCTTCCTTGGTTCCTCCCCACCCCACCTTGCCCCTTTAGGGCAGTTAGAGGCCCAATAAAGAGGGTGGCCACAATTAAAGCAGTCATGGGTCGGGCAGTCACGATCCCAGTGATATGGGGTTGTCACAGTTAAAACAGCTCTGAGGGGGCTGCCTGGGAGGGGGCCCCTCGGCTACACCCATGACTTGTGGCCTTGAATGGGTGTAGAGCCGCCACTGTAATGCACAGGTAATTGCTGAGAAGTCTCCTCCTGGTCAACAAATTCTGGCTTTATGTGGGTTGGAGCCTTGTCTTCACTCTGATGTTTCCACAAAGCCTTAACAGAATGGTAGAGTTGATTAGGTTTAGCATTGACCCAGTCCAGGTTGTTTATCTTGACTGTTGTGGGGACAGAGGGTGGCAGACAGTTTAATAACATGGAGTTCTATTGAGCGTTGACAGCATGGAAATTCCAAGCCCGATCCCCAGAATAAGTCTCATAACATTCTCGAAAGAGTTCAAGGAAATCTTCAGCAGACTCCTTACTTTTAGGGCGAAGTTTGAGGATGTGGGCAAGATCAATAGGTTTTGCCAGTCTGGCGGATGCAGCAGCAAGGATATCATCCTGTGGCTGCTGATCCTGAGCTACAGCGTTGGAGAGTGTAGCAAAATCATTGTAATCAATGCATTCAATGAAGCGGGCGTAATCAGTACGGGTAAGGATTTGTTGAAGAAGGGTCCAAAGGTCCTGGGCAGTACCATCATAAACTTTAATTGTGGTCTTTAGAAAATCAATGAACCATTGAGCCTTGTGGTGGTCTGGTGCATTACTGAGAATGGACACAACTTCATAGGGCTTCCAGACACTGATAGTGGGTGGCATGGTGGCTCAGTGGTTAGCACTGCTGCCTCACAGTGCCAGGGACCCAGGTTCAATTCCAGCCTCGGGTGACTGTCTGTGTGGAATTTGCACGTTCTCCCCGTGTCTGTGTGGGTTTCCTCCCACAGTCACAAAGATGTGCAGGTTAGGGTGAATTGGCTATGCTAAATTGCCCATAGTGTTAGGTAGATGTGTTAGGGGTAAATATAGGGGGGTGGGTTTCTCTTTGGAGGGTTGGTGTGGACTTGTTGGACCAAGGGCCAGTTTCCACACTGTAGGTAATCTAATCTAAAAACAAATAGTGGTGTTTTGACCGGGAACGCCAGCCTGTGGATGTGGCAGTTCTCCCATAGGGAACATGCCTGGAGCGGGTATTTCATCTCCCTCATCCTCAGAAGAGGAACTCAATGGGGTTTCTGATCGTTGAACAAGTTGTTTTTTTTTGAGGATTGGCGAGATTTTGATTTCTGTCGACTGAGAATTTTCCAAGTAACAGAGTCAGTAAACTGAGGAGGTGGTGTGGGAACAGGCGTAGCTATGGCAGCAGCATTACATCTGAGGATAAGCTACAGTTGCCAAACTAACAAGAACCTGAGGAATTGGAGAAAGACTGGCATTAGTGGTGTAAATCTATTTGGGAAAAATACAGGGGTCAGCGGGAGGGGAACAACGGGAATTTGAGGGTTAGGCGGAACAACAGTTCGATAAACAGGAGGTTGGACAGTCTGTGGGGAAAGGGTTAGGGCGGGGTGCACTTGGAGCTCTGGACTTGCCAATCCGGCAGGGGCTGGAATAACAGGGGGGCGCATTAGGGGTTCATTTGTGGGACAGGTAGGTTTGGGGGAAGCAGTGACGGTGCAAGGTGCAGATAGGAACACCAATCGTCTAGGTCTGAATTTTCATTTTCTCCCACGCCCAAACCAAAGCCAACCATTGAACTGCACAGTCCTTTTTGTTTACTGGTCACCGGTGGCTTCTCCTTTTGTTCCTGTTGACGTTTGTCTCCAGCGCATTCATTTTTGAGGACCTCGATAGTTAATTCAATTCCCAATTTGGTGGCAGTATCCTGCCATAAGCACAAAACTGATTCTTTGCGGCTTTCATCCCAGAATTGCCGCCACAGTCCAATCAATTCTTTCATTTTTGAGCCCAGGTTTTATCACCAAATCAATTGCTGGGCTGATTTAACCAATTGAATACTTTTAGGTCCTCTAGTGGCCACTGCTCATCACCCAATGTCTTATTTAAGGTGCCAGGAAGTTTCCATAGGCTTTCAGACTTCTCCCAATACTTCTCACACAATTTTATCAATGATGAAGAGGGCTCTTCCATCATGTCGTGTTATTGCCCATCTTAAACAACCTTCCTTTTATGATCCCGACTCAAAGCCTTCACTGTTTAACAGCCCGTCAACACACAGCAAGGTCTAGTGACTTCTGCAAACCCTTCTCAACTCTCCGAAACCCTCGATAGTCTGGTGATAATGTATCGCAATGCTTCACAGCTTTCACAGAACAATTTCGGAATCAATTTAGACAGTGCCATTCCAAGCGAATCAGAGCTCCCGACTCTGTGCCCAGATCCCTGAGCTGTTAGTGAAAATTCCTGACTTCCTGGGGTCCCTGACCCTTTGAAGTCCCCGACCTCTTTTGCGAGTCCCCGACCCTATTCACAGGTCCCCAACCGGTTAATGAAAGTCCCTGACCCCTTTCTTTTGTGAATCCTGACCAGGACTGATCCTTTTCGGATTGAACTTAGACAATAAGCAGTGAGGGGTCAAGTCAACCATTACTTGAATGAAGGCTTTTGCTTGAAACATCGATTCTCCTGCTCCTGGGATGCTGCCTGACCTGCTGTGCTTTTCCAGCACCACTCGAATCTAAACTCTGGTTTCCAGCATCTTCAGTCCTCACTTCTGCCTGGAGTAGCAGATAGTGAAGGGGCCTGTCAGAATGCAGCAGAGTTTGATAGATCGGAGAGTTGGGCAGAGAAATGGCAGATGGTGTTCAATCCAGGCAAATGCAAGGTGATGGACTTTGAAAGATCCAATTCAAGAGTGAACTATATGGTAAATGGAAAAGCTCTGGGGAAAATTGATGTACAGAGCGATCTGGGTGTTCAGGTCCACTGTACCCTGAAGGTGGCAACACAGGTCGATAGAAAGGTCAAGAGGCATACATATGCTTTCCTACATCGGACGGGGTAGTGAGTACAAGAGTTGGCAGGTCATGTTACAGTTGTGTAGGACTTTGGTTCGGCGGCATTTGGAATACGGTGTACAGTTCTGGTCGCCACATTACCAAAAGTATGTGGATGCTTTGGAGAGGGTACGGAGGAGGTTCATAAGGATGTTACCTGATATGGAGGGTGCTAGCTATCATCATAGAACAAGAGTTCCCTGATTGGGGCTGGTCCAATCAGGGACCCCTGGCTGACAGATAAAAAAGGTTAGTTTTGATGTGAAGGGCACTGCTTGTCACTAGCACTCGGGTGTTTCTTTTCTTTCTGGTGGTGGAAAAAGAAAGGTTATTGTCAGACGCACTGACATTCTGGGGGCTGACTCTGTCGGAGGCAGTACAAAAGTCAAGGACTGTCCCTGTGTAAATAAAGGGTGACTTGGTGATGGGATACTGGGCCCAGTAGAGTTATTTCAGTATGCAAGATTAACACTGTGCAGCCTCAAGAAACCCTGAACAAAACGCCAAGTGAGAGTTAAAGAATATACCAATCCTACTGCCTCTGGATATGTTCACTCCTGAAAATCAGTAACTCTGTCACCCAATAATTATACATGATTTTGCTGTACAGAAACAGGTCATTGGATCCAACAGGTTCATACTATCTTTATGCACCACATAAGCCTCCTACCTCCTCATGTTGTCTAATCAGAATGTTTTTTTTTCTTTCCCTCTCATACTTAATACACCCGTCACACAAATTCCACAGACTTTACAGCAACATTTAGCATGAGAAAACATGGCAAGGCACTTTCCAGGGAAACTCTAAAACACACCATGTGGTACCAAGCAACAGAGATATTAAGGTAGATGGCCAGACGCTTGGTCAAGGAGTGTCCTACAGGAGGAAAGTGGGATAGAGAGAGGAGGAGCGATGTAAGGAGGCTCTTCCAGAGCTTAAGGCTCATATAACAGAAGCCACTATGGAGAGATTAAAATCAAGGTTGGCACCACAGTATCATGATATCTGGGAGAAGTGTTAAGCAGGTGGAGATTACAGAGAGAGAAAGGGGTGAGGGTACTGTTGCAAAAAGCAGAAGGATTTGAAACACACGCTGGTCTGGAGCCAATTCAGGTGTCTGACACGTAGGCTGATCGGAAACAGAATTCAGGGCGAGTTTAGACTTGGGCTGCAGAATGTTGGATGAGGTCAAGTTCACTCAGCCTGGAACTTTGGGTGGGGGTGGGGGGTTGCTGGGAGCAGCTACAAAGAAGTATGAGTTGTCACTTCACAAATTTCAAGTTTTGGAACTTAGAATGGATGAAATTCACCTTCAGATGGCAGAAAATTGTTCATATTTTATCTCCAGCTCCCTGACTCTCCTGGTTTCCTTTATTCCATGTGTGACGGCTGTGCCTATTGTGAATCCAGTTTCAATTTTTTTTGGAATCCCCTCGAAAACTCTCTTTAAGCCCTCCCTTCCCTGTTAAGGCAGTCCTTAAGAGCTTACTGCAAACCTAACTTTGGATTGCTTGACAGAACAGACTAACGATAACAAGGTTTGTGTGGGTGTGCGGCAGGGATGGGGGGGTGGGCGGCATTTCATTTATTGTATGGAACCTTTACAAATGCAAGTCGTTGCTGTTGAAGAAAAGAGTAACTTCTCACTATCCCAGTCAGTGTTGGAGCTTCAGCAGACCTCAGACATTACTATCAGACAGCAGCAGCAGTTCCAGGTGTGGCTTGGAGGGAATGCCAGTAGATTGGTTACTCTAAACGTTTCCAGCTTGAAGCTTTGGGAGCCGGATTCAAATCCCAGAAGGTGAAAAATGTATATTTGTTTTGGAAAGTAAAATTAATTGTCTAATTACACTGTCAAATGTCAAAACTCTCTCCACGGACCTGCTGACATGTCATAACTCTCTCTCCACAGACCTGCTGATTTTTTCCAACACATTGGTTTCTTCTTTATTTCCATTTAATCTTTGCTCTGTGGAAGCATTGCTTTTGCTGCTTTTGAACCTATTATTTACACATCCTACCCATCTCTCATTCAGTTAGCTCCTAGATATGAAACATATATATATATGCATGTAAATTCCTCTTAATCAATTTTTACAGAGACCTTAGGAGCAGGTGGGACCTTACCCCTATATCTTCTGGCTCAAAGCTAGGGTCATTATCACTAAAACCACATTACAGAATAACAGTGGGACCACAATTAATAATCACTGAGTAAAATTAACACTCGATTAATAACTTGGTCTCAGCCCCTCCCCAGTTACACACCCCTTGCATCCAACTGAATCCCAGGGAGGGGTGAGATCAAGGTGCCTGCCCCCGACTGAGGTCAGGAACACTGTATCTTTTCCTTCCTTTATGCCTGCACCCACCCCACCCCCCCACCCCCCCACTTGTACATTTCCCCCCACATCTCCCACCCCACTCACCTTGCTGTGAGGGAGAGGGGGGTGGAGGGGTGTGGTATGTGTGGGGTGGGCAAGAATCAGACTGAGGATGGCGGGGACACCACCCAGCCGCTGGGTGGGGAGCACTGTCTACTGATTTCCTTTTTTTTGGTTAGGGGTGGGGGGAATGTTCCTTTGAAGGGAAGGAGGAGGGCTGTGGATGTGGGGATTGAGCCAATCGGTTCAGGCTGTGGGTGTGCTGTCCAGGATGGGGTGGGAGGGGGTTCATTACCCCTCCCTCAGGTGCTTGAGATAAAAGAGAGTCGCTGAGTGTGAGTGTTGCTCAGTGTGCTGCTCTCTCTCTCTCTGTCAGGCTGTTGTGTGTGATTGCTCCCATCTGCAACACCATGGCAGGGAGTTATCGAACCCAGTCCATCTACAGCAGCGGCGGCGGCGGCAGTGTCCGCCGTTCGAGACCCCCGCAATCCACCTCAATGAGTATGTATCAGTTTTCAACCAGACCATCCATCTCCACCTCGGTCTACAGCGGGGCATTCGGAGGGGGCGCGGGGGCAGGCTACAGCATCGCCTCCGCGGGTCTCGGCCGCTCGGCCGGCGGGCTGGCTTCTAGCAGCGCGATGTTGCTGGGCGGCAGCGCCCTGATATCCAATGAGAAGAACACCCTGCAGCACCTGAACGATCGCCTGGCCACTTTCCTGAGCCAGGTCAGGTCTCTGGAGGATTCCAACAAAGAGCTGGAGAGACAGATCCGAGAGTACGGCACCAGGAGCTTCGTGGGCTTCGACTGGTCTATCTATGACCAGACCCTCAAACCCATCCAGAAGGAGGTAAGGGAGATTGGGGTTGGCGGGTGGTGGGGGCTAGGAAGGGAGAGACTTTCTCTGACCGCAGGAGATGGCAGCATGAGGTCATTCAGCCCATCCAGTCTACTGAACCATTCCAGTGGCTCACCTGGTAATCCCCAGCCCCCACTCTGTTGCCTGATCGCCAAAACCCTGCATCCTGTAAAACGTGGGCAGTTCAGTCCATTGACTCCATCTCACCCTGTCTGTGGCCGATCTGACCCTCAACTCTACCGAGACAGGAGACAGTTATCCGAACCAAGTTTAACTTGGAAACAGTCACACATGAGGCGGCACGGCAAGATTTACAACTGCAATTCTGGTCTCCTGCCTATCGGAAGGATGTTGCGAAACTTGAAAGGGTTCCAGAAAGATTTACAAGGATGTTGCCAGGGTTAGAGGGTTTGAGCTGCAGGGAGAGGCTGAACAGGCTGGGGCTGTTTTCTCTGGAGTGTCGGAGGCTGAGGGGTGACCTTATAGAGGTTTATAAAATTATGAGGTGCATGGATAGGGTAAATAGATAAAGTCTTTTTCCTGGGGTGAGGGGGTCCAGAACTAGAGGGTGTAGGTTTGGGGTGAGATTTAAAAGAGACTTGTGGGGGAACCTTTTCATGCAGAGGGTGGTACGTGTATGGAATGAGCTGCCAGAGGGTGAGGTGGAGGCTGGTACAATTACAACATTTAAGAGGCATTTGGATGGGTATCTGAATAGGAAGGGTGTAGAGGAAGGGATATGGACCAAGTGCTGGCAAAATTAGATTACTTACAGTGTGGAAACAGGCCCTTCGGCCCAACAAGTCCACACCGACCCGCCGAAGCACAACCCACCCATACCTCTACATTTACCCCTTACCTAACACTACGGGCAATTTAGCATGGCCAATTCACCTGACCCGCACATCTTTGGACTGTGGGAGGAAACCGGAGCACCCGGAGGAAACCCACGCAGACACGGGGAGAACGTGCAAACTCCACACAGTCAGTCGCCTGAGTCGGGAATTGAACCCGGGTCTCAGGCACTGTGAGGCAGCAGTGCTAACCACTGTGCCACCGTGCCGCCCACGGCAAATGGGAGTAGAATAACTTAGGATATCTGGTCGGCATGAACGAGTTGGACCAAGGGGTCTGTTTCTGTGCTGTACATCTCTATGACCGGTGTGCATCATTCACTGGTGTTACTTATGGGTCATGTCTCCTCTGTGAACTCCCCCCCCGCCCCCACCCCCCGACAGACATTAGGCTTGATGCCTGTCCTTGCTTGCAAGCTTGCACTGTCTTCTGTTGAAGTTGTTGTGTTTCGAGCCTGCCTGTTAGTTAACTACAGGCTGCCCCAGGCACTATTGAATGCAGGTGGTGTGTTCATGTTTGTGGCTGGTTACCTTTCAGAGGGAGATATTAACAAACCAGCGAGAACTCCAAGTAGTGAAGTAGGTTGAGTTTGGGTGCGATGCGGTTTGGGTACGATCCCGTTCTTGTTCTTGTTCTTGAGTCCAAGATCAGATTCGGAATCTCTCAGTCACACACACAGAAAGCCTGCAAGAAGGTAACGGAATGCATGCCATTCCTTTGGGACTGGCTGTGCCAGAACAATGAAAGGTGGGCCGCCTGAACTTGCAAGAGGAAATGAGAATGTTGACAATCTCTGACAGCGTGGGCTTGGTTCCGTGGGAGCTCAGACAAGTGCGGGCTGACTTGAGCATAGATAGGAATGTGGAATTTGAAATCTCACCAACAGATTGTGATTGTACTGAATGGCAGCGCAGACACAAGGGGCCGAATGGTCTGTTCCTGCTCCAGTTGTGTATTCGTCATTGATTTGTAGCACGACCTAAATCTGACCTTACTGTGGGAATGACAACTGTTTCCTCAGCCTGTCCAGCACAACCTCGAATACCTGCAGGAGCAGGGCAAATGTAGCTGTGGCGAGGAGTTAGTTACAAAGCTGCAGAGCGCGCACACAGCAGGAGCAAACCTTGGCCTGAAAAGAGCTGCTACCCATACTCCATCTTCTCGCTGAGGTGGCTGTGGAGGTAACTTACAGCTCGTGCAGAACTTTGCAACAGAAATTGACCGCAACTTTATATCCCCTCCCCCAACCCCACTCGGGCAAGCTGAGGGTGTGTCCACCGAAACACATGGTCACAGAGGGGATGATCGCTCTGAGACACTGCATAGTGCCTGTGTGTATAGGCATCATGTAAGCATGGCACGGGCTCTGCACCCAGCCTCCTCTTTGACCTTTAGTTATCCCTCTTCTTCACGCCAGCTTTGGTTGGTTGATGTACCCCTTAGTTAGGTTGCTATATAAATGCACACTGGCTGGAGTCCCTGCCCCCTCTGATTGACCACTGTCCCTTTTTCACTTTGTACAGATTCTCGATGCTGTGTTGCAGAATTCCCAGATTGCACTGGAGATCGATAACGCTAAACTGGCAGCTGAAGACTTCAAGAACAAGTACGTTCCTTCCTCCGCCCGCAGCTTGGCTCACTCTCCAGCTTGCGGTGATCTCCCTGCCATCCTGAAAGGTGCAGGTGCTTCCTCGTCTTTCTCTCTCGAACCTGCTCTGGCTGATCTTGTTCTCTCCACTCCTCTGTTTGTTGCAGGTACGAATCCGAGCTGGCACTGAAACAGTCTGTGGAGAATGATATACTTGGACTTGGCCAACTGAAGGACACCTACCAGTCTTTACAGGCTTGTCTGGCGGATGAGATTGCTCAACTGGAGGACGAGATTGCCTTCTTAAAGAAGGACCATGAAGAGGTGGGATCCCAAGATGTCCTTGTATCAAACAAATTCACATTCTCTGTGTCTCTCTGTTTGTTAAGTCTCTTATTTTCTCTGCGTTGCTCTCTATCTCCCTCCAGTATCACTGCCTGTCTGTCTCACCTTCTCTCTTGGACACTCAGTCTGTGTCCCACGGTCTCTTTTACTCGCTCTTCCACTCCCCTCTCCCACCCCAATCCCAACAAAGCATTCTCTCCATCTCCCCCACACACTCTTGTCTCCTCCTTGCCTCTCTCTCTCACATACACACACTCTGTCTCTCTGTCTCTCTCTCTCTCTCTCCCCCTCTCCCTCTACCTCTCACTCTCTCTCTGTCTCTCTCCCTCCCTCTCCCTCTGTATCCCTCTCTGCTGGGTGACCCTGGCTGAAGATGGGATCAATCTCAGAATGGGGCTATTTCTCCATGCTTTATGTCAGCCTCATCTGCTGAGGGGTGACCTGATCCTGTTTGAATATCTCTCCAATTGTATTTTCAATCACTGTTGGGAACCTGGTGCTGGGCAAGGCCTTTGGCCAGGGCAACATGGACTGTGGTCTATCTGTTGGCTACATCCTATAACTCTCAAACACAACAACACCTCCTGTCCCTCGGGAGGCTAAGGAAACTCTGCATTCTGTGTGGATGCCGCATCACACGATCACAAGAAGCTGCAGAGCATTGTGAACACAGCCCAGTCCATCACGCAAACCATCCATTGACTCCATCTATACTTCCCGCAGCCTCGGCAACATCCAGTATCATCAAAGATCCCTCCCACCTTGGTTACACTCTCTTCCATCCACTTCCATCAGGCAGAAGATCTTAAAGTTTGATGAATAGATTCAAGAACAGCTCTTTCCCCACTGTCATCAGACTTTTGAACACACCTCTCAAATGTTAATTCTCAGCTTCCTCTCTCTCTCTCTGCATCTCCTGTGTGGCTGTAACACAGTATTCAGCACTCTGTTCTGCCACCCTAATGCATTTTGTTTGGTACAATCAGCCTATAAAACATGCAAAGCAATACTTTTCACTGTATCTCAGTACATGTGTCAACAACAAATCAGTGCATCGTAACGTTTAAGGGCTGAGGTTTTAATATTACACTTCCTTTTCTGTTTCCAGCAGCCACACTCTTATCGCAATAAGAAAGCGGACAATTTAGCACGTAGTTCAAGGTGCTATGGTGGTGTGTTTTAACATTTTATCACCTTTTTCTTCTTCAGCAACTGAGGAACCTGCGACAGCAGAAGACTGCAGATATTGATGTCCAAGTTGACTCCGTTCCTTCTGTTGACATGGCTGCGAAACTGCAGGAAATGAGAGATAGTTACACCAAGCTTGCAGAACAGAATAAAAAAGATTTGGACAATTGGTACGAGGAGCAGGTAGGCTTGGGTTCAGCAACAATGGCAGTGTCTGATTCGGAAAGGGGCCTGTGAGGGTGGGACAGCGAGGTGAGGCTCTGTGCTAACTCTTATTGAAAGTGCAGCACCAAACAACTCCATTTTCACCCTCCCTTCTCAGAGTTAGAAGGCTTGATGGTTGACACCTCTTTCTAGCCAATAAAGCCAGGCCGAGGCTCAGTACTGAGAGTGGGCTACATGGCCAGGGGAACACCAACTTTCAGAAGAGACATTAACGACTTGCATTTCCCCAGTGTCTCCTGAATAGTTTGTGTGTTCAGCATTGCTGTACTTGGGCAATAGTTATCCCTCATTAAACCAAATAATCAAATCACGGCAACAATCAGGTTATTGTTCATTGGAGCTGCAGCAGGTGAATTACCTTCTGGGCTTCTGAACAATGGCAATGACTCCCCAAGAACGTGGGAAATAGGAACAGAGTAAACCATTCAGACCCTCGAGTTTGTCCCTCTACTCAGTGAGACCATGGCTGATGTTTCTCCTCCCACCTCATTTTCCTGCACTCTCCCCATGGTCCTTTCCTGTGGTAAACATGTTAAAGTCTCTGCCTTGACATAGGCTGAGCCTGCACAGCCCTCTGGGGCAGAGAATTCCAAAGGTTGGCCATTCTCAGAATGAGGAAATTCCTTCTTACCTCGGCCCAAAGTAGCTGTCAATTCTGAGTCTGTGCTCCTGGTCCAAGACCAATCCCTAGTTCTCCCAGCCAGAGGGAAATGTTATTCTTGCATTGACCCTCTTGATCCATAAAGGAATTCTGTATGGTTGATTGAGGTCATCTCTTCAATAACTATATACCACAAAGACAATACAGGACAGGGCCTAGAGCCAGGGCTGGGAAAGCGACTACACACAGTAAATGCAAGTCTTTCTTTCTCTCAATAACATAACCTCAAGGGGTGTCAGCAGCCAGCACTGACCCTGGAGGATATACTGATGCAATGCTATTTGTGTGTGTTTCTGTTTAGCTCAGTTGGCTGGATGGCTGACTTGTGATGCAATGTGATGCCAACAGTGTGGGTTTAGTGGCTGAGGTGACTGTGAAGGTCCTGCCTTCTCACCTGTGCCCCTGCCCTGAGGTGAAGGTGACCGTCAGGTTAAACTCCCCACCAGTCGTCTCTCTCTCTGGATTGAGAGAGGTGTGCTCTGGGAAGGTGGTGCCTTTCCTGCTTTGAGCCCCAAGGGGCTGGGGGAAGCTTCACTTGGTGTCTGTTCATTGGAAGCATTCGGCCTCAGTCCTACATTTCTACAATTTAATTGACTTTGTCAAACCAAAGCCTTACGCAGTCCTGGTGAGCTGATCTGATTGGTGACTGTGAGCACTGACACAATCTGGCCACTCTCACTGAGTCATTCAGGACACCCAAAGGAGGCCGCTCTGCCCATGGAGTCCATGTTGGCCCTGCTCAAACCAATCTAATCGTCCTCTTTCCCTCCTGAACCTTAATCCTCAATATCCCCCAAACATTATTATCCCCATGTGCCCATCCCATGTGAAACAATCGATTTGTTCTGCCAACCCCTCCCTGCCCTCTATGTGGGCATTGGGTCAAAGGTCATTGTCATTCAATGTATTCCTCCTCATTCAGACACGTTGAGTAACCCCCTGTCTCTCTCTCTCTCTCTCTCTCTCTCCCCCCCCTTTCTCTCATTCTTTCTCTCTATATTTTGTCTCTGTCTCTCTGTCTCTCTCTCTCTCTCTGTGTCTCTCTCGCTGTCTGTCTCTCCCTCTGTCTCTCTCTGTCTCTGTCTCTCTCTGTCTGTCTGTCTCTGTCTCTCTCTGTCTCTCGCTCTCTGTCTCTCTCTCTCTCTCTGTATCTCTGTCTCTCTCTGTGTGTCTCTCTCTTTTGCTCTCTGTCTCTCTCTCTGTCTCTGCCTCTCTCTCTGTCTGTCTCTGTCTCTCTCTCTCTCTCTCTGTCTCGCTCTCTGTCTCTCGCTCTCTGTCTCTCTCTCTCTCTCTCTCTGTATCTCTATCTTTCTCTCTCTGTGTCTCTCTCTCATTCTCTGTCTCTCTGTCTCTCTCTCTTTCTCTCTCTGTCTCGCTGTCTCGCTCTGTATCTCTGTCTGCCTGTCTCTCGCTCTCTCTCTCTCTCTCTCTGTCTCCCTGTCTCGCTCTGTGTCTCTCTCTCTCTCTGTATTTCTGTCTGTCTGTCTCTCTCTGTCTCTGTGTCTCTGTCTCTCTCTGTCTGTCTCTCTCTCTCTCGCTCTCTGTCTCTCTCTCTGTATCTCTCTGTCTGTCTCTCTCACTCTGTGTGTGTCTCTCTCTCGCTCTCTGTCTCTCTCTGTGTTTCTCTCTCTCTGTCTCTCTCTCTCTGTCTCTCTGTCTGTCTCTGTCTGTGTCTCTCTCTCTCTCTCTGTCTCTCTCTCTCTGTCTCTGTCTCTCTCCCACTGTCTCTCTGTCTCTCTGTCTGTCTCTATCTGTGTTTCTCTCTCTCTCGCTCTCTGTCTGTGTCTCTTGCTCTCTGTCTGTCTCTGTCTGTGTCTCTCTCTCTCTCTCGCTTCCTGTCTCTGTCTCTCTCTCTCTCTCTCTCTCTCTCTGTCTGTGTGTGTGTCTCTCTCTGTCTGTCTCTGTGTCTCTCTGTCTGTCTGTCTGTCTCTCTCTCTCTCTGTCTCTGTTTGTGTATCTCTCTCTTTCTGTCTCTGTCTCTCTCTCTCTCACTGTCTGTCTCTGTCTCTCTGTCTGTCTCTGTCTGTGTCTCTCTCTCTCTCGCTCTCTGTCTGTGTCTCTCTCTTGCTCTTTGTCTGTGTCTCTCTCGCTCTGTGTGTCACTCCATCTCTCTCGGATTTCTCAGGTACAGATCCAAGTCACACAGACCGCACAGGCTAACCAGGCTTCTGATGGGGTGAAGGTCGAGCTTGCTGAATGCCAAAATCAGTTGCAGGTCCTGGAAACTGACTATAGCTCCTTGCTCGGCGCTGTAAGTAACTCCACCATTTATTCCAGTGTCATTCGGTCAGAATTGAAACCGGTTTGGAGTTTCCATTGCGGCCGGCTTATTCATTGTGTATTGTCATTTTAAAACTGACTTATATTTATGTATTTAATTATTTGCTCTTGTTCTTGAGGGAACTAGGACTGTAGTTAATGGGCCACTGTCCTCCATTTTTCTTGGAGGTATTGGAATGGGGTAGACAAGGTCAGAGGTCGCAGGACATCAGGTTATTGTCCAACAGGTTTATTTGAAATCACAAACTTTGTGTACTGCTCCTTCATCAGGTGAAGTCTTTACCTAATGAAGGAGCAGAGCTCTGAAAGCTTGTGATTTCAAATAAATCTGTTGGACTATAACCTGATGTCCTGCGACCTCTGAGTCAATTTGTTTGTCTCTGAGCAGATGTATTTTGTCCAAAACATTCTTCCAGCCTTGAACATTATCTTGTGACCGCCATTAATTAGTGTGCTTCTGTAATTTTGTATGTGGTTTGACGCGTTCTCATGCTCAAATCATGATGCTTGTATTCATGATTGACTATGTTTTAGGTATTTGTCAATAATAATAGTTATAGTTAGCTTTCACGCCATCAATCTTCAGTAGCTGGAAAGAGGTGAATGGTTTAAACAATAAATAGGTAACAGAGTGAAACCTGCCTTGTCATTATCAGCTGAAAGGCCTGGAGAATAACCTGATGAACGTCGAGTCCAGATATGACATGGATCTGCAGAAAGAACAGTCGAGAATTGCACAGTTCGAGGGAGAGCTGGGACGACTCAGGAACAGAATCCTTGCGCAGACAGAGGAATACAAGAATCTGCTTAACATCAAGATGAATCTGGAGAAGGAGATTAAGCAGTACAGGGATCTTATAGCTGGAGGCGGTGCAAGGTAAAGCACAGGGAGATCCCACAGTGCAGATTCACCCTGCTCCTTGCAAACACTGGCGATGGTGCCTGTTCTTGTTTCCCAGGTCAAAACTGCCAGCTGACAGACTGGGATTTCTGTGAGCATTGAGTTAGATCACTAAGGTGCCCACATACAGTGTGTCAGTGGAGGGTTGTGGTGTTTACAGTGAACTGAGAGATTAAGGGAAGGTCACTCAGTCACCATCTCTGCTGCTGATTGCCAGAAAGCAAGAAAGATGCAGAAAGTTGATGGAACCCACCTTGTTGGGGCTCACTTCCAGGCGATGCAATCCCTGACACCAACCCTGAACCAGTGCCGGAATGTTTCAGGGATAGCCCTGTGGGAGGTGGTATTAGAGGGTGGGACAGTCTTCCAGAAAGAACGGGATCGGTTTTCCAATGTATGGATGGTCCTTGTTGGAGGCCAGTGAGAGATGAAGTGTTAGAATGCTAGCTCTTCATGGGCAGCCCATAGTCAGTGACCTGTGAGACCTCCCCAGTTCCCATTGATGTTCCCTGAGCGAGGAGCATGTGCATCATGAAGCATGAAGACTCCACAGGGATTTCTCTTGGCGATTGTCTATTTGTCACAGGTACAAACTAGATGAGAGATGGTGACTGACTTGACCAGGCTGCTGGGCAGTCCCCTTTCTCCCTGCCATCCCAGCTGTTTGCATGATCCACCATGGTATCCCATGTTCAGAAACATTGTTTTTTTTTCTCTCTCTCTCTCTCTCTCTCTGCAGCGTGGGGAGTGCTGGCATCTCTGTCTCATCATTAGGCGGTGAGTAGTTTGACATGACTTATATGGGTGAATCCGTACAAGTGTCCGTGAATCTTTATTCTTCTCTAACCCATGACCATCAACACAGTCACTCAGGCACCACACTGCAGGTACCTTAAAGGGGGAAGGCTCCTTCTGTGTCTGTCTTCCTCTGTCACACCAGTTCACCCTCTCCCAACTCCATCTGTCTGTCTGTCTGTCTTTCTGACCTACACTGTCTATCTCTGTCCACTGTCTTGCTTCCTGCCTCTCTCTCTCTCTCTCTCTCTCTCTCTCTCTAGCTTTCTATTGTCTTAAACTCCTACAACACTCTCCCCATCAAGTATTCCCCGAACAGTTACACTGTGGGGTTAATTACCGAGTAAATATCTCCCGACAGTATCCCCATCAAACACTCTCAGAACAAGTACAGAATGGGGTTACATAAGGAGTAAAGATGCCTCTGCATTTTTAACCTGCAGCTTGCAAAATGGTTAAACATCTGTCCCCCTCTATACTCTCTCTCTCTTCCTTTGTCTCATGTTCTCTTGTTTTCTCTCTGTCTTTCTGTCTCCTTATTTAATCAATCCTATGATGAAACTTGATTCTTCCTCCCTGTGACATGATGAGTGCAACCCATCATATTATCTCTTTGCTCTTCAGGTCACTCACCCTCCTTAGGATTTAGTTCACCGTCTCCTCGACTCTCTTGAACTTGGTGGTGAGCTGCTGTCGGCCTTAGGCCTTGGTTTGGACTGGTGTCCCACCATGACAGCAAACTGATGACCACATTGAGCACTGTCTCCCCCTGACTCCCTGTTGTTCTGAACTCAATTTTCTTCTGGAGGGTGACTGCCTCTGGAATGAGGCTGTGGGTTGTGTTTGTTGAGGTTTCAGACCTTTTGAACTGAAATTCTCCTTGCAAATATTGAACAGCTTTATTTTCTCTGTGTTGCAGGGAAGGGCACAGAAGGAACAACTACGATTATCACGTAAGTCTCTTTTTGTTGCTCACTAGGCACAGTGGTTAGCACTGCTGCCTCACAGCGCCGGAGACCCGGGTTCAATTCCCGACTCAGGCGACTGACTGTGTGGAGTTTGCACGTTCTCCCCGTGTCAGCGTGGGTTTCCTCCGGGTGCTCCGGTTTCCTCCCACAGTCCAAAGATGTGCGGGTTAGGTGAATTGACCATGCTAAATTACCCGTAGTGTTAGGTAAGGGGTAAATGTAGGGGTATGGGTGGGTTTCGCTTCGGCGGGTCGGTGTGGACTTGTTGGGCCGAAGGGCCTGTTTCCACACTGTAAATCTAATCTAATCTAATCTAATCTAATTAGGTTAGGGGTGATCAACAACTGGAGGCCTTTCTGGTGATGACCATATCTCTTTAAAGAAGTTTTAAAAAGCCTAAACTCTTTGTTACAGAGAAAAAAAAACAGTAATTGATGGCCTTTAAACATAATAGCACATGATCCAATATTGGGATGGTTCAGTTTAGGCCTGTGTTCCAGGGCTTGAGGAGAAAGGTTTTAGTTCTGCAACGTGCTTCCTGTTGCTAACTGATTCTTTTTTCTCTTTGTCAAATTCTAGCACCACCAAGATGGAAAGAGGTAATAAAAAACCTTTCTTCATTTTTCTTCACCCGCTCTGCCCAGTTTGATGACACTGAGCTTTGTATCCCAGACGCACAAGTCCCAGACCTTGATTTGTGTTGCATGAGCCAATGCGTCGTCCATATTCAAAGTTGCCAAGTGAATGCACGATGTCTGAATGTGAACATTTCGTTCAAATGACCCTGAGCCTGAGGAGCCTACAGCTCCCATTGTTCACTGCACGGCCAATCAGAATTAACTTATCAACCAATCAGCATGTTTTTCTTTCTCTCATGTTATAAATTGTTGTGATTGTTTGAAATTTGGCATTCTTGTGTGTGTCCTGATGTGTACAAGATGGGAAAGCTTGGACAGCGCATTTCCTTTTCTTTCGGTCTCTTTCTTGCTCTTTTTTGTTTCTTTACCTATTCTCCTCTCTGTCTCTCTCTGTCTCTCTCTCTCTCTCTCTCTCTCTCTCTCTCTTTCTTTCTCTCTCTCTTTCTCTCTCTTTTCTCCCTCTCTTCTCTTCAGAAACAGGCCAAGGACCAGTCATGGCATTTAACAGATGGAAATATTTATTCATGACAATGAGCACAAGTTACCCAGAGTTCTTTGGACAGATCGGTCTGTGGCCAAAATAAAAAACAAACAAAGTGAAAGTAGTTGTATTGATGTCTGTCCCTGCATGGAAGTGAAAGGAGGAGATAGTGAGAATGGGGAGGAGGGGTTGATGGGAAATGGAACTGTAGAACCAAGATGGGGGCCTACATTCAGTGTAGAGTGAACCTAGCCTGTGCTACAAATCTCTTGTTGATGAAGTTAATCTGGATTTTATTTGGCATTTGCAGAAAAACTTTGAAGTGAAGACTCTGTGTGGCATCTTCCTGGAAACCCGACACAACTCTTATCCGTCGCGTGGTTTCTGCTGGAGTCTTGGGAAAGTGGGCTATTTGATTGCAACGTTTCTCCCTCCGCTTTTATCCTTCTGATGCTCTCGTTGGTAACGGAATGTGCAGCAGGGGCCCCGCCTCTTCATAGAATTGGTCCACTTTCCAACGTTCCAAACCTTCCACATTTAAAGTGCAACCATTGGACACCAATGGACAACCTGCCATCCTCTATCTGGGTCCCACTTGTCCTAGTGGCCTTGGAAAGGGCTCCGGCTTTGTGTCAGCTCCTGGGCTGGGTTGCTGTGAAGTTCCCTCTTCTATGTTCACTTTCTGTCTAAAGCTGAGAAATAAATGTCTTTCTGATCTCGCCGCAAAGCTGTTCCCTTGCAGAATGATTTTGCAGAAACTGTTATGA
Source organism: Hemiscyllium ocellatum (assembly GCF_020745735.1). NCBI lineage: Eukaryota > Metazoa > Chordata > Chondrichthyes > Orectolobiformes > Hemiscylliidae > Hemiscyllium > Hemiscyllium ocellatum. The sequence goes on along the minus strand of NC_083445.1, from coordinate 14,958,700 downwards.
TACATTTTCACGCAATGTGTTTGATTCCTCAATCAGTAACAAGATGCTAGAAGCCTCCAAGGGCCAGAGGGATCTTGGGGATCTGGTCCACCGATCACTGAATGTGGCACGGCAGGTTAACACAGTGGTTATTACGGCATCCAGGACACTTGCCTTTGTCAGTCATGCCATAGATTATGAGAGCAGCGAGGTTATGTTGGAGCTGTACAGGGCTTTGGTTTGGCTGGGGTACTGTGCACAGTTCTCGTCCCCACACTGCAGGGAGGATGGGATAGTACTGGAGGGAGTGCAGAGGTGCAAAAACCTGAAGAAACATATCCTTGTTGCAAAAACCCCCTCTGGTTCAGGATTGCTCTCAAGGGAAGGGAATCTGACATCCTTACCTGGCCTGGCCTCCAATGTGATTCACTCTTAACTGCCCTCTGGGTCAGTAGAGATGGGCAATAACATGTCGCTGGAGAGATGGTAGTGGGAAACAAGGAAATGGCTGAGGAACTGAATAATTAGTTCGTGGTGTAAGACACGAGTAATATCCCAAAAATTCAAGAGAGTGGGAGGGCAGAGCTGAGTATGGTGGCCAACACCAAGGAGAAGGTGCTAGAAAATCTGAATGGGCTGAAGGTGGACCAGATGGACTGCACCCCAGAGTTCAAAGGGATATTGCTGAAGAGATAGTGGAGGCGTTAGTGTGATCTTTCAGGAATCGCTAGAATCAGGGAGGGTCCCAGAGAACTGGAAAATCGCTAACGTGGCACCCCTTTTTAAAAAGAGAGTAAGGCAAAAGATGGGAAATTACAGACCAATTAGCCTAACCTCGGTCGTGGGTAAGATCCCTGAATCTGTTGTGAAGGATGAGATTTGTGAATACTTGTGTATATATGGTAAAATAAGGCAAAGTCAGCATGGTTTTATCAAGGGGAGGTCATGCCTGACAATTCTACTAGAATTCTTTGAGGAAGTAACCAGCAGGTTAGACCAAGGAGAGCCAATGGATGTTGTCTGTCTGGACTTCAAGCAGGCCTTTGACAAGATGCCACACAGGAGGTGACTAAGTAAGATAAGAGCCCATGGTGTTAGAGGCAAGGGGTGAGCATGGATAGAAACTTGGCTGTTGGCAGAAAGCAGAGAGTGGGGATGAAAGGGTCCTGCTCAGGATGGCAGCCAGTGATGTTCTGCAAAACTCAGTGTTGGGACCACAACTTTCGACTTTATCCATTAACAATCTAGATGAAGGAACTGAGGGCACTCTGGCTAAGTTTGCAGATGATAGAGGATAGGTAGAGGGACAGGTAACATTGAGGAGGCAGGGAGGCTGCAGAAGGATTTGGATAGGTTAGGAGAGTGGACAAAGAAGTGACAGATGGAGAACAACGTGGGAAAGTTGTGCACTTTGGTCGGAAGAATAGAGATATGGGCTATTTTCTAAATGGGAAATAATTAAGAAGTCTGAAGTACAAAGAGACTTGTGAGTTCTAGTCCAGGATTCTCTCAAGGTAAACTTGCAGGTCGAGTCAGTAGTTAGGAAGGCAACTGTAATGATGGCATTTATTTTGAGAGGACTTGAATATTAAAACCGGGATGTATTTCTGAGGGTCTATAAGGCTCTGGTCAGACCACATTTGGAGAATTGTGTGTGGTTTTGGGCCCCACATCTCAGGAAGGATGTACTGGCCCTGCAGCATGTTCAGAGGAGATTCACAAGAGTGGTCCCAGGAATGAAAGGCTTAACATATGAGGGACATTTGAGGACTCTGGGTCTATATTTAATGGCGTTTAGAAGGATGGAGAGATCTAATTGAAACATACAATACTGATAGGTCTGGATAGAGTGGATGTTGGGAAGATGTTTCCATTGGTAGGAGAGACTAGGATACAGCCTTAGAGTAAAGGGACAGCCTTTTAGAGTGGAGATAAGAGGTTCTTCAGCCAGAGAGTGGTGAATCTATGCTGCAGAAGGCTGTGGAGGCCAGGTCATTGAGTATATTGAGTATCAAGGGGATCAAGAGTTATGGGAGAAAGTGGGAGAATGGGGTTGAGAAACTTATCAGCCATGATTGAATGGCAGAGCAGACCTGTTGGGCTGAATGGCCTAATTTCTGCTCCTACGTCTTATGGTCTTATCGTCTTAACATGGCAATGAGATGCCATGACTGAAGTTTGAAAAATATACATTTGTGTTTGGCTTAAATGAAGCTACAAATAAACCTGACATCCCATCACTTCACCAACAAGGTCAGAAAGCAAAGGGACATCAAATCCCAAAGGAAGCATGGAGATTCTGGCCTTGGTTCTGGCAATGAAGACAGTGCAAATAAAGATGTATTAGATTACGTTCGATTGCTTACAGTATGGGAACAGGAGGTTTCCAATACTTCTGCCCAACCAGTCCACACAGACCCTCCGAAGAGTAACCCATCCGGTGCCATTTCCCTCTGACTAATGCACCTGAACACTATGGGTAATTTAGCCTGGCCAATTCACCTGACCTGCACACCTTTGGACTGTGGGAGGAAACCGGAGCACCCAGGGGAAACCCACGCAGATCCACAAGGAGAACACCAAGGACTGAATGGGTTTGATCAGGAGGGACTGGTCGGTTTATTTTCTCCACGAGGTTGTCTTGGAAGTGGTGAAGGTGCATGCACAAATGCACTAAATAGGCCATTTGGCCTTTCTAGCCTGCTGCATCATTCCATCCAAATATGGATGGCCTGTTTGTGTTCTGAATGTCACATTCCCATTTATTCCTGATAACCATTGATTCTCGTGTCTAAATAGATTGCATTCAGCTCTGTCTTGGAAATATTTAATAATTCAGCACCCACTCCCCCCATTACCTTTTGAAGCAGTCAGGTCCCACATTGTATCACTCTCGGAGAGAAAAGAATTGTTCTCCTCCTGTCTGACCTTAAAGGGCGACCCGTAATTCTCGTCCCTCGTCGTGGTATCGTCCATGAGACGGAAACCTTCCCACATCCGCCTTCTCCAGACCATTCTAGATCTTAGACACTTCAGACAAAGCACCCCTCGCTCCAGTGAGAACAAACCCAGTTTGTCCAACCTTTCCTCCTGAGACAACCCACTCATTCCAGGCTTCAATCCTGCTGTGAACCACTTCCAGAGCATTTACACCCTTCTGTCGATAAAGCGACCAAACCTGCACACAGTGTTCGAGATGCCGTGTACAACTGAAGCACATCTTCACTGTTATGTTAAACTCCTGTCGTAATAAATAATCGCTTTGCATTGACAGTACGCAACAAGAGACTATAAAATGAAAATTAATAATAAATCCAACAGGAAATTCCAGAGTGAGCTTTCATCAGGACGTGAGGTTCATTTCCTGATCCACCAAGATAGCCTCTCGGCACTGTACAGTAGTTAACCCACAAGTATTAGTCATTAAACCTGTCTCCAGGCCTTCGTTTTAGCTTCTAATTGTATCTTCAACATTTATACCCCCTGTTGCCCATCAGTAATGTCTTGGAACTCACTAGATAGCCTGCTAGTAGATCTTGGTCCCTCTTGGGGTCTCAATCAATGTTCCACATTAACATTCCTTCCTATATCCTTTAGCCAAAACATCTGCACTGTTAACCATGACTGAGACTGGGGATGGAGTGATGGGCTATTACATAGAGTTATAGAGATGTACAGCACAGACCAGATATGCCGACCAGATATCCCAACCTAATCTAGTCCCATTTCCCAGCACTTGTCCCATATGTCTTGAAACCCTTTCTATCATGACTGGTTGTGTGTGTCCCCATTGCAGTTTTGTCACACATGGCTGGTGGAAGATGAGCACCCAAGTTCTGCACATGCCCACCCACCCCGTTGTGGGCGGCACGGTGGCACAGTGGTTAGCACTGCTGCCTCACAGAGCCAGAGACCCGGGTTCAATTCCCGCCTCAGGCAACTGACTGTGTGGAGTTTGCATGTTCTCCCCGTGTCTGCATGGGTTTCCTCCGGGTGCTCCGGTTTCCTCCCACAGTCCAAAGATGTGCAGGTCAGATGAATTGGCCAGGCTAAATTGCCCGTAGTGTTAGGTAGGGGTATGGGTGGGTTGCGCTTCGGCAGGTCGGTGTGGACTTGTTGGGCCAAAGGGCCTGTTTCCACACTGTAAGTAATCTAATCTCTTCCCGTCTCTCCATCCTACTCACATTTCATTCTATTCTCAGCATCATCAAAGTAGACTGTTCACTGACTCTCTTGTGCACTGAGGCACCTCTGTGATAAATGCATTCACAGTGAGGCCAAGAGTGACCAAAGCTTGTCTGAAAGTACGTGGAAAGGAGCGGAAAACTGTTGGGAAGGCAAAGGGGCACCTGTAAATGTGTGACACAGTTAGATGTTATGTGCCCCTGTGTTATTGGAGGATGGGGAGGATGGGGAGAGTGCCATCTCCTCATTCACTGCGAGGCCCACTCACCATATACAATCATAGTCATAGAGGTTGACAGCATGGAAACAGGCCCTTTGGCCCAACTTGTCCATCCTGCCCCGTTTTGACAGCTGATCTAGTCCCATTTGCCTGCATTTAGTCATTATCCCTCCATACCTATCCCACCCATGTACCTGTCCATGTGTTTCTTAAACGCTGAAATTGTACTCCCCTTCACCACTACCTCAGGCAGCACATTGCACTCACCACCCCTGTGGGAAACAAATGCCCCTCTGGACCCTTTTGTATTTCTCCCCTCAAGCCTTAAACCTATGCCCTTTAGTTTTAGACCCCCCCCCACCCCACACACACACACACACACACACACACACACACACAATGGGGAAAAGCTGTTGATGATCTACATTATCTGCTCCCTCGTGATTTTATAAACCTCTGTAAGGTCAACCTCAGTCTCTTACGTTCCAGGGAAAAAAGTCCTAGCCTATCCAGCTTCTTCTTATAATATAAACCAGTCCACGTAGCATTGTAGTGAATATTTTCTGTACTCTTTCTGGTTTAATAGCATCTTTTCTATAATAGGATGACCAGAACTGCACACAATGCTCCAGATGTGCCCTAACCAATGTCTTATATGACTGGAAGAAGATGACCCCACTCCTTTACTCAATGCTTTCACTGATGAAAGCAAGCATGCTGAAAGTCTTCTTCACTGCTCTGTCTACCTGTGCTCCAGATTCAAGAATCAATGAACCTGTAACCCTAGATTCCTTTGTTCTCTAACACTCCCGAGGGCCACACCATTGACTGTGAAAGTCCTACCCTGGTTTGACCCACCAAAATGTTAATAAAGAAATGAAAGGTCACTAGAGTTTGACCTCAGATTGGATTGGTAGCCCAGTCACAGGTGCTTTGTGTGTATTATGGCCACTTTAGGGTGCTACCTCACGCTTCCTTTCACATTGCCTGCCCTCCTTTAGGCCCCCTCCCTGGACTCTAGATCTCTCCCGAGCCAGAGTTGATCCTCCTCCTACAGTCCCAGCAGTGTCCACTGCTGGTGGTGGCGCTGCAGGGAGTGATAGAGCTGGTGAGCGCAGGAGAGCATATATCGGGAGGAGAGGGGGAGGTGGACACCCTACAATTATACAATCTAGCCCTCCCTACGGGGTTTAGGACCGCAGTGAGCTGGTACGGTGGCTCAGTGGTTAGCACTGCTGCCTCACAGCGCCAGAGACCCGGGTTCGATTCTCACCTCAGGCGACTGTGTGGAGTTTGCACATTCTTCCCTTGTCTGCGTGGGTTTCCTCCAGGTGCTCGGTATCCCCCACAATCCAAAGATATACAGGTTAGGTGAATTGCCAAGCTATATTACCCATAGTGTTCAGGAATGTGAAGGTTAGGTGCATTAGTCAAGGTAAATATAGAATAATAGGGTAGGTGAATGGTCTGGGTGAGTTAGTCTTCGGAGTGACTGTGTGGACTTGTTGGGACGAAGGGCCTGTTTCCACGCTGTAGGGATTCTATGAATTCTGCTTCAAGCTGACGTTCCTTCCAGTTAGCAGTTAGTAGATCTATTACGAAAAGTCTGCTCCCTGTAAATTTCTGCTTGTTACCTGATAGGTTCACTGTGGTTGACAGTCTATGGCTGCATGTCCACTCCTGTTTGTGAATCTAGATTTACTGAAATGGAAGCATTGAAACTGACCCAAGATGACACCTTTCAAAACTGCTGCAACACAGTCAAACAACTGAATTTCTGTTCCCTGGCTGAAAAGGTGAACAAAACTCTGCCTGGACTTGGCTAGAAGGCTCATGAATCCCACATTTCCATTTCCCCAACCACAGGACCATAACTGTGCAATGGTTTAGGGAGAAAACATGCAAAATGAGCAGATCCAGGTAAAGTCACAATAGCCTCAAACAACTGCTTTCTCTATCATTTAAAGAGAGCTGACAGGTGGTGAGTTTAACCCAAGGGTTAACACACCTCAGGTGCAGAGTACAGTGAATCATTGCAATAATCTCAGCCAGTGTGGGAACTGAACCCAGGCTGAACTGCTGTGCTCTTCCAGCACCACTAATCCAGAATCTGGTTTCCAGCATCTGCAGTCATTGTTTTTACCTCGTTGATTTTAACCCTACTGCAAATCCTCTTGCAAGGATGCCTGCCTTGAAGAAGTTTTCCTCCTCTTTCTACAAGAATCTCAGGGAGTCCCTCTCCCACTGCAACTCCCAGGTCATTTCCTCTGCCACCCTTCAGGCTCACTGCCTGTATTCCTGATGAAGGGCTTTTGCCCGAAGCGTCGATTTCGCTGCTCCTTGGATGCTGCCTGAATTGCTGTGCTCTTCAAGCACCACTATTCCAGAACCAGGCTGTTAACATTAATCTGCTTTGCAAATCAACAACTGGCCTACACTTCAACTCAATTATCAAAACAAGTAAATAACGTAAAAGGGGATTTACTGAACCCAACCTGTAGACACATGGACTTATGCAAAATGGAGAGTGTAGTTTTATTCAACTTCTTAAAGAGACCAGAGTTTTGCAACATATTTTCATCAAAGAAGTTTGCACATTCTCCCCGTGTCTGCGTGGATTTCCTCCAGGTACTCCAGTTTCCTCCCACAATCCAAAGATGTGCACGTCAGGTGAATTGGCCAGGCTAAATTGCCCATAGCATTAGGTATATTAGTCAGGGGTAAATGTAGGGGAGTAGGTCTGGGTGGGTTACTCTTCAGAGGGTCGGTGTGGACTTGGTGGGCCAAATGGCCTGTTTCCACACTGTAAGGAATCTAACCTAATCTAATCTAATTTGTTCACTGAAGTATGCATAACTGTGCAAGCATTTTAAAACTTATTTTATACTTTATTTTTATTTTAATCTTCAAGAAACCCTAATCTGTTTACACACAAAATAGTTGAGGAGAAAATAGCACAGATGCAGAGTTAGAGAAAGCCACATGTGAGAAAGTAATAGAAGGTTGCACAATTACCTTGGAATGGAAAGAATGGAAGCACTGGCAAGGACCATTTGGGCTGAATGGCCTGATTCTGAGATGTAATGTCCATGTAGTTCAATGTAACCTGGGCTCACATCTACAGGATTAAAGCTTACATCAAATTGAACGTTACCAAATTATACTGTGGACCACTGTTACGACACAGGGTAAACCCTCCTCTATATTTAAAACCAGCAACACAGAAAAGAGTTATCCCGTGCAATAATCTGAAACTTCAAGAGGCCAAGAACTATGTAAAGCCTCAGCTGGAGTTCTGTTTTCAGGTTTATGAATTTAGAACATTCCCAACATTTCCATTTGAGAATTAGATTCCGTGAAAAATACTTTCAACCCCTCAGTGAACAAAAGAACATTGTGGACATCAGAAACAAACTAGGCCATTCAGCCCTTTAGCCTGCCCCCCCATCTCAACAAGATCACGGTGAATCCACCCCAGTTCCCAAACCCTCTTTCGTCCCTGTTAGCCCTCAACTTCCCATTATTTCACAAAATCTATCCGCCTGGTCTTTGAAACGTTTCAGTGATTTAGACTCCCCAACTCTCTGGAGGAGAGATTTCCAAATATTCACCACCCTAAGATATAAAAAAGTCATTCACACTTCAGTTTTAGATGAATCTTCGCTTATTCTGTGCATATGACCCAGATTTGAGATTCCCCACTAGTGGAAGTGTGTCCCCTGTCATGACCCCATCAGAATATTGTATGCTTCAATTAAGATCATCCTTCGTTCTTCTAAATACTAAACAATGAAGACACTACCTATTTAGCTGTTCTTGATAAGTCAACACCTTCAACCGAGGAATCAATCTAGTGAATCTCTTTGAACTGTCTCTATGCTGGCATATATTTTCTTCAACAAAATTGGACAGGTTACTTTGGTACAGCCTCACCGTTACTCTGCACGGCTATAGCAAGGCTTCCCCACTTTTAAACTCCAATCTCTAGCAGTAAAGGCCAAAATTCCATTTGCTTTCTGCTTTGCCTTTTTGTGGAGCAGTTTTGAGGGGCTGAATGGCCCACTCCCACTCCTATTTTCTGTGGTTCCATTTAATTACTTCTTGCACTTGCTTGATAACCTTTCGTGTTTCGTGTGCAAGAGCACCCAATCTCCTGCAATGTTTCGGAATATCTACCCATTTAAATAATAGTCTGTCCTTTGATTCTTCCTACTAAAGTGCTTACCTTGCATGTTGCTACATTAAACTCCATCTGTCAGATTTTTGCCCACTCACTGAATTGAGCTGTATCCCCTTGCAGAGTTATTAAGCCCTATCACAACATAGCCTTCCACCTATTATTGTATCACCATCAAATTTGGACATTCTCATCCATCATCCAAGTCATTAATATATCAAACCATTCAGGCCAATTGACTCATCCTTGTAGCACTCCATTTTTTTTCTCTAATTCCTTCTTGGATTGAGGGTGCCGCTGGCTTAATGCCCATCCCTAATTGCCCAGAGGACAGTTAAAAGCCAATCACATTTGCTGCGGGTCTGCAGTCCCATGTAGGCCGACTGGGTAAGAATGGCAGATTTCCTTCCCTGAAGGGCATCAGTGAACCAGATGGGTTTTTTTCTGACAATCAGCAGCAGTTTCACTGTCATGATTAGATTCTTAATTCCAGATTTTTATTGAATTCAAATCCCACCATCTGTTGTCACAATATTCAAATCTGGGTTCCCAGAATTTTATCAGGGTGTCTGGATTAACAAGTAAAAAGTGAGGTCTGCAGATGCTGGAGATCAGAGCTGAAAATGTGTTGCTGGTTAAAGCACAGCAGGTCAGGCAGCATCCAAGGAACAGGAAATTCAACGTTTTGGGCCAGAGCCCTTCATCAGGAATGAGGAGAGGGTGCCAGGCAGGCTCAGATAAAAGGTAGGGGGGAAGGACTTGGGGGAGGGGCGATGGAGATGTGATAGGTGGAAGGAGGTCAAGGTGAGGGTGATAGGCCGGAGTGGGGTGGGGGCGGAGAGGTCAGGAAGGAGATTGCAGGTTAGGAGGGCGATGCTGAGTCCAAGGGAATCGACTGAGACAAGGTGGGGGGAGGAGAAATGAGGAAACTGGAGAAATCCGAGTTCATCCCTTGTGGCTGGAGGGTTCCTAGGCGGAAGATGAGGCGCTCTTCCTCCAACCGTTGTGTTGTTATGTTCTGGCGATGGAGGAGTCCAAGGACCGGCAGTTGCAGGGGAAGGTGCCAGGAGTGGAGGTTGGGTTGGTGGGGGGTGTGGACCTGACGAGGGAGTCACGAAGGGAGTGGTCTTTGCGGAACACTGATAGGGGAGGGGAGGGAAATATATCCCTGGTGGTGGGGTCCGTTTGGAGTTGGCGGAAATGGCGGCGGATGACTCCCACAGCTACCTGGACTACACCTCCTCCCACCCTGCCCCCTGTAAAAACTCCATCCCATATTGTCAATTCCTTCGTCTCTGCCACATCTGCTCCCAGCAGGATCAGTTCCAATACCGTACAGCCCAGATGGCCTCCTTCGTCAAGGACCGCAGATTCCCCCCAGACGTGATTGACGATGCCCTCCACCGCATCTCCTCCACTTCCCGCTCCTCTGAACTTGAGCCCCGCCCCTCCAACCGCCACCAAGACAGAACCCCACTGGTTCTCACCTACCACCCCACCAACCTCCGTATACAGCGTATCATCCGCCGTCATTTCCGCCAACTCCAACCGCAGGAAATGCAAAACTTGCGCCCACACCTCCACCCTTACTTCTCTCCAAGGCCCCAAGGGATCCTTCCATATCTGCCACAAATTCACCTGCATCTCCACATCATCTATTGCATCCGCTGCACCCGATGTGGCCTCCTCTATATTGGGGAGACAGGCCGCCTACTTGCAGAATGCTTCAGGGAACACCTCTGGGACGCCCGAACCAACCAAACCAACCATTCCGTGGCTCAACACTTTAACTCTCCCTCCCACTCCACCGAAGACGTGCAGGTCCTTGGACTCCTCCATCGCCAGAACATAACAACACGACGGTTGGAGGAAGAGCGTCTCATCTTCCGCCTGGGAACCCTCCAGCCACAAGGGATGAACTCGGATTTCTCCAGTTTCCTCATTTCCCCTCCCCCCACCTTGTCTCAGTCGATTCCCTTGGACTCAGCACCGCCCTCCTAACCTGCAATCCTCTTCCTGACCTCTCCGCCCCCACCCCACTCCGGCTTATCACCTGTCTGGATTAACAGTCCAGTTACATTTTGATGATCTTTCTGAAAGACTCAATACTCTCACCTCTATACCTCCTCTGTGTTAATCAATCTTCAATTCATGCTAATACATTACCCTAAAATCACAAACTCCTATTCTCTGCAATAACCTTTGATGTGGCAATTTATCGAATGCCTTCTGGAAGTCCAAATACATGACATCTATTGAATCCCCTCTATTAACTCTGCTTGCTAATATCCTCAAAGAACTCTAGCAGGTTTGTCAAAGATGATTTTCCTTTCATAAAACTATTTGACTCTGTTTGATTGACTTAAACTTTTCTAAATGTCCCACTATTTCTTCTTTAATAATGGGTTTGAGCATTTCCTAATCACAGATGTTAGGCTAACTGGCCTATAGTTTCCTGTTTTCTGTCTTCCTCCCTTCTTGAAAGGAGGCATCATGTTAGCAGTTTTCCAATCCCCTTGGACCCTCCTGTAATCCAATGAGTTGTGAAACAGTTTGATTAATGCCTCCACTATCTCTGCAGGCACTTCCTTTGAATCCTTTGGATGCAGACCGCCAGTTCCTGGTGACTGGTCTGCCTTTACAAATACTCTCACAGGGCCATAGAATCGTTCCTGCCTAGAAGGAGGCCATTTGGCCCATCGTGGCTATACTGGCTCTTCAAACGAGCATCATTATCAGTGCTAATTACCTGCTCTTCCCCTGTATCCTTGCACATTATTTTGATCCAATTAATCATCCAGTGACTGCCTCAATTGTACCTACCTCCAGGCAGTGCATTTCAGACGTTAACTACTCACCGTGTGCAAATGCCTTTTACTCACATTGCAGATCAAATCTTGCTCTTGTTCCATTTACAAGTGGGAACACCTTCCTCAGCCTACTCTGTCCAACCTACTTTATCCAATCCCCTTTCAAATTTCTTCTCTCCAGGTAGAACAGTCCCAACTGCTTCGATCTATCCTCATCACAGAAGTTCCTGATCCCCGGAACCATTCTTGTTAATCACTTCTGATTCTTTCCAAAGCATTCACTCCCTTTCTATAATGCGGAACCCAGAACTGTACACAATACTTGAATACCGTATATACTCGAGTAATAGTCAATCTCATGTAAAAATCGACCCCCCCCCCCCTCCCACTATTTTTGGCCAAAGAACCTGGAATTTTCTGTACATCTCATGTAAAACATGATCCTATTTCTTCTCAGAGATCAGATCAAGGTTTATGAGTCCGTGTGCCGGCCGTCACATCCCCCTCCAGCTTTCCAGTCTGCCCGTTGTTCCACTCTGTTCCTAGTCTTCCAGTTCACTGGCTGGTGTACTCCATTTTGGGATTTCAGAATTACCATAATTTTTTTTAAATAGGGGCTTCTGCTAATGATACGGTATGAATTTTGACAGGCATGAATTTCAGTCCCTCAAAAGTAGTATTCATCTAATAGTCAACCCCATAACTTTAACCTTAAAAAGTAGTTGTGAAAATGTGACTATTACTAGACTGTATATGATACAAGTGCAACATCAATTCTTAGCTCTGACATTCTATGCCCTGATTAACAATGGGGCGGTGATATCCTGGTGGTACTGTCACTAGACTGTTAATCCAGCAACTCAGCCAACATTCTGGGGACCCTGGTTCAAATGCTGCCATGGCAGGTGGTTGAATTATTCATCTAATGCTGACCATGAATTGATGGTTGGAAAATGCCCCATCATGTTCACTAATGCCCTTAAGGGAAGGAAACTGCTATCCTTACTTGATCTGGCCTACATGTGACTCCTGACCTGCAGCCAATAGGGTTGACTCTTAACTGCCCTCTGGGTAATTAGGGATGGGCAATAAATGCTGGTTTAGTCAGTGACACCCTCATTCTGTGAATGAATTAAACAAGAAGACTCAGGTATGTTTTATTAGCTGTTTGCTAGACCCTGACCCTCCACTTCCAATGATCTGTGCACATAAATACTCCCGGTTTCCCCTGCTCCTGTACCTCCTTTAGAATGATCTCCTACAGTCTGTTCTGCTATAATGAAGATAGTTTTGTTCCCACGCAATCCCTGCATTAGAGAAATTCGCGAAATAGCAGCACCATTTAAACCAATCGGGCCACAATCGCGCTATAGGTAATACAGGTATGGAAAGGTCACATTCTGCAAATAACGGTCTAAATTCTTCAATCATATTAAAGCTAATTCGCATTGAAGATACACATGTTATAGCAGAACCGACTATATTTTATACAGTCTTTCAGTGCTTGTCCCACTAAAATGCATCACCCCACACTTCTCTGCATTAAAAACCATCTGCAACCTTTCTGCCCACTCCAACAAGTCTATGCCCTTTTGATTTTCTATACCGTTCATAACTTCTCAATGTTTATACTTTTGCATTATTTGCAAAATTCGAAATGATCCCGTGCCCACCAAGATCTGGACCATTAATACATATCAGGAAAAGTAAGGGTTTCAGTTGGGAACTCCACTATAAACCTCTCTCCAGCCTTAAAAAAAAATCCGATGATGGGTGTGCTGTTTCCTATCCCTCAGTCAATTGTGTATGTATGTCCCTTCTATTCCATGTTGAGAGTGTGGTGCTGGAAAAGCACAGCAGGTCAGGCAGCATCCGAGGAGCAGGAGAATTGACGTTTTGGGCATAAGCTCTTCATCAGGAATGAGGCTTGTGGGCTGGGGGGCACTGAGTGATAAATTGGGGGGGGGGGGGTGCGTTCCTGCTCCTCGGATGTTGCCTGGCCTGCTGTGCTTTCCCAGCACCACACTCCCGACTCTGATCTCCAGCATCTGCAGTCCTCACTTTCCCCTAGCCCTTTCTATTCCATGGCCTATAGCTTTCCTGTTGTGTGACACTATAGCTGACATTTTCTGATTGCCCAGATACTCCACATCAACAGTGTTACACTCAACATGACTTTCTGCTATCTCCTCCAAATACTTCAGGAAGTCATTCAGGCATGATTTCCACCTTCAAGATCCACGCTAACTCATCCTCATCCACCCATGTACCTAATAATTCTAACCGCAATGATTGTTTCTAGAAGCTCCCTCATCACTGAAGTTAATCTGACAGTGAGGTTTATAGAATCCCTATAGTGTGGAAGCAAGCCTTTTGACCCATCAAGTGTCCACCAACCCTGAAAAATGTTCCAGTCAGACCCAGTCCCCCACACGATCCCTGTAACCCTACGTTCCTCATAGCTAGCCCAGCCAGCCCCAAACCTTATGGGCAACTTACCATGGCCAATCCACATACCCTTATGGAAGTTATTATGGCAGTAAGGTAGTTAACTTATTGTTGGAGAAAGTGAGGACTGCAGATGCTGGAGACCAGAGTTGAAAAATGTGATGCTGGAAAAACACAGCAGGCCAGGCAGCATCCGAGGAGCAGGAGAATCGACGTTTTGGGCATAACCCCTTCTTCAGGAAGAAGGGCTTATGCCCGAAACGTCGATTCTCCTGCTCCTCGGATGCTGCCTGGCCTGCTGTGTTTTTCCAGCATCACATTTTTCAACAGTTAACTTAATGTTGCAATGCATGCCTGGAATTATGTTACAGAGCTCCAGTAACAGATAAAGGCAGTGTATTGTGATAGGTTAGTTAAATCACTGGGAGATGAGCTCATGCTGAAGATGATGGTGCTGTAATGTGATAGGTTAGGTGTGATGTAGTGAACCAGTGTGGCAGACGATGATTAGTTTAGAAAGACAAAGAAAGCCAGCTAGCTCATGTTTCCGATAAGCGTGGGACCAACAAATTGTGGGCAGTCAGGGAAGACATTTTTCTGGTTGCCACAGGTTTGATTTTACATGATTAAAGCTTACTTTCGGGAAGGATTGTCTGCTTCGCCTGGTAATTTTTTTATAGAACATTGAGTGATTTTTCCACAACACCCTGCACATCTTTGGACTGTGGAGGGAAACTAGAGGAAATGCACAATGATACAGGGAGAGTGTGCAATCTCCACATAGACAGTCAGCTGAGAGTGGAATTGAACCCAGCTCCCTGGTGCTGTGAGACAGTAGTGGAAACTGCTGAACCACTGTACTGCTCAGGAGAAGCCAGCAAGAGGAAAATGGAAAAGCCTTTGCAGTAATACAGTGCAATGTAGTCAGTGATTCAAGATGGCTCCGGAGCGTGGTGACACTTTGCCAATAACAGGCAAAACAACACTTTTCACTGTATTTAGGTGCATGTGCCAATATTAAATAAATCTAAGTCTAAATCATTTGAACCTCTAAGGGTTCCACATTTACCCACGATGTTGTTCACTACTGGTATCTAAAACATTCCATATCATCTGCGGTTGTTTGGTGCGGCATAGTTTTTGATTGCATAGTCTCCTTGACAGCCTTTGTTAACCTTCTCATCCAAGACCTTTTTGAGCACAATATGTTTTTGCTGGGCGTTAACTTTGTGGGAAGTAGAGTAGCAGAAGGACCTGGGAGTTCACATGTGTAATTCTCTGAAGGTAGACGGGCAAGTTGATAAAAAAAAAGGGCTATAGGATCCTTGGGTTTATAAATAGAGGCATAGAGTGTGAAGGCAAGGAAGTGATGCTATACCTCTACAAATCATTGGTCAGACTACATTTGGAGTATTGTGTTCAGTTCTGGGCACCTTATTTCAGGAAGAATGCTCAAGCTCTGGAGACAGTGCATAGAAGATCTACTAGGAATGAGGGATTTTGGATATATGGAAGTATTAGAGAAATTGTGCTTATTCCCTTTAGACGAGAGAAGATTAACAGATGATGTCTTTGAGGCTTTCAAAATTATGAACAGTTTTAACAAGGAAAAGGATATTCTGCTAACCCCGGTTGGTATGTCAGCATCAAGATAGATGAGATGTCTATGCAAATAGAAACAAGTGAAGGATTTGGTCGACAGAGTCCAGCTGCCTATGTGGCACCAATGTTACAGACATCCTCTGTGAAAAACTTGGAGTGGGAGGGAAAGGATTCCGCTGTCATTGCTACTGATCTGTTCCAGGCCAATAGACAGGACTAAGACAGAGGTTCCACTGAGAGATTACGGGCAGCTCGGGGCTAAATCGAACAGCAGAACTGCAAAGGCTATAATGTTCAGGTGACTAATTGAGTCATGTGCAAACATGCATAATGTAAATAAGATTAGAGGTAAGTGCATGGCTCAAAGATTTGTGTGGGAGAAATGGGCTCTGATTCATGGGGCAATGGCACCGGGGGAAGAGAGAGCCGTTTCATTGGGAACTATGCTGACAGCAATGTCCTGGCAAATCATATATCCAGGGAGGTAGATAGGGCTTTGAACTAGTCAATGGAGAGGTGAGTGGGGGAAGAGTTCAATTGAAGGGAAATTTAAAATATTGAGCTCCCAGTCCTGGTCACCTCGCAACCATGCCTCTGTAATAGCTACCAAATCATTTATTTATGTCGATTTGCATTAACATCTCATCTATCTTGTTACAGATGCTTTCAGATAAAGAGACTTTGTTTTTTTTAAACCATTATTACCTCTTGTTCCTTCTTGTTACAGATTACCTCTTCACATCTCACCATATCCACGGTGTCTTTTTCTCCCTCCAAATATCTACCACTTTCTCGTTTGTAGACATCTTCTCCTTTTCAAATTGCGTGTTCTGTACGTTGACCACTGATAGAAGGAGTTTAACCTTGCAAACTCTTGGTTATATATCAATAGTTTCCCTTCATTTCCTACCACTGACTAGTAGCTGTGTTGTCAAACCAAAAGACCTGAAGTGAAGGCTCATGGTTCCTTGAAATTTGGAGTGGCAGGTAGACAGGATGGTGAAAAGGCATCTGGTACACATGCCTTTATTGGTCAGTGCACTGAGTATAGGAGTTGGAAGGTCATGTTGCAGCTGTGCAAGGCATTGGTTAGGACACTTTTGGAATATAGCATTCAATTCTGGTCTCCCTACTTTCAGGTGGATGTTGTGAAGCTTGAAAGGGTTCAGAAAAGATTTACAAGGATGTTGCCAGGGTTGGAGGATTTGAGCTGCAGGGAGAGGCTGAATGAGCTGGGGCTGTTTTCCCTGGAGTGTCAGAGGCTGAGGGGTGACCTTATTGAAGGTTTATAAAATCACGGGGCGGGGGAATGGGGCATGGTTAGGGTAAATGGACAAGGACTTTCCCTGGAGTGAGGGAGTCCAGAAGGAGAGGGCATAGGTTTAGGGTGAGAAGGGGAAAGATATTAAAGCGACGAATGGGGCAAGTTTTCACACAGGGGGTGGTACGTGTATGGAATGAGCTGCCAGAGGAAGTATTGGAGGCTGGTACAATTACAACATTTAAAAGGCATCTGGATGGGTATATGAATAGGAAGGGTTTGGAGGGATATGGGCCGAGTGCTAGCAAATGGGACTAGATTAGGTTGGGATATCTGGTTGACCTGGTCAAGATGGGCTGAAGGGTCTGTTTCTGGGCTGTGCATCTCTATGACTCTATAATCCTTTGCCATTCTATACTGCGATACCTCCATCCAACATCCTTCAGGCCCCGTCTGCTTCTGAGAGTTTGATGTTTCTCGCAACAATAACTCACACCATACAGTGGGGCAGGATGACAAAAGGAGTATTTATTGATTGGCTTTGAAGCAGAGAATGGACATGCAGAAAGACGTTGAGATTTCTGAGCAGCCCAGAGCTCCCCACAGGTGCCATCAGTCCGGTTCCAGAGTTAGGTCAGGTCAGTGCAAGCCCTCACGACAGGGATGTTTGTCATTAAGGCCCAGTGGTGAGTGAGACTTTGTGTGGTTCACCCCACTGAGTTAAGGCAGAGGTGGTGGATGCCAGCCACACATGAGAAAGGCCCAACTTCTGTGATGTAACCTTTTCACAAGTAACAGAACCAGGCCCCCCCCAGCAACGCACTGAGGCTCACATCAGCTGGGGAAACTCCAGCTGACCCCTCACCTTGGGTTCAGTCTCAAAGGGAACAAACAGTGATCAGACTCACCGTGCCCCTAGGCCAAAGAATCCAGCCCATAGGCACTACCAGCCGGTCGGGACACACTGACGCCACACGGGGGATGGGAACAGTCACATTGCCTCCCTCGTGCTGGTGTCGAGGAAAATTGGCTTCAGGAGCCATCACATGGCGGCAGGGATTGGGAGGGGTACAGCCTTTTAAGAGGTGGTGTTGGGAAGGTTATCCTTGAGTGGCAGCCTCCAGTGGATAGGATTGGTGTCTGAAGGGAGCAGTGGGCACTCTGTTACAGTTTCTATTGCCCTGAAAGTTAAGGCCATGAGACAGGAGCGCGGAAGGGAAGAGCCCACAACCCGAGATTCTGTAAGAAACCATGTTAGCAAATAGTCATGCTGGGTCTGCAGATGATGCTTTGGAGAGAGACCTGGGGCCAGTCATCTTCATTAGTAACGACTTATCCTTTCTGCAAAGACACCAAATAAAACAGGTATTACTTGTCTATTCTTCAATTACTGTACATAAGAAATAGGAGCAGGGGGAGGCCATTTGGCCCCTCCAGCCTGCTCCAACATTCAGTCATAGCATGGCTGATCTTTTCATGGACTCAGCTCTACTTAACCGCCTGTTCACTGTATCCCATAATTCCTTTAGTGTTCAAAAATCTAGCTCTGCCTTAAAAACATTCAACGAGGCAGCCTCAACTGCTTCACTGGGCAGGGACTTCCACAAATCCACAACCCTCTGGGTGAAGAAGTTCCTCCTCAACTCAGTCCTGAATCTGCTCCCCCTAATTTTGAGGCTGTGCCCCACCCAGTTCTGTTGAAACAAACCAGCCGCACTAGGTTCATAGGTCACACTGGCGGCTTCACCAGCAACTTTCTTCAGTCAAAAATGCTCTTTCTCACTAATGTGGATCAGAAAGGAAAGGAGCAGCCTGCCTCTCACCGACTGCTCACTATAAGCAGCCCAGAGACCTTGCTCTTGTGTGCCCCACCCTCAGCCAGCCAATCAACACCCTTTTCTCCTTGAGTATGCATTGCTGGTGTTTGGCGGTCTTGAGTGTATTCTGATCAGTGGAAGGTCAAAGGTTCAAGAACAGCACGATGCAAGGCAGCCTTGGCTGGGATCGGCCAATTGCTCACTGACCGAGAGTTCAGGTACATGGATCAAAGGAGTTCAGGACAATGCATGACGTTGTCTTCACCAACTACAAACATAGACTTTAAATAAAGGAACATGGAGGCGTTCTTACCTGTGGTAACTTTGGTTCTGTGAAGAGAAAAGGACAAAAGAAGTTAATACCTGCGCTTCAAGATAAAATATACCTCCTGTCCGAAACTAGCTCTGCCCAAACCAAGTGTCAATCTGTGTAATGCTGCTCCATCCCTCCCCCATAATGTTTAGAACAGGAGGATCAAGAGTAGGCCCTTCAGCCTGTTCCATCATTGAATTCAATCATGATGAATCTCAACAACAACGACCAACCTTTCCTCCATTCGCACTGGTACCCTCACCCAGAGACAATATCGCTCTATCCCAATCTTGAAAATTATCAAACCAGCAGAATAAGCTCGAGATTTCACTGATCGTCTTATTCTGTATCTAACCCCGTGCTGTCCCTGCCCTGGGAGTGTTTGATGGGAACAGTGTAGAGGGAGTTTTACTCTGTATCTAACTCCGTGCTGTCCCAGTCCTGGGAGTGTTTGATGGGAATAATGTAGAGGGAGTTTTACTCTGTATCTAACTCCATGCTGTCCCAGTCCTGGGAGTGTTTGATGGGGATAGTGTAGAGGGAGCTTTACCCTGTATCTAACCCCATGCTGTTCTCTGTACAGTCAAGTTAAAAAACATTGGGACCAATCACGACAATTCTTTCCCCAATAGAAAGAGTAACATTCGCAGTCACAATGAAAGTATCAAATTCACTCACGTGGTTACTGAGGTGCTCGACCCTGATCCTGAAAGAAGCAAAATACAGTGCAGTGAAGAGAGAGAGAGACCAATTGTAGGACATTTAGCAAAATGACACAGTAACCCATTTCCTACTGAGCGCAGAGGCAGATCTCACAAAAACACTGGAATACTTACCAGACTGAGATGCTGATCCAGATCCGGATTTGGATCCGGACACCAACCCAATGGATAAGGAGGAGCCACCACCAGACTGGATCGTGCTGAAAAGAGGAACAGGGTTCATTACTGAGTGCAGCATTTACCTGGATCCTCGTTGTTAGTTTGTGACCTTTGCACCAGACAGTGCATTCTGTTAGCTGTCACTTCCTCCTGACACAGACGCTGACCTCTGACCCGGGGTTGAAGACAGTCACTAGGGTCCAGACATTGTTCCCCACCCCACCAACTTCAGGAGAATAAACACTGGAGAGTAATGATAGCCCAGGGACTCTGTCCACATGGACTGCTACCACTCTGTCGGACACCACCCTCAGAACCCTGGAGTGTGGCTCCGAATGATGCAGAGTGGATTAATCTGTAATTACTGTGGGCTCCAAGGAAATCCTGGGCAATTGGCAATGCTGCCATGGAATGAAACATTTCTGGTCCTGCCTATGTCCACTCAGGTGTGGATTTGACAGGCTGAATAGCCTGTTTCCATACAGTAGGGATTTTGTGATTCTATGATACACCAATCCAGTGGTGTGTATTAACATAATAAGGCTCATCAACGGGGATGGGATACCATCTACAAGCAGGACAACGGCAACTTATAGAAGCTCCTTAGAGGCACCTTTCAAACATAGAAACTAGGAGCAGGAGGAGGCCATTTACCATTCACTATAATCCAACTCAGTCCCCTGTTTCCATTTTCTCCCCATGTCCTCTGATCCCTTTAGCCCTAAGAACTATATCTATCTCCTTCTTAAAAACATTCAACATTTTTGGTCTCAATCGCTCTCTATGGCAGAGAATTCTAGAGGCTCCCCCATTCTGGGTGAAGACATTTCTCCTCATTTCGGTCCTAAGTGGCCTACCCCATATCTTTAAACTATGACCCCTCCTTCTGGACTCCCCGTCACCAGGAACTCCTTCTGAGACCATATATTTCTGTACAATCCCTACAGTGTGGAAACAGGCCATTCAGCCCAACAAGTCCACACCAACTCTCCGAAAAGCATTCCACCCAGTCTCAACCCCCCTTCTCTATCCCTGTAACTTTGCATTCCCCATGGCTAACCAACCTAGCCCACACATCCCTGAACGCTATGGGGCAATTTAGCATGGCCAATCCACCTATGCTGCATATCTTTGGACTGTGGGAGGAAACCAGAGCACCCAGAGGAAACCCACACAGAGAAGAGGAGAATACCATTTTCCATTTAGAAGGACACGGGCAACAGATACGTGGGAACCCTACCCCCTGCAAGTTCCCCTCCAAGTCACTCACCACCCTGACTTGGGAATATATCACAGTTCCTTCAGGGTCACTGGGTCAAAATCCTGGAATTCTCTCCCTAACGGCATTGTGGGTGTCTCGGGCCCATAGCAAGGAGTTAAGAAGACAGCTTGCCACCACCTTGTCAGGAGGCAATCAGGGATAGGGTCCAGATGTTGGATTTGCTAGCAGCATTCACATCCTGGGGTGTGGGGGGGCTTGTGGGATTGAGTCAGATGACAATGAGCCATTGAGTGCCAGAGCAGGCTCAGGGGGTCGAATGGCCTCTTCCTGCCCCCATTCTCTAAGTTTGTTGTATAGACACCACACTCAAACCCAGACTTCCATCAAACTGTTGAGCTTCCTGGCTTTCCGCAAGACGTTTGCAGACAAGTGAGCGGGGAATGACAGATAAAGATTGTTCTGTGTGGGCCCCGGGACACAGTGTGAGATAGTGGTGCTCAGGCCCTATTTGGTTGAATACCAGAGACACGGGGTGGGGGCTGGTGGAGGCTTATTTAAATCGGCTCCTCTGGTTCCTAATGCTGCTTCCACTCACTGACACAGCACGGTGGCTCAGTGATTCACCCTGCTGCCTCACAGCGGCAGGGACCCGGGTTCGATTCCAGCCTCAGGTGACTGCCTGTGAGGGGTCTGCACATTCTCCCCGTGTCTGCATGGGTTTGCTCCAGTTTCCTCCCACAATCCAAAAATGTGCAGGTTAAATGAATTTGCTATTGGAAATTGACCATAATGTTCCAGGACATGTGGGTTAGGTGCATTAAATCAAGGTGAATGTACAGTAGTAGGGCAGGGGAATGGGTCTGGGTGGGATACTCTTCAGCGGGCCAGCATGGACTTGTTGGGCTGAAGGGCCTGTTTCCATACTGTAGGGACTCTATGAAGATGACAACGCTGCCTTACCTTTGGCTCTGATTGAGAAGACCCCTGTACTGCTGAATTTCATTCTCCAATTTCATCTTGATGTTAAGGAGCTTCTCATATTCCTGTGTCTGCAAACAGATGCTGTTCCTGATTTCTCCCAGCGTGCCTTCTAGATCTGCGATTCTACACTGTACTGTCTGCAGCTCCGTGCCGTACCTGGACTCAACATTCATCAGGTTATTTTCCAGGCCTCTCAGCTGAAAACGACAAGGCAGGTTTCACTCAGTTAGCCATTCATTTAAGCCCAGCCCAAATGGGGGCTCCGAACCAGTTTCAATTCTGACCAGAATAACATTGGAATAAATGGTCAGGAGTTACTTACAGCACCAAGCAAGGCATTATATTCAGCGTTCAGGTTCTGAAAATTCTGTTGGCATTTAGTAAGCTCAACTTTGGCCCCATCAGAAGCCTGGCCAGCCTGTGTGGTCTGTGTGACTTGAATCTGTACCTGAGAAATCCGAAAGAGTCAGAGACAGAGAGAGAGAGAGAGAGAGAGAGATAACGAGAGACAATGAGCCACGGTGGGTGGGTGAGTAGACAGAGAGAGAGAGGGGGAGAGAGAGAGACAGGGGGTTACTCAGCGTGTCTGAATGAGGAGGAATACATTGAATGACAATGACCTTTGACCCAATGCCCACATGGAGGGCAGGGAGGGGTTGGCAGAACAAATCGATTGTTTCACATGGGATGGGCACATGGGGATAATAATGTTTGGGGGATATTGAGGATTAAGGTTCAGGAGGGAAAGAGGACGATTAGATTGGTTTGAGCAGGGCCAACATGGACTCCATGGGCAGAGCGGCCTCCTTTGGGTGTCCTGAATGACTCAGTGAGAGTGGCCAGATTGTGTCAGTGCTCACAGTAACCAATCAGATCAGCTCACCAGGACTGCGTAAGGCTTTGGTTTGACAAAGCCAATTAAATTGGAGAAATGTAGGACTGAGGCCGAATGCTTCCAATGAACAGACACCAAGTGAAGCTTCCCCCAGCCCCTTGGGGCTCAAAGCAGGAAAGGCACCACCTTCCCAGAGCGCACCTCTCTCAATCCAGAGAGAGAGACGACTGGTGGGGAGTTTAACCTGACGGTCACCTACACCTCAGGGCAGGGGCACAGGTGAGAAGGCAGGACCTTCACAGTCACCTCAGCCACTAAACCCACACTGTTGGCATCACATTGCATCACAAGTCAGCCATCCAGCCAACTGAGCTAAACAGAAACACACACAAATAGCATTGCATCAGTATATCCTCCAGGGTCAGTGCTGGCTGCTGACACCCCTTGAGGTTATGTTATTGAGAGAAAGAAAGACTTGCATTTATTGCGTGTAGTCGCTTTCCCAGCCCTGGCTCTAGGCCCCGTCCTGTATTGTCTTTGTGGTATATAGTTATTGAAGAGATGACCTCAATCAACCATACAGAATTCCTTTATGGATCAAGAGGGTCAATGCAAGAATAACATTTCCCTCTGGCTGGGAGAACTAGGGATTGGTCTTGGACCAGGAGCACAGACTCAGAATTGACAGCTACTTCGGTCCGAGGTAAGAAGGAATTTCCTCATTCTGAGAATGGCCAACCTTTGGAATTCTCTGCCCCAGAGGGCTGTGTAGGCTCAGCCTATGTCAAGGCAGAGACTTTAATATGTTTACCACAGGAAAGGACCATGGGGAGAGTGCAGGAAAATGAGGTGGGAGGAGAAACATCAGCCATGGTCTCACTGAGTAGAGGGACAAACTCGAGGGTCTGAATGGTTTACTCTGTTCCTATTTCCCACGTTCTTGAGGAGTCATTGCCATTGTTCAGAAGCCCAGAAGGTAATTCACCTGCTGCAGCTCCAATGAACAATAACCTGATTGTTGCCGTGATTTGATTATTTGGTTTAATGAGGGATAACTCTTGCCCAAGTACAGCAATGCTGAACACGCAAACTATTCAGGAGACTCTAGGGAAATCCAAGTAGTTAATGTCTCCTCTGAAAGTTGGTGTTCCCCTGGCCATGTAGCCCACTCTCAGTACTGAGCCTCGGCCTGGCTTTATTGGCTAGAAAGAGGTGTCAACCATCAAGCCTTCTAACTCTGAGAAGGGAGGGTGAAAATGGAGTTGTTTGGTGCTGCACTTTCAATGAGAGTTAGCACAGAGCCTCACCTCGCTGTCCCACCCTCACAGGCCCCTTTCTGAATCAGACACTGCCATTGTTGCTGAACCCAAGCCTACCTGCTCCTGGTACCAATTGTCCAAATCTTTTTTATTCTGTTCTGCAAGCTTGGTGTAACTATCTCTCATTTCTTGCAGTTTCGCAGCCATGTCAACAGAAGGAACGGAGTCAACTTGGACATCAATATCTGCAGTCTTCTGCTGTCGCAGCATTCTCAGTTGCTGAAGAAGAAAAAGGTGATAAAACATTTAAACAATATAACCTATTGCATAATGGAGGGAGCCAGTTATTCTCTTACCTACTCTTGGCACCAGGGTAGCATCACATTGTTATTCCCACTATGGGGTAACACCCTGTCATGTTTATGACACCCACCTCTTCATGGTCCTTCTTCAGGGCGGCAATGTCCTCTTCCAGTGCGGCAATCTCACCAACCAAATTGCCCTGTAGGTCCAGGTAGGTTTGCTTCAGTTGGTGCAGTCCATCAATATCGAGCTCCACACTTTGTCTCAGTCTCAACTCAGTCTCCAACCTGCAACAGACACAGGACCCCCAAGGAAACAAGATCAGCATAAGACAGGAGCAGTCAAGGCTTCTCTGCTTGGTCCACAGCTCCATGTGAAAGACCCCAACCGCCTGTGCCATTGTTACTTGGACCCAAGTCCAATGTGTTCCCAACCAACCTCTCAACTTGCATTCCTTTGTAGACTTTAGCTCGACTGAAAGGTAGCTGCCCTCTGTCTTACCATGTATCACCATTCCTGTCCACATTGGCGGCCATTCTCAAATTCCCTGACTGTTTTCGTCAAATCCTCCTCTTGGCTCCACCACTGCCTCCAGCCCCAGGGTCCTCTGAGGTACCCGCGCTCTTCCCAATCTTGATGCAATCTTGATTTTCAACACCAGAGGGCGGACCTGAACCCTAAATTCTGGTATTCCTACCTTAACCTCACGGTTTCTCTCCCTTGTCGGAGACACCCCATAATCTTTCACTGATGAAAGCTTCTCATCACTTGTCCCCGTGTCGTTTTAAAATGATTTTGTGACAGGTTTTGTTATAGGAACGTTCCGGGGTTGTGTTTCACGACATTGGAGGCACTACGTGAATGCAAGTTAGCCATGACACAACACTGGGTCTTCCAGGCAGGTATACACCTACGTCCTGTGAACCCATATGGGGAAGGGGGTGGGGGGAGAGGTAATGGTAATGCCGGCTGTATTTGTAGCACACCCCCGCCCTAGCTCCCACCCTTTCCAGTGTGGTAGAACAGTAACCACTCCACTCACTTATTCTTGAAGTCTTCAGCAGCGAGCTTGGCGTTGTCGATCTCCAGGCAGACTTGGGAGTTCTCCATGATTGCATGGAGAATCTGGGGGAGGTGGGAAGGGACAGCATTAGGAGAGAGGTTTTAAAATCAAATGCCACAGCCCCTTCCCATCCCTGCAGAACCAGTGTACACCCTGGACCACCCAAAGGAAGCCAGACAAGGTCTGTATAGAGCCAGTGCGGGGCTTTTGTAAACCCTCAGGCCTACACAACCTGCAGTCTTGAAGGCTGACAATGCAATCAACTTATTCAGGGAGGCATACTGCACATCACTGGAGTAGGTGCAATTGGAACCTGAGTCTCAGCTCCGTGTTAAGATACTGTCAATAGAGCCATGAGAGTACATGGGCACTGCCAAGCTAAACCTAGAGCATTAATCAGGACCTTTGCATTGTGAAGTCCCTGCCTCCTGATCTCATGTGGACCTTTCATTGGGTAAAAGCAACATGAATTATAGTGAAATCTCAAGGCTATTGATTTGATTTATTGTAATCACATGTACCTAAACACAGTGAAAAGCTTTGTTTTGCCAGCAGTACAGACAGATCATAGCAAACAAGGAGGTACAGATCACAGGGTACTTAGACAGAGTGAGGCATACAAGGCCAGGGCAGCATAGAAGGTGCACCAAAGCAAGATCAACATTATTGGAAGTTAGAGAGGTCCACTGAAACTTGAGGGGAAATTATTTGAGTGTAAGGTGTTTGCAGATATAAGTAAAAACTGACCAAATTATTCATGAATCTCCAAACCATCATCCAATACTCCAACTGAGTTCTGGAGGGAAGAGTCACTGGACCAGAAATGTTTTTCTCTCCACAGGTGCTATCAGACTTGCTGAGTTTCTCTGTGAATGCCTGTTTTGGTTTCAGATTTCCAGCATCCTCAGTTCTTTGTTCTCTGTTCAGCACGCAATGTAAGAATTGACAGAATCTCTACAGTGTGGAAGCAGGCCACACCCACCCTCTGAAAGGCATCCCACCCAGACCATTCCTCTTCCCTACCCCTGTAACCCTGCATTTCCCATGGCCAATCCACCTATCCTGCACATCTTTGTGACTATGGGAGGAAACTGGAGCACTCCTCCACAGACAAAGGGAAAATGTGCAAACTCCACACAGACAGTCGCCTGAGGGTGGAATCAAACCTGGGACCCTGGTACTGTGAGGCAGCTGTGCTAACCACTGACCCACTGCGCCACCCATACATCACCACAGAAACTGACAAGTCAGTGTACCTACATTGCAAGCATTTCATGTTCCATGCCTCACTCTGTTTGTGTTGAAAGTGTGTTGCTAGAAAAGTGCAGCAGGTCAGGCAGCATCCAAGGAACAGGAAATTCGACATTTCGGGCATAAGCCCTTCTTCAGGAATGAAGAAGGGCTTATGCCCGAAACGTCGAATCTCCTGTTCCTTGGATGCTGCCTGACCTGCTGCGCTTTTCTAGCAACACACTTTCAGCTCTGATCTCCAGCATCTGCAGACCTCACTTTCTCCTCACTCTGTTAGTGTGACAGTTTTACAGATTTGTACATCTACATTCATAGTCCAAAACCTGGAAGCCAGTGATTAGTGTCAAAGAGCATTAATTTAATCGAGACCACTCTACTGCAGTGATTAATTGTGTAAATCTTTCAGAAAATCATCTCATAATTAATTAAAGAACACAATATTACATCAAGTCAGCAATGCATGTTGGTTTTGACATAAATCCCATAAAATGTGTCCAATAATGAGAATTTGCAATCACAATCATCATAATTTTTGTTTTGTGAATAATAAATCTGAAATTATAAATGCAGAATTTTTATTTTCAGTTCCTGGTGGGTGAGGGTGTGCCCAAGCTGAAGATTCGTTCAGGGGTGCCTACTGCTTTTCACAATAACTCTGAGAAACCACAGGACTCTTGACATGTTCCTAGTTAACCTGTTATTCCACTCCTTTGGAGTGAGAGAGTGAGACAGAGTGACAGAGTTTGTTGTTGAACCTAGATTCCCTGGCTCAGATTTGGGACACTGTCATTGTCCCACAGCTGCACTTCTCCGCACCCCACCCACCCAAAACACGCCCTTTACAAATGCATTGGGAAGCAGAAGTGCTGGCTGGTTTAATCCCTTGCTCAGCTAATGGGCTTAGAATGCCATTTTTGCAGTCCCTGAGTGCAAGGGGCAGATATTGAGACAATGGTAATGTCACTAGATCAGTAAACCTGTCTTCAAGTCCCACCACCGTCACAGAGAGAATTTATGGGTTCAAGTCACCAAGTCATCTGTATTTGCAATAGGGGTGTATGACCACAATGGCAAACCCTTCACCTGTTGGCATCACTAATTGAAAGGAAGACTCCCATTTTGACCTGGTCTGGCCCACATAAGTCAGAAATCATCCTTTCAGATCTGCTGTGTTCAGAAAAGATTTACAAGGGTGTTGCCAGGGTTGGAGGGTTTGAGCTACAGGGAGAGAGGCTGAATAGGCTGGGACTGTTTTCCCTGGAGCATCGAATGCTGAGGGGTGACCTGATAGAGGTTTATAAAATCATGAGGGGCATGGATAGGGCAAATAGACAAGGTTCCCCACCCCAGGAAGGAGAGTCCAAAACTAGGGGTATAGGTTTAGGGTGAGAGGGGAAAGGTTTAAAAGGGACCTAAGGAGCAAAGTTTGCACACAGAGGGTGGTGTGTGTATGGAATGAGCTGCCAGAGGAAGTGGTGGAGGCTGGTACAATCACAACATTTAAAAGGGATTTGGATGGGTATATGAATAGGAAGGGTTTAGAGAGATATGGGCCAAGTGCTGGCAATTAGGTGAGGATAGCTGGTTGGCATGGATGAGTTGGATCGAAGGGTCTGTTTCCACGCTGTGTTTCTCTATGACTCTACCCACTGACCTGACACCGACCTCCCTGTGCACTATGACTAACAGTTGAATCTCTGATGCGCCCTTTTGAGGCAGCCTGTGCAGAACTCCTAGGGGCAGGTGGGACTTTAACCTCCTGGCTTAGAGGCCGGGGCACTGTGGCACAATAGCCAGGCTCTGGGTGAATGCATTCTAGGATTGCAATGTGAGAAACAGGCAGCTGTGCTGTAGACAGCCACACCAAGGGGACCCCAGCCTCTGCAAGGGGCTTTCATTGTGGTTTTGCCCCTTCACTTCACAGAGGGGGTGGGGACCTACCTCGTCCTGCAGGGGCTTGACTCTGCTGTTGTAGATGGACCAGTCGAAGGTGTCAATAGACCTGGAGGTGGCGAATTCGCGGATCTCTTTCTCCAGCCTGCAGTTGTCCTGTTCCAGCGAGCGGACCTTCTCCAGGTACAGGCACAGCCGCTGGTTGAGAGCCTGCATGGTGTCCTTCTCGTTCATCCCCAAGCCCCCGGACATCAAGGCGAGGGAGCCGGAGCCCAGCCCGGACGACATCGAGCCGCTGAAGCCCCGGGAGAAGCCCAGGGAGCCGGCCCCAGTCGCCAGGCTGATGCGGGGTGCACTTCGGCTCCCGATGACCATTGAGTGACTGGAGAACTGCCTGGGCTGGGAGGCTGAGCGGATGTAAGTGGATCCTCCAGCAATACCCCGAGTACCACCTAAACTCAGCCCACCACCCCTGCTGCTGCTGCTGCTGCTGCTAACAGTCACTGTCTTTTTCACGCTAGACATCCTGCTAAACTCTCACACTAACAACAGCAATTGAACAGGCTCTGGACCAGTCCTTCCCTCCCTCCCAACTCCTGAAGTGGCACTCCGAGCACAGTGCCTCCCCTTTTATTATCCAACAGGCACACACCCACCTACAGCCAGAGGCACAGATCCACACCCACACACACACAGACTGGTCACACCTTTTCCCTCCACCCTCCAGAGGAACCTGAACTGCCACCCCCCTTCCCCCCTCTGTCTCAGATCCAGGGGAACCTGAACTGCCACCCCCCTCACGCAACCCCCCCCCCCCCCCCCGTCTCAGATCCAGGGGAACCTGAACTGCTCCCCCCTCCCACCCACCCCCCCGTCTCAGATTCAGAGGAACCTGAACTGCCACCCCCCTCCCCCCCCATCCCCATCTCAGATCCAGGGGAACCTGAACTGCCACCCCCCCCCCTTCTGTCTCAGATCCAGAGGAACCTGAACTGCCACCCCCTCCCTCCCCCCCACCCCGTCTCAGATCCAGGGGAACCTGAACTGCCACCCCCTCCCTCCCCCCCCCACCCCGTCTCAGATCCAGAGGGTGCCCGCACCCGAACTGTTCACCTCTTGTTTTTCTCTCAGAGATGCTGCCCCAGCTGCTGAGTTTTTTTCCAAGTCTTTTTTTCTGTCTCTGAACCGCTAAGGTGTTTCCCCAGTGTAGGGGAGTTCAAAACTAGGGGACATAGAGATGTACAGACCCTTCAGTCCAACTTGCCTGCAGACCGGATACCCGAAATTAATCTAGTCCCATTTGCCAGGACTTAGCCCATATCCCTCTAAACCCTTCCTATTCATAGTGTCCCGGAGATGTTCAGCACGGAAACAGACCCATTGGTTCAACCTGTTCATGCCGACCAGATATCCCAACCCAATCTAGTCCCACCTGCCAGCACCCAGCCCATATCCCTCCAAACCCTTCCTATTCATATACCCATCCAAATGCCTCTTAAATGTTGTAATTGTACCAGCCTCCACCACATCCTCTGGCACCACACTTCATGCAAGCACCAAACTCTGCCTGAAAACGTTGCCCTTAGGTCCCTTTTATAGCTTTTCCCTCTCACCCTAAACCTATACCCTCTAGTTCTGGACTCCCCCGCCCCAAGAAGAGGAGAAAGGGACCCAAGGGGCAACTTTTTCACACAGAGAGTCCTTGAGTCACGCAGCACAGACAGTCCAACACAGTCCATGCCGATCATAATCCTAACCTAATCTAGTCCCACCTGTCTGCTTCTGATTCAGGTAAATCTCCAAATGTGTTCTAGACGTTGCTGTACCCACATCCACCACTTCCTCAGGACATTGATTCCACACATAAACCACCCTCTGTATAAAAAGGGTGCCCCTCACGTCTCTTTTAAGTCTCCCTCCTCTCAACATAGAAATGTGTGTGTAGTGAACTGCCAGAGGAAATGGTAGATGCAGATACATCTGCACCATTTAAAATCAACATTAGAGTGTTGCTGGAAAAGCACAGCAGGTCAGGCAGCATCCGAGGAGCAGGGAAATCAATGTTTCGGTCATATGCCCTTCATCAGCCCTTCCTGCTTCCCAGATACTGCCTGACTTGCTGTACTTTTCGAGCACCACTCTAATTTTGACTTTAATCTCCAGCATCTGCAGTACCCACGTTTAAAAGATATTTGGACAGGTACATGGCCTGGAAAGGCTCAGGGGGATATGGTAAAAACAATGACTGCAGATGCTGGAAACCAGATTCTGGATCAGTGGTGCTGGAAGAGCACAGCAGTTCAGGCAGCATCCAATGAGCAGCGAAATCAACGTTTCGGGCAAAAGCCCTTCATCAGGAATAAAGGCAGTGAGCCTGAAGCATGGAGAGGGATATGGACCAAACACAGACAAGCAAGACTAGAGTATTGTATACAGGAGTTGGGAGGTCATGTTGCAGCTGTACAGGACATTGGTTCGGCCACTGTTGGAATATTGCGTGCAATTCTGGTCTCCTTCCTATCGGAAAGATGTTGTGAAACTTGAAAGGGTTTAGAAAAGATTTACAAGGATGTTGCCAGGGTTGGAGGATTTGAGCTATAGGGAGAGGCTGAACAGGCTGGGGCTGTTTTTCCTGGAATGTCGGAGGCTGAGGGGTGACTTTATAGAGGTTTACAAAATTATGAGGTGCATGGATAGGATAAATAGACAAAGTCTTTTCCCTGGGGTTGGGGAGTCCAGAATAAGAGGGCATAGGTTTAGGGTGAGAGGGGAAAGATAGTAAAGAGACCTAAGGGGCAACTTTTTCACGCAGAGGGTGGTATGTGTATGGAATGAGCTGCCAGAGGATGTGGTGGAGGCTGGTACAATTACAACATTTAAGAGGCATTTGGATGGGTATATGAATAGGAGGGGTTTGGAGGAATATGGGCCGGGTGCTGGCAGGTGGGACTAGATTGGGTTGGGATATCTGGTCGGCGTGGTTGGGTTGGACTGAAGGGTCTGTTTCCGTGCCGAATGATTCTATTACTCTAATTCAATTCGTGCTAGTGACCCAACTGCTCCCCAGAACATTGTGAATTTCTCAGTTCCAGGTAACAGCCTTGATTTAACCCACCTCTGCCACACTCTCAGGCTGTGCCCTTCAGATCTTAACTACCTGCTGCTCGAAAGTGGATGTTCTTTCCCTGAAAGTAACCATCGTTTCTTTTTGCCACTAAATCGATACCCACTCACTCGCTCACAGTCGCCGCCGTTACAGGATGGGTCGTGCAGGATATTCCCAAACTCATTTTAAGGGCTGACACCTTCGCAGTGGGATGCAGGTGAGACTGGCAGTCGCTTCTGGTTCAGGCAACAACAACTTGTATTTACATGGTGCCCACAGTTTAGCAAAGTCTCCCAAAGGCCCTTAAGCAGACGAGAGCGTCCGGGCAAATGCTTTATCAAAGAAGGAAGGAGGGTCTTAAAGGAGAAGGGGGCTTCTCAAAAAATAGAGAGTTCTGCTTGGAATTCTAAGAGCCAGGCATCATTTTTCCTTTCATTGTCTCATGAGAGGTGGGCATTGGCCTCCCATGAGTGGCTTGTTCAGACCATTTTCAGAGGGCAGGTAAGGGTCAGCTACATTGCAGTAGGGTCTGGGGTTCCATGTAGGTCAGACCAGGTAGTGGCAGCAGATTTCCTTCCTCAAAGGGCATTAGTGTGCCCAATGGGGTTCATTTTTAAGTGGCAGTGGTTACAAATTATGTCGTCACTGAGACTAAATGCCATGGGGGATCTGAACCCACCTCACCAGAACTTCACCCTAGGCTGCTGGTTTATGTGATATGACCAGTACACCCCTTTGAGATTGTGGGTGCAGCTGCTAATGGTGGGTTGTGATGCCACAGGAGTTAGATAAACTTAAAGTTCACGTGGATAGAGTCGCATGGATAGTGAAGGGATAGAGAGGTCACAGAGAGGCTTGAGACTGACATTTTAAATCTACGGCCTTTGGATATACCAAAAGAGCCACAAAGTTACAAGCTGATTGTTAAAAAGTTAAATTTGTATTAGTGTCTATGTTGCAAAATCTGCTTGTTCATCATCTGCCCTCTGGCTCTGAGCTTATTATCTCTCACATGTTTCCAACTGAATAGTGGGTGTGGCAGGCAACATTTCAATATGGGGTGATGTGTGCAAACACATCTCACTGGAAATCTGTCTGAACCCATCCCAAAAGGTGCTTTGGCCAAGGAATTTGTTTTGTTTGGTATCCAGGTAGTTATGGCTGACTTTGCATTCATATTCTATAACTTGACACCATTTTGTAGTAATGTTACTAAGCAGAGCAATCCTTGAACTGTCAGGATAATGTTCTGAGGGGAATGAGTTCAAATTCCACTACAGGGGATGGTAAAGTTTGAATTCAGTGACAGCTAGCGCAATGGTGTCAATTGCGATAAAGACCCATTGTGTTCAATGATGCCTTTTAGGGAAGGAAATCTTCTGTCTTTACCTGACCTGGCCTACATGTGACTCCAGCGGGAGTTGTATGGGGTACAGCTGATGGCAGGAAGTCAGTCTGTAGGAGAAAGTGAGGATGGGAGATGCTGGGCATCAGAGTCGATTAGTGTGGTGTTGGAAAAGCACTGCAGGTCAGGCAGCATCCGAGGAGCAGGAGAATCAACATTTCAGGGAGACCTGGATGCATTCCTGATGAACAGCTTATGCCCGAAACATCAACTGCCCTGCTCCTTGGATACTGTCTGACCTGCTTTGCTTTTCCAGCACCGCACACTTAGTGTATGCCCATCTAATCTTTTTTGTTATTCGTTCAGAATGATGACGGCATCACTGGCTGGGCCAACATTCATCATAAAATCATAGAATCCCTACAGTGTGGAAGCAGAACATTCAGCCCATCGAGCCCACTCCTCCTCTGAAGAACATCCCAACCCCCTACCCTGTAACTCTGCATTTCGCATTGCTAATACACTTAATCTGCATATCCCTGGACACTATGGGCAATCTCCCATGGCCAGTCCATCTAACCTGCACATCTTTGGACTGTGGGAGGAAACCTACACAGACAGGGGGAGAATTCTACACAGTCACCCGAGGGTGAAATCGAACCCGGCTCCCTGGTTCTGTGAGGCAGCAGTGCTAACCACTGAGCCACCATGGCACCCATCTCTAACCGCCCAGACAGCAGCTGAACATCAATCACATTGCTGTGGGGCTGGAATCACATGTAGGTCAGATCAGGTGAGGACACCAGATTCCTTCCCTAAGGACCAGATGGACTGACAATCATTCCATGGCCATCATCAGACATTCCAGATTGTATCTCAAATGCAGATTCCACCATCTGCCACGGCACAATTCGAGCCGAGATCCCCAGAACATTATCTGCATCTTTGGATTAATGGTAAGACTATCAGGCTAACCCGTCCCTCTGCAAGGATGGGGGGTAATACCACCAGCATCGAGGCTGTGATCATCATAACCAGCTCCCCTGGGCACATGCTTAGGGTTCCTGAGCATCAAAAGCCAAACCAATCTTCATCACCGTAGTCAAGGAAGGCACTTGAATGAGAGAAGGGAGAATTCCGAAGGCACGCTGAAGGCTTCCATCAACGTGGATGTCAATGCCTGGGAGATCCTTGAGCAGAAGACACTGACTTAACGGAAGTTCCTCTTCAAAGGGACACAATTCTTCAAGAACACTCATTGGGAAGAGGAAGCATGGAAAAGGAACCAGAGAAAGGAATGCCAATGACCTCAAGGCCAAGGATCAATTCCCACCTCCTGGAGATGTCGGAGATGTGGCTCCAGGATTGGGATTATCAGTCATGCAGGACAATCCTAGCTGGACAATCGTAATCGTTAGCAAGTAATTGCCAATGACGATATAGGCTCGCATCCTGGCTAGAGGGAAAATCCAACGAGGCACGTTGCATGGCGTTGGATGCAGTGTAGGGTATGGGGATAGCATGCCCAAAGCTCTGCTCCCCACAGTTTCCATCAGCAGCCTCACGGAGGCAGTGAGAATCAGGAGGCGGTTTCCATTTCCCTGCAACAGGACTGTAGTGATTGTGACAAGGTCAGCCAGCTACACCTCAGAGAATATGAGTTCCCTCATTGGGTCTTTTAATCTGATCCATTAGGGATGGCACGGTGGCTCAGTGGTTAGCACTGCTGCCTCACAGCGCCAGGGACACAGGTTCGATTCCAGCCTCAGGCGACTGTCTGTGTGGAGTTTGTACGTTCTCCCCGTCTCTGTGTGGGTTTCCTCCGGGTACTCCAGTTTCCCCCCACTGTCCAAAGATGTGCAGGTTAGGGTGGATTGGCCAGGCTAAGTTGCCCATAGTGTTCTGGGAGGTGCTGGTTAGGTGCATTAGTAGGACAGTAGGGTAGGGGAATGGGTCTGGGTGGGTTACTCTTCGGAGGGTTGGTGTGGAGGTTGGGCCAAAGGGCCTGTTTCCACACAGTTGGGATTCTATGAATCAATTGGGGAGCCCTGGCTGACATGAAAGGATAAATGTCAGGGCTATGGAATACCTGACTCAGTCAGAGGCCGTGCTATTGTCAATGGCTCTGCGTTTGTAAATAAAGGGTGATCGGGGGGGGGGATGCTGGCCTCTGAAGGCTTATTTTCAAGGACGAAGAAACTCATTGTTAATGTCAAGAAATCAGCCAAGGACTGAAGCAGCGGGAGCATGGATGAACTTCAATGTATGAATTTCAAGGACCTAACCAGGTCAGGAAAGGTAAGTAGGATTGCATCTTTGTTTCCATCCAATGTGCCTTATCACAATTCACTTCTTAAGCACTGTCCCATCACACCTTCATTCCTGCCTCATACTGATCTCCTGTGTACGCCTGCGACCCGCTGTTTCTGTGCATTTCCTCACAGGCCTATCGATCTTCCTCACCCACCCCCAGACTCACACAGTGTCATGGCTCTCTTTCGTGGTCAGTCATACTGTGTCTAGCCATGGGAGAGGAGAATTGAAGGTAGGGGAAGGAGACTAGAGGTGACTTTCCACCTGTCAGCATGTGGCTGTCAGAGATGAAGGCATTAGGAGCCCCAGTTACTATGTGCAAGAGGCCAAAAGACATTGTTCTCATTGTTAAAGTGCATCTTCGGTGATGTCAGATCATATCAAAGCATATGTGGCTGGAACCCAGAAGAGAAACTTTCTCGAAACAGGGAAACATGACGGCATGCTGGCTCAGTCTTGGTGGCACAGTGGTTAGCATGGCTGCCTCACAGCGCCAGCGACCCAGGTTCGATTCCAGCCCCGGGCGACTGTCTGTATGGAGTTTCCTCCGGGTGCTCCAGTTTCCTCCCACAGTCCAAAGATGTGGAGGTCAGGTGGATTGGCTGAATTGCCCATAGTATCCAGGAATGTGCAGGCTCAGGTGCACTAGCCATGGGAAATGCAATGGCACTGGGATGGGATGGGGCTGGGTGGAGGGTCTTTGGTGGGTCGGTGTGGATCCGATGGGCTGAATTGCCTGCTTCCACACTATGATTCTTCTATGGAGCAGGAGGAGGCCATTCAGCCCTTCGAGCCTGCTCTGCCATTCGATATGATCATGGCTGACCATCCCCTGTTCCTGCCTTTCCCTCCCCAAAACTAAAACTCCTTGAAAACATGCAAAACTTATAATTAGACACGGGTAGCTGGGTAGACTATTTAAAGAGACGTTGTGATGAATGGAGGAACAAGAAAAATACTGTTCCTCGATTTGTAGCAATTAATATTGCTACCTGGTGACATAGAATCCCTGCAGAACAGAAAGAGGCCATTCAGCCCATCAAATCTACACTGATCCTCTAAAAAGCAGGTATCACTCACTCATATTAACCTGACATCACCAGCAACTCCAATGCATTCTGATGTAAGGGAGATTGAGGGGGGAAATGATAATGTCTCTGGACTAGTAATCCAGAGGCTGTGACGATGTGGGCTCAAACCCCATCCTGAGGGCTGAGGTGCTTTAAATGTGGTCCTGAATAAATCCTGTACACAAAGGCAGACTCAGGAACAATGACCATGGTGCCCTGGTCTCGCTTGGTCTTAACAGCATCCCAACTGGTTTGAAGCAGCGAGATCTCCAACACCATCGTAGCCCTATAATACGGACAATGGTGAAAGGAGAGAATGAGGTGGTATGCCACTTGGAGCATGTCCACTTCTCACTCAGTGCTTCCCCCGCCCACCCCACGCGAGTCGGTATTTGCCCTGATATTCCTGTGTGAGGGGAAGGGTCAGTGTTTGGGAGATGTTACCCTCTCCGTAAACATGAGGTAGCCTGAAGGTCTGCTGTCTCCAGTTTAAAATAAGTGGCCAGGTTCCTATCACCCCACCGTGAGTCAAGTAATGTGTCCTTCTTTTCTGATCCAGCCAAGGCACATGGGATCACGACACTGTCGCCACTGAGGGTTCTGTTGGAGAAGAGCCTGGCATTGCAGCCCGGGGTTGATACAACAGCTTTCCCAAGATCCCAGTCCAAAATAGTTCAATTTCCTCGCACCT
Organism: Hemiscyllium ocellatum; assembly: GCF_020745735.1. Lineage (NCBI taxonomy): Eukaryota > Metazoa > Chordata > Chondrichthyes > Orectolobiformes > Hemiscylliidae > Hemiscyllium > Hemiscyllium ocellatum. The sequence goes on along the minus strand of NC_083445.1, from coordinate 14,921,675 downwards.
TCCACACACTCATCCTATATTTGATGACGGTGCAGTTCTGATGAGGTTCACTGTCTGCAGCAGGGCAGCCTCATATTGCAAATAAGTCTGGGAGTGGCACCAGTATCTGCAGAAACAGAAAGTGGTGCCCTCAGAGTGGGTATGGACGTTTTTGCTCCCTCATCTCCGGGACTGTTTTCAGTCCTGGGGCGGCATGGTGGCTCAGTGGTGAGCCAGGGACTCGGGTTCAGTTCCAGCCTCGGTTGACTGACTGTGTGGAGTTTTCATCTTCTCCCAGTGTCTACGTGGGTTTCCTCCGGGTGCTCTGGTTTCCTCCCACAGTCTGAAGATGTGCAGGTTAGGTGGATCGGTCATCCTCAATTGCCCATTGTATTCAGTAGGTCAGGCACGTTAGTCAGGGGTAAATATAGGGTAGGGCAATGGATCTGGGTGGGTTACTCTCTGGAGGGTCAACGTGGACTTGTTGGGCCGAAGGGCCTGTTTCCACACCATAAGGATTCTATGGATTTGAATGTCCTTCAGTCTTGCTTTTGTCTATGCTTCAGCCCTGCATCAGAGTTCAGTGGAATGTCAAAGTAGGTAGAATTTCAGTTTGTGCCTATGGGTCATTGGTGAGATTGTATCTGGAGCACGTTTACCAACAGAAGGTTGGTAATGGATTGGAAACAGTTCAGAGACGGTTTCCCCGGGAATGAGCAGATTGTTTTATGAGGAAAGGCGAGTCAGCCTGTATCCTCTGGAGTTCTCCAGGGTCAGAGGTGAAACAGATAAGATCCTGAGTGGAGTGAACTGGGCAGATGTGGAGAGGATGTTTTCTCTTTTGGGAGAATCTACAACTAAGGGTCATGCATTAAAGATAAAGGGGTGCCTGTTCAATACAGAGACGAGGCAACGTGTTCTCCTATCTTAGAAGGTTGTGAGTTTTTGCAATTCCCTTCCTCAAAAGGAAATGGATGCAGAATCTTTAAATATTTTTCAGGGAAAGGTAGATAGATTCTCGATGACCAAGGTGATGAAAGATTATCGAAGGATGTGCAGGAATTGAAGTTAAAATCGGAATGGTGGAGCAGGCCCAAAGGGGCCGAGTGGCCTCTGTTTGGTTGTGTGTTCATAATTTCAGTTTGGCATCTTCGTTTTCAACAGGGTCTGGTAGTTTGAACCCTGGAACGTTTGCCTCTTCAGTCCATTTCTCCTTGATAAGTCTTCAGTACTTTTGAATTCAGATCTTCGGGAAGGGTCACACAACTCAGATGTTGCCTTTCCAGCCCACCAGTCTCTTCACCTTCGGGCACGATGCCAAGGGAGTGCCAATCTCCACCAGACATAGTCTCCGAGAGAGCAGATACACTGCTGCAGACCAGTGCCTCAAACACAAGGAACTTCGGCCTGAGGGGCTGGGGTGGGCAAGGAGGTTCCCAGTTTGTGCGAAGCAATGAAAGGGTGACTTAACTCTTTATCCCCTCTATAGTTCAGACACACCTCCGGTTTCTTTGTTAAACATTTATTCACGGGTATCGAAAGATGGTGTACAGCTCAAACTGTATTTCTGAAACCATGCTAGTCCTACCAATAGCATGGTTCTAATCAACTATTTTGACAGATAGCAATTTCCAGTCAAAAGGCTACTCACCGTTATCTCTATCCAACTGTGTTTGCATAGTCTACATTTTAAGGTTGCTATGCACAGCTGTATCATCCAGAAGAAAGTGAGCACTGCAGTTGCTGGAGATTAGAGTCGAGAATGTGGTGCTGGAAACGCACAGCAGGTCAGGCAGCATCCGAGGAGCAGGAGAATCGACGTTTCAGGCATAAGCCCTTCATCAGGAATCAGTCCATCCTGAGGAAGGGCTTATGACCGAGACATCAATTCTCCTGTTCCTCGGATGCTGCCTGACCTGCTGTGCTTTTCCAGCACCACACTCTCAGCTATATCATCCAATCATTATCTTAACACATTCACACCTTCTAACTGTAAGTACTGCACTTGTGATTAGCAGAAAATCTAAACTGTCCCTTTTCAAAGAGCAACTTGGGGGGGCAAATGTGGAGTAAATGGTAGATTATTACTCTCAAAATGGCTACTGAGCATGTGCGTAAGAAGATCAGATCAGATGGAACTGGATCCTGTGTCTGGCTGGAGCTCCAGGAGATGTCCTCTCCCACAATCCCTTGCTCTTCCCAAACCAGTTAATGTTCACTCAGCTGTGTGCTTACCACCCCCTGCACATTGTGTTTGAGTTATGAGGAGAGGCTGGGGCCTTTTTCACTGGAATGTAGGAGGTTGAAGGGTGACCGTATAGAAGTTTATAACATCATGAAGGGCATGGATAGAGTGACCAGTCTTCTTTCCCTAGGGTGAGGGATTTCATGACTAGGGATCATAATTTTAAGTTGAGAGGAGAAAGATTTGGAAAAGACATGAGGCAAACGCTTTTAACAGAGTGGTTTATGGGTGGAATGAACTTCCTGAGGAAGTGGGGGATGCAGGGTACAACATCGAAGAGACATTTGGATAAGTTCATGAATAAGAAATGTTTGGAGGAATTTAGGCCAAGCGCAGGCAGGTGGGACTGGTATAATATAGGACTGTGGTTGGCATGGACTGGTTAAACCGAAGGGTCTGTTTTCGATATGTAGGACCCTATGATTTCTTCAAATGATGCCACTGCATCTTGTACCTGCACTCACTGAGCAGATGTGGGTCTCAGGTAACAGCTCCATCAGAAAGTCAGCACCTCTGACAATGCAGCATTCTCTCAGTACTGCACTGCAGAACCCTGTGCACAAGCTCGACAGGCCACCTTCATCTAGATTAGATTAGATTAGATTACTTACAGTGTGGAAACAGGCCCTTCGGCCCAACAAGTCCACACCGACCCGCCGAAGCGCAACCCACCCATACCCCTACATTTACCCCTTACCTAACACTACGGACAATTTAGCATGGCCAATTCACCTGATCCGCACATCTTTGGACTGTGGGAGGAAACCGGAGCACCCGGAGGAAACCCACGCAGACACGGGGAGAATGTGCAAACTCCACAGAGTGTAGTCTCCTAAGTCGGGAATTGAACCCGGGTCTCTGGCGCTGTGATCTTTGAGGTGAGCGTGACAAAACCATTGAGCAGAGCCTCCCAACTATCCTATCACATGAACCTTTAAACTCCCCTGGTACAATTATGATCAAAGAGCCCTTTTCAGTGTCCTGGAGAATACTTACTCCTCATTCAATGTATGGGAAGAAGATGAGCTGATGATTATCACATTGCTGTTTGTGGGAGATTGCTGTGCATTAACTTCAAACGTGTTTCGTTGAAGGTAAAATATTTTGCAGCCATCCTAAGTTCTTAAAGACACTTTCTTCAGAAAACCTATTTTGTTTTCATCACACCAGCCTTCCTGAGCTAGCATTATCTGGTTACAGAGTGGAGCAGAGGGTCACTAAATGCCAGCAGAAACCCCACACACATTAATGTAAATAACCTTGTGCTTTTCCATCACGTTTCTTGTGAATGTGCACTTGCAACCAATTTACGATAATTGCATTCACATCCAGGGAGCCGCAAAATAAAGGAACACCTTGAAACTTTTTTTGAACTACTCAGAAGCCTGGGGAGTCTATAATTCATTGTGTGGAAGCAGGCCATTCAGCCCATCGAGTTCACACTGAAAAGCATCCCACCCCTTATCTCTGTATGTCACGTGGCTGGCCCACCCATCCTGCACATCTTTGGATTGTGGGAGGAAATCTGAGCACCCGGAGGAGACCCCCGCAGACACGGGGAGAATGTGCAAACTCCACACAGACCGTTGCCTGAGGGTGGAATTGAACCCTGGGTCCCTGGCGTTGTGAGGAAGCAGTGCTAACCACTGAGCCACCGTGCTGCCTACTGCTTCCCCTATAACAATACCTCAGCCAGACGAAGTTGACTTGCTACCCAGTCAGTATCCTTCTCTCCTGTAATATAATGTGATCATTTGAAACATGGCATTCTTTCATGTGTCCTGACGGTTGCAAAATGATATATTGTGCCACACGTCTTTTGTTTATAATAAAACTAAGTGTGGTCACAAATGGTCCAAGTTGGCCAGGGCTTGTTGCTCGAGGTGTTTATTTTGACACAATGCAAGTCTTCCAGGAGCTGACTTCATCAATAATGCCAATTGCATTTCTAAAATGCCTGCAATATGGCAGAATGCTCCAACTGCTCTCTCAGGCAGATTTAAGAGGTTATCGGGGACTAATTTGACAAAGGTCAAAAGGGTTTCCCTCTCTCCTTCGGTCAATATTCCCCCCTCAACCAACGTCGCCAGATCAGATGGTGCCATTAGTGTCTATTGCATTGCTAATTGTGGGATCCCACTGTGCTCAATTTGGCTGCTATGTTTCCTGCAAAAACTACACGACTGCATGTCAAAACGGTACTTCTGTGGTTGCGGAGCCCTTCGAGGAAAGGCGCTACACAAATGCAAATTGTCCCTCACACTGTGTTCACTTGCCTCCGTCCCTGATTGAGCTCTGGGTTTAGCCTCACCGTCCAGCTTCCCTCTCGCACCTGGAATGTGGGCCCGAAGCCATCATCACATCCAACAGGTTTGGGTGTGTTGGCCAAGCTGCCTGACAGCGAACAAAGGAACAATTGAAGCCTTCTTTTCTGCCACAAAAATGCAGCACAGCCTAATTTCAAAGCTGTGAGGTGATTGATATGCTGTCAGTTGGCCCTTTGGTTTTCACTTTCTCACCACACCCAGAAACATGAAGCTTTGACATTTATCTTTCTGAATCACTGCAGCCTCGCACTTAGCTTCCCAGAGTCTGAAACTGCTTGCTTGTTGAACCTTCACAGAATCCCCACAGTGTGGAAGGAGGCCGTTCGGCCCAGATATCCCATCCACTCCCTGCACTGCCCATGGCTAACCCTCCCACAGTTTAGCTTGGCCAATCCACCTGATCTGCACACCTTTGGAATTATGGGAGCAAACCCACACAGACACGGGGAGAACGTGCAAACTCCACGCAGGCAATCACCTGAGGGTGGAATCGAACCCGGGTCCCTGGCACTGTGAGGCGGCAGTGCTAACCACTGAGCCACCATGCATAGCTCCGTTTCTGCATTCACTGACAAACAATTTATTGCAGTGCTGCTTTGTGACAGAACCATGCTCTGGTTTCTCTGGTTTCTCTTCCCAACTGGCAGTTATATTCCAGAACCGCGTGCATAAATATGTAAGGAAAGGCCGGGTCAATCCTTTTGGGAGTCCGGATTAACTTGACCTTTAAAAGGAGCGGACACAGTGAGAGTGTTTCCTGTTGCAGGGGAGAGGAGACCGTTAATGTAAGATAATCACCAAGGAACCCAATTGGTAACTTCTTCACCCAAAGAGTGGTGAGAATGTGGGACTCAATATCGCAATGAGTGTTGGATGTTGATCATGTGGGTGCAGTTAGGGGAAGGTTAGATGTGCTCATGAGGCTGATGGGTGTAAAGTGTCAAACTGAGACTCAGATGACAAGGTGTGCGAAGATACCAACATGGAGTGGTTGGGCCGAATGGCCTATTCCGGCCTAATCCTATATATAAAGAGTTACAGCTAGAACCCTCCTAGTCCTGCTATCACAGCACATGGTGCACTCACTCACTAAACAATGAGAAGCCAAAGGGATGGTCACCCTTTGGTTAAACAAACACCAGTTGTCTTTCTCATGAGAGAGCAGTTCTGTGATATGGTGACTTTACCTTTACCTAATACCAGCAGGCTAGAAACTCTATTCTGCACCATTGAGGATCTTTGGTAAAAGCCAGTTATATTATTTTAGATCTGTGTGTGTATGATGGGGAATGGTCAGGTGAAGTGTATGTGCCTACCACAGTATGGATTGGCTGGCTCACAAAGTGTTACTTATCATGATCCCCAAGCAAATCTATAATCCAAAAGAACCAAATGTTTCAACTGACCTCCAAATGAACAAATTAATTAATCAGATTTCACTTCTCGCAACCTTTAGATTAACACTTAATGACAAGGTCCCTCAGGAGTGTTGCTGAACAAATAGACCTTGGAGTGCAGGTTCATAGCTCCTTGAAAGTAGAGTTGCAGGTAGATAGGATAGTGAAAAAGGCATTTGGTATGCTTTCCTTTATTGGTCAGAGTATTGAGTACAGGAGTTGGGAGGTCATGTTGCAGCTGTACAGGACATTGGTTAGGCCACTGTTGGAATATAGCGTGCAATTCTGACCTCCTTCCTATCGGAAAGATGTTGTAAAACTTGAAAGGGTTCAGAAAAGATTTACAAGGATGTTACCAGGGTTGGAGGATTTGATCTGTGGGGGGAACGCTGAATAGGCTGGAGCTGTTTTCCCTGGAGTGTCAGAGGCTGAGGGGTGACCTTCTCTGGGTTTATAAAATAATGAGGGGCATGGATATCATAAACAACAGACCAGGTCTTTTTCCTGTGGTGGAGGAGTCTAGAACTAGAGGGCATAGGTTCAGAGTGAGAGGGGAAAGATATAAAAAGGACCTGAGGGACAATGTTTTCATGTAGAGGATGGTGCGTGTATGGAATGTGCTGCCAGAGGAAGTGGTGGAGGCTGGTACAATTACAGCATTTAAAAGGCATCTGGATGGGTATATGAATAGGAAGGGTTTGGAGGGATATGGGCCAAGTGCTGGCAAATGGGACTAGATTAGGTTAAGTCTGGTTGGCATGGACGAGATGGACCGAAGGGTCTGTTTCCGTGCTGTACATCTCTATGACTCTATGACTCTATTTGGTCATAATACCATTGACACCAAGAGTTGCATGCAACTTATTTGTATCTGAGCTGGATTTACAAGGAAAGTAATTTTTGTTTCTTGTATAGGATGTGAGTATCATTGGTTGAGCTCCACCCTCCTTGTCTTTGAGGAGGTGAGACCAATCAAGCGAGGGCTGTTTTGTCCTGGATGGTGTTGAGCTTCTTGAGTGTTGTTGGAGTTGCACCCATTCAGGCAGGTGGGGAGTATTCCATCATGCTCCTGACTTGTGCCTTGGAGATGGTGGACAGGCTTTGGGGAGTCAGGAGGTGAGTTACTCACTGCAGTATTCCTAGCCTCTGACCTGCTGTTGTTCTGACAGTATTTATTTGGATCGATCAGATAAGTTTATGGTCAACGATACCTTGTAGGAGATATGACAATGGGGCACTCAGTGTTAGATTAAAGTTCAAAGGGAAGTTGGTTAGATTTGCTCTTGTTGGAGATGGGCATCATGTGGGATGATGTGTGAATGTTTTTCCTCATGTCTCACTCAAGCCTGAATATTGACCTGGTCATAGACTCGTACAGCACAAAAACAGACCCTTCGGTCCAATTAGTCTATGCTGACCATAACCTCAAACTAGAGTCGTAGAGTCATAGAGATGTACAGCATGGAAACAGACCCTTTGGTCCAACCCGTCCATGCCAATCAGATATCCCAACCCAATCTAGTCCCATCTGCTAGAGCCCGGCCCATCTCCCTCCAAACCCTTCCTATTCATATACCCACCCAAATGCCTCTTAAATGTTGCAATTAAACTAAACTAGTTCCATCTTCCTAGCCCATATCCCTACAACATTTCTTACTCATGAACTTATCCAAATATACTTTAAGGTTGTAAGTATACCCACCTCCACCCCTTCTTCTGGAAGGTCATTCCACACACAAACCACTCTCTGTGTAAAAAAGTTGTCCCCAAGTCTTAAGTCTCCCTCCTTTCACCTTAAACATATGTCCCCTGGTCTCGAAATCCCTGCCATTCATCTTATCTATACTACCCCTGATTTAAAAACTTCCATAAGGTCACCCCTCAACCTCCTACACTTCAGTGCAAAAAGTCTCAGCCTATCCAGCCTCTTCCGGTAACGCAAACCTTTCATACCTGACAACTTCCTGGTAAATCTCTCCAGCTTAATAATATCCTTCCTATAACAGGACGACCAGAACTGGACACAGTATTCCAGAAGAGGTCTCTACAACCTCACTGTGATGTCTCAACTCCTCTGCTCAAAGGTCTGAGCAATGAAGGCAAGTATAATAAAGACCTTCTTGACTTCCCTGTCTACGTGTGACACTAACTTCAAAGAATTATGTCCCTGAACCCCTAGGTCTCTCTGTTCTACAACATTACCCAAGGCTCTACTTTTTCATTGAGTAAGTCTTGCTGCATGCAGGAACAAACTGTATCATTCTCCGAGAAGTCATGGATAGTACTGAACACTGTGCAACCATCAGTGCACACTGCCACATCTGGCCGTCTGATGGGAGAAAAGTCATTGGTGAAGCATTGAGCTGGGACTAGGATACCAGCTGAGGAACTCCTGCAGTGATATGCTGAGACTAAGATGACTGACCTGCTAATTGTGTGCTAGCTTTAATTCCAGCTAGTGGGAGAGCTCCCTAATACTCCCAAGGACCTCACTCCACCCATGCTACCTGATGCCAGAACCAGTCAATCTCCACCTTAATATCAAGAGCATCTACTCTCAGCTCACCTCTGGAATTCTGCTGCTATGCCCTGGTTTAGCTGGGCAGCTGGTTTGCAATACGGAGTGATGCCAACAGCGTGGGTTCAATTCCTGCACCAGCTGAAGTTACTGTGAAGGATTCTCCTTCCCAACCTCTCCCCTTGCCTGAGGCATGGGTGACCCTGAGGTTAACCCACTGCCAGTTGACTCTCCCTAATAACCTGGCCAGACTGTTGGAGCATTTACCTCGCATGTGAACTCGTGGTGTGTGGTCCAATCAGATCACAAACTAAGTGAAGTCATTGGTGAGGGAGTCGCACTGTCAGTGGCTGTAGCACTCTTCCTAATGCTGCATGAAGTTGGAAGCATCTATGACAGATAGATAGACAAGATCAAATTTTCCCATCATATCAGTTCTCTCGGCCAGTGCCAAGCCCCATACTGACAGACGAGTCCCTCAGAACTCAGGCAGCTATGTTAGTAGTAATACTGACAAGCCAGTTTTGTTCATGAACGTTTGTTCAGGAGATATTTTCTGCCAAGTAATGCTCAACATGAAGGTCTATTGAACCATTGGTGGAGGTGGTGTTGCGGGGGGGTATGTTGGTGGTTAACAGCAGATTTCCTTGCACATGATTAGATTAGATTACTTACAGTTTGGAAACAGGCCCTTCAGCCCTACAAGTCCACACTGACCCGCCGAAGCGTGGCCCACCGATACCCCTTATCTAACACTACGGGCAATTTAGCATGGCCAATTCACCCTGACCTGCACATCTTTGTGACTGTGGGAGGAAACCGGAGCACCCAGAGGAAACCCACGCAGACACGGGGAGAGCGTGCAAACTCCACACAGTCAGTCGCCTGAGGCAGGAATTGAACCCGGGTCTCTGGCTCTGTGAGGCAGCAGTGCTAACCACTGTGCCACCCACAAAGTCAGGAGAATACCTGGAGCAAACAGTCAGTTTTGGTAATTGTGTCCTTCGCTCCTGATGGACATAGCTCTGTGCTGTCATTTCTGAAAGGTCTGCCCTGCTGAAAGAGCACCACTATTTTTGACAGAAGGTATCAGATGAAAAGATTATGGGTTAATGGTCTGGATTTAGGAACCAGTATATGTGTGTGACACCACCGTCTTGCCAGACTATTGGGGCTGCTCTCTCATTAGAGAGAAGTGACTGGTGGTAATTTAACCTGAGGGCTACCAGACCTCAGGGAAGGGGAGAAGTTGAGTCCTTCGTAGTAACCTCAAACTGTGGTAATGGGAATTGAGCCCACACTGTTGGTATCACCCACTGCTCTGTGAGCCAGCAGTCCAGCTAACTGAGCTAAACTGATTCCCTCAAGGGTCTGTAAACACATTTCCAACTTCAGTTGTTCCATCAGCTGATAGACCCTGACCCCTGGAATCCCTTCCCTGACCCCTGTCTGTCCTAAACCTCCCTCTCCTCCTTTTAGATCACCTTTAAAACTAATCACCTTTGTAAGTTATTGCTCACCTTATAAGATACATCGCTGTGGAAATTTGATTATGTTCCTGTCAGGCACTTTGAATATATCACTGTATTAAAAACAGTTCATAAATGCACACTGCTATAATTCAGGTGAATCTTGACAGTAAAAAAGCTAGATTATAATAAAATATACAGAAGTCATTTGGCCCTTTGGGCCAGCCCCATATTCAATATGATCATGACCAATGGGATTGTAGCCCCAACTCCAATCCCTATTCCTTCAAAACTTTGATTCAGTTGTTATTCAAGAATCTATCTATCTCTGTCCAAGAAAAACATTCAATGATTCTACCTCCACCGAGAATTCCAAAAAACTGGGAAACTGGGAAGCCTCTGGGAAAGCAATATTTCCTCATTTCAGCTTTAAATGGGAGGCCCATTATTTTGAAACTTGTGTTCCCTAATTCTTGTCTCCCCATTACCCTTTCAGCGTCTGCTGTGTCAAGTCCCCTCAGTCATAGAGTCAAACAGCACAGAATCAGTCGGTCCTTCGGTCCAACACATCTGTGCAGACCAGATATCCCAGTCTGACCTAGTCCCATTTGCCCATATCCTGGCCCATATCCCTCCAAACCCTTTCTATTCACATACCCATCCAGATGCCTTTTAAATTGTACCAGCCTCCACCACTTCCTCTGGCAGCTTATTCCATACACGCACCACCCCTCAGGTCTTTTCTAAGTCTTTCTCCTCTCACTTTCAACCCTTTAGTTTTGGACTCCCCCACCCTAGGAAAAAGACCTTGTCTATTTACCCTATCCGTGCCCCTCACGATTTTATAAACCTCTATAAGGTCACCCCTCAGCCTCTGACACTCCAGGGAAAACAGCCCCAGCCTGTTCTGCCTCTCCCTGTGGCTCAAACCCTCCAACCCTGGCAACATCATTATAAATCCTTTCCACACGCTCTCAAGTTTAACAGCATCCTTCCTGTTGACAAGCGACCAGAATTGTACCCAGTATTCTAAAAGCAGTCTCATCAATGTCCTGTACAGCCGCAACATGATGTCTCAACTCCTGTACTCAATGCATTGGCCAATGAAGACAAGTGTGCTAAACACCTTCTTCATCATCCTGTCTAGCTGTAATTCCGCTTTCAAGGAACTGTGCACTTGCACCCCTAAGACTCTTTGTTCGGCAACTTTCCCTAGGGTTCTTATCTGTTTCAATAAAGTCACCTCTCGTTCCTCTAAACTCCAATGGGTACAGGCTCATCCTATTATCATAACAGCCCTCTCCCCAACTCTCAGGCGATCAATCCTTCCCTGAGCTTCCCTGGCCGGGAGAGGGGTGGAATTCTAGATCTTGGGGCAAGGGCAGTACTTAGATAGGGCATCCAAAGATGATGACAATTGAGAACATGCGAGGGTCAGAATTAGAAGTGGAGTGTTATGGATCTAAAGGAGGCTACAGGGATGGGGAGGGGACAAATCTCACAGGAGGGCAGCGCTGAGAGTTTTAAAACGGGAGTCCACTTCCACATTGGAACATCACTGTGCACAGCTCAAAGCCACGCTGCTCCAAGAGTCAGCTCCTCTTGGTCTCAACCTCTCCAGCTCCACCATCCATCCCGGATTTCCCAACAGTGGGAAGGATGGGCGGAATATCTTGGTGTTAACCGAGGAGAAGTAAAAGCTCAGCATGAAAACCCACCAGATCTGCAATTTCTGAAAGAATTTTACAATTAACAAACGTGACTCATCCTTGGGGATTAGAAGCTGATTGGGCAAGTTGTCTGTTACATCGAAGCCAGTTCAAAGCAATGGCAATGTAAAAATATTACTGATCTGTCATCCATAAACTTCAAAGCAACACCTTGGGTGGTGGGGAGGGGTGGAATACAGATTCAAATCCCAGTATGGAGAAACTAGAGGGTTGGGTCACTTATGGGTTGATTAGAAAATATCCCCAGACAATCCAACCAATTGCTTTATTTCTGGCAGGGGATATAGAATCCTGCTGAGATACTGACTGTGGAAGATCTCTGAAAATGCTTCCAGTGTTGCCACAATGAAAGTAAGCACAAAAATTGAAATAAAAAACGATCGAAGTGAGGACTCAGTTGTTTTCTCACAGCTGCTGTGAACATGTGTCAGATATTTTGTAAAAATTTGTATCTTACCAGTCAGTACTTCACACCTCACATTACTAACTCTGGTCGGGCCAATCCTGGAGATTTCATTACATGACCTTCCTTTTTTTCCCTCACCTTCCGTTGAGGTAGAACTAATAGCCCTTAGAGTAAAATAATGATGTCTGTCAGAAATCTTTTTGTCAATTTGTTCATGGGATGTAAGTGTTACTGGCTGGGCCAGCATTAATTGCCAGCCCTGAACTGCCCTGGAGATGGTGGTAGCATGCGGTCTTCCTATAGCAACAACAGTCCTGAGCTATAGATGGACCCACAATGCGCCCAGTGCCACATTTAAGTGCACAGTTAGAGGTTAACAATTTCACCCAATGATAGTCCATGGGTGGGCCCACATCAGAGCCAGAGCCACCAATGTACGCATATGTGACAATAAAGCTAATTCAAATTCAATTCAGCATACATCCCAGACTGTATATGCGCATCCAAATGCACCAGCATAGTACATAAACTTGCAGATATCTGACTCAATATAACCTTAACCCTCTGACTCTGAGCTGGCTGGCCATAGCCAGTGTATTGCGCATTGGCAAGTGAAGGGTGACTTGGTGATGGGACACAGGCCTCTGAGCATTTATTTCATTTAGACAGGTTTTTTTTTGCTCTGTAGTTCCTACTCAACCGAACTAGGATGCACTTTGGGCATTCTGAGTGGGAGTTGGAGATGCGGAGAATGGAGACACAGGAAAGATGTGAGAGATGGAGTGAAGAGAGGGAAGTTTCCGTAGGCCTAACGCATCACTTTGTAAAAAAATATACATAACCAGGAGAAGGGCACTGCTTGTCACTGGCCACCCAGGCATATTTTTTCTTCCTGGTGGTAGAATATGAATAAAGTTTTCTGCACTCGATGTTACTTCACTGAGTCCTACACCTACATGGCTGTGAGGGAGAAATAAGCACTGTAGGGGAGTTTTATTTTTTTAAAAAACCCAGGAGATTAGAATCACCTCAGAAAAAGAAATGCAATCACGACCTATTTGTGGGATCTGTTACACGTGCGAACATGTCGACACCACAAGGTGAACACCAAGGGCCTATTAGGAGTGCACCTCTCGGGAAACTACCACTAATAGTCGTCCCGCTGTCAATCTTAGGATCAGGACCCTGCCCTCACCCCACAGTTCGTCCCAATGTCGGGGTCCTGAAACCCTGGGGAAAGTTCAACCCTGAGGTCCCCTGACAGAGGTGAAACATCAAATAAAAGCCTCTGTTCAGGAATATCGCTGTCCAACTGCACTCCCTTCAAAGATTGAAAGACCCTAAGGTGGGCTTCAATGCGATTGGCTGAAACTGGTTACAGGCAGATCATGTATCCCGCTCCCCAGAAATGAGAATTCATAGGGAATTAAGCTGATCTTTGGACATTTCAACTCAAATGAGTTTTTTTTGTTGCAAACTGCTGTAATTATCAACAGCCCATTTTCAGCTGCAGAACTCAAGGTGTCGAGTTCAGGGCTCTGTACAAACTTGTTGTGTCAGGGATTTTGAAACTATTACCTCAGTGCTTTTTTTTGCTATCTGAATGATAATCTTGCATTTTTAAAATTTAAACTACCCAACACAATGAGGTGGGAAGTTGCCTCAGGCATGGGTTGGGACTTCAGTTTATAGTTACAAAGCAACAGTTGAAAATTAATCATGTTTACACAGCAGCCATCTTTCCCAACAAAGTGACACGTTTTGTTTGGTCTGGTCTTGCTGGGGCTAGGCAGCTTGTGGCTTAAGCCAGCAACTTAACACACTCGCCTGCACTCACCGGCTGTGAAACCAAGCGTCCTGTAAGTTGTCAGCACGGACCCAATGACACCTTCAATTCCTAAATAAACTTCTGATCAATCTTGGACAAAAAAACAAAAGAACTGTGGATGCTTGAAATCAGAAACAAGAACAGAAATTGCTGGATAAGCTCAGCAGGTCTGGCAGCATCTGTGGGAAAGAAATCAGAGGTAACGTTTCAGTTCGAGAGACCCTTTCCCAGAACCAGATAAATGTCTCGAAGTTCAAATTGATTCTGGTGCAGTGGGAGCAAGAGGAGATCTGGGATTTTGTTGGAGATGGAGCATTAGTGGTTCAATTCCCAGACCACAGAGACTGAGAAAATATCAGAGAACTGGCAGAGGCAGAAAAGCAAACTGTATGAGAAAGAAAGGTTGGATAAAGCCAGGCAGGAAGGTATTTACACTGCAAGGTGACATTCTGAACAAGTAAGAGTTAAGTACCTTTTCATATCCAGGGGGCTACGATTCAGATGAACTATGTTCATGAACTGAATGGATTTTAACGATTGCTGAAAAGTTCACAGCCACCCTTACTAAGACTATCTTATTTTGGATGATTTTGCATTTAAATTCCACAGATAAAGAATTCCACAGATTCACTACCATTTGAGAGGCAGAAATTCCTCATCATTCTGTCTTAAGTGGTTCGTGTGTGGAATGAATTGCCAGAGGGAGTGGTCGACGCAGGTACAGTTACAACATTTGGACAGGTACAGGAATAGGAAAGGTTTAGAGGCCTAGTTGTGTTTGGGAAAGCTGGTCAGCATGGACGAGTTGGACCGAAGGGTCTCTTACTATGCTGTATGAGTCCATGATTCTATGCATCTAAATGGGTGATCCCTTACTCTGAGATGATGCCCTATGGCCCTGGACTCTCCCACAAGGGGGGACAACCTCTCCACATCTACTCTGTCAAGTTTCTTATACCAGTCAATACCGAATTGGCAGATAATGAGCATTGGAACAGCCTACTCAACCTCTCCTCAAATGAAAATCCCTCCAAACCATGATTCAACCTTGTCAACCATGCTTAGACAAAGGGATCAAAGCTATTCATAGTGTTCCAGCTGTAGTCTGATTAGTGTCTTGAATAGATTTACCATAACATCTCTATTTTCATAATCCATTCCCTTTGAAATCAGGGCCAATATGGCATTCACTTTCTCTATTACCCACTGAATGTTGCTGTTAGCATTTTGTGGTTACTACACAATCCCTCTCTGCTGCAGTTTTAGACAACTTCTCCCCAACTTCGATCCAGCTCTTGTCTTGTGCCTCATGCATTTCCCACCTATCTGTGTGTCATCTGCAAACTTGGTTCTGATATTCTCACGTCCATCATCCAAGTCATTAAGAGATACAAGTACGCAACCCTTTATCCGAAATCCTTCGGGCCAGTTGCTTTTCAGAAATCGGAATTTTCTGGATTTCGGAATAAATGACATTTTCGCAGTGAAGTGAAGAAAATTACCGAACAGCAGACGCACGGGTGAATAGTACCAGCGCTAAGACACAATTGACACCTGCCAGTGCTGGGCCACGCTGCCACATCACATCTGAGTGATGTGGTTCGACTGGCTGTGGAGTTGGGTCACCTGTCCACACACCAAAATGACGCTCCATACTCCATGAAAACATTTCAGATTTCGGTGCTTTGTTGTATTTTGGAATTTCGGATAAAGGATTGTGTACCTGTACTGTAAATAATTGTGACCCCAGCACTGATCCTTGTGGCACTCCACTATTACAATTTGAATCTCTTGAAGGTGGCCCCATTACCCCATCTCTCTGTCTTCTAATAGTTGGTCCAACACTCTATCCAAGCTAATACACTACCTCAACACCATGGGCTCTCATCTTATTAAATGGCTTTATGTGCAGTACTGTATTGAACACCTTTTGAAAATCCAGATATATTACATCTACCAGCTCCCAGTTATCTCCCCTGCCTTTTACCCCCTCAAAGAAAACAAAAACTTTGTTGGGTATGATTTCCCCTTCATGAAGCCATGCTGAAGGTACTTGGTTATATTATGTACTGCTGAATGCTATGTTAATATGTAAATATAAATGTAAATAAATGCAAATATTACATTGTCTATAATAGACTCTAGCGTGTCCCAATGACAGATAGAGTCATATAACATGGAAATAGACCCTTCAGTCCAGCGTGTCCATGCCAACCAAGTTTTCCAAATTAAACTAGTCCCTTTTACCTGCAATCAGCCCATATCCTTCTCAAACTTCCCCATTCATGTTCACAACCAAACATCTTTTAAATGTTGGAAATCAACCTGAATGTGTGATTTCCTCTGGCAGTAGATTCCCCACACGAACCACCCTCTGTGTGAAAAAGTTGTCCCTCAGGTCCCTTTTAAATCGTTCTCCTCTCACCTTAAAAATATGTCCCCTGGTTTTGAACTCCCCCCACCCTGAGGAAAAGACCTTTGCTATGCACCTTATCTACACCCCTCAATAAGGTCATCCCTCAACCTCCTACACTCCAGTGAGAGAAAGGTCCCAGCCTATCCTAATAGTTTAAACCCTCCAGCCCCAGCAACATCCAGATAAATATTTTCATAAACCTCTCCCATTTAATAACATCCTTCCTACAACTGCTGAGCCGCACTTGGTGGTGAATGTTGAATTCCTACCCTGAGTTCATTTCTCACTCTTGCTGTCCTCATTGTTTCCTCCAAGTGTTGTCTAACTTGGAGACGTTAAGCTAACAGGCCGATAATTTCCTGGGTTATGTCTCCCTCCCTGTTACACCATCATGATCACTCACCATTTTAATATCACAGTTCTTTTATCCTTCATGTCCATATCTTTGCCCTCTCATGTATGTTAAAGCTTCCTTACACCATTTTTACTATTTATTTCCCTATCTGTGTTTGTGTCATCAGCAAATGTAGCCACCGTGCAGTCAGTCCCTCCAACCAAGTCATTTGTATAAGTTATAAAAAGTTGACGATCCATTGTTTTCCTTGTGGCACACCACATACTAACTCTCTTTTAAAAATCTCCCCTCACTTGAGGCATAATGACCCTCAGGTTAAACCGCCACCAGTCACCTCTATCTGTATCTAATAATGAAAGAGCAGCCCTATGGTTCTCTGGGACTATGGCAACTTTACATTAAAAAAAATTATTGTAGAAATCTATATTCAGTATTCCCCTTTAACACCAACATAGGTTACGCAGAGTGATAGAGGTGTACAGTCCGGAACAGAGCCTTCGGTCCAACCCGTCCATGCCAACCAGATATCCCAACCCAATCTAGTCCCATCTGCTAGCACCTGACCCATGTCTCTCCAAACCCTTCCTATTCAGATACCCATCCAGATTCCTCAAACAATTCTAATAAATTGGCTAAAACTCTTTTCCCTTCCATGGCACCACATTGACTCTGCCTGAAGACCTTGATTGTTTGAAGTACCTTACTATGACATCTTCAGAGGGGTTTCTAACATTTTTCTCATGACAGACATTAAGCTAATGGGCTGGTAATTTGCTGTTTTTGTTCTCCCTCCCTTTCTGGAAAAAAAGCAAAGTTACTTTCCAATCAAATGGGACCATTGCTGGATTGAGGCAATCTTGGAAAACTTAAACTATCTCACCGTCAACATATTTGAAGGCACTGAGATAAAGTCCATCAGCTGCATGTGTTTGTTAGCCTCCAGCTCCTCAGTATCACTTTCTTGATGATTATAAATTTCTGAATGTGTTCTTTCTATTCCACTTTCTGATTTACAGCTCTTTCTGGGATCTTACTCGCACTCTCTCTATCAGTAATGGTTGTTGCAAAATACTCGCTCAGTTCATCTGCCATTCTCTTTTTCACTGCTAATTCCTCAGATTTAGTTTCAACTTGTCAAATGGTCTTATCGTTAGCTCTTTTTGTTTTTAAATATCTCTAGAGATTCTTCCAATTTGTTTTTATAGTCCTAGCTAGCTTTCTCTTATTCTCTAAATTGTCCATCCTTATTAATCTTTCAGTAATTCTTTGCTGTATTTTAGACTTCATTCAAATTTCTGGCCTGTCACTGATAAATTCGCACAATTGCGTATGTTTTTCACTAGGTTTGATACTATCGTTAACATTTCTAGCTAAATTATTTTTAGATAAATCAATTTAGAATTTTCTTCCTCTTTGGAATGTATCTACTCTGTGTACAGAGGAACCTCGATTATCCGGCATTCGATTATCCAAATATTGGATTATCCAGCAACATCGCAAGGTCCCAATGCTCAGCTAAACTATGCTATCCGGCATTCAATTATCCGGAATTCAATCAACCGAATGAAATACTGCCCTCCGCACCCCTCACCTTTGGATAATTGAGGTTTCTCTGTACTCTGAAATATTGCCTTCAATCTCTGTTCCTTTATCTCTATTGACCTATCTCCCAACATAATTTGTCTGTTTAGTTAGCTCTGCGTTTATGCCCTCATAATTGCCCTTATTTAAGTTTAAAACACCAGTCCTGAACCCACACATCTCTCCCTCAAACCAGATGTAAAATTGAATCACATTGTGCTCGATGATACCATGGGGCACCTGTAGTGCAAGATCACTAATTAATCCTATCTCACTGAACAATACCGGGTTGTCCTTTAGTTGACTTCAGAACGTGTTGAGGTTGGACAGAACATTGGTGAAGCCTCTTCTGCAATATCGTGACCAGTTCTGGTCACCCTATTATAGGAAGAATATTGGCGAGGGTTCCGATAGAAATTTACCAGCATGTTGCTGGGTCTGGAAGGTTTAAGTTATAAACAAAGACTGGACAGGCTGGTATATTTTTCACTGGAGCGTACGGGGTTGAGAGGTGACCTTATAGAAGTTTGAAAAATCATGGAAAGAGTTAATGGCAGTTTTTTTTTCCCTAAGGTGGGGGATTTCAAGACTAGAGAGGCACATTTTTAAGAAGAGAGATTTTAAAAAGTCATTGGGGGGGGCGGGGGAAGTTTTTTTACACAGAAGGTGGTTCACATGTGGAATGAATGTCCAGAGGACGTGATGGATGCAGGTACAGTTACAACACTTAAAAGACATTTGGATAAGGACATGATTGGGAAAGCTTTGGACAGATATGAATCAGGAGCAGGGGGGTGGGACTAGTTTAGTTTGGG
Organism: Hemiscyllium ocellatum; assembly: GCF_020745735.1. Taxonomy (NCBI): domain Eukaryota; kingdom Metazoa; phylum Chordata; class Chondrichthyes; order Orectolobiformes; family Hemiscylliidae; genus Hemiscyllium; species Hemiscyllium ocellatum. The sequence continues at coordinate 14,902,609 of NC_083445.1, read as the reverse complement.
ATTGTGTTTGGCATGCTCTGGTTGGACTGAAGGGTCTATTTTCCACGCTGTCTGACTCAATGTTTTGCAAAGGAACTGTCCCAAAAACATACAATGCACTCCTCAGCATGGTGATCTTTATCCATCCAACTTTCTCAGGCTACACTGTAGTTTAGTCAGTAAATTAAAATCCCTCACGAATAGTGTCACAGCTTCCTCACAGGTTCCATGATTTCTACAAGTGACTTCTCTTTATCGATTTTTATCACTATCCAAACTCCTTCTACACAGTGGGTTTCTGAACTCAGACTATCTCTCCCTATTTCTCTAACATCATCAGTAGTTAACAGAGCCTCACTCCCCACCGTTTTTGAGCTTCCTGTTTCCTTCAATATTCAGATGCCAACATATCACTGTGCAACCAGGGTATCTGTGATGGTTATCGCCTCCAAGTTAGTTTTATTGGCATTGGAAACTGGTTGGGTATGTTAGGTGTGTTAATAGGTACGCAACAAATATTTGCTGTGCCACAGCTATTCACTGTTTACTTTCTCACAATGTCTCTCAGATTCTGCAGGGACTTTCCGTTTCAAATACCAGAGAAAGACAAACTAAAACAAAAACTTAACCCTTCCAAAGTTCTGTCTATCCTACACATTTTACACACTTAAAACTGGTGGCAAATCAATGTGTGTGCCTACAGGGTCAACAGATGCACATTTGATAGATATTGGTCCTCCCATCCAACTGTTAAAGGCTACAAATTAAGGGCAGAGTCGGCCATTTGGCCCCTTGCACCGGCTGTGCCATTTGGTAAGATCTGATTGTGGCTACTCCCCAGTCTCCCCTGTTAGCCAGGGCTTTCCCAAGGACTCTCAGGGATGTGGATCTGAAACAGTAGCCAGACCCTTTGCGTGTGGAAACAAAGATGTATACATGGATGGGATAGGTGTGGAGGGATATGGACCAAGTGCAGGTGAATGGGACTAGGTTAATAGTGAAAACTGGGCAGCATGGACAAGTGGGCCGAAGGGCCTGTTTCCATACTGTAGACCTCCATGACAGTATGACTCACTGTGGAGGTTAGGTGGATTGACCATGCTACATTATCCATACTGCCCAAGGATATGCAAGATGGGTGGATTTGCCATGGAAAATACAGGATTATCAGAATACGCTGGGGGTTAGGTCTGGATGGGATGCTCTTCGGAGGGTCGGTAAGGATTCGATGGGCTGAATGGCCTTGTTCCACAATGCAGAGATTCTCTGATTCTATTAAATTAATCAGGGGCTCTGGCCATGGCAAAATTGAGCGGCTGTGAACAGAGTTGGCAATCGGGGTCTATGTGCTGTTGCGTAGGGAGGCCATGTATACTGATACTGACACTGGGTCAGTAATCCAGAATTTGGGCTGATATTCGGATGGCATGGGTTCGAGTCCCACTGTAGCCAGTGGTGAAATTTGAAGTTGATAATTCAAGAGGAAAAATCTAATCTAAAAAAAGAACTGACTGTTGTTGACTGTAATTCAGTTCACTAATACCCTTTAGGGAAGGGAAGCTGTCATCTTTACTTGGCCTGGCCTACATGGGATTCCAGACCCTTACCCATCCTCTGTGTGATAAATGCTGGCCTAGCCAGTGACACCCACGTCCCACAAATGGATTTTTGACCAAAACACTCACATTGTATTGGCTAACACGCGCAGACTGGTCAGTCGCCAGGGGAAGTTCTAGACCCAGCATCGACTGTATCCCAGAAAAACGCATCTACAACAATCACTTACATTTACGTAGCACACCATGAAATGTCCCAAGGTCCCATCGTAGCGAAATGAAGCGTGCTTTGATATTGAGCCACTTTGGCCACATCAGGTTGCTCAAACAGGCAGCAGCTTCATCCAGGTGGAACAGGTCCTGGAAGGTACATCTGGAGACAACCACTTTGGATACAGGTTAGTTTAAAATACCTTCCCAAATGTGAGGTCAGGAGCAGTTGGAAGCCTTTCCCCTGGGTTCCATTGGCTCTTGTTCACTCACCTTTGCACCTTATTATCACCCCATCCTTCTCCAGAAAGCCCTGGGTCAATAGAACCATGCTCTCCCATAACTCATCCCCCTTCCTCCTACAATCTACCTGCCCACAGGCCACCTTGCCAGGAGTGAAAAAAATCTCTTTCCTTAAATCTCTTATATCTCACTTTAAAATGCCCACTTCTTGCTGGTCACTCTTCGCTAAGGGGAGTTGTTTCATGTCTACCCTGTCCATGACGCCCATCTTACATACCCCTGTCAGGTTCCACACGCTCCTCAGTTTTCCCTGCTCCACAGAAAACAACCTGAGCTTATCCAGTCTCTCTTCATTACAGAAATGCTCCATCTCTGGTAAATTCCTGGTGAATCTCCTCTCGTGTGGGGACCAGAACTGTCCACAGTACTGCAGCTGTGGCCTCACCAAAGTCCCATACAGGACCACCCTGCTCTTATAATCTAAGCCTTGGCCGATCAAGGCAAGAGTCTCATCTGTCTTGTGAACCAACCTGTTAACCTTCAGGGATGGATGGACAAGCATCTCAAGCTCCCTCCTTTCCTTGGAACTTCCTCGTGTCCAGCCATTCACTGAGTATTCCCTTGTCTTGTTCCTTCTTCCAAAGAGCATTGCCTCACATCTATCGGGGTTATCTCTCATCTGCTCACCTGACCTTTCCATCCCTAACCTCCTGAAACCTGACACCACCTTCCTCACTGTTAGCGTCATCTGCAAGCTCACTTATTATCCCCCTGTCATCACACCACATGAACCTTCACAGCACAGCCTCTACGGTAAGTATAACCTTACTTAAATGCCCTTCATGGGAGGAAACTGCCCTCCTTACCCGGTCTGGCCTACACGTGACTCCAGACCCACAGCAATGTGGTTGACTCTTAACTGTCCTCTGGAATGGGCAATAAATGCTGGCCTGATCCTGTGAATGAATTAAAAAGAAATATAGAGGCTAAAATTGTGTCCCGCGCAATGTCTTTAAATCCCCTCAGAATCTTCCTGTAAACTTTCCCTGCTTCTGTCTCAGCTCACTTACTTCTTTAAGTTAAAATAACATTAAGGGGATCCAAGATGGCGGCGTCCTGTTAGACACGTGCTTGCTGGGCTCCACGCTGTGACCTGACAGAGCCAGGACCCATCCCTAACACTTTACTGTGAGTGCAAATACAGTAAAGGAGCTAGAGATCTGAAAACATTCCACTTACCTTTGTCTTTGCAGCTGGGGGATGCCAAAGGAAGGAGGAAGCTCTCCTGAGGCCTGGTCCACAGGCTCACCCTCTAAAGCAGTGGGCTTCCTTACTCACCAGGCCATGGTTGAAGAACTGGCCAATTCCCACAAGGTCCTGGGGAAGCAGATCCAGGAAAAAAAACCGAGGAGAAGCTGGCTCCTGTATCTGCTATGCTGCAAGACATGGGAAAAAAGGACCGATGAGCTGGAGCACCGGGCTGCAGGGGTAGAGGCAGAGACTGACTCCTCCAACAGCAGGATTGAAGCCCTGGAAACACAGGTCCAGGGTCTGTTGGATCAGGTGGGCGAACTAGAAAACAGGGGCAGAAAAAAGAACCTGCGTTTTGTTGGCATACCGGAGGGGACGGAAGGTCAGCAGCCAGTGGAATTCTTCAAGAAGTGGCTCCTAGAATTCCTTGGTTTGGAGGTTGCGAAGGGAAGGATGATACATGAAAGGGCCCACAGGATCACGGCACAAAAGCCAGGCGCAGATCAGTGCCCACGCCCTGTCCTGGTGAGGTTCCATCATTATAAAGACAAGCAGAGGGTCATGAAAGCCTGTAGAGCTCAGGGGAGGGACCCAAGGGCGTTGGGATGTAGCGGCCCCAAGGTCACATTTTTTCAAGACTTCTCGGCGTCAGTGGTCTGGAAAAGGAAGAGAGGGGAATGAGACAGCTTGGAATTCAGTATTCTTTAAGATATCCAGCGGTGCTTCGGATCAATTGTAATGGATCCATACATTTGTTCAACTTGCCAGAGAAAGAGAAGAACTTTGTGGACGCACTGACTTAAGTCGACCAGACAATTAGGCAGAGCGGACAGAGCTGTTGGGGTGTGTAGAGGACAGAGCTGTTGGGGTTTGTAGAGGATAGAGCTGTTGGGGTGTGTAGAGGACAGAGCTGTTGGGGTTTGTAGAGGATAGAGCTGTTGGGGTGTGTAGAGGACAGAGCTGCTGGGGTTTGTAGAGGACAGAGCTGTTGGGGTTTGTAGAGGACAGAGCTGTTGGGGTTTGTAGAGGACAGAGCTGTTGGGGTTTGTAGAGGACAGAGCTGTTGGGGTTTGTAGAGGACAGAGCTGTGGGGTTTGTAGAGGACAGAGCTGTTGGGGTTTGTACAGGACAGAGCTGTTGGGGTGTGTAGAGGACAGAGCTGTTGGGGTTTGTAGAGGACAGAGCTGTTGGGGTTTGTACAGGACAGAGCTGTTGGGGTGTGTAGAGGACAGAGCTGTTGGGTTTGTAGAGGACAGAGCTGTTGGGGTTTGTAGAAGACAGAGCTGTTGGGGTTTGTAGAGGACAGAGCTGTTTGGGTTTGTGGAGGACAGAGCTGTTGGGTTTGTAGAGGACAGAGCTGTTGGGTTTGTAGAGGACAGAGCTGTTGGGTTTGTAGAGGACAGAGCTGTTGGGGTTTGTAGAGGACAGAGCTGTTGGGGTGTGTAGAGGACAGAGCTGTGGGGGTTTGTAGAAGACAGAATTGTTGGGGTTTGTAGAGGACAGAGCTGTGGGGGTTTGTAGAGGACAGAGCTGTTGGGGTTTGTAGAGGACAGAGCTGTTGGGGTGTGTAGAGGACAGAGCTGTGGGGGTTTGTAGAAGACAGAATTGTTGGGGTGTGTAGAGGACAGAGCTGTGGGGGTTTGTAGAGGACAGAGCTGTTGGGGTTTGTAGAGGACAGAGCTTTTGGGTTTGGTCTTCTTTAAGAAGGACTCCGTGGAGTCTCCTTTCTGGTAATAAGTTAATGTCCGGGATGGAAAGAGTATTTATCTTTAATCTCTAAGTTATGGGTGACATATTTATCTTTAGTTTACTTGTTTATCGTACTCACCTTGCTTTTTTTCTCTCTGCCGGGTGGTCGGTGTGTGTGATGTGATCTGAGCAGGTAGGATTGCAGAGGGGCGGTTGGGATGGTTAGTATGATTGTAGGATGTGTAGGTACCCCCTTTGAATGGGGAGTAAATTCCTCCAATCAGTGCCTTTGATGATTTTTTGTTTTTCTGTTTTTGCTGTACAGTTTTTGTAAGTTTTGTAGATTTGTTGGATGTAGTTATGCTAGTCTGTGTAGTTTTTGGATTCTTTTGCATGAAAGCTCAGCAATTTGTAGTTCAGGTTCTCCCTCTCTGGAATCTGAGCATGTGTTTAAGTGGTGCACCTGGAACATTAAGGGAAGTCATTCAACGGTCAAGAGGAAGAAGCTACTTTCCAGCCTTAAAAGGGATAGGGTGGATGTTGCCTTATGACAAGAAACACACTTAGATGATGCAGAGCATTTGAAGCTGCAACAGAATGGGTATGACCTGGTTTATTTTACACCTTTCAATACAAGGAGTAGAGGGATGGCCATTTTGATTAGAAAGAATCGTCCATTTAAGTTATTAAAATGCATTAAAGACAACATGGAAGATTAGTAATCCTTTGAGCTTTGATACTTGGGGAAGTATGTACGATCTTAAATGTTTACTGTCCCCCGGCCTACCCCCTTAAACTCTTGACAGGTGCATTTTCTAGGCTGGTTAACCTTGCATCTCGACATATCATCATAGGAGGGGATTTCAATCGTCTCACAGACCCGACGGTGGACAGATTGCTCAAAGGCCCACTGTTATCTTCTTTGTAATCTGAACAATTAAGGGATTTGTGTGTTGAATTAGGGTTGGTGGATGTTTGGAGGCACCTTCACCCCAACTGACAAGGACCTCATGTCCTTCTCGAACTCACATAAATGCCGTACCAGGAATTTTACAACCACCCTCCACCCCCACCCCACAGCACGTCTGGGCTCAGTGGTGTCATGTACAATTGGCGATTTCCGATCATGCCCCAGTGTATTTAATGGTGAAGAGTAAGGATACAGTGGTAGGCTTGAGGCACTGGTGGCTGGTCCCCTTCATCCTCAAGGATAACAAGTTTGTCGAATTCTTTTTGACTGAGTTCAGGCCTTTCTCAGATGTTAACTCGGCCAGTAGCCCATCCATTCTTTGGGAAGCTGCTAAAGCCTATTCTAGGGGGTTGGTTATTTCCTGTTTAGCCAGTAAGAATAGGTGAGCAGCAATGTTTGCTCAAAGGTGTGTCTGAAAGCAGTTAAACAGACATACTTCGACCGGCCCTCACTGGTGAAACTGCAGAGAGTCACGGTGCTTTAGTCTAGGCTGAACTCCATTCTCACACGGACAGCCAAGAGGAAATTTACATTTGCAAATCCAAGGCTGTTTGAGCATGTGGATAAGCCAGGCAAGTAGCTAGCGTACCTTGCTAGGAAAAGGAGTACCCACCCACCCACCCACACCCCCCAAGCCATTACCTCAATCAGAGAGGACACTGGAAATTTGACCTACAATTCTCAAAGGATTAATGCAGCGTTCCCGGAACTTTACTCGGAATTATACCCATCTGAAAGCTATGAGAGTGGGTGGGTTAGGATGGAGTCTTTTTTTGGAAGAGTTAGGGCCTTCTGGCAGTGACCCCTGGACAAGAGTCTCTCCTCAATGCCCCGTTGTCAGAGCGGGAGGTGCAGGAGGCAGCTCCAGAATGGGAAGGTGCCGGGTCCTGATGGGCTCCCCAGTGAGTTCAGTAAGGAATTGATAAATATATTGTCAGGACCCCAATGTTTAGTACGTTTAATGACTCACATAGGCGTGACCCTCTCCCACCATCTCGAAGAGAGGCATACATCTCTCTCATCCTTAAAAAAGGGAAGGCCCTGGCCTGTGCTTCCTATAGGCCCATTTCACTCCTGAATGTTGACTTCAAAATCCTATCCAAGACTCTGGCATTAAGGCTAGAAACCGTCCTGCCCTCCATCATTAAGGAAGACCAGATGGGGCTCATAAAAGTCTGCAGATCGACAGATAATGTCAGGAGATTACTTAATATGACCCAAGTATGTCAACAGCATTCAGTATGGGGATTGGTGATCTCCTTAGATGTGGAAAAGGCATTTGACAGCGTCGAGTGGCCATATCTTTTTCATATTTTGAAGTGGATTGTCCTGAGAGAGACCTTCTTCAGGGTGGCTGGAGGGTTTGTCTGGAGATCCTCTTGCCGTAGTCCTCACTAATGGTGTACGGTCAAGTAATTTTAATATTTGTAGGGCCAATCGGCAGGGCTGTCCCTTGTCACCATTGCTTTTCACACTGGTGATCAAACAGCTGGAGGAGGCAATACGCAGGGATCCCAATAGAACCACTCCAGAAATGGGGACAAAGTCACATAAGATCACACTGTATGCAGATGACGTTCCTGTCTTCTTACCAGGCCCAACAGTCTCAGTCTCACATCCAGTACAACGCATCAATCTGTTTGGTGGCTTCTCGGGTTATAGGATCAATTTTGCGAAGTCAGAGGCCATGCCCATGGGTGGTCCCCCGAGAGTGCCTGATCCTGAGGGCGGGTCTCGGTTCCGAGAATCATAGAATCCCGACAGTGTGGAAACAGGCCCTTCGACCCAACCAGTCCACAGCGACCCTCCGAAGAGTAACCCACCCAGACTCATTCCCCTATCCCAAATTTATCCCTGACTAATGCACCTAACCTACACACCCTTGAACACGATGGACAATTTAGCACGGCCAACTCACCTTAACCTGCACACCTTTGGACTGGAGGAGGAACCTAGAGCACCCAGTGGAAACCCCAGCAGACACGGGGAGAATGTGCCAACTCCACACAGACAGTTGCCCCGAGACTGGATTCGAACCGGGGTCCCCTGGCGCTGTGAGGCAGCAGTGCTCACCAATGGGCTACCATGCTGCCCCTTTAGATGGTCACAGGAGGGCTTTCTCTACATAGGCATATTTATTACTCCCATTTTTGATCAGCTGTTTAAAGCCAATTTTGCCCATTTATTCAACAGAATCAAGCAGGACCTTCGAAGATGGGAGGCATTTCTGATCTCTTGGCTAGGTCGAATAGCCCTCATTAACATGAACATTCTCCCCTGTCTGCTGTATCCTATGCGAATGCTTCCTCTATGTTTTACTAAGCAAACGTTTAGAAGACTGAACGGCTGGTTCAGTTCCTTTATCTGGTATCGCAAGCGACCCCTTATTAAACTGACCAAACTACTGCTACCCCACAGACTGGGAGGAAAGGACCTCCCAGATATCAAAAACTATTTAATAAGCTCGTTGCTATCTTACGTGAATGGCTGGGCCCGGGGGGACCCTCACTCACTATAGTTGGAAATCGAAGCATCTCAGGCAAGATGCCCCCTTGTTATCCTGCTGTTAACAGTTAAGGAATATTACCACAGCCAAGTAGTTATTAATACTGGTAAAGCATGAGGGCTATGCATCAGAGTGAGGGCAATATTACCAAAACTTCATTTTTTACACCCATAGTTGGTATGCTGGGTTTTCAGCTGGAGATGATGGACTCGGGGATTAAACTCTGGGCAACTAGGGGCGGGTCTTGCCTGGTGACTTATTTGAACGGGATATACTGATGTCCTTTAACCAGTTGGCTGGGAAATATGAATTACCCAGTACGGACCTCTTCCATTTCTTTAAATTAGAAACTTTGTAGAAAAAGGGACCACACTTCTAATTGATCCTTATAGGTCCAAGATGGAGGAGAGGGTGTTGAGTGCTGAGGGTACATTATCTGTTAGCGTGGCTTGTCATCTATTGGGAGAGGGTCCCTCAGACGAGACCCTGTAAGGTCTGGGAGAGGGAGTTGGACGTTGAGATCTCTTCTGAAGTATGGGAGGATAGCTGGGAAAATGCGAGAAGGATCTCGATTTGCAACAGGACCCATGCCCTGCAGTTGAAGATTCTCCAACAGGGTCCATCTGGCATCAGACCGCCTCACTAAATGTAAAATGGGAGCATCTCCAATGTGTCCTAAATGTACAGTGAGCACGGGAACGCTCACTCATTGCCTCTGGTCCTGCCACAGACTGCGGGATGCTGGAGCCCTGTGGGAGGTGAAATAGAGAAGGCCCTGGGGATGGAGGTGGAGATGGACCTGGTCTCTCGTCTTCGTGGCTCACACAAAAAAATCACTTTTCAGTATTCTCACATTTTGTGCAAGAAAGGAAATTCTTTGCGGTTGGGTGTTGGAAAATCCCCCGGGGCTGGTGTAATCTAGTCATGGAGCACATCCCTTTGGACTTTCTGATGTGTATGGTGCACCATAAAACTGAGAATTTCTATAAGCTGGCCCTTTGTGGACTATCCAGGTACAGATTTGTCCGCCATATTAATAAGAGCCTTTATATAGACATGGCAGTTCTATGTAACGAATCTGGCATCCAGAGGGAAGGAACTATGAACATATGAATATGTATAAAATTATCCACTCAATGATTGAGGGCTATTGTTTTGTTTTGTTGAGCCGTGTTATGGTTATTATCTTTATTATTATTGTTAAGACTTTTCGTTATTAGCTTAGTTATTAGTTGATATTATTATATATAGTTATCATGTTTGTTTTTTTAATATTAGTTTGAATTGTTTGGCTTTGTATTCGTTAATATTTAAAAGAAATTTTTTTTTACTAAAATTATATTTAAAAGCATATTTAAACAAAAATAACATTAAGGTATCCACATGTATTAAGGCTAGAATGTTGACATTGCCAGACTATGGAGACTAAGTGTCACAGAGGTAGGACAGAAAATGTAGGGTGGCACGGTGGTTAGCACCAGGATACAAGGTTCAATTCCACCCTCAGGCAACTGTATGTGTGGAGTTTGCACATTCTCCCCGTGTATGCGTGGGTTTCCTCTGGGTGCTCCGGTTTCCTCCCACAGTCCAAAGATGAACAGGTTAGGTGAATTGGCCATGTTCAATCGCCCATAGTGTTAGGTGCGTTAGTCAGATGCAAATGGGTCTGGGCGGGTTACTCTCTGGAGGGTCGGTGTGGACTGGTTGGACCAAAGGGCCTGTTTCCACACTGTAGGAAATCTTACTTAAATTGCCCATAGTGTTTGGGGATGTGTAGATTAGGTGCATTAGTCAGGGAAAAATGTAGGGGAATGGGTCTGGCTGGGTTACCCTTCGGAGGGTCGGTGTGGACTTGTTGGGCCGAAGGGCCTGTTTCCAGACTGTAGATAAAAAAGATGAGGGCTTGCCCAGTGCAAACTGGAGAATCAATCAGGCTTGTGAAAAATCGCAGCCCATTGCTGTGCAGAGGGACCTGGGTGTCCTTGTGCACGAATCACAGAGAGTTGGCTTGCAGGTACAGCAGGTAATTAAGAAGGCAAATGGAACATTGCTCTTCATTGCTAGAGGGACGGAGTTTAAGAACAGGGAAGTTATGCTCAACTGTACAGAGTGCTGGTGAGGCCACAGCTGGAGTATTGTGTCCAGCTTTGATCACCTTACTTGAGTAAAGGATGGACTGGTACCGGAGGGGGTGCAGAGTTGGTACTTGAGGTTGGTTCTGGAGTTGAAAGGGACAGCTGATGAGGAGAGATTGAGTAGAATGGGACTATACTCATTGGAATGTAGAAAAATGAGGGGAGAATCTCACAGAAACATTTAAATTATGAAGAGAATAGGTAAGATAGAATCAGGAAGGATGATTGTACTGACAGGTGAAACTAGAACAGGGGGGGGGGGGTGGCCTCAAAGTAAAGGGGGAGCAGATTCAGGACTGAGTTGAGGAGGAACTTCTTCACCCAGAGGGTTGTGAATCTGTGGAATTCCCTGCCCAGTGAAGCAGTTAAGGCTGCCTCGTTGAGGATTTTTAAGGAAAAGATATTGAGATGTTTGAAGAGTAAAGGAATTAAGGGGTTATGGTGAGAGGGTGGGTAAGTGGAGATGAGTCCACATGATCTTATTGAATGGCAGAACAGGCTCGATGGGCCGGATGGCCTGCTCCAGCTCCTAGTTCCTCTGTTCTCATGTCGCCCAGACACCAGCCGTTTAACCCAGGACTGAGCGATCCCATCAGCTCTGTGCAATATGATTCTCACGCCCTCCTGTGGACGCTTGGAGTGCTGACACTGATTTGATTTTTAAAATATATTTCAAAAATGGCCTTTATTCACAAAAATCAAATCACATTACAAAGGTTCTAAATCATATGTGTACAGTTTTTGTAGAGAAAAAAATGGAATTTCGACATTTCTCAGAGCTTCTCCACAGTTAGCAAAATCAAAAGTATTTTCTTACTTTTGTAGGTAATTATTTAAACTCATTCAGATGCACCAAGAGGGTCTGACAACAGAATGGAGCCATGTTGTACTTTGGCAGATAACCCCTAGATGGCGGTCTTTCCCTATCTGGCACCGAACACAGGGTATTGCCTACATGTGTGTCTGTGCATGTGTGTGTGGGTAGAGTGTGTGTGTGTGTGTGTGTGAGCGTGTGTCTGTTTGTGTGTGTTTGTATGTATGGTGTGAGCATGTCTGTGTGTGTGTCTATGTGTGTGTCTGTGTGTATGCGTGTGTCTGTGTGTCTGTATGGGGTGTGTGTGTGTCTGTGGGTGTATGGGTGTGTGTGTGTCTGTGTGTGAGTGTGTCTGTGTGTATATGTGCGCGTATGGGGTGTGTGTCTGTGTCTGTGCATGTGTCTGTGTGTGTGTGTCTGTGTGTGTGTCTGTGCATGTGTCTGTGTGTGTGTATCTGTGTGTGTGTGTCTGTGCATGTGTCTGTGTGTGTCTGTGTGTGTCTGTGCGTGTGTCTGTCTTTGTATGTGAGTCTGTGTCTGTGTGTGTCTGTGCGTGTGTGTGTGTCTGTGCATGTGTCTGTGTCTGTGTGTGTGTTTGCGAGTGTGTGTGTCTGTGCGCAGTCTGTGTCTGTGTCTGTGCGTGTGCCTGTATCTGTGTGTGTGTCTGTGGGTGTATGGGTGTTTGTTGGTGTCTGTGTGTGAGTGTGTCTGTGTGTGAGTGTATGTGTGTGTATGGGGTGTGTGTCTGTGTCGGTGCATGTGTCTGTGTGTGTGTCTGTGCGTATGGCTGTGTCTGTGTGTGTGTCTGTACATATGTCTGTGTGTGTCTGTGTGTATGTCTGTGCATGTGTCTGCCTGTGTATGTGTGTCTATGTCTATGCGTGTGTGTGTGTCTGTCTGTCTGTGCGTGTGTCTGTGTCTGTGTCTGTGTGTGCGTATGTGTGTCTGTGCGTGGTCTGTGTCTGTGTGTGTGTCTCTGCGTGTGTCTGTGTCTGTGTGTCTGTGTGCGTGTGTGCATGTGTGTGTCTGTACGTGATCTGCGTCTGTGTCTGTGTGCCTGTGTGTGTGTGTGCGTGTGTCTGTGTCTGTGTGTGTGTGTCTGAGTATGTGTGTGTCTGGGTGTGTGTATGGGGTGATTGTCTGTGTCTGTGTGTGTGTGCCTGTGTTTGAGTGAGTGTGTGTGTATCTGTGTGTGTGTGTCTGTATGTGTGTCGGTGTGTGTGTGTGTGTCTATGTGTGAGTGTGTGTGTATGGGGTGTTTGTCTGTGTCTGTATGTGTGTCTGTGTGTGAGTGTGTCTGTGTGTCTGTGTGTGTGTGTGCCTGTGTTTGAGTGTGTGTGTGCCTGTGTGTGAGTGTGTCTGTATGTGTGTCTGTGTGTGTGTGTATGGGGTGTTTGTCTGTGTCTGTATGTGTGTCTGTGTGTGAGTGTGTGTGTGTGTGTGTGTGTGTGTCTGTGTCACAGGTCACTCAGGGACCTCCAGGTTACTGTGGTAAATATCCACTTACATGTGGTAGTCTAGTTCGAAGAATCTCAGGGTGGTGGGGGTTGAGAAGTCCTGGCCAATTATCGAAACTCTCAGTCGCTGCCTGTGGGATCTTGCTGTGCCTGGCTGGGCTGCTGCCGTTCTCAGGACAGTAGCAGCTATTCAGAAATCGCCCGTGACCTGGTGAGGCTGTGAAACACACAGGCCCTTCACTGAGAATCAACCTCGAGGTGGGTAGACCACCTCCCACAGCTGCATAGGGCAGTCTGGTAAATGGGGGCTTCCACAATGGTAGGTGTAGGATGGCTGATACAGAGAGAGAGAGAGAAAGAGAGAGAGAGAGAAGGAGAGAGAGAGAGAGAGAGAGAGAAAGAAGGGGAGAGAGAGAGAGAGAGAGAGAGAAAGAAGGGGAGAGAGAGAGAGGGAGTGAGAAAGAGAGAGAGAAGGAGAGAGAGAGAGAGAGAAAGAGAGAGCGAGAGAAAGAGAGAGAAAGAGGGAGAGATAGAGAGAAAGAGAGAGGGAGAGAGAGAAAGAGAGAGAGAGAGAAGGAGAGAGGGAGAGAGAGAAGGAGAGAGAGAGAGAGAGAAAAAGAGAGAGAAAGAGAAAGAGAGAGAACGAGAGAGAGAAAGAGAGAGAGAGAAAGAGAGAGAGGGAGAGAGAGAAAGAGAGAGAAGGAGAGAGAGAGAGAGAGAGAGAGAGAGAAAGGGAAAGAGAGAGAGAAAAAGAGAAAGAGAGAGAGAAAGAGAGAGAGAAAGAGAGAGAAAGAAAGAGAGAGAGAGAGAGAAGGAGACAGAGAAAGAGAAAGAGAGAGAGAGAACAAGAAGAGAGAGAGAGAGAGAAGGAGAGAGAGAGAAAGAGAGATAGGGAATGGAACCCAGACAGCAGAATAATTTTCACTTTACAATCGTAGATAAAATTGAACTTTCTTGCTTGCATCGCTTCTTTTTTCACCTGCACAGCATCTGAGCACCTGCCGGCGAGGCCTAGGGATTGCTGCTCATCCATGATAGCTGCACTCAAGCCCACTGCTGGTCCATCTCACTTTAGTGTGCCTTGGTCTGTCCAAATCAGCCCAGGGCAGGCTTGGAGGGGTCTCCCTGACCAGGGTTCATGCCAACCAGCAGACACCTCTACCTCAAAACCTCCCAATTTTATCTCTCTAGCAGAGGGTTTCTCACAGAGAGGTCACAGACCCATCATTCCATCCCTCAGATGGATACATCTGCATATTCCTTAAACCCCACCTTGGCACTTTTTCTTAATCATTCCAGAGTTTGGTTAAGAGTCAAGCTGTGGGTCTGGAGTCACATGTAGGCCAGACCAGGTAAGGATGGCAGATTCCTTCCCTAAAGGACATTACTGAACCAGGTGGGTTTTTTTCTGACAATCGACAATGGTTTTGTGGTCATCATTTGACTCTTAATCCCTGCCGTGGCAGGATTCAAATACAGAATGTTACCTGGGTCGCTGGGTTAACCGACCACAGAGAATGCCTCCATTTGGGAATTCAGCTCTTTCGTCCGTGTTTGACCCAAGGCTGGAATGAGGCCAGGAGCTGAGTGACCCTGGAGGAACCCAAACTGGGCGTCACTGAGCAGGTTAGTGCTGAGTAGGTGCTGTTTGATAGCGCTGTTGGTGACATCTTCCATCACGTTACTGACGACGGAGGGTAGACGGATGGGGTGGTAATTGGCTGGGTTGGATTTGTCCTGCTTTTTTATGTACAGGACATACCTGAGCAATTTCCCACATTGTCAGGTAGATGCCAGTGTTGGAACTGGGCTGCAGTAGGTTGGCTCGGGGAGCGGCAGGTTCTGGAGCACAAGCCTTCAGTCCAATTGCCGGAACGTTGCCAGGGCCCACAGCCTTTGCAGCATCCACTGCCTCCAACTGTTTCTGGATATCACGTGGAGTGATTCAAATTGGCCAAAGATTGGTATCTGTGATGCTGGGGACCACTGGAGGAGGCCGAGATGGATCATCCACTCGGTAATCCTGACTGAAGATTGCTGTGAATGCTTCAGCCTTATCCTTTACACTGACGTGCTGGCACTTCCATCATTGAGGGTGGGGATCTTTGTGGAGACTCCTCCTCCATTGAGCTGTTTAATTGTCCACCAATGTTCACAACTGGATGGGGCAGGACTGCGGAGCTTAGATCCGTTGGATGTGGGATCACTGAGTTCTGTCTATCAGTTGCTGCTTACGTTGTTTGGTGGGCAAGTAGAGCTGTTTGGTGGCTTCACCAGGTTGGCACCTCATCTTCAGGTGGGCCTGGTGCTGCTCCTGACATGCCCTCCTGCCCTCTCCACTGACCCAGGGTTGATGCCCTGGCTTGATGGTAATGGTTGAGTGGGGGATATGCCAGGCCATGAGGTGACAGATTGTGCTGGAGGACAGTTCTGCTGCTGTTGATGGCCCACAATGCCTCATGGATGCCCAATCTTGAGCTGCTTGATCTGTTTGAAGCCTGTCCCATTTAGCACAGTGATAGTGACAAACAACCAGATGGGAGGGTGTTCTCAATGTGAAGGTGGGACTTTGTCTCCACAAGGCCAGTGCGGTGGTCTCTCTTACTGATGCTGTCATGGACAGATGCACCTGCAGCTGGCAGATTGGTAAGGCTGAGGTCAGGGATGGTTTTCCCTCTTGTTGGTTCCCTCACCACCTGCCACAGGCCCGGTCTAGCAGTTATGTCCTTTCGGACCTGACCAACACGATCAGTAGTGCTGCTGCCAAGCCACTCTTGGTGGTGGGCATTGGAATCCCCCACCCAGAGTGCCCTTGTCATCCTCAGGGCATCCTCCAAGTGTTATTCAACATGGAGGAGTACCGATTCCTTGGCATTACCACATATCAGCCTCCTCAAGAGCAGGAGGTTTCCTGACCCAAGTTTGACCTGGTGCCTTGAGACTTCATGGTGTCGATGTTGAGGAATCTGTCCCACCACCGGATGGGGCGATCGACAGGAGAGTGCGAGTGACTGAAGGGTTTGTTCTCCAGGGCCAAGGGAATGGAGTCAGGAGGAGAAAGGCAACAACAGAGGTGCTGAGGGAAAACAAAACAGGACCTGGGTAAAACAGGAAGTGTAACGGGGCCAGAGTTTACAGAATGAAATTATGGAGCTTGGTGTTGAAAGATGAGATGCTGTTCTTGATCAGGCAGCACGCTGGCTCAGTGGTTAGCACTGCTGCCTCACAGTGCCAGGGACCTGGGTTCGATTCCAGTCTCGGACACCTGTCTGTGTGGAGTTGGACATTCTCCCTGGGTCTGTGTGCATTTGCTCCAGCTTCCTCTCACAGTCCAAAGGTGTGCAGGATTAGGTGGATTGGCCAGGCTGCATGGCCCCATAGTGGCCAGGGGTGAGCAGGTTAGCCATGGTAAACGCAGGGTTTTAGGGACGGCGTGCGGTGCTCTTCAGAGGGTCAGTGTGGGCTGAATGGTCTGCTTCTGTACGGTGGGGATTCTATGATTCAAAGCCAGACAAAGATGTTCACGTGAAAGGAAGGAGGAGCCACCAATTACTCAGGATCTCACACGTGTTGGTGCATTGTGTAAAACACCAACAGACAACCTCAGTGCTGCTTGCGGGATCCTGCTGTGTGTACACTGGATGCTATGGCAGCCACACTTTGAAAGGACCGTCGTTTGTTTATCCTCTTTACCTCCCAGGTCTACATTCAGAACAACCTTGTTGCTCAGGGAGCAAGAGAGAGGGACACAACTGGAATGGTGTTTCATGGAAGGACCCTTCTATTTTGTTCACTTGTGGGATGTGGATATCACTAGCTGGGCCAGTATTTATTGCCCTGTCCCTAATTACCCACAGGGCAGCTGTGAGTCAATCCCATTGTTGTGTGTCTGGAGTGACAGACTTGGGGATATTAGTGATGATATCTTGGGGACAGTCCATGTCACAGTAGAGGAGGTGTGGGATGTATTAGAATGTACGAAGGTGGATAAATCTCCTGGTCCTGACCAGATATATCCAAGAACACTGCAAGAGGCTAGTGAAGGAATTGCGGGGACCCTGGCTGAAATGTTTACATCATCATTAGCCACAGTGTGGTCCCGGAAGGCTGGAGGGTAGCGAATGCTGTGTCCTTATTCAAGGAGGGCTACAGATTAGAACCTGCAAACTATAGACCAGTAAACCTAACATCTGTGGTAGTTAAGTTACTTGAGAAGATTCTGAGGGAGAAGATATACATGCCAGTAGCAGTGGTGGACTCTCCCTCTCTATGGGCATTTAAACGGGCATTGAATAAACATATGGAGGACAGTGGGCTAGTGTAGGTTAGGTGGGCTTGGATCGGCGCAACATCGAGGGCCAAAGGGCCTGTACTGCGCTTTACTTTCTATGTTCTATGTTGTATTTGGAAAGACAGGGTTTGATTAGAAGTAATCAGCATGGCTTTGTGCATGGGATCATGCTTCACAAATTTGTTAGAGTTTCTTTGATGAAGTGATGAGGACGTTGACTAGGGCAGGGCAGTAGATGTAGTCTTTATGGATTTCAGGAAGGCCTTTAATAAGGTTCCACATGGTAGGCTGCTCTGGAAGGTTCGATCGCTAGTGGGACGTGGTAAATTGGCTTGTTGATTAGAAGCAGCGGGTAATCTGCTTG
Source organism: Hemiscyllium ocellatum (assembly GCF_020745735.1). Lineage (NCBI taxonomy): Eukaryota > Metazoa > Chordata > Chondrichthyes > Orectolobiformes > Hemiscylliidae > Hemiscyllium > Hemiscyllium ocellatum. The sequence continues at coordinate 14,885,144 of NC_083445.1, read as the reverse complement.
TCAGACTGAAGGCCTGTGACTAGTGGAGTGCCTCAGGGGTTGATGCTGGGCCCATTGCTGTTTGTTATCTACCTCAATGATTTGGATGAGAATGTACAAGGCATGGTTAGTAAGTTTGCAGATGACACTAATATAGATGGTGTCATGGACAGTGAGGAAGATTATCAGAAATTGCAGCAGGACCTTGATCAGCTGGGGAAGTGGGCTGAGAAATGGCCAAATGATTTTAATATAGATAAGTGTGAGGTCTTGCATTTTGGAAAGTCAAATCAAGGCAGTAGTTTCATGGTGAATGATAGGGCCTTAAGGAGTGTAGTGGAACAGAGACCTTGGAGTTCAGATGGACAGTGCTCTGAAAGTGGAGGCCCAGGTAGACAGGGCAGTGAAGGAGGCTTTTGGCACACTGGCCTTCATCAGTCAGGGCATTGAGTATAGAAGTTGGGAAGTTATGTTGCAGTTATACAGGACATTGGTGAGGCTGCAGTTAGAGTATTGCGTTCAGTTTTGGTCACCTTGCTATAGGAAGGATGTTATTAAACTGGAAAGAGCGCAGAAGAAATTTACACGGATGTTGCCTGGACTCAATGGTCTGCGTTGGACAATCTAGGACTTTTCTCTTTAAAGTGTAGGAGTCTGTGGTGAGATATTATCGAAGTGTATAAGACCATGAGAGGCATGGATTGGGTGAACGCACTCAGTCTTTTCCCAGAGTTGGGGAATCGAAGACCAGAGGGCATCAGTTGAAGGTTGAGGGGAAAGAATAAAAGGGAACCTGAGGGGCAGTTTTTTTACACAGAGGGTGGTATGGATATGGAATGAGCTGCCAGAGGAAGTGGTTGAGGCGGGTACTTTAACATTTAAAAGGCATTTGGACAAGTACATGGATAGGAAAGGATTCGAAGAATATGGGCCAAGTGCAGGGAAATGGGGGCTAGTGTGGATGGACATTTTGGTCGGCATGGACCAGTGTGGGCCAAAGGGCCTGTCTCCATACTGTAGGACCCTATGAGTATACGTCATTTACATAAATGATTTGGATGAGAGCATAAGAGATACAGTTAGTAAGTTTGCAGATGACACCAAAATTGGAGGTGTAGTGGACAGCGAAGAGGGTTACCTCAGATTACAGCAGGATCTGGACCAGATGGACCAATGGGCTGAGATGTGGCAAATGGAGTTTAATTCAGATAAATGTGAGGTGCTGCATTTTGGGAAAGCAAATCTTAACAGGACTTATACACTTAATGGTAAGGTCCTAGGGAGTGTTGCTGAACAAAGAGACCTTAGAGTGCGGGTTCATAGCTCCTTGAAAGTGGAGTCACAGGTAGATAGGATAGTGAAGAAGGTGTTTGGTATGCTTTCCTTTATTGGTCAGAGCATTGAGTACAGGAGGTCATGTTGTGGCTATACAGGACATTGGTTAGACCACTTTTGCAATATTGTGTGCAATTCTGGTCTCCTTCCTATCGGAAAGATGTTGTGAAACTTGAAAGGGTTCAGAAAAGATTGACAAGGATGTTGCCAGGATTGAAGGGTTTGAGCTACAGGGAGAGGCTGAACAGGCTGTTTTCCATAGATAGGATAAATAGACAAAGTCTTTTCCCTGGGGTCGGGGAGTCCAGAACTAGAGGGCATTGGTTTAGGGTGAGAGGGGAAAGACATCAAAGAGACCTAAGGGGTAACTTTTTCACACAGAGGGTGGTACGTGTATGGAATGAGCTGCCAGAGGAAGTGGTGGAGGCTGGTACAATTACAACATTTAAAAGGCCGGGTGGATGGGTATTTGAATAGGAAGGGTTTAGAGGGATATGGGCCAAGTGCTGACAAATGGGACTCGATTGGGTTGGGATATCTGGTCGGCATGGATGAGTTGGACTGAAGGACCTGTCTCCATGCTGTAGGACTCTATGACTCGATGACATGTTGGTCAGACCTTGCAAGGGCAACAGTTTCCTTCCCTCCAGGGCATTAGTGAGGCAGATGGGTTTTTCCAAAAAGTGGCAATAGATTCATGGTCACCAACCAACTCTGAATTCCACATTTTTAATTCCAGGTTGGATTACTGGGACCGAAGTGGTTAGCTGATAAACTGAAGGATAGTGATTTTTTTTTGGTAGTGGCCACAGTTGTGTTTTTCTGTTTTCACTTTACGGTTTTTTCAGATCACATCAGCAGGCAGTATGATACTACAGAAACACGCCCTGCCTTATCAGATGCTGACTGAGGGAGAGCACAGTCCACTAACAGTGGAAACTGGTGGTTTCCACTTCAAAGGCAGCGTCTCAGGGAACGACGGTTGGTCACTTTAACAGGAACCCGTACTAAACAAGACTATCGACTAAAGTAACGCTTGCACTGTCACTGTCAGGAAATGGCGACCAGACAAGCTAATTGTGTCCGTTACCTCCTTACCATTATGATAGGCTCTGGTGAATAACATGAAGTTGTCAGGGAGGCATCAGGTTGAGGTGTTGTCACATATTCAAGAATGGAATCAAAGTCTGACCTAGAATCTAACGTAGAATTTTGGGGGGTTTATATATACAACAGTGATCTAGAAATGAATGGCTTAGTTAAAAGGGTTCAGTGATTTGGAGACCATAACAGGTACACAGTAATCAGTTACACGTATTAAATTGAGGAGACTGAGTGATTATTAATTGGATGTTGAACACTACATAGGAGGGAGTTACAGTTTAGCATTTAATCGAGAAATTCGAATGGGTTAGATGTAGAATAATTGTATATCTCGTGGGAGTGAATTATCGGCTCATATCCAATTGACAGTTTTGAGTGCATTACATATAGACCATGCGGGGGCATTGACTGCAAACTGATCACAGAGGGTTCCGCTAAATTATATGTCGATGATATGGATGTGATTTAGAGGCCATGACCTTATCGAGAGATTTGCATGGACTATGTCAATTCCGAAGAGTGAATCCTTCCCTGAAACTATTGGTGGGGGTTTGTTGATTTATACCAGAGAACCAGATTGAGCTACAAGCTAGGATCGAATTCCAAAATCATGTTCACAGCTCAGTAGGACTGAGTTAAAAGTTGGAGTGCTATTTTAGGGTTTGAGGGATATGATGTTGATGGTTTACATGCAGGGATTGATGAATAACTAGATGGCTAACTGAGTGCAGGGTAAGGATGAGGTTAGTGTCGGTGATGTGGATGTCCTGTGTGTCATCCAGTGTTGACGCTTAATCAGAGCAATAATGAACGGTTGTATTAAAAACATGTCCTCTGAGGAGAGCAAATCAGGCCAATTATCAATGTCAGCATATGTTCAAATCAATCTGTTCAAGATATTATCATGTACCTCCAGAGCAAGTCAGACATGAACCAGCCCTGCTGGCTCAGAGACAGAGATACTACAACAGAAACCCTAGCTGTTAGTATTTAGATATTTTCCAACCAACCTGTTCAGAGATGTTATTATTCACCTCTTGAGCAGGTGGGACTTGAACCTAGATCTCCTCGTCCAGAGGCAGGGACAATACCACTACACCAAGCAAGACATTGTCTGTAGCCTAAAGTGTTCCTCTTAAATTGGTCATCCTTACCAGGGGAAGTGATGGCCTAGTGGTATTATCACTGGGCTGTTCATCTAAGGCCCTAGGTAATGTTCTGGGGACCCAGGTTCAAATCCCACCACAGCAAATGGGGTAATTTGAACTCAGTGACGTCTAGAAATAAGAGTTTAATGGTAATTGTGAATTGATTGTTGGAAAAACCCATCTGCTTCGCTAATACCTTCAGGGCAGGAATCTGCCATCCTTACCTGGTCTGGCCTACATGTGTCCAGACCCACAGCAATGTGTTTGACTCTCAATCTGGGGAATAAAAAAGCCAGTTCCACCTGAAATAACAGCCTGTTCTCTCCCTCTTGGGACCCTGACAGGAAAACTGTGCAGTCAACAGCATCACCTCTGACCGACCGTTACCTCTGTCTTATTGCTCATGTGTTTGCTGTGGTCTTATTTGGGCCTCAGTCTTGAAACAGGCTGTTGGTACGTCGTCACCAGAGATTTCTGTTTAAAACAAACAGTGAAGAGAGGACCACCTTCACTGCTGGCAGGGAAAATTTCTGCCACCAGTCCATTGCTGGATTTTGGACTAGCTGTTGCTAATCTCTTTTTCCTCATTTGAGGCTGTGTTCAGAAGGAACTGTCACCTCCTAGATAGTGAACATGTAAACCCAGTACGGTCAGGTCCACAGAGCTCAGTCTTCCAAGCATTGGGAGACTGGCTCTGGGAAGGATGGGGAGTGGTGGTGGAGTCAGGGACCATGATTGGAAAGTTGATTTGATTTATTTGGTTTGATTGATTGTTGACACATGCCCCTACGTACATTGAAAAGCTCTGTTTAGCGTACAGCACAGGCATATCATACTACACAAGGATGTACAGATCATGGGGTGTTTAGACAGAACTGCGTAGGAGGTGCACCAAAGCAAGACCAACATTAAATTTGAAGTTAGAGAGAATCTGCCATCCTTACCTGGTCTGGCCTACATGTGACTCCAGACCCACAGCAATGTGGTTGACTCTTAACCACCCTCTGGGCAACTAGGGATGGGCACTAAATGCTGACCTAGCCAGTGACACCCTCATCCTGTGAATGAATATAAAATAAAACCTTTATCACTGTATCACCCATTTTGGTATCAGCTACAAACTTACTAATTGTGCCTCTTGTTTTCTTATAAATGCTGGTCGTCTGGTTGGACTTTACTTCTCTATTATTTTTTGCCACTGCCCCTGTCTGACCCCGAGACCACATGCACACTACAGGTGGACAGCAGTGGCCCAGACCGGGGCAATCCCACAATGCACCACTCTTGAAGAATGGCCATGAGATCTGTCCAAGAGTGGAGGCATGTCATTGTGATTCAGTGAGGAGCTGAACGGAAAAGCATCAAGTTTTTACTTATAGTAGCAGAGGGATGCAGGCGTTTTAAATGATTTTACATTCTAGCTGAGAGATTAAGACCGATATCAACAGGTACATCTCCTGTGATGTGATGAGGAGCCGTGTTTATCATGAGCTCAGGGGTCTGGTAAACATTGGCACTGCAGGAGGTTGCTTATCACGGGTTATCTACTGTAGAACACCTGTCCCCAACCACTTCTAGGAGATGCCATACTTTCACTCGACGCACACACAACGTGATACACAACCTGGTCTGAACTCCCCTGTGTTTCATAGATTGAGAGTGATCTCATCTTTTGTTTTCGCACATGAGTGTCACTGACTGGGCCCAGCATTTCTTGCCCGTCCTGAGTTGCCCCTTGAGAAGGTGGTGGTGAGCTGCCTTCTGAAACATCTGTAGGTAGACCCACAATGCTGGTGGAGTGGGTGGGTTGGCATTTTGCCCCAGCCACGTACCAAATGAACCTGCAATGTATTTCCAAAGTCAGGATAGTGAGTGATTTGGGAGGGGAACCTCCAGTTGGTGACGTTCCCCTGTATCTGCTGCCCTTGTCCTTCAAGATGGAAGTGGACGTGGGTTTGGAAGGTGCTGTCTGAGGATCTTTGGTGAATTTCTGCAGGGCATCTTGTAGATGGTACACACTGAGCGTCAGTGGTAGAGGGAGTGTGTGTTTGTGGATGTGGTGCCAATCTACTGGGCTGCTTTGTCCTGGATGGTGTCATTGAGTGTTATTGGAGCTGCCCCCATCCAGGCAGGTGGGGAGTATTCCATCCCACTCCTGACCTGTGCCTTGTAGATGGTGGACAGGCCTTGGGGAGTCAGGAGGTGAGTTACCCATCACCGGACTCTTAGCCTCTGACCAACTTTTGCAGCCGTTGTGTTTATGTGGTGAGTCCAGATGAGTTTCTGGTCAATAGTAAGCCACAGGATGTTGATAGTGGGGCATTCAGCGACGGTAACACCATTAAATGTCAATGTTAGATTCCTTTTTGTCGGAGATAGTCATTGTCTGGAACTTGGCAGAAGTGGGTACTGCAGATGCTGGAGATTAGAGTCAAGATCAGAGTGTTGCTGGAAAAGCACAGCAGGTCAGGCAGCATCCGAGGAGCAGGAAAATCGACAATTCGGGCAAAAGCCTTCCTGGTGAAGGGCTTTTGCCTGAAACGTCGATTTTCATGCTCCTTGGATGCTGTCTGACGTGCTGTGCTTTTCCAGCATCATTTGAATCATTGTCTGGAACTTCCATGGTGTGAATGTGACTTTCCACTGGTCAGTCCAAGCCTGGATATTGTCCAGGTCTTGCTGCATTTCGACACAGTACCTAATGAGTTGCAAATAGTGCTGAACATGTGCAGCTGAACATGGGTGAACATAATCACTTCTGACCTTACGATGGAGGGAAGGTCATCGATGAAGCAGCTGAAGATAGTTGGGCCCAGGACACTCCCCTGAGGAACACCTGCAGAGGTATCCAGGAGCTGGGATGACTGATCTCTTTCAACCACAACCATCTTCCTCTGTCCCAGGCAGAACTCCAACCTGCAGAGAGCTCCCCCCAGTTCTCACTGACTCTACTTTTGTTCAGGCTCCTTGATGCCACAGTTAGTCAAATGTGACCTCAATGTCAAGGGCAGCCACCCTCACCTCCTCGCTGATATTTGGTTGTTTTGGCAATGATTGGACCTTGATTTTACTATTAGAGGGATTTGATGGGGGTGGTTCGTATATGTGTGTGTATCGGTCAGTGTGTATGTGAGAGTATCAGTCAGTGTGTATGTGAGTGTGTGTATCAGTCAGTGTGTATGTGAGTGTGTGTGTGTGTGTGTGTGTGTGTGTGTGTGTGTGTGTGTATGCACCTGTGTGTGAGACTGAGTGTATATGTGTGTGTGACTGAATGTTGGTGTATGATAGTGTGTGTGCGTCTATGTAGTGCATGAGACTGGCTGTCGGTGTGTGATTGAGTATGTGCATCACAGTGTTTCTTTTACTGAGTGTTTGAATGTTACTGAATGTCTCTCTGTGTTTCACTGAGTCTGTGTGTGTCACTGAGTATTTACATGTCATTGACGTGTGTATGTGATTCTGTGTGTGTGCACATCTGTCACTAAGTGTGTGAATGTATGTGCTGCTGAGCGTGTGTTACCAAGAATGTGTTTAAGTGTGTATGTACTTTGGTGTGTGTCCCTGAGTGTGTGTGTGTTACTGAGAGTGAGTATGGTGTTACAACTGATGTAACAACGGACAGAAAGTCACTTACAGCAGAGATAGAGGATACATTTGATTGTGAAAAGCCAGCCAATACACTAAAATATGTTTCTCCAAACATCAACGTCGTTATAGAAGAAGTGAAGGGTT